>NC_137973.1:48046386-48679901 GCF_963924665.1 Micromys minutus | reverse complement strand
GAAATTGTTATCTTAACAATATAGTCTGTAGTAAAGGTGATTTTGTAAAATGTTTACTGTCACTGAATTAAAATTGAGTCAAGATGTGAAAAAATTTAATTCTCTTTACTTAACAATTTGCTTGCAAAGACTTAGTGTATCATATAACACATATTAGAAATATTTAGCATGGTTTAACAAAGACTGACAATAGCATAGCATGCTGTATAATTAAGCCCTTATGCAGAAATGGTACAATTCATTTAGGAGAGAGTGTACTACAACTGTGACATTAATTATTAAGTTTTAAGTTCCAACTTTTAGTATATGTGCTGGCTTCCAGTGTAAGAATTTAATTATTTAGTTGCTGAAAACTTGAAATATATTCATATCATTTTACCTTAAAGAAAATAATTCCTCGAGGACAGCTTATTTCATGTTTTACTTCAATTGATGTCTTAAAAATTTCTTATTTTTTCTGTGTTTCTATCAGACGTTCTTAATTTTTTCTTGCTTGTCCCCTCTATCCCTTTCTTTGTACTTCTTACTCTTATTTGGGCTTCATAACTAAATGAACTCTCAACTAGAAAATTAATTCATGTTTCTCACAAGTATTTAAGTCTTCAATAAGAAAAATGGGCTTGAGAATGTAGACCAGTCAGTAGTGTTTGCCTGATGTTTTAGTTGACTGCTTTGAACAGACACCATTACCAAGGCAACTCTTATAAGGACAACATTTAATTGGGGCTGACTTACAGGTTCAGAAGTTCAGTTCATCATCATCAAGGTAGGAACATGGCAGCATCCAGGTAGGTATGGTGCAGGCAGAGTTGAGAGTTGTTCTACATCTTTATCTAAAGGCTGCTAGTGGAATACTCAGTTCCAGGCAGTTAGGGTGAGGGTCTTAAGCCATGCCCACAGTGACACACCTATTCCAACAAGGCCACACCTCCTAATAGTGCTACTCCCTGGGCCAAGCATATACAGAACATCATTCTTGATCACTTCAGTTGCAGAAATTGGGCATAATAACACACTCAGGTAATAGCAGGATTGGGAAGTAGAGGAATAAGAATTCAAGAACAGGGCTGGAGAGATGACTCAGGGGTTAAGAGCACTGACTGTTCTTCCAGAGGTCCTGAGTTCAATTCCCAGCAATCACATGGTGCCTCACAACCACCTGTGATGAGATCTGATGCCCTCTTCTGGTGTGACTGAAGACAGCTACAGTGTATTCATACATTAAATAAATAAATAAATAAATAAACAAATAAATAAATATTAAAAAAGACTAACAAAAATTATTAAAAAAGGATTCAAGAACATATTTGGTACTAGATAGTAAATTTGAAACAAGCCTGAATACACGAGACCCCCTCTTAAAAAGAAAAAGAAGTAGATGAAGGTAGATTGACTGAAAAAATTAAGACAGGCCCAGAGTTTTTGAAAGCTGGGAGAGATAGGAGAAAGGGAAAAGAAGATGGAGGAGGAGAAGGATGGCTCACTCCCATGTGACTTTAAATAGCCACAGGTAGCTATGAATATCTTATAAGGAATAAATTATTACAGGACAATTTGTCTTATCTAGGTTGGAAGTTTGTATCAATATCAATTGGCTCTGAGTTTATTGTGTGGATGTTTTATGAAGTGAGAATTTACTGATATAAATCTGATTGATAAATTACAAGCCTCAAGAGTTTTGATTTTACCAGGTTGCTGGGAATGTGAGCAGAGTCCACAGCAGAGAGCTGCGGGAGGGTGGCTGCTGCTGGGGCCAGAGAGTAGTCAGTGCCAATGTGAGGCTAGCCATGGAGGTGGAGAGAGTAGCAGGGAGTAGTGTGGCACAGTGCTTGGACCAATCACCTTTAGTTTAGTATTTACTGCTACAGCTTTCGTAGTGATGGCTTTTCTCTGTCTTTGTTCCTGAATCTGTTACTGTGTGAAGATATAGCCTTATTCTATATCCCTTATGTTCGACTTCTTTTTACTGAGATTTCAAGTAGTGTCATAACATATATTTACTGCTTAGGAATTTAGACTTGTGACCATGCTGTACATCAGGGTACAAGTAAACTCCACGTGGTTAAAGGCTTTATCTTATTCACTGTTATATTCTCAGGGCCAAAAGCAGTGCTTAGCTTATAGCACATATGCACTTAGCAGTGTTTAGTCTAAGTCACATTCTCTCTCAAAGTTTCTAAGCTCAGAAATTGACCATAGACAAACTGGGGTAGATTTTGTATATAGGTGGTTATATTAAAATTAGGTCATTAAGATGGAGGAATAATCCAGTGTGGAATATTAATTTTAAAAAAAGGCATATTCTCAGGTGTATACAGAATTTGGTTACATAAAGACATGTGGGGAAGATGGTCATCTATGTCAAGGAGAGGGGCATGGAGCAGAACTTCCAATACCACCCAGAGGAAACTAATCCCAGTTCTATGATGGTAGACCTCAACTCTCCAGAGCTGTGGGGAAATTAATTTGTGTTAAAATTAGTTTAAGGTAATTTTGACTTATTATTATCATTGAGAGACTATATATATATAAAATCTTGATACCTCTCTCTCTCTCTTTCTCTCTCTCTCTCTCTCTCTCTCTCTCTCTCTCTCTCTATATATATATATATATATATATATATATATATATATATAGTGAGGAAAACCATATGTGTGAGCTTGCCAGCCTTAAATTACTGTTATTTAAAACATCTACTATATATGCTAAATTAGTAAATAAATACTATGTGACATTTGTGGGATAATAGATAATGGAAACCTACTGATAAATTCTTAATGAAAACTTTAAAGAAGGCATGGAAATAACATATTGATTTGGTGTGAGGTATTTTTGTACAGCCACCGAGAGCTTTAATTCAACAATAGACTTAAAACCTTGTGCTTTGCAATAATTTCACCTTGTGGAAGTTTGAAGATGCAGTGTCCTGCAACTTTGGAGTTCATAATGATGAACAAAAATGAGACAATTAAAGCAAAATGACAGGGATGAAGTGTTTAAAGAAAAATTACCCTGTCATTGCAGTTTGGGGTAGTCAAGTCATTGCTAGATGTATCCATTAAAGCTGGGGAGCGCAGACTAAAAATTGGGGAGAGAAAATAGGTATGAATAAAAACATCAAAAAAATTCTAGCTGGGAGAGACATAGTGGTAACATAATCCTGATGTTGTAGTAACAGCTGTCTCCTAAAAGGTATACAGAAAAACTCATAGGAAGGATTGCAGGTGACATATTCACAGACATCGAGGGAGGGACGCACTGCCACGAAGAATAGAACAGTAGCATAAATCAATAAGCAACATGCTGGCAAAGCAGTGGGCGAGAATGCCCTGAGACTCTCCCAAATGTCAAGGGTCAGAGAGCAAGTTTCGATTTTGATTGAATGTGTTGGAGACAAAAACACAAGGGCTGCTTTTGACCTCCCTGCAGCCTGTCTCTTGAAACAGATGGTATTGTGCTGACTGTGGACAATAAAAAGAATGCAAAGCATTTTGGTCTTGTTTTACTCATCTATTCATGGCCCACAAAAAGTCAGTTTGAAGTTGGAAAGCCTTAACTAGCAACATTGCAATCTTTATTAGGTCAGCTGTTGTGTGTATGTTGCTGTTGTTCCAATTGTTTTTAACATGCTCAAAATTCAGGTCCCTGAAGGACACCTCTGGACTGTAAAAGCTGACTGTCAGAATTTGTCTTTGGAATAAAGTGAAAATAACAGAGTGAAGATGGTTAAAGCTATACAGCATTGCATCAGTGTTCCAAAGGCCGAAAGAGAATTTTTAAAATAAGAAATACATACTATTGAGCCCTTAGTTTATTATTGTTATTAAACAGATTGTTAAGCAGATGGCTTGCAAACACCGAGAAAATGAGGTGTTGGCCATTCATTGACAACCATTGTCACCACCTGCTATTGTGTTTGCTTTCATGACATTCACATCACTAAAAGTGATTCATAACACACCAAGCTCATCCTTCTTTTGGAAAAGTTACCAATTGGGGGATGAGCATAGCATCTAAGACATCATTCATCTTGGATTTATTAAGGTGACTTTGCCTAATGATACCCGCTCAGCTGCCTACTGATTACTTCAATCCCCCAACTCAGGAAGCCTGACCCACTCTAGGCAGAAACACTAATTTTATGAACTCCCCTCTCCTGTAGAAGATTTTTCTCTCTGTGACTTAGTGAGAAGACCTGCTTGCTAGTCTCCTGACACAGTCTTTGCTGTAAACGTTGGCACGCTGCCTTTCTTTGCCTCCAGACTACTGTGATAATGCTGTGATGAGGTTTTGGCTTGCTCTTCGTGTTAGAGATCTGTGCTCTTGGCTCCCTGTCTCTTTGATGTTTACAGCTATCTGAGTTGCTCTAATTGAAACTGCAAAGTCCTCTACAGCCTGTTCCTGTCTTTCTCAGGAAATAGTTGACTTCTAGCACACTACATAAGCCTGCAATTTTGCTACCTTAAGGCCTTTACTCTGGTTGGAACACACCAAACATATAGAACTTTACCTTCCCAAAGGCTCTCATTGCTTTATTTATCCATCTCCTTTTCTGTTGATCATGTTCCTCTTCATGATTCAAAGCCAAACCAAGGTTTTCTTTGAGAAGATGGATCAGACTCCTTCAGAAAGAGTTGGCCTTTCCTTTCTATTTACTCCCACATAGCCCATGCATTTGCATCCTATGATTGTGATTATCATATGGGAGGAGGGCAGTTCTCTGCTCTTCCTCCTCCCTTAGCCATGAGATGTTTAAGAGACAGGTTATCAAACACACTTGTTTCTCTTCCTGTGGTTCCTAAGATGTTGCATGTGAATTGCCTGTTGCCCAGTTAGTGTTAAAAATCAAGACAGAAAGGAAGCATCTTCCTCCCTCCCTGAAATATGAAGGAATTTAGAGTCTTACCCGAAACTGACATAATAAAACTTAATTGTTGACTGAAGCCATGAAACCCTTCTTTCTTCTTCCTCTTCCCCTACCATTACCAACACTATTTCTATTTTCACTTGAGATATATAACCCAGACTACTCTCTAATTCTAGCCCATCCTGCCTTAGCTTCCCGAGTGCTGAGGCTACAGGTTTGCCCCACCACATCTGGCTCTCAGTTTACTTCATTTCAGAATCAAGATGTTTCTTAATCATCATCCATCTTTTGCAACATTGTTTCAACTCAGAGTGAAAGTATCTCACCTCCATTTTACAGTTACCTCTGATGCTTTTTACTTTTATCTTGTATCATCCTATGTGATTTTGGAATAGAGGTGTGTATGTTGTTTGTTCTCTTTGTTATATATATATATATATCAAATGTGTTTGATAAATATGGCCATATAATGTTATATGATACACACATAATAAAAAAAGAAGCTTCTCTGCAGCACTTATACATGGGAATAAACTTAAACAATTAGAAAGCACTTTGACAACAGGTTTATTTAGCAAGACAATAGCAGTTGTTTCTTCCCAGGGCCCATGACCTCTCCAGTTACGGGCTTTTGACTAGAGTTACAATATCATGCATGGATTCTTTTTATGGATGAGTTCTCAGATCAATCTGAAAGTAGTTGGTTACCCCCATAACATCCCCAACACTATTACGTGAGCTGGCATATCTTACCTAAAAGCACTGAGGACTTCTCCTCCACAGCAGCCTGCATAGCATCTCCTGGCATCATGAAAACTAGCCAGCAGGGAGCAAGTTCACAGCTCAGTTCCAGCTTTATTGATGATCTACAGTAAAAACATGCTGTGTCTTCAGCCATAGGGTGTTAGCATTTAGTTCGGGTGAGCAACTGAGGGCACTGGCAATAGTTCGCATTGTTTTGGGGTCTTGGAGCCTACCTGGCCAACGGTTCCCAGGGAGATACATATGCCTGACATGGAAATTTTTCATTTAATATCTCAGGAATTCTAAGAGTGATATTATATGTGCAACAATAATAGCTAAAGAAGAGATCATGAAAGTGCGAGGGAGTTGGGGACACAGGAGGGGATGTAGATAGAGCACTCGCATGGAATTCTCAATGTAATTGAAATACGCCTTTAATTAGTTTACAAAGTAGTGGGTTTTCATACAGTTTTTAAAATACATTCTTAATTTGGGTTAACCCTTTCTCCTCCCTTTTTTCTCTTCTATCTGTCTACCCTAATGTCTGTTTTATCCGTTTCACCCCCAGTAACCACTTCTTTCACGCTATGTGTGATTCACTCTCTCTTCCCAGTCCTTATAGCCTCTTCCTCTCCCACGTGTCCACATGCTCAACTCAATTTCAGGCCTCTGCAGGCATTCCAAATCAAACAGACAAACCTAAGAATTCAAAGGGAGAGTCCTCATATCAGAGAGAACACGTGGCATTTGTCTTTCAGAGCCAAGTTACCTCATTTGTTTGCATATTTTTCACTTCCACCCATTAAGAAAAAAAATGATCATGATTTAATATATGAGGGCAGGTATACTTTATGCTTCTATATCATTAAAGTCTATCAATTAAGAGATTTAAGTGTATGTTTCAGTGGAACCGATTGTAATTACAGTGTCATTAGCAATCATCACTATTTCCAAAATATTCTCATTATTTAGCAGTAACCCACAACCATTAAATATAATTCCCTAATCTTATTTCAGCTCCCAGAAATCTTGAATTCTCCTTAAGCATCTACAAATTTATGTTACAGGCGCTGCGTATATGTGAGACAAGGAGACATATTTGCTTCTGTGTTTGGTCTTATTCAACGTGTCTTCAAGGCTCCCTGATACGGTGTCACATACTAAAGCTAACTTCCTTTTCCAGGCTGAATGATATATATGCCCTATATTTGTTTTTTCCACTCATCTGTTGATCTTTGCTCCCCCTTTAATCACCTCACCTTTAATGGTTTATTGTGAGGGCCTCTGAAGAACAGCAAGTGGCACCTTTTGGGGGACTCTGTGTGGACTTGCTCACTCAGCAGAGAGAGCCAGGGACATGCATACACCATCTGTCCTGTTGCTCAGGATGCATGATTCAAAGCAATGAGAAGGTACCCTTGGTAAGGCCTTAAGACACACTGATTTGAGTCTTCCCTCCTTTCTCCTTGACACACAGGTTAAAGAGCCTACTGTGTGCTGTGCATCTCTCATTTCTACTTCTAATTCCTACTTTTCCACGCCCCTCTCTTCATGCCCATAACTCTTTATCTCCTTCCTTACAAGAAGCAGTCTCGTGTGCTTAGGACATCTGGAGGCTTGGGGATACAGTTCCTAGAGAATAGAGTCAGGACTGAATATTTTTGGACTTGATTGAAGAGGCTTAGCCTAACCTTCTCTATGAGATTTTTGTATGTCATTGCTAACCCTTGGTCCATTCTCTGTGCTATTGTCAATTTCTTCAGTTAACTTATTCCACTGATTCCAGGTCCTTCACCTCTTAATGGAGATTCGCTAGAGAGCACCCCCAGATCTTATTGCCAATACCTCTCCAACATCAACTCACCTCTTAACTCCCTTAAGTGGTTGCTGCCCTATTATTTCTCCAGTGACAATCTTAAAGGTCACCAATAAAAGCAGCTACATGTTCTAATGACATGGTCAAGGTCTTCACTCTTCCCATTCTGTCTAAATCTTGAAACACCATGTGCACAGCTGTATTATTTATGTATCCCAACTCTTGCTTGTTGTGATCAGATGAGTAACTTTTTATATCTGCCTGTACTCTGTTTTTTGTTTTTTGTTTTGTTTTGTTTTGTTTTTTTTTGTCAAGTGGACACAAGCTGGAGTTATCACAGAGAAAGGAGCCTCAGTTGAGGAAATGCCTCCATGAGATCCAGCTGTAAGGCATTTTCTCAACTAGTGATCATCACCGTCCATTGTGGGTGGTGCTATTTTTGGGTTGGTAGACCTGGGTTCTATAAGAAAGCAAGCTGAGCAAGCCAGGGGAAGCAAGCCAGTAATTAACATCTCCCCATGGCCTCTGCATCAGCTCCTGCATCTTCCATTCTTGACTTTCTATGGTGATGAACATAAATGTGGAAGTGTGAGCTGAATAAACCCTTTTTTCCCTAATTTTCTTCTTGGTCATGATGACTTGTGCAGGAATTAAACCCTGACTAAGACACTGCCATAGATGTCTTAGGTGTAGAAATCTCAGTTTTGCAGATTTTTCTTCCTCAACACCTTTTTTTGGGTGGTATTGGGGTATTTTTGGGGAATACTGAAATGTTGCAGGGATTTTATACTGATTGTTGTGAGTCCCATCAGCTGTCTAAAGTGCATGCCACAGAGGTGTCATCTTTCATCATGTCTTTTCTTCTATTCTTGATGCTCTATTATCATCTTCTACAGTCATCATCTCCAATACAAGCAGCACTGATGGCATTTTATTTTCTTGTGTACTGAGGTCTTCTGCTGGTGACTATTCTTTATTCTTGTACTGTCTTAGGAGGGTGTCATTCCTTGTCTTAAACAACTCCTGTCAAATTCAGAAGCATTCTTTAGTAACTGCCACACTGACTTTTTATTTATTTATTTTTTATTGGATATATTTTATTTACATTTCAAAGGTTATCATCTTTCCCAATTTCCCATCTATAAATGCCCTATTCCATCCCTCCTCCACTTGTTTCTATCAACTCACCCCCTCCCACCTCCCTACCCTGATATTCCCCTATACTGGGGCATTGAATGTTGGCAGGACCAAAAGCTTCTCTTCCCATTAATGTCCTACCAGGCCATCCTCAGCTAGATAATGCAGCTGGAGCCATGGGTCCATTTATTTGTACCCTTTGGATAGTGACTTAGTCCCTGGGAGCTCTGGTTGGTTGGTATTGTTGTCCTTATGGGGTTACAAACCCCTTCAGCTTCTTCAGTCCTTTTTCTAACTTATCCATTGGGGATGCTGTTCTCAGTTCAATGGTTGTCTGTGAGCATCTGCCTCTATATTTGTCATGATCTGGCAGAGCCTCTCAGGAGACAGCTATATCAGGCTCCTGTCAGCATGTACTTCTTGGCCTCAGTACTATTGTCTTGGTTTGGTGGCTATATATTGGCTGGAGCTCCAGAAGAGGCAGTCTCTGGATGGCCTTTGCTTCAGTATCTTCTTCAAACTTGTCTCCATATTTCCTCCTGTGAATATTTTTGTTCCCCCTTTTACAAAGGACTGAAGCATCTGCACTTTGGTCTTCCATCTTCTTGAGCTTCATGTGGTCTGTGAATTGTATCATAGGTAATCAGAGCTTTTGGGCTAATATCCACTTACCAGTGAGTGCATACAATGGGCGGTTTCTTTGTGTGTGTGTGTGTGTGTGTGTGTGTGTGTGTGTGAGAGAGAGAGAGAGAGAGAGAGAGAGAGAGAGAGAGAGAGAGAGAGAGAGAGAGAGAGAGAGAGAGAGAGAGAGATTGGGCTACCTCATTCAGGATGATAGCTTCTAGTTCCATCTACTTGCCTGAGAATTTCATAAAGTCATTGCTTCTAATAGCTGAGTAGTACTCCATTGTGTAAAAATGTACCACAGTTTCTGTATCCATTCCTTATTCCATAAACGTCTGGGTTCTTTTCACCTTCTGGCTGTTATAAATAAGGCTGCTATGAACATGGTGGAACATGTGTTCTTGTTATATGTTGGAGCATCTTTTAGGTATATACCCAGGAGTGGTATAGCTGAATCCTCAGGTAGTCCTAGGTTCAATTTTATGAGTAACTTCCAGACTAATTTCCAGAGTGGTTGTACCAGCTTGCAATCCCACCAAAAATGAAGGAGTGTTCCTTTTTCTCCACATCCTTGTCAGCATCTGCTGTCACCTGAGTTTTTGATCTTAGCCATTTCTGACTTGCATGGGGTGGAAACTTAGGGTTGTTTGGATTTGCATTTCCCTGATGACTAAGGATGTGGAGCATTTCTTTAGGTGCTTCTCTCCATTAGATATTCCTCAGTTGAGAATTCTTTGTTTAGCTCTGTTTTCCATTTTAAATAGGGTTATTTGATTCTTGGAGTCTAACTTCTTGAGTGGGTAATATATATTGGATATTAGCCCTCTATCAGATGTAGGATTGGCAAAGATCTTTTCCTATTTTTTTGGTTGCCATTCTATCCTAATGACAGTGTCCTTTGCCTTACTGAAGCTTTGCAATTTCATGAGGTCCGATTTGTCAGTTCTTGATCTCTGAACATAAGCCATTGATGTTCTTTCTGTTCATAAAATTTTGGCCAGTGCTCATGTGTTCAAAGCTCTTCCCCACTTTCTCTTCTATTACTTTGAGTATATATGGTTTTATATGGAGGTCCTTGATCCACTTGAACTTGAGCTTTGTACAGGGCTATAGAAATGGATCCATTTGCCCCTTTCTACATGCTGACCACAATTTGGACTAGCACCATTTGTTGAAAATGCTGCCTTTTTTCCCCACTGGATGGTTTTAGTGCCTTTGTCAAAGATCAAGTGACCATAGATGTGTTGGTTCATTTCTGGGTCTTCAGTTCTATACCATTGATCTGTCTCTGTATCAATACCTTACAGATTTTATCAGAATTGCTCTGTAATACAGCTTGAGGTCAGGGATGGGGATTTCCCTACATGTTCTTTAATTGTTGACAATAGCATTCATTGGCCTGAGATTTTTGTCTTTCCAAATGAATTTGAAAATTGCTCTTTCTAAGTCTATGAAGAATTGAGTTAGAATTTTGATGGGGATTGCATTGAACCTGTAGATTGCTTTTGGCAAGATGACCATTGTTACTATATTAATCCTGCCAATCATGAGCATGGGAGATCTTTCCATCTTCTGAGATCTTCAATTGCTTTCTTCAGAGACTCAAAGTTCTTGTCATACAGATCTTTCACTTGCTTGGTTAGAGTTATGTGAAGCTAATTTATATGATTTGTGACTATTTTGAAGGGTGTTTTTTCTTTAATTTTTTTCTCAGACCAGTTATTCATTGAGTAGAGTAAGGTTACTGATTTGTTTGAGTTAATTTTATATTCAGTCTCTCTGCTGAAGTCGTTTATCAGCTGTAGGAGTTTACCAGTGGAAGTTTTGGGGTCATTTATGTATGCTGTCATAACATCTGCAAATAGACTACACTGACTTCTTGTGTGGCTGAAATGCAAAGTTTAGTCTAGTCTGACACTCATGGAATACCTGTCAGGTAGTCCGCAGGGAGAATCTTGCCCCACAAAGATGGCTCCCATGGGTGGGAATTCATACTTTGACTAATGGTGTTATTTCCTACATAGGACATTATTACCTCTTGTTTCTACTTTTATGCGTTTGCTATCTATCTTAATTGGCTTATGGGTAGATAAGTGCATTAGAAGTTCCAGACCCACAATCTTAGAACACGGAGAATGAAGGGGAATCATTTCTGTTCTAGCTTCAGTTCTCAGACTCCAGGGACATTTTATTGGGCTCCAACTGAAAGAAAGGTTTAGTGTGACTGCGTTTTCAGATTTTACTGTGAATTTTGGATCTTGAGTGTTTTTGAAAGTTCTCAGTGGGTGCATATTCCAAATATAGGAGAATGGCAAGGCACTGAGGTGGAGAGGGTGATTGGGAGAGGGTGTATCTTCGTGGAGACAAGTTGAGGAGGAGGAGGAATAGGGACTGGGGAAGGAAAGGGAATAACATTGGAAATGTAAATACAGAGAATATCCAATAAAATAATGATGATGATGATGATAATCACTGGACCAATTTTAAAAAAGAGAGAGTTCTTAATGTGTTAAAATTCTGATCTCCAGGATGGTATTTTTGAGAGGTGTTGGGAACTGTAGAAGGTGGGACCTACAGAGAAATCCTAGGTCATTGTGGGCATGCCCTGGAGGGGAGGGAATAAAAGACTCCATTACTTCCTGTTTCTGGCTTTCTAGCTGTTACAAGCCAAACAACTTGCTCCATCAGGGGGCAATGCTGTCTTTTACTGCTTCACCACAGGCTCAAAAGTAATATGGTCAACAGGCTATGGAATGAAGCCTCTAATGTGTCAATCCCCAAGTAATAGTTCACTCTTCCTTCATTGTTGTAGTACTGGTAACTGAACCTGCAACTTTGTACATGCTAAGGAGGTAGCCACCACTTCTTATATCCCTGTTACTTATATACTTTAAAACTGCTGATTGTCTCAAGTATTTTGATACAGTAATGGAAAATTGATGCACATAGACCTCATATTCCAAACACCTATATTTCCTCTTATATACCTCTTTCAGTTCTTCCTGCTTCCTTTCCTCCTCATTTTCTATTTCTTATTTAGTTATGTATAAAGCTGTTTTTCATTGCCTCCTTTTCTGGAATTTCTATCTACATTCTGTAAAAGCAAGATTCTTTCCCAGCTTCTCTTGTCTTTATTTTCCATAGTTCACTATTTCAAATGCAAGTCTGTGAGGCTGATTAAATATAGATAGTTCTGACCTTCTCCCTAGATATTCACTGATGGATATTCACTAACATCACCCAAATGCCTGCCACAGGAGCTCTTCAATCAGTTTTATCTGAAGCTACCCTTTTTCAGGTTCAGGTATCTGGGCCATTGCATGTTCGGTGGCTTTTGAAACTAATATACCATATACCACTATACTGTGTGAACTAATATTCATTGCAGGAACAACATGTTCTTTTGGTGAAAGCACATTTAGGTCTGAATCAATGACATTACCATACCCCTGACCACAACTTGACTTTTGAATGCTCTGGAATTGGGACTTTTAAACCTTGGCTTTGCTCAGGGCTTTGCTTCCTGAAGGTAGGCACTGAACCTTGGAGACTGTTTTTACTTTCTATGACCCCCCTCAGCTCCATATCCTTAGAGCACAAATGACATAACTTCAAAGCATTTGAGCAGAGATGTAATAGTTTTACTTATGATTACTGCAGAGGGAATTCTTGGACCAACAGGAACTCATAATAAGTCACCTTGAAGATTTCTACCAGCTTTAAAAAATTGGTGATTTTGTAGAATAAACCATTTAATGTTTTCTTAGATGACTATAATCTCTTGATTTAGCTGAAGCTCTTTGTCATTTATATATGCATATGGGCTGATGTTTATTCTTGATAGATTTGTTTGAAAAAAAATTAACTTGTTATTTGTAGCTTCAGTGGTTTTCAGTTTACAAGAATTATCATCTTGGATATTTGTGTTGGTTGCAAACATTCCAATCAGTGACATGACCAGAACTGTCACTTCTCATCAACACTGCTCTCTTTATCTTTTGAGCTAGTGGCATTTCTAGTGGGACACCCAGTATCCTCCCTGACCACTTAGCATCTTTGAATTTGGCTGCTACTTAGTTACACATATGAGAAAAACATGATTTGGGAGACTTCTACAAGTCCTTAAGGGGAGGTGATCTGTTCCTCTTAGTCTTTTCCTTAATTTCTCAGCTGCAGTTTACAGTGGACAGAAACTGGACTGTAATGGTACCTGGAAGAGTCTAGGGATGGATGTATAAAGGTTGTTATTCTAAGGTTGTTTTTATGAGGAATTTAGAAATGGTCATAATTTAATAGGGGGGAATTAGCCTGATTGATTTGTACAGCCATAATATCCTTTGGTAACTAAGCTAAAGTCATATTTTACACTGGTAAAAATCTTTCTATCTGATACAAAGTTGAAGTTATAATCTTCACAGTGGTATAGAATTTATTTGATATATTTAAGACTTTCATTGGTATACTTTCTTATTGATTTAAAATTGAGATTAGTATTATTGCTTTCATATAAGTATTGTACCTATACAATACATTAGGGCATGAAAGGCTTAGGCCCAGTCTTATAAGTCTTATAACTGCTATTATACACTGCTTTTTATTGATTAAACAGTGCGAGTTAAGGGCCAGATAGAAAACTCATGGTTCTAAGTCAATTAACACGGTGTTTTTGAGATATTTCAATTAGAAATGGCCAACATTAGTCAAAGCTGAACAGTTCAGAAATGCTTTTTCTAGTTAGATGGTTTTCAAAAAATGTAGAGATCCATAAATTATGACATTTAATGTTATTTATCTTTTGTTGAGATATATCCACTTCTTACAGTTCTCCTATGGTAAATTTAGGAAAGAAATTGAGCATCTCTACCTCCAGATTAGGTATACTTTGTGGCTAGGGAGTCACTGGGCAGAAATTACCTATTTTTTATTTAAAAAGATTTATTTATTTATTATATAATTCAGACACATCAAAAGAGGACATCAGATCTTATTACAGATGGTTGTGAGTCACCTTGTGGGTTGCTGGGACCTCAGCAAGAGCAGTTAGTGCTCTTAACCACTGAGCCATCCTTCCAGTCCAGAAATTGCCTAGTTCATCTACGGACTAATACAGACCAAGGGACATATTTCACAGCAGTTGACTGATAATTTTTGCTGAACCATAATTATCAGCCCTTAAATATTTCTGCATTTCAAAGATCTGTCAGTGATCCTGGGTAAGAAGGCTGAAGACTTACTCTCACCTGCTTCTAATAGTGGAGATTTGTCTCTACAACCTCTCTCAGTTCTGGAAGCCATGTTAGGCTTCCTATGCTTTTAGATATTTGACCATTCTCAGATTTCTGATGGAATCGAAGACTAATTTAGTTTTATAGCCTACCCAAGCTAATTAACTTTGGGAAAACATAGTCATTTAGACTATTTTCAAATGTTAATAGTTATACACAGCTTACATTTAAGAGAAAAGATATTTAAGTAAACAGAAAGGATGATGTGTAGGTTGATGTCAAGGTGATACATGATTGGACAGTAAAGAGTGGGGCAGGGAAAGAGTCTGGGAAAGTAGGAAAGGAGGACAGAGGCAGAGATTCGAGAGGAAGCAAGATGGAAGCAGACATGGATGTTTCTCTCAGTGCATCTCTGGATCAGTTAGGTTATTATTTCTAAGAGTTTCTCTGGTTCTACTTATCTGGATGGGCAGTTTATATCTTTGTCCACTGGTTGTAAGCTTATTGTGTAGAGAGTTCGTGGGTTGAGAATTTGGCATAGAAATCTGTTTGATAAGTTAATGGTTGTGGAATCATGTTTATACCGGGCGGTGGAGGAAAGTGAGTGAAAACAACATACAAGGGCAATGGAGTGAACTGTGACTGAGATCTTAGAGTTGGCATGAAGCCACTAAGTTATAGATATCCCACAGTACTATGTGGTAATATGGGTGCCAGCCCTAGCTTGGGATAAAAGGTTTCCACATTCTAATATTAACTGCAACAGACAGCCTTGAAGGATCTTGGGTCACTATATGAGACTTCTTGCATTACTTAATCTAAATAACACTAGGTATTTGTACTTAAATTTATATTTATATTAATCACTCAATAGATTTTTACCTCTACCATTATGATCCTGCAGGAAAATAACTTACATTTGGTGTATTGTGTTTGCAATCACATTTTCAATAGGCAAATAGTTATTTAAGAAAGGGCATTGAATGGAGGGTCCTGGAGCCTGGGCATTTGCAAGTCTTAGAACAAAGGAGCTATGGTATTGACAAGAGGTAAGAGAGTGTTAAGTGAGCCTTCAGACATAAGGCTTGGCTGCAGGTCTGAACATTTATCCACCTTAAGGAAAAATGTAATAAATATGTAAATGTAAAAATAAACAATTAGTTTTGGTCAAAACCATGGAGTTGAAAATAATCTCTGTCTGTCTTAGCTATAGCAGTATTGCAATTTATAGGAAACACACCACACATACTCATGCACACAGCCACACAGACACACACATCCATAAAGACACATATAGGTGTACACACACATGCACACACATATGCATACACACATACTGATATACACATACATATTCACACAAACACACATGCACACAGACCACACATACACAAAGACATCCCTCCCACTCGGACACACAGATACACAACACACCATCCCCCACCCCCAAGATCCAGGAAACACATATATAGCTTCTGCTGTGTGCCCATTATTAGAAGAGGAAGGTAGTCTTTCTTCTGGGAGGGCAAGCTTTTTCCATTGTCAGAACTCTGCAAAGGCCATTTGCATCTGAAGCATGGCATTCCTGCAGAGATCCCAATTCTCAGGACTTCCTTCTAGAAAGAGCTAGGAATTTTGGACCTTGCTATGTGCATCAGGTGTGACATAAGAACCTTTGTCTAAACCTCCTATTCACCCTTCTAGTTAACTATTGTTATTTCTATTCTGTAGTTGGGAACACTGAAACTTACTGGAAGAGACTGATCTGTACCCATCAGGCATGCCATACAAACTTAGCAGCAGATCTGTTCCCACGACCTGGTCTTCTGCCTAGCAAGTGGTGGGAACCCGCATGGACACCTGCTGGAATGGAGACATCAGCCATCCCATCTGATTCATCTGGGTGCTTCCTGAACAGGGAGCTGTGAACATGACCATAGACTAAGGGTATCCCCAGGAAACCAGCCTTTACTTCTAGGCATTACAGCAAGGGAAAGAGCTGGCCCTGTTGTTGGTTCTGGTTTATGATCCTTGTGGAGGAAGCCTTTTTTAATGCAGGCAGACAAGTCTAAATATTTTTAAATAGTCTCTTATTCAGATACAGAAGCCTGGAAGAGGAGAGAATCAGAGAAAAGGCTACCATTAGCAGTATGATATAGGGCAGATTCATCACAAGATTAGAATAGTAGACGGAAGTTTATTTCTACAGGTGAGAAGCAGCCAGAGAACAGTGCCACCACGTGGTAAAGAAAGGAACAGCAACGGGAACACCTGGGAACAGACCCCAAAGGGAGTGACAGAGACAGGAGAGTGACATCAGCCTTGCTTGAGGGAACTCCTGGTGACCGGGTAAAGAGAGATGCCTTAGAAATTCAGAAAGCTCTGAACACCCCAGAAACAACCCACAGACTCTGTGAAGATCAAGAAAAAAAGGAAAAAAGAATATATTTTAATTAAAATAGAACTGTATCACATCCCCCTTTCCTTCCTACAGCCCCTCCCAGTTTCTCTCCTATCTCCTCAAATTAATAGCCTCTTTTCCTATATTATTGTTACATATATACATATGTGTATGTATATGTACCCACAAATACTTAATTACAACCTTATAAAAATGTATTTGTATACTTTTATGCAAAAATGCTTAAAAATCTGTACATTTATCTTTGTTTTTTAAAATAAAATTAAGAAAAAAAAAAGAAATTCAAGTCATGCAGAGAATGCTTGCTTTCCAGCACAATACAAATGAGGGCTCAACGTAGCTTGAGAACAAAGGAGTGTTATATTGACTTAGCCACTTGAGCTCTTAGGTATCCCCAAGCCCAATGAAGGAAAGCCATTTGCACAACTAGACAGCCAGTAAAAACTGATCTGATTGATTTTCCTTGAGTGATTCTCTCAGCCACCACCAACAATCCCGGATGTCTCAAGAAGCTTAGAAAAAAATTTACTTTGGGTTTAAGAGAGAGAGCAGAAGCAGTAAAGAATGGGTGAGAAACAGATTCGGGCTGCAGGAGATGGAGTGACTCCATGTCTATCCAAACCCTAGATGTTTACGGCTGGGCTCTGACTACATACTGAGATATAACTTCAGACCCAGGCATATGTCTCTTGATCACAGTCTCAATTCTAATTTTTAAGACACATTTCTTAAAACACACTTGTTTCTTGCATTAAACTGAAAACATTTTTCCCTTGTAACTTGAAGAGTTGAGGCCAGGCAGAGACAGAGGGTAAGACAGGAGTCCTTGAGATACTAGACCAAGAAGGCCCCCACATCCTTGCTATAAGAGCCAGGTCCCTTGGAAGGTCATATTTACACCTGGCCAGAGCCGTAGGGTTCTGGAGGTTCTGGATGGTTTTTGATTATCATCTCCTGGGATTTTAGTCCGCACTTCCCTGCGTGGGGACTGTGGAAGCAGAATGCTTACTGACTTTCTTCTAAACAAAAGGAAACAAAGAAGCTTGATGGTGAGACCGTGTGGTCATGATGGGATGCTGCCTAAGTCCTAGCAGAATTGGAGGAAAAGCAAAAAGAGAGAAGGAATAAGGAGAGACTGTCCCACTGACCCTTTCTCCAAAGGTCTGTCCTAGTCACAGTCTTCCATCCTCATCTGACCCTCACTGGCTATCCTGCAGTCTCTCTTCTTAAATCTCAAAGCTGGTGGAACTCTACAAAGGGTTTCCAACAGGACAAACATCTAAGAGGAATGGGAAAGGTTAGGCAAGCAGGAATAGGGATCCTGGTCCTTCTGCATTTAGGAGTTCTGCTTGCTTGGCCCAGATGCTGTGAGAGGCTGAGAGGAGTTGACTCCACAGGGAATAGGGCAAAGGCAAGGGGCAACATCAGAGCAGGGAGGACAATCCAAAATCAGAGCTCGGAGGAGATGCCTGACTATCCGAGTCAGAATCTGCATGTTAGGTTTAGAAGATGTGAATCTAGCAAGGTAAGCAACAAAACTTTAGACCCAAGATTGGGCTCTGGTGGGAAATCTTTAGGTTTTCCTTTGCTCCCTCTGAGATATACTCACTTTCTGCTGTGCTAAGGAGAAAAAGAAACAAGACAGAGGCCAATGGCTGACACTATAAATAGTGTAAATTCTATGATTATTTAAGTTATTGGAAGTTTAGAAAATGTTGCTTCCTGTGTGTTATAGTTTGAATGTTACATCCTCCCCATAGTTCATTGGCAAACTCAATCTGTATGGTGCTGATGTTAGGAATGTAGCCCTTTGTACTGTAAAGAAGTTACCAGGGCACTTTTCTCATGGATAATGTAGTGTCTTAATGTTTCTTTCCATGGCAATAACCTTTCTCTTGTTCTTATTCTAGTGCACAAGGACTCAGTAGCAGGATACCATCTTGGCTACAACGAGCAGTCTTCACCTGATACACAGCTGCTTTATCTTGAACTCCTTAGCCCTCCATGTTTTGAGAAATAATTTTTTATTGTTTATGTATCAATCCAGGTATTTTGTAATAGCAGCACGAATGGACTAATACTATATTAGTCACCTTTCCATTGCTATTTGAGTAAGGAAGGATTTTATTTGACTCACAGTTGTGGATACAGTCCATGGGGAAGGGGAGGTCACAGCTGCAGACACTTGAGACAGCTGGTCATGTAGAGTCTTCAGTCAGAAAACTAAGGTGGATTAGTGCTGTCTTAGCTAGATTTCTCCTTTCTCTGCAGCCCATGACTCAATCACACCCATGGAATGGTGTCACACACATTTAGAGTCATCTCACTTTAATTAACTTTAACAAGCCAATTCTTCACAGTCAAGCTTAGCAACCAGCTCAACCTAGATAATATCTCACACAGATTTCCAGAAGCTGGTTTCATAAGTGAGTCTAGAGTTGTCAGGTTGTTGATCAACATTAACTATCACTAACACTAGGAGTCCTGGCTGATATGAATTAAACTTTTGAGAAAACCCACGTGTATTGTTCTTATGGCCCTCAGAGTGACATAGTTTTAGTCCTGATACACATATTTTTAAAATGTTTTGTGTGTGTGTGTGTGTGTTTGTTTGTTTGTTTGTTTGTGTATCTGAGTCATAGAATACATGCAGAGGTCAGAAGACAACTATTAGGAGAGAGGTAGTTCTCTTCTCACTGTGTGGGTTCAGGCTTGGCAGCAACAGCCTTTACTCACTGAGCTATTTCAACACACACACACACACACACACACACACACACACACACACACACACACACACACTCACAATTCTTTTGTCCCAGATTCTGAGTTGCCAGAGTTATAAGCATGTACTGTCATGCCCAGTAGACATGTTTTACATTCCACAATGATTAAGACGTGCTTTGTCAGCACTATCCAGCATTCAGTCTTAATAAATGGAAGCAATTGGACTTAATGGTTCACGTCTGAAGGAGCAAGGAACTCAGAGCTCTTGGTGGGTCAGAACATCAGGGGTTGAAGTGTTAATTTAAAGTCTTTTTTGTGTGGATAATTATGTAATGGGATTTTAGAAGCATGTTTCTAGGAAGCTTAAATATGCTTAATATCAGCTGGACACAAGAGAGGCAGGTCACATGGGAGGGCTCTCTATTACAATCCATTTCTCTAAGGGTCAAATTTGTTCAACCCATTTGATCTTGCAGTGGCCAGGAGCAGAGAGAATTATTTGAACTTTAAAAGACCAGAGAATAGGAGCCAGAGAGTTGGGTAGAACTCCTAGCAATCTCTGTTGTCCCCAGCCAGGAAAGCACCTTGATTTTGTAAATGTGCCAGTGACTTGTGTAATGTACCAGTTTGTGATGACTCTGAGTAGTTGCTGTATTAACAGGAGATTCAGAGGAGGCAGTTGGTGTAGGGAAACAGGTTTCAGAGGGAGGGAATTAGATCCAGAAGGATGCTTGTGCTGCAATCTGGTTCGTTTTGAATAGACCTATTTTTCTGTTTTGTTTGAGGAACTTAAGTCTGCATTTTTGTTTTGTATCTTGTATGACGATGACTATGGTAATTATATTATCATTGCATCTATCACCTTTAAAGTTTGGTGGACATTTATCAGAGGGCAAGGTATTCAACTGTAACTTTTGCATGTACAAAAAATGATTTGGGGTGAATAGAATTTTGCCAATGAGACAGCTTGGATCTGCCCAACCAGACATCATTTCTTTACAATGAGCTCATGATTTTCCCACAAGGGGTCTTTAAGAGTTAGAGTGGTATTCAGGGGCTGCTGTTTTCCTTTAATTAGATTCTTAAAATAATCAAGAGATATAGAAAACCAAAAGAATGTCCGTTGTAAGAAGTACAGAACTGTATGTGACTGGCGAGGTCAGGCACTCTGGTCATTATTTCAAAACCTTGAATGACTAGAGTTTGGGCCTTCCAGATGGAGTTTGGAAGTGTTGGCACACACTTCAGAGCTACTACATGAGCCATTAATTTAGTGTTGCTAATTTATCTAGTTAATATTTAATATTTAGTGTGTGCTTTGAGGCATGTTAATATCAAGTCAGTTTTGTAAAGTCTTTGAGATGTAGCTTATTCAAAAATCACCCAGCCAGGGAAAAGTAGATCCACTCTAGCCCAAAATCCAATATTACACAAGTTAGCAAGGAGTAGAGGTTTCCAGAAACCCATTTGCAGTATCCTAGCTATTTCTGCATCTTATTCTTTCTAAGAAGATCCAGTGTTAGAAGAGAAAGAAAGGTGTTAATTTATTGTTAGAAAAACCTGAACACAGAGCAAAAGAAACAGTGAAAGCAAGTCAGATCAAGAAATTCTGGACAGAGGGCACACTTTCCCGGCCAACTGACAGCTCTTCGTGGATTTGGAAGGGGAAGTTCTGTTCATTCCCTGGTTGTCTTGGTTTTAAACTTTCTGTTTTGTCTGTCTTGACTTGGGCATCTGTTGGAAACGAGAATTCATAATGGAAATTAAATACAAGGCCATGGCGACAGATGTTCTCTTTTTGCCTTGAAGGGAGATGAACATGTAGCTTAATAGACCAAATCCTATATATTGGATTCCTTAGAGAGTAGCATGTGGATGGTCCCCACGCCCTCCAAATGGATCTTGTCTGTCTAAAGCCTTGTTTATGCTTGTTGTTAATTGTCTATGTCAGGTTCTGCTTTCCCTTTGTACTGAGCGACTCTTTCACCTGCAGTTTCTGGGTTCAGATTTCATCACGGAAGGTGGAAAAGAATGCTGTTTGCTATAGAAATCTCATTATTATCTCCTATGCCCAAGTGTCTTGATTCTTTATTTTCTGACCAAGTATGTGGCTTGTTTCCATGTCTTGACTGGGGCCTGACATTCCCTATGTCCAGTGGATCTAGGACTTCCTGCTGTACTTTCAAATTCTTGTTTTGAATTCCTCTAAAACTTAAAGGCTATTCCGTACCACACTGGAAGGAGTTTGATAAGTGGATTGATTCTGGGCCCATGATTTGGACTGGCTTCTGTCTTTGCTTCCCTTGGAGAACTAGTAATTTGTTTTCCATTCATTTGTATGTTTCTTGTCTTTCTTTCCTTTACATTCATTTTCTACCTCTGGTATTCTCCCCAAATAAACACTTATCTTAAACATCAGTCATTTCTTTATCCATCACTTATTTGTTAAGAACCATATGCTACATCTTCGTGAATCAATGATTATCGAAACAGAGCAACTCTAAGAGAGCCCTTCAGATCTGAAATAGTTAATTAAGATTTAATCTATTAAAAACAAGGGTAGACCTATGTCTGAATTGAAAATTAATCAGTGCAGTAGGGTAATTAGTCACTAATATAACATAAGAGAAACTTTTGGGTATGAAAAGAAGGAACAGATGTTATCTAAAGTCAGCCAGAGAGCACTGTATGCTGGTGAGCACTTAGTATGCGGTAGACGACAGCACTCCTTCTCCTTCTAGGAAATAAAGATGACCCAGGAGTTAACAATGAGTAAGTTGGAGTGGCCATGCCTTTATCAGGAAGAAGCTGGCAGGTAGCAACAGGCAACAGTACCACCCCACCATCAAATGCAAACCTTCTTAAGAACGAAAGAAGTCTCTCTAGTTAGAGAGGAAAAAATACAGACACAAATGCATCTGGAGATACAAAGACTGAGCTTCACAGAGATTTCCTGAAAAGCCCTGTACTAGAGGCCTCTTGGCATCACATCCCCCTGGAAGCTGGAGATAGTGGTCCTCTTCCTTAGGGGTAGGTTCCATTGAATGCCACCAGACAAGTCAGGGGCAGATGTATGATCCAGGCTCTCAGAGTAGATGCTGAATCATGGGAACTTCTAATCCTGAGGGTAGGAAGGGAGAGGTTTAGTGCGTGGAGAGGAGCTCTAGGCAGACTGTCACTCCCAGCTCTGTGTTCTGCCATCCTTGGTGTATGTTTATATTCAGGATGTGGTCCTTCAGGTGGCAAGCTCATTCTCTAACCTCTGTGTGATTCTTCCAGATTCTTTATTCCTTCTCTGCTGGGTATTTGTGTCTGTGCTGTGCAGTTGGCATTTCTATTTGAGAAGTGAAGTTATAGCACGGTACTCTTTTGCTTGGTACTTGAAAGCTGTGTTAAGGATGAAAATCAGGGGTGTGAGGAAACCTAAGACTGTCCTGGGACAGAACCATCCTGTCACGTTCTGAGGGGAAGCTCTTGGGAACCCTCACAATCAACTTGCCTGCAGAGCAGAACAAGAAGAGAATGAAGTCCTCCACTAAGGTGTGTCTCAGAAGACATATTGGATGACTGTGGGCACCTGGAGGTGACTGCAGCTGGAACCTCATCTCTGTTGTTATGCTTGTTGATGACACAGGTCAGAGCTTGTGGATGACACAGGTCAGGGCTTGTGGATGACACAGGTCAGGGCATTTGACAGAGGAGTATGGTAACAATGGGTTTGATTCTTTAAAAGTGCCTCAAATTGGTCTGGCTGTAAAGAGAAAGCACAGTCGTCCCATAGACTCCGGGATAGTCCTGCAGTCGCTGGGATAGCCCTGAATTCTCTGGGATATCTTAGAGTCTCTGAGTCAGTCCCCATGTACTTACTAAAAAAATTAGGAAGAATAGCTGGCTGTTTAGATGAAGAATTTAGTTATAAGGAAAATTCCATCTATGTTTTCTTAACTTCCTTTAATTAGGAGAGTCGCTAAGGCAGGGCTTCCCATAGCGTTCTTTTCGGTTTGTGTGTTCCCTTTGTAATCCATTAAATTTTATGGTATTAGTGGGGATTTGGAGCACAGATTGAATCAATAGTCATTTCTTCAGCATCAGCTCTTTCCCACAGTGCTCTGTATGTTAAGCAGTATTTTAGCATGCTGTCTGACCTTTTCCTCTTAGACTGTACTTCCAAATTATAATGTCTCCTGTTTTGGTATGATATATATTTAAGGTCAAAGGCTATAAATAGTGCTTGTGAATTTTTCCCAAAGGATTTAAATTTTTTTTAACTAACCTGTGCAAATCAGGATTGTCCACGTGTTTCTGGTTGGCAGTCTAGGATAACTACATAACCTTAAAAAACTTTCTTGAACTGTTCAGTCATCCCAAATATTTAATATTCTGGGTCACCTTCAGATTCCTTCTAAGGTTTGGATATGCTAAGCTATCAAGAGCTGAGGGAAATCATTGAATTTCTCTGCATGCCCATGTTCTCCTACTGCAAAACTCTGCTGATTATACACACCCTGCCTCACTGACAAACCATCACCCAGTGGCAGTGAGCCCGAGGGACCCACTTTCTGTGTTCTTTCATGGCGAAGAATCTGCTCAGTGCATACAGTATCGTTAGCTTTTCAAGTGGTCAGCCTTGTGCTGTTGGTCAGTAGATCGATGTCTGACAATGTGTTAAGAGGTTCATCTATGGCCTATGTTGCCTCCCCGAGTCACACTGGAAAAGTACCCTAGGCTAACAGGCTTGGCGGCTGATGAAACTAATTGATTTCTAGAACAACATTTCAATAGAGTCACATTTGGGAGTTTGACAGGACAATGTCCTCTAATCTGTGAGGTAAGAAGTTTATTTTCCCGGTGCCTCAAGCCCCTATCAAGCCAGGGGGTGAATGGCAGTAATAGTCTCTGTGATTGTGTCCTGGCCTCTTTCTCTTCTTCATCTGACTTACTTCCCCCTCACTTCATGATCTGATCCCTTTCCAGTGATACTTCTCAGGTAGAGTCATTCCTTACCCAGCATTCCTCTGCCTAAGAACTTTAAAGCTGTTTGTCTTACCAGGAGCCAAACTCCTCCAGTGTGGAAAGTCACTGTCTTCAGTGGAAAAGCTCTGTTTGCATCAAATTTTACCATGCTGGTTCCAGCCCTGCAGCCAGCTTTTGTGTCAGAGCTGAACCTCTCTTTGGCTTACAATATTACAAACAATATTGGCAAGTGAGTGGGAGATGGTCAGCCATGCAATCATGAGCAAGTCTTGGACATCTTGAAGCCTAGAGATCTTTACTGTAAAATAGACATAATATGGCTATGATATTAAAAAGCTTTAGTGAAATCGCATGTGTAAAACTCTACTGCATATGGAAGGATCTATGGAAGGATCTAAGTAATATTTGACTCCACAGGTAAGCTGGATGCTGAAAAAGTACACAAGCTTCCTGTGTGTGTGTGTGTGTGTGTGTGTGTGTGAGAGAGAGAGAGAGAGAGAGAGAGAGAGAGAGAGAGAGAGAGAGAGAGAGAGAGGAGGCTCATTACTTGTATTCAAACAATCACAATTATGCTGAACTCCCTTTCTCACAATGCAAAGCTGGGGGCCAAGTGATACCTACATGTGCAGTGGGTTGCACTGAAGAATGAATCTACAATCTTAGAAAACAGCATCAAAAAACAGTGGGCCAGTACCATGGTTTAGCAGGTAAAAATGCCTGACAGCTTGAGTTAAAACCTCAGACCTCAGTTGAAGAAGATAATTTTCAGAAGCTATCAACTAACTTCCACATGGAACGCACACACGAACACACACACACACACACACACACACACACACACACATGCACACGTGTACACAATAATGGAGAATAAGAACACCTACTTTGTTCTGGAAGAATGATGCTAACAGCGAATACATCGTTGAAGAAAATTCTAGATCAAAAGCAGCAGGATTTCTATTTTAGAGATGTGCAGAAATGCAAGTGACCATTATCTGAGATCACAGAGATTTGTCTGTCTCTGCAGTGACTAAAGCACTTCTAGAAGGACCTTAAATATAACAAGATATCAGAAAGATGTTCACTATTAAAACCCAAATCTCTACTTAGCCATTATGGGACTCATTTTTGGAAACTTCATGAATACCTAACATCTGTTTTGGAGCAAGATACATAGCAAACATTCTGCATGCCTCACTGAAGAAGCAAGTAGCTCATCATTGCTAAGGCACAACATCCAATATAAGATGTCAGCATCTGGGGCTGGAGAGATGACTCAGTCGTTAAGGGCACTGACTACTCTTCCAGAGGTCCTGAGTTCAATTACTAACAACCACATGCTGGTTTACTACCATCTGTAAAGGGATGTGATGCCCTCTTCTGGTGTGTATGAGAGCAGCTACATTGTACTCACGTACCTAAAATAAATAAATAATTCTTAAAAAATGATGTGAGCATCCGATTTTGAACCATGTATTCCTTATTTTTGTTTTGTTGTGTATTTTTTTTACAGAATTGTTTGAATAGAAGAAGCCCTTATGCTATACCCATAAATTAGCTCAGCTCTCATCAAAGAAACAACTTCTTGCAATAGGAGGGAATTAACACATAAACTGGACAATGTGAAAAGAGAAAGAGACTTTGGGGTACTCGATCCTAAGTCTTTATCAAACCCCTGACACCAGTGCTCAAAGAGGAAGAAGAGCTTGAAAGATTGTAAAAGCTAGAGATGATAAAGGTCCCAGTAAATAGTGTTTTCCAGACACAGCAGGTCTGATGTACAGAGGAACTCACAGAGATGGTGATAGTATACTTACCACAAGCCTGATGGGTCACAGCACTGTGTCAAGGAAGTGGAAACAAGGTGCCACCAAGATGCTATTTGTAATTGATACCAAAGGAAAAATCATTTTTCTCCAAGGGAATGTCAAAGGGTAGGAATATCAACTACAATCTAGGACAGACCCGATTGGCCAACAAAACACTCTCCATGAGTACTAAGTGACAAAAATTTTCCTAGGGAAATGCAACACGCGCGCACGCGCACTCTCTCTCTCTCTCTCTCTCTCTCTCTCTCTCTCTCTCTCTCTCTCTCTCTCTCTCTCTCTCTCTCTCTCTCTCTCTCTCTCTCTCTCTCACCACAGGCAGACCAAAGTTTAGAAACCACCAAAGTCTGACATGTTGAGCCAATGAGTTTAACAGGGTTACTAATAGGAGTATGGTTGAGGGCTTATTTACAACAGCAGAAATGACTCAAAGACAGCTGCATCACCAAATCCCACTCCAGCAAGGGTGATGCTCACAAGATCGGAACCTGGAGCACACTGTAGGCTTATCCACATGTTGGAGAGTATGCTTCCTAGGAGCCTCAATTGGTCTAAATCTCTCCCAGGCAGTTGGACAGGTCTTGGGTGTTTCACTTGCAGCTTTTGTTGTCTGAAACTCTGCTTTATAGATTGGCTTTGCTTAGTGTGAGGAACTGTCAACTTTACTTAGAGTGCAGGGAGGAACCTAGTGAATTTGGTCAGTTTCAGGGTTTCTGGAAGCTTCTTTAGAGCTATTTACTTTCCTGCTTAAGGTGCTTCCCTGCAGAATATGATATTTTGGTCTCAGAGGAAGCTACTTCACAATTATGCTGTATGTTTTTTTCTTTATTGTGGGCTTTTTTTTGGTTCAATTTTGACTTTTCTTTTTCTTACTTTTCTGTCTGTTTTGATTTTCAGGGTTGGGGCAGAATATGAAGTTGAGTGAGTAGGTCAGTGAGGAAGACCTGGGAGGAGTTATGGGGAATAGAAAACATTATAAAAATAGGTATAAAATAATATATGATAGATGATTGACCAAGTAAATAAAACAATACACTATCCTCATGTTTTAACAATAGCACTGACTCTTTTCAACCACATGTGCTATCTTAGTTAAGGTTGCTTTGCTGCAAAATGAAACCAAAGGATCATAGCAACTTGGGAACAAAAGGGTTTTTTGGCTTACTCTTCTAAGTCACAGTTCATCATCAAAGGAATTCAGGACAGGAACTTGAACAGGGGAGGAACTGGAAGTAGGAGCTGAAGCTAAGGCTATGGAAAAGTGCTACTTAAGAGCTTGCCCCTGTTGACTTGCTCAGTATGCTTTATTATAGAACCAGGACTATCAGCCCAGGGATCACATACCCCTATGGCCCCTTCCCTCTCAATCACTAGGAAAATGCCCTGCAAAGTTGATTACAGCCCCATCTTATAGAGGCCTGTTTTTAGTTGAGGTTACCTCTTCAACTGTTACAGTTATGAGGGGAAAGGTTTTCTCGATAAAAATATTACAGCTCAGAAGGGAAAGGTATCCTGGCAGTCAAGAGTCAACACTACAATGCCACATGGCACAATGAACCTCACACAAAAGATACATTGAGAAAGACACAAGAGGGCCATTGCCCCTGTGCTGGTGAGAAGCAGTAAAGAACTGAGTCGCAGGCAGGCTTTATATAGGGTGTCATGGGGGAGGGGTGGACTTTTCAGGGTGGCCTAGAATTGGTAGAATTGTGTGACTTGACCTTTGGACAAGCTTAGGAATTGGTGGAATTCTATGGTCTGATCTTGGGAAAAACTCAGGTGTTTGTACACAGGAATTGGTGGAATTCTGTGGCCTGATCATGGGGTATGCTCAGGGATTGGTGGAATTCTGTGGCCTGATCATGGGATATGCTCAGGCATTGGTGGAATTCTATAGCCTGATCATGGGGTATGCTCAGGGATTGGTGGAATTCTATAGCCTGATCATGGGGTATGCTCAGGGATTGATGACATTTTGTGGCCTAATTTTGGGCTTTTTGTTTCTGGTGGAGCTTGACTCCTTGTGTCCTGAGTCTAGGGATGGAGTCTGGCCACTTATACCTCAAAGGGCTTACACCCTCCTCTCTGATGACTTTAGTTTTTGTCAAGTTGACATAAAACCAGCCAGCACTATCACCCCTTGTCAACCTGCCACTAAACGCATCACTTTTTAATTAGAGCTTTTCCTTTCTCATCTATCCCAAAGATGGCATGTAATATTAAAAACACAATTTAAAATGAAAATAATGTTAAAAGTCCCGGTCTTTAGAAATTCAAACACATTAAAAGTCTAGTCTCTTTAAAAATCCAAAATCTCCTTTAAAGTCTCTCAACTGTGGCATCTTATAAGATCAAAATTAAGTTACTTTCTTAGTTTAAGAGGAAAGATTCAGGACCCACTCACAATCCAGTCAAAGCAAACCAAACGGAGTAACTCAGTGTTCAATGTCTTGTATCCACTTACAATTTTCTGGAATCCCCCAAAGGGTTTGAGTCGCTTCCCCGGCTCTGTTTTATGTAGCATGTACACCTTGTCTTCTAATCGCAGACTGGCTCCTCTCCACAGCTACTGCTGTTCTTGGTGATCATACCATGGTACTGGAATCTTCAAAATGCTGGGGTCTTCTCCTGCTACACTCTCACCAATAGGCTTTCCTTGCTTCTCCTCATGGTAGAGACCCTGAACTTTCCAGAAGACCTCTTTAATTCTCAAGCTTCTACTGCTATTCTTGCTGCACCTTCAATGATGGTCTCTCACAATGTCAAGCTTCAGTTGCTCTCCATGACCCCTTTAAGATTTCAAAACAAGTATCACCAGGAAGGCTCTTATATATGACCAAGTTTGTTTGCCAGCATAAGGCACAACTTTGAGCACCTATGAACAGAGCTTGCATATGCTGACTCTGAGAAAACACTTCCCAGTTGATTTCACCTCAATGATGCTATTTTCTTTTTCTTAAAATACATTTTATTGATTTTTTTGTAAATTTTACGTGATGCACTCCAATCCCCCTCATTTCCTCATCCCTCCATTTCTCTGCAGCTTGCCCCACATAATAAAATAAAATAAAGTAAAATAAAATACCTCAGCTGTGGTATGTCACTGTGTGTCATACAGTATACTTTTTTTGCTCGAATACCTTTATTTGAAAACGCCCATTGTCTGGTGAGGCCTTTGGCTTCTGCTACACTATCAATAGTAGATCCTCAGGAGAACTCTCAGATATCCTGTTGTCTTGTGCCATGAGTTCTTGCTGCTATGATCCCTTCACATGCTCCAGTAGTTCAAAGATGGGGTAGATGATGAAGCTCTGGATCGGGGACTGGGTGGTAGCTGAATTGGTCAACCCAGGACCTACCAGCTTTTCTGCTTTGCCCAGGAGAGGGGTAGGGTTAGCTCACCTGATTACCACAGCCATCAAGGGACAGGGCCATATCTCCTTTTCCCATGTCCTTGGAGCTGGATCACATGTGAGCATGTCATCAGGGCCCAGGTGAGTTACAGAGCCACTTTCTCAAATGATATAGATGGCAAAGGGTGGGGACAGCTCTCTTGAGTGGCACAGCCAGTGAGGGAAAGGGCTAGCTGGGCTCAGCCCTTGGGCATCAACATGGCTCCAGGCTGCAACCCAGACTAGGGTTATCTGCTTGGCCTTTTTCAGTAACGTGGTCCATGAACATTGACACAGACCCTGCTGCTGCAGAGCCTTGGACATGGTCTTTGGTGGACATCATTATGGCTGCAGGTGGAAGCACATCAGGGTGTTTCTTCCCACCCTTCTGTCTCCAGTTCTCACTTTTTATGGTGCACAAACTTCAGTTTCTCTTTCATTCTCTTCTCTCCACTCGTACTTGCTCCTCATAGGGGTGGGTGGGCTTCTTGCTGTTTTTTTTTCCCCCTAATCACCATTGATTTCTCAGCTCCAACTGACCCGAATTGACTATCCCAGCAAGTCAAAGGTTTCACTTGAATGGTTTTGGTATCTTTTTAATCAGAGCCAAGTCTTGAGCACCAGCTAACCAGAACCACAGATTCTTAACTTAAAACATGCATTGGCCAGATAAAGTCTTTAAGTGACTTTCAAGCTTCCCTCCGGAACTTGATAGCATTTTTCTTAACATTTTTATTTTTCAAGATTCTACAAAACAGCTTTCTAAGTTCTCAAGACTCAGTGGCTTCTCTAACTTAAATTTCCAAAGTCTTTCCACAATCCTCCCTTAAAACAAAATGGTCTGGCCCATCATAACAATACCTCTAAATCCTGGTACTAATATCTGGCAAATAGTATTGCTGTGGTAAAACACTATTGCCACAGCAATTTGGGGAGGAAAGACTTTATTTGGCTTACCCTTTCACATATTATTCATCATCAAAGGATGTCAGGACAGGAACCCAAACAGGGCAAGAACTTTGAGCCAGGGGCTGATTCAGAGGCCAGGGAGGAGTGAGTGCTGCTTTCTGACTTTCTTCTCTTCAGTCTGTTTTCTTATAAAATCAGGACCACCAGCCCAGGGATAGAGCATCATCTCCAATGGGCTGGGCCCTCCCTCACCAATTACTAATAAGAAAGAGCCTTACAAGCTTGCCTACAGCCTTATCTGATGAAAGCATTTTCTTAATTGAAGTTTCCCCCTTTGTTTTTTTTTTTTTTTAGATGACTTTAGTTTGTCATAAGACCAGCCATCACATACGAGTTTTAGCTGATGTGAAGAAGGGATTAATTTTAAGTTCTATGCATCTGCTAAGAACACATATGCATTGCTTTGTGTACTCTTGTGTGCTGAGAACATAAAATGGCCAAATAGGCAATGAACAGAAGAAAGGAGAATTAAAAATATAAATAATTCCCAAACTAGATAAATGACTCCGAAATAAATTGAAAGTTGCTATAAGCTTAGGAACAGAACTCTTGTTTTTCTCATGGCTATTTCCCCAAATTCAAGTGCATTTCACAGTGAAAAATGCCCAGCAACTGCTTCTCCATAAATCTTCTTAACCCCTGAAATTAAAATCTCCAAGGAAAACTCACCATTCACATTAAAACAATGGCGCAAGCTGGGCCACCAGTTTTCATGTCTGTATATAAACAGGGATCTAGAAGGAGCCAGGGCTACCAGTGGGGTGAGGAAATCACATTGGAGCTGTTTCTTACCTGTGCCTTTTTGCATTCTGAGGAGGCACTTTTTTTTTCTCTCATATTTCTACAGATTTTATTATGTGCAAACCTGGACCCAGTATATGCTTTCAAAAACATGGTAATGGCTGTGGTGAGCAAAACCCAGAAGGGCCTTACAGTATTATAATGAAACAGATTTGGTATTCATAAGGTCACAGCATTGGGCAGCCTGGTCAGATTTTTGGGGGCCTCTAAGGCAAGCAAAGAATAGAAAGCAATATTGTATTATATGTTCCCTGCTCTTATGTAAGCTACAGTCAAGTTTCACCTGATGATTTTTCCCCCCATTAATCCTTTCTTTTTCCTGTGTTAGGAAACCTTTGGAAAATTGCTGAGTTGGCAGCTGAAAGTATTTTCTTGGCAAGCCCTTTGAAATTGTAATTGTAATAAAAAGAGCCCTGTTTCTTATCTTTGCCTCTGAATAACTGTTTCTTTTTCTTTTTCTCTGTCCTCTGTTGGAGAGAAGAATAAAATAAATGGTGTGCCTTTATCTGCAGCACATCATTATTTCAGAATCTTCAGAGACTGGTGAATTCTCCATTGTGAGTAATTTTAGACCCAGATCAGTAACAGGTTGGGAGGAATTAGCTGGACATAGCAAAGCATTGTTTGTATATGTGGGTGGGTCTGGCATCTCATCTGGTTATAGGATGTAAATGAGCTGGAAGCAAGCCACTGTCCAGATCGCAGAGTCCTTAATTGCTGCTTCCCATCCTTACGAATTTAGGCTCCCAGAATGTGAGTACAAAATGCCAATTATAATAAAGCTGTCTGACCCCAGCTTATGAAACAACACAAAAAACTGTGTGTTCAATATTTTGTGAAGTCACCTTTTTAAAATTGATTTTCAAACAGTGTTTACTTGTGATTCTTCTCACCTCCACTGGGAATTTTGGGTTAGAAAGAGCAGTATACTTCTTTTGGTGTCTCTCTGGGAAAAATAAGGTGAGGATAGGAAGGCTGCTTTCTCCTTGGCCTCGGGATCTCTATAATGCATCTTGAATTATTTTGCCCCATCCCTCCAGGGCTTACACTTAGGCCTGGAGACCACAAAATGAGAAAGGAACAAACAGCCTGCCTTCATTTCTAAGTCATTTCTGATTCAGGCCAAGGGGTTTCTGCTGTGAGGGGACCATGGAAATGATTCTGTAGTGCTTGGCCAGAAGCTCAGCATCCTACAGAGAAGTGATAATTCCTTTTCCTTTCCTTTCCTTTCTTTTCTTTTTTCTCTCCATCCTTCCCTCCCTCCCTCATCCTCCCTCCCTTCCTCTCTTCCTCCTTCCCTCTCTCATTTCCTTCCCTCTTTCCTTTGTCCTTGCAGCCAGTGTGTCCTGCGCTCTTGCCTAGAGTAGGTGTTCCAAAGAAAGATAGCAGATTCTGAATTTGTTACAAAATACTAAATTTCCAAGTGCCACGTAATGTTTCTTCTATTTTCTACTCTCTGTGAATAATTGGCAAAATTTGCCTTAAGGGTTGAAATAATGGTGCAAACCATAATTGCATCAAAGACCAGGGGTCCAACTTGGGGATATAGAAACCTAAGACACACCACAAAAGAGTGTAGTGGGGGATTTTCATTGCATTGTTACTTAGCTACAAATAAACTTGGGAAGAATCTGAGTTCAGGCTTGAGCACTGTAATTTATTGGTTAAATAGTCTTGGGCATGTTATTTAACTTTCATTACTATGCTTCCTTATCTATGAAGAGAAAGCAGTTCTCCAAGGGGCCATGTAAATATAAAATGATTGGTACATAATTCTGGTACGGAACAAAACTTAGTTAATATTTCCATCCTTTTCCCACTACTATCTTAATGATTGATTGTGTTAATCATGGCCAACTGGTCCCCCAGAAGCCAACTCTCCTCCGTCCCCATTTTGAAGGGGCTTCCAAATTAGTTGCTTTAGACTTCACAAGAAAAGTTAGCTAGTTTGTTAGCCAAATGTTCAAATTCCTGGAAATAGATGGGACGTTGCAGGTTTGGGGGAAAGGGAGTCACTTCAGGGTTGGTCGTAGAGAGTGAGAACTTGAAAAAGACATTAGGATACACATAATAATAGACCTACTAAGATAAATGAATAATACTTTTCAATGAAGTAGAGCAAGAAAAGGACTTAGAGGAGCACATGAGAGGTGATTGATGGTCTTATTTGGAGATTACTAACAAAATATCCGAGTCTTGGGACTTTCTATCACAAAGTGTCAGAGTCTGGGAGGTTGAAAGTCCAAGATCCAAAATTTCTGTCAATTTGTCCCCTGGTGAGACCTCTCCCTTCTGGAGTGAATCTTATCACTTCAGATGAACCCACATGAGAGGAGGAGATCACACAGTAAGACAGGAGGTCACATGGGAGAGGGAGAGGTTTCAGGATGACACCAGAGGTCAGAGTTCAGAGGTGCCAGGCTTGCTATTTGTAGCAACTCACTGGGATTCCATCAGGAGAAGGTCTATTTAATCTTCCCATGGATGTCCCTATGACTTCTCACTAGCTTTCACTCTGAAAGGTGCCAACACCCTTCAACACATCACTAGGTGGGGCTTGTGGGAAAGACTCATTCAGACTATTACATTCAGCATCTTAACCTTATCGGTTTGTAGATTGTGTGTTTATGGAACTCCTTCCATCCCATCCACCTTTCACAAATGCCAAGTCTAGAAATTGAGAAGAAGTGGCAGATTGGGTTTAGAAAGAGCATGGGAGGCATAAATTTTGCGTGTGATTTTAATATATTAGCAGTTTGCACTTAGCATTTAGAATCATAAATGCTCATGTGATTGTCTCATCCTTGTAGAACCCAGCATTCCTCTGGTATTTGTTCTGCTGTAACACATTTCATGGCTTAAAATGAGGAAACATGTATCTCTCATACTCCTTGTAGCCAGAATTCCTAACCAGGTGGTAGACTAAAAGCAAACTATCAAGAGAACTGTGTTCCTTGTAGGCTCCATCTTCAAATAAGATTGCTCTCTTCTCCCTCCTTTCATTTCCTTCTTTTCTTTCTTCTTTCAGACAGGCTTTTCATAAGGAGTTTGGGCCAGCCTTCAACCCATGAAGAGGTGTGAGCCACCAGACCTAGCCTCCCATTCTTTTTCTCCGGCTCTTACATAGATATCATGTCTGGCCTCACTCAGCTAATCCAGAATTCTCTGCTCAATTTTATTACCCATATGTCAATATCTGCTACTAAGTTCACTATTGAGAACAATGCATCTGCAGGCCTGTAAGATAGATTATGACATCTTTGGGAGAACTTAGTCTCACATATGTCACTGAGCCATCTCGGGCACTTTCCAAGTCAATTCTCTTAATTTAAAGATTATTCGGTTCTTCCTTTTCAATTAACTGAGAAGATGAGTACAAGGATAAAGCCAGTTAAGCCAAGAGCAAGTCATGAATCCTTGCCTCTTTTTTTTTCTCTTTTTCACTGGTGTGTTAGAAGAGGTCATTGAAAAGCCTTTGTAGAATAGGGTAGGGAGGAATGTCATTATATTGAAATAATATTGTATTACTATCTTAAGCATTTTTTCAGGGACATTGTTGCTACATCTAGGCTTGCTGGCCTCACAAACTTCCTCTACCATCCCCCCAAGAATAGGATTATATTAAAGGCATGCATCACCACTCCTGGCCACACATTACATCTTGATCAAGCTCCATGAGAACAGTAGCTTGGTGATCCCTTAACCAGAAGAGCTATGTAGATCCCAGACATATCACTACCACTAAGGGACAACTTCTCAGTAATTATTTTATTTTCCATTTTCTATTTTTCGTTTTAATTTTGAGACAAGATCTTACTTTTTAGCCTAATCTGGTTTCAAAATCTTAGTCTCAGTCTCTCTGCCTTAGCTTCTCTAGTATTTGGATTATAGACAGGAGTCACTATGCCTGGTCTGACTAATTTTAATGCAGATCGCACTGTGTAGCTTATAGAGATTTTTTTTTCTGCTGTCAGTGCAAGGTGGAATATCAACATTGCCTTGGGCCAGTGCAGATAAACACCAATAAGAAGTCATTTATTTCTGCATTTACTTACTGGAGAATCAGTCAGGAGCTTTTCTCTACCTAAGGCTGTCTATTTTCAAAAAGGTACTGCTGCAGTAGGTGGAGAATCCCCATGGCTATGACAGGACTGCGTTCTTTTATTTTTGCTGTAGAATCTGGACTATTTAAACGATTCTAGAAGGCTCTTTCATGTCAACAATGTCTCCAGATGGGATCCTCATTATCTTCAACCACATCAGTCTTTGAGTATGAGGATCAAGATTGTGCCATCTACAGTATATTTTATTTCCAAATGTGTAGTATTGACTTTTTCATTAACTTCTCAACAAGTTGTATTACAAAAATTTGACAAATACTAAACAAAATAGAATAGCTATACCACCAGTTTCATCTACGGAGCCACAGTCCACCCCACTACTGTTACTGATTCTTAAAAACATTTATTTTTATTTATGTGTTTGAGTGTTTGGCCAGCATGTATGTTTCTGCACTACTTATAGACTGTTTGGCCAGAAGAGGGCCCCAAATTTCCTGAAACTAGCAGCACAAGAGTTTGGAAACACCCTGTGGTTACAAAGAACTAACCTGGGTCTTCTCCAAGAACAGTAAATTCACTTAACCATTGAGCCATCTTTCCAGCCCCTGTAACTCATTCTTGGAGGTAATTTCTCTTAGAGACGGTGAGCTGCTGGGATACAGTCGGGTGGGACACTCTTGTTGCTATGGCTGGGACCTCATCTCAGTCAAATGGTTGTTAATCTTATTTGCTCCAATACCTGACGTTTAGTTTTAAGTTTTTAGCTTTTAAAAATTTGTTCTGCGCAGGGCATTGAACCCACATTCCTCTTACGCTAGGGAAGTATTTTGCCAGTGAACTTCATTGCCATCCCTTCATAGTTTATTAGTCACTGGATCTTTCTCTTTCTCTCTTTTAAAACAGAGGTTCTATTCCTAGCACCCATGTCAAGTGCATGAAATGAAACCTTCTGCGGTTTCACTCCAGAGGATCTGATACTCTCTTCCGTCCTCAGTAGCCACCTGCATGCATGTACATACACTCAAGTGCACACCTGCCTATGATATAAAATAACTAAGTCTCAAAATGTCATTTACTGTTATTCTGTGCATAAAGATGCATGATTGTTACTGCATGCACACAAATACAGACGATTGTTGCTGTATCAATCATCACAGCTAAGACAGAAAATACTTCTATTCCTGCAAAGAAATGTCCCCTTTGTTGTCTGCCATCAATTCTTCATCGCCTGTAGCTTGAGCCACTGTCTCTCTTCCCGTCTTTGTGGGTTTATTCATTCATCTTTTCTGGAATCCGTTGCATTAGAGTCATGCTTTATATAAATGTCCATGTCTGAATCTTAAAATTTGGCAGGCCTTTTTCTATTTCTTTTTGTTTCTTTTTTAAAGCTACTCATCCTATTGCATATGTCAGTAAATTATTTTTCTTTGTTGAGAAATATTTAATAGTGTGGCTAGCTCATGTTTGTGTCTGCTCACCTTGATGGATATTTTAGAGTATTTCTAGTTGGGAAGTCTTACTAGCGAAATGTGGATATTTGTTTCCATGGCTGTGCAGGCAGGGTTTCATTTAATTTCTCTTATTTATTTCTTTATTGATTGTGTGCAGCACTGGTGATTGAACCCAGGCTTCTGCACACACTAGGAAAGTGCTGGACCACTGAGCTGTTTCTTCAGTCCCTAATCCTTTCATCATTTAAAATAAGCAAGGTATACAATAAGTAAATATTACAGTAAATTTTCTAGGCTACATGCAAACAAGATTTTAACTTCGCAATAAATTGACAAACAGTTTTCCATGGCTGTACCATTTCACCCTCCTATGATCACCACCTAAGTATCTCCTTTGTTTTTACCTCTAGCCAGCAGTTGGCAATAAGATATTTTTAAAGCAGTATGTATGCCATGTAACTCAGGTTAGTATTATACTGAAGATGACCTGAAGGTTTTGATTCTCCTGCCTGTGTCTCTTCAGAGCTATAGTTAGAGATGGGGGCTACCATACTCACAGTATGTAGTGTTGGTGATTGAACCTAGGATTTTGTGTACACTAAGCAAATATTCTACCAACAAAACTACATCCTCAGCCTTACTTTTCACTATTTTGAATCCAAAGCCTCATCCATTCTAGGGAAAGTACCACTGAACTTCACCCCCATCATCTTTGTAATTTGAACTACACCAATGGTTGGGCTGTAAGACCCCACTGAGCTTTTAATAGTTATGTTTATGAACACATAGTAATTTGTCTTGTAAAACATGGAGGACTATTTGTAGCTTAGTTTTGATAATTTATTTTACTGAGTTATATGATTCATCTATGTTTACTTGGAGGTATTTTTTTTAAATAAATATACAGATTTAAATATTTTACCCTAGTCTCAGCTTATTTTTTAGATTTTGATGATATGTAACTTTTTATTTGTATTTTTATTGCTATTGCAATCAGTTAACACATATTAAGTGACTTAAGCTCTATGCATTCAACGTTCTGGAGGCCAAAAGATGAGGTTAGGCTGGTCAGGCTGCAGTCTACCCACAGGCTCAGTCCCTTGTGATTTTCCACCATTTGAGAGTGTCTGCAATCCTGATCCCTTTGTGACTCATCTGACCTCTGCTTTTGTCTCTGACTCGGACCTTCCTGCAGCCATTGTACAAGGTCACTTGACATCACAGTGGAACTCTCAGTGAAGCCAAAGTGGTCTTCCTAGTCCAGAATTCTTAGTCGCAGCTGGTAACATACAGTAACCAATTTACAGGTTTGGAAGAGCAGGTCAGGGTCACTTTAGGGGCCATTATTCATCTTACTATATCTAACTTCATGTCTCTCTTTGTACTTTCTATTAAGGCCATAGTCTATCGTGTCTGGACAGATTTACACAAAATGGAGAACTTCCTTTTCTTAGTGGTGCATCCTCTTCTCTGATCTGGGGAGCCCAATCTCCACAACTTCTACTTAAAGAATATCACATAGTCCTTGGCCAAATTACAGGTTCAACTTCCTCTCTCCATGTAAGAACCTACTCAGCAAATACCAGGGATTCCTGTAATGCCTCTCCATGCAAATGAGGCATTCCCAGTATGTTAAGCTCCAGCCAATGACTTACATTCACCCTGAAAGTCGCTTTCCTCTCTCCAAGGTTCATACATAGCCCTTGTTCAGTCATGTGTGTGTGTGTGTGTGTGTGTGTGTGTGTGTGTGTGTACAAACTGTTTCACCGAATATCTTCTATGAGAGCCACTTTTACTGAATATTGTTTAAAAGAGCCATAACACTAAAATCCATGGAGAAGTCTCACCCCCCAGCTTCCAGCCTCACCAGGATCCTGTAGACCCCATCAATTCTAGGCTCTACTTCATCCCTTTGAGCTGATGTGCAGCTGTGCATAAACATCCCAAGGGAGGAAACAGAATGGTTAACCACACTTCTCTCCTTTTTTTCTCACTTTCTTTCTCTCAGAATAATTTTTTTTCCTTGTGGAATTTTATACATTTAGCTATTATGCTTAGGTTAGATTTGTGCTGTTTCAAATTGATTTTACGGATAGTGTTGACGCAAGGGTCATAATTCATTTGATTGTTTTTGTCAGTATCAATACTGAAAAGCCAATCTCCTCAAATTGTTTACATTCATATTTTTGTCAGCAATCAATTGATCACTTATGCATAGATTGATTTCTATTCTCTATTCTGATTTTGCTGAATGAAAACATAATTGATTTAGCTCTTGGCTTAGAATCATGAGTTTGTAACATCTTAATTTATATTTTTAGATGTAATTTCCTTGGCCTTTCATGATATACGTGTTTTTTTTCAAACCTCCGGCAACACAGTTTCCTGCCTAGTGTTTTTGAATGTCTAGCAATGCCTTGAATGTACTGTGTTCTTTTGACTTTAAGGTTCTCCAGATGTTTCTGCTTGGACCTTGGACAGAGTTGTTTTCATGGCATTTTATGTCAGATATTAGCCTACTATCACTGTTTCCCTTTTTGGGAAATTATCAGCATATGTATCATGTTGAATTCAAGTTACTGTTAGACATTCCTACACCACATCCTCATGTGGGCTTCTAGATTGGGGATATTATAACTAGCCTACCTACATTCCTTGGTGCTTAGCATGCTTGCTTGTTAAGTGACTATGATTAACTTTCTGTCACTTAGTACAGAATTCATTCTTCTTTTTTGAGAAGAAATACAAAAAAATATTAAAATATCAAGAGAAAAGAAAACTGTTGAAATATTTTTGAAAAAATCTAAGAACACATAGTTAATGAAGAAAACAAATTATTTTGTTAAAAGTATTACAGAGATAATTGTTAGCAATACTCGTTTAAAAAGACTGAGTATTTACATATTGGAGTAATCCATGTTTTTGCAAAGTCCATATTACCCAAAGAAATAAAACAATTCAATGTAATACAAGATTCATTCTTGTCCATAGTAACTGCTCTTTATTGTAAAGAAGAGAATAGATGAAGAAAGGGTGGCAAAGATCCCACCTCCCTGTTTTGTATTTGTATATGGGTATATGTGGAGGCCTAGGATTTATACAGTGTGTCTTTCTTGTTTTCTTTCCAATTTATTTACTGACATAGAGTCTTTTGCTCAACTTGGAGATTGCCAGCAACTAGCTTGTCCCAAGGATATTGTCTCTGTCTTCCAAGTTCTGGGATTACAGGCATCCACCACATCTGTCGGGTTGGTTTTTATGTATGTTCTTGGATCTGAGTTATGGTCCTCACGCTTGATGGTGAGACCTTTATCCACTTAACCATTTTCCTACCCCCTGTTTTTTTTTTTAATTAAACAAAATGTCAATGAGTATTTCTCTACAAAAGAATATTCTAAGTGAAGTAATATACCAAAGTTTTAGTAAATGAGCCTTAATACTTTTCATGGTGATCTTAAGCAGTTTATAGCAATCTATTTGATAAATTGCTTAAGACGATCAAGATAATTTGGTATGTTTTTAATTTGTTTAGGGTAAAGGGGGATAAGCAGCCAGTGTTTATATCAGATGTCTATGTGCTTGGAAGTAAACTATAATCTTTAAAGTTATTATATAATTAAATTCATCAAAAAATATGGGGTGTGGGAACAAGTAAGCTAATGGTCAGAGAAATATGATCACAGAGTTAACTTAAGAGCCTGTGTTTTAATCTGGAGATATTTTTAGTATGTGTACACTATCTATTCCCTGAAACTAACCCCAATATGCTCTTAATTTTTTCAAAAATTAAGATCTTGTAGTGACTAGGGACATCATTAGACATCAGTTCCTCTCTGATACTAAATTTCCAGTTAGTGAAATTTCTCAATGCATCTTTAGATAGCTTGGCACTATATTATAAACCTGATATTGGTGTGATTGTGTTTTAGGATGATTCTAAAATGTTAGTCACAGATAAGACATCCAAAAAAAATCTCAAATTTGGTCTTAAATTGAAGTTGTTATTTTCATCATATGCCTCAAAATAATTCACGCAAGAGGAACCAGGGGCGGGGAGACAGAGTGTTAGCTATGCCCATAACACTGGGGCAGAACTGTAGGGAAATCTCACTGTAATATGTTGGGAATTTCCTCTATGTTCTCTTTCTTCTTCTTTTGAATCCACTTACGTCAGATTTGGAAAGGTGTTATTTTGGGGGAAGTTATAATGATAATTTTCTTGTTCATTCTACCTTTGATAGAGATTTCAACTGATGATTTGATTTTGATCCCTTAAATTTGTGATATATGTACATACACACACATACATACACATACATACAAAAACACACAAACACACACATACACACACACATTAAAGTTGTATGACAAAGTTTCCTAAGCAGTGAGATACCAAAATTAGAAAGATGTCTCAAATTAGAATAAATTATAATTCTTCATTTATTGTTTCCAACTAGAAATTAAAGCTCTCCAAGTGAAAGGATTTTTCTATTAGGAATTAGTTGTAAAGAAATGACCTTTCAAGAGTCTAATTTATCTTCCAATGAAGCTTATAGGTCTTCTGTTGCATTTAATTTTCTGTTGCTGTAGCATAATGCCACAGAGCTGGTAATTTATAAACAGTAGAAGTTTATTTAGCTCACCAGTCTGCTGGCATCTTCTCAACCTCCCATGTAGGTTTTCTTTCTTTCTTTTTTTTTTTTTTTTCTTTCAGCATCACAACCTGCTGAGGGCATCCATGATGAGACAGAATGGATGTTCTAACTTCGCTTTCTCTTTTCTTACAAAGTTCTCATGGGTGTTTTTATTTAATGCTTTAACCTAGCTGTAAGGGTCTGGCAAAGCTACAATTATCATTAACATGAGTTTTGTATGTAAGGTTTGTTTCTTTCTATCATCTGCCTCTCTATCTATCTATCTATCTATCTATCTATCTATCTATCTATCTATCTAACTATCTACCTACCTATCTATCCATCCATCTATCTATTAATCTATGTATGTAGTTTTGAGCAGGAATTCTGGCTGTCCTGCTACTAACTCTCCAGACCAGGCTAGCCTCAAACTCATAGGCAGAACCTTCCTTTGGCTCCCAAGTACTGGGTTTAAAGGCCTGCACCACCATGCCCAGCTCTAGCTTTTTAACATATAAATAGGGGGACAAATTGAAAACTGAACCCTGGTTTCACATCATCTCTATTGATAGCTCGACACAGAATTTTGTCTCTGAGATATTTTGCTTTTCCCAGATGATGAAGTGTGAAATAAAAACATGACCCTGATTTCTGCCTTGATAACACCAATTAATCAGCCAACAGATGAAGGGATAATGTACAATGTATAAAAGAACTTTGAGAAAAACAATGAAGTTTAAGCAACACACACACACACACACACACACACACACACACACACAAAGATTCATAGTAATTTTTTACATGCGACAGATACAAAAGCAACCATCACAGAGAAATTTGTTCCAGGCAGATGGAAGAGTCAGAATGCTATGGAGAGAGATGTTAAGCAGAACTGTAGGGAGCCGTTTGTGCCACGCCCAAACATGGCGCCGGCTTCCCGCCGAGAACTCAGCAAACAGAGCTGTTGCCCAGCCAAGAGACTTAATGCGCATGCGCCACATACGTCATAGCCCGCTCTCGGGGCATACTATTGAGTTACTGGAGGGCGCACCAATCAGGTAGCGACACGAGTCTCCTAGGCATATATAGCAGTGCATTTCTCCCCCACATGGAGAGGGAGATAGTGGAGAGATTGCGGGAGACCCCACGTGGAGAGATGGCAGAGAGATCCCACATGGAGAGGGACCCGATAAGAGAGATTGTGGAGAGATCCCATGTGGAGAGAGACTGGGCAGAGAGATCGCACGTGGGAGACTGCACGTGAGAGGTCGCCTATACAGTAGACCCCGGTAGGGAGTCCCCGGCTCAGAGAGAAGTTTCCTGCTCAAGAAGTCCCCTGCTCAGATTGCTGTACAATAAAGGTTGTCCGCGGAAGAATCTATTTGTTTGTTGCACGCCTGTTCCTATCGGCGGGAAGCGTGGGCGTGTGACACAGAACCCAGAGAGAATGATCCAGAATGAATGATTTTAGAGCAGTGCTTCTCAACATGTGGGTTGCAATGTCTTTCGGAGTTTGAATGGCCCTTTCTCAGGGGTGGTCTAAGATCATTGGAAACACAGATATTTACATTGTCACTTATAACAGTACCAAAATTACAGTTATGAAGTAGCAGTAAAAACAACTTTATAGTTCTGGGTTACACAAGGAGATGTCTGGGTTACACGAGGAGATGTATTAGAGGGTCACAGCATATTTCCATATATGTAACTGCCAGATCTGGGGTGTGGGGTGAACATCTAGAAAACCCCAGAGACCTAGGATGGGGAGACTCCCAGGACTCAATGTGGGTAACCTTAGCTGAATGCCCAACAGTGGGAATATGGAACATAAACAGACCACCTCCAGGACCCCAGTGAAAGGTTAGGGACATCAACCCACCTACAAAGCTTTCAATCCAAAGTTGCTCCTGTCTAAAGCAAATGCAGCAAAATGGAGCAGAAGCTTAAGAAAAGGTAGACCAGTGACTGGCCCAAATTTGGATCTGTCCCATGGGTGTGAACAAATCTCGGAAACTATTACTGATGCTGTGCTGTGCTTATAGACAGGAACCTAGGTTAGCTGTCATCTGAGAGGCTCTACCACCAGTTGATCAATGCATACATTCACAGCCAAACATTGGTGTGAGCTCAAGGGACTACTATGGCAGAGTTAGGGGAAGGATCAAAGGAACTTAAGAGGATGGCAAACCCATAGGAAGAACAACAGTATCAACTAACTCAGACCCCTCAGAACTCCTAGAGTCTAAGCCCTCAACCAACGGGTGTACATAGGCTGGTCCCAGACTCTAGCACTTATGTATTAGAGGACTGTCTTGTCTGGCCACAGTAGAAGAGGATGTAGTTAATTCTGTAGAGACTTGATATCGCAGGGTGGGAAATAGCCAACAGTGAGTCACCATTTCAAAGGTGAAGGAGAAGAGAGATAAAGGGAAGAACTCTTTGAGAGAGTACCAGGAAGGGAGCAACATTTGGGATATAAATAAATAAAATAATAAAGAAATAAACAAACGATAAACAAAAGATTGCAGTATTAGGAAGGCTGAAAACCACTGCTTTAGAGCATTTCCTATGGGTTAGGTCCATTGTGTTGGTTATGAATAACATTACCTGGAGTTTGTCAAAAAATGGTTTGACAAGAGAGATGATTTGTTGTAATACAGAAGGTGGGAGGTGAAAGATGGAGGCGGTTGGATGGTGTGACTTAGAGTGTATTGACATTGTGGCCTGCTTCTGAGTGTGAATGCTGTTCTTGGAAGGATCTTCTTGGGATAAGTGGACACTGGTTTCAACAGTGCTGTTTACCCCCTTGTTGATATCCACACAGAGAAAGAAGAAATCCTTTTTCCTGAAGCAAGGTGCATTATTTATTTTCTTTAACAAAATTGGGAAGACAGATCAGATGTCATATTCACCTATGGCCCCAAACTGCATGTAGGCAATGCATCAACTTGCACACTGAGTAACTTGTAATAGTCTCTGTAAGTGGAGTTCTGCTCAGAAGGAGGGAAGAATAGGTGTGGGGTAAACCAGAGAACACTGGCCTCAGAATCCATAAATGAAGTACTGAAGTTTCTGGTATGGACTTCGAGAGTTCTCAAGTAGTCAAGTGAGATGGGGTAATGACACACCACTTAAAGAAGCACTCAGTAGGGGTCAAGTCATGGGGTGTTGGAGACACATGAGAACCACTAGAAGGTCATAAAAACAATAAGAACAAAAATGAAAATCTGAGTGTCAGGCAAATGACAGAAGATAAATCACAAGCCTAGAAACATGCGGGGCTGGAGAGAGTAAGAAATGGGTGGGTGGGGGAGGGGAGACAAGAAACAGGGTAGAGTCATTGGCAAGAGGTGACATGGTGGTACTGGCTGAGTGCTCATGATAAAACCATGAAGAAATTGACAGATTGATTTCACACCATGCTGAAAGGCAAGCCAGGCAGAAAAATGTTGTCCTAGGTAGGGTTTCTGTTGTTGTGATCAAATACTGTAACCAAAAACAAGGTGAGGGGGGGAAGGTTTATTTCACTTACACATCTGCATCTAAGTACATCACTGAAGGAAGTCAGGACAGAAATTCTAACAGGGCAGGAACCTGGAAGCAGAACCGAATGCTGAAGCCGTGGAGAGGTGCTGCTGACTAGCTTGCTCCTCATGGCTTGCTTAGCCTGGTTTCATAAAGAACCCAGAACCACCTTCCCTAAGGTATCCTAATCTACAATGAGATGCTCCCCATCAATCATTAATTAAAAAAAAACTCCTCTAAATGCTTATCTGAAGCTAAGCCTTATAGAGGCCTTTTGTCAATTGAGAATCTCTCCTGTCTGATGACTTAGCATGTGTCAAGTTGACATACAAGTAGCCAGCACATATGTCAGCATCAGAATGGATTGGGGTACTGGTTTAGATGCATCAAAGCAGCTTTAGGAAGGCTGAAAGGATGGTTTAGTATGTGCAGTGCCTGCAACATTAACATAAGGACCTCAACTTAATTCCTAGAACCCAAGTAAAATGTTAAGTGAGGTGGCATGTGTGTTATCCCAAGACTTGGATAGACAGAACAATAGGATCCTTAGTATTCTCTAGGAAGCTGGGCTACACAGATAGGAGAATTCTAGGTTTAGTGAGAGATCCTGTCTCAAAAAATAATATGGAGAATGACTAAGGAAGATGCCAAACACTATTCTCTATGCTACACATGCGCATGCATACATTCCCATGCATACATAGACAAACAGTAAATCACATACCATCCATCCAAATCTTCTTGGAGGGCTTGCTAAATAATTGATCACCTGTTTCATCGGGGTAATATTAAAAAACTTTATATTTAAAAATTTTCAAATACATTTATTTATTTACTGTGTATGAGTGTGTGTGTGTGTGTGTGTGTGTGTGTGTGTGTGTGTGTGTGTGTGTGTGTGTGATGCACACATAACACATGTGTAGACATCTAAGAACAATTTTGACGTCATTTCCTACTATGTGGGTTCCAGGAATCAAATTCACTCATCGGGCTCAGCAGAAACTCTTTTACCCACAGAACCCTCTCAATAGTCCAAGAACTCATGTTTCTAGCAAATTTCTATAAGCTTTTTGGGCTGCTGATCTGGGTCATTTGGATTGGGAACCAATAATTAGGAGGAAAACCTGTCAAAAACTGTTACATTGTCATGTTTCAGTGTGTTGTATGATGGATACTTGCTAAGAATCTGTAATGGAGAACATTAAAAATGCTGGTTTGTAAAATGTCTTCCCCAGAGGTGTGGCTCAGCTTTGGAGAACAACCTGCAGACATATTTTTTTTTATCAAGTTCTGCATATGAGCCTGTCATGGCTGGGGTCCTTTTGCTAAACTGTGTAAACTTCTTGTAAGCTGCCACCTCCCTCGGCGTCCTCTGCAATTAGCAGGTTGTTCCAGAGATGTGTCATCCTTCACTGGGACCATGATTGGCACAGAATTAAACACTGGCAATTTCAGAGGCTGATAGGGACGCACCCACGTCCCTTGCGTGCCTCGTTTTATTGATCGACCTTGAGCATAGCTGCATAATCCTTGATCTTCCACTTCTTAATGCGGAAGCTGACATAGATAGGTGAGCATATGTAAGAATCACTTAACGGTGCATCCTTGGCAAACTGTTCACAAACACGGCTCTTCTCGATTTCTCTCTCAATCTTGTTTTTTCTACTAGGCTTAGTGTATTAGCTACTTTATGTTACTGAGCAAGGAAGAGTTTATTTGGGGCTTCTGGGATAAGGGTTTGTGACTGCAGGGAAGCAACAGGCTTGGAGACTGAAGCAGAAAAGGGGTGCTCACATTTGGAACTATAGCAGGATGCAGAGAGAGCAAACGGGGAATGATGCTTTGTAACATCAAAGTTCCCTCCCCACACCATGGTATTTCCTTCAGCAAGGTCACATATGAATCCCCCTGAACAATGCCACTAACTTGGGACCAATCATCCTAATATATGAACCTACCAGGGGTATTCTCATCAAACCACTGCAGTGAGATGCTGGCTTACCCACAAGTACACATCTTGCCAGAAGCAGTTTATCATGTTAATAAATCTGAATTAAATGAAGGAACAGATTCAATGAAAAAAGTAGAAAAAGATGGGAAAAAGGCCTTCAGTGCTTCAGAAGCAAGTGAAGAAGACTAGTAATCTGGTTAGGTCTGCTAAGCTGCCAGTAGACCATCTGGCTTGTCTTCTGCCTATGCATTACATATAACTTGTCCTTATTTGGAAAGCCATGCCTCCTTCTATAGTACCCTGTGACAGTATAGCTACAAACACACACATGCAGTGCTGATGTGCTTAGCGTGTATCAGAGGTGGGTGATTTTCAGATTTCACAGGAGTTCTAGTTAGGCCAACAAGAAAAAGGCTTTTAATCTCAAAACAGACTCAGAAGTCCAACCAAATGTAGGCAGATTCTGGAGGAAGTCCCAAACCTGGCACTAGTTACCCGGTTGATTTTTTTCTCTGTATCTGCCTGCCAGTGCACATGTGATAGGAGAGTATCTTTTCCCTGAGTCCTTGGAGCACAAGGTCAAGAAGATGAACAGTAGGCAAGTGAGTGAGTGAATGTTTGGCCTCATCTGTTTAAGTGGGCCCTTTCCATTGATCTAAATAGCCTTTCTCAAGAGCCATTATAGATCCTTCCTCTCTCCCACCCTCCCTCCCTTCTCCTCCTCCTTCTCTGTCTGTCTGTCTGTCTGTTTGTCTGTCTCTGTCTGTCTGTCTGTCTCTGTCTGTCTGTATGTCTCTCTCTCACACACACACACATACACAAAAATGTATATTGAATTTAAATGACATGCTATCCTGCTACCTTTGATCTCTCAGACAAGCTTAGTGCTCATCTGTGCTTGTCATATTGAAGTTACTGTCATAGCTAATATATTTTCATATTGAGCCTGAACAATTGTATTTCCAAGTAATAATGAGACAGCAGAACTAAAATTCCAAACCATAACAGCAAAGCAAAAGGAACAAACGATTTTCTCTGTTTTATTCCCAAACTTTAGTGCTTCTCAAGGAAGCACAGGCAGAGAGCAGTTAAATTACATGTTGGTACCACATGCTCCGCAGTGCAGAAATGAGGCACTGTCTCTATCTTGAAGGCATCTCTATCACAGTAAGCTACATTGTTCTATACATAATCTCTTGCCTCCTAGATTATATGCGTTCGTTCTTCGTTTTATGTTTCAAGAATAATGTTGCATCAGTTAAAAATTAAGTTGAAAGCATTTCAAAAGAGTCCCTAAAAGATTAGGAAAAAGTGTATCATGAATAAGCGCATCTCTATCATTTATATTCAAAACCTATCAACATTTGGCCATAGTTATAGTCCTTGTCCTCCCTTTACTCATCATTTATTTCCCTCCCTCTTCTTCACTCTTCTTCTTTGTGTTTCAAAGCAAAGCCTAGTGTCTTGGGCTGCCCTTAATAGAGACTAGTTTCTGAATACACAGTCACAAAGACTCTGATGATTCATAAAAAATCTGATTCCGGATCTTTCTGTTATCTGAACAATAAGTCCCACTTTTAAGGGACAGAAATTTGAGGACATTTCTTGTATTTTTCAAATAGTCTAAGACACTGAGATTTTTTAAAAAAATAATATGTTGGGCAGGTGATGGCATTGGTAGTTGTGTGCGTGTGTGTGCGCACTGTGTGCGTGCATGCGTGTGTGTGTGTGTGTGTGTGTGCTGGGGGAGAGAGAGAGAGAGAGAGAGAGAGAGAGAGAGAGAGAGAGAGAGAGAGTATAATACCTCTCTCTAGTTCCTGAGAAAGAAATTCTAAAGCTTATACATTCTCCAATTAAAAAAAAAAAAGAGTTTGAGGAGTTTCAGATAGCTGAACACATGGTGGTACCCAAATGGTGATATGTCCAGGGAGGGGACAGAAGCTCCAAATCTTGTCTTCCATATATCTCTCCTATGTGGATTTTACTCTGTATCCTCTGCTGTCATATCCTGTATCAAGATAATAAAGCAACAAACATATTTTCATGAGTTCTGGGAGTCCTTAATTATTAGTTGTTCAGACACAAATGTGGGTGATACAATAATATTTGCAATTGGTGTATTCATTGGCTTAAGTCATGTGGGACTAAGCCTTCAACCTCGGGATGTGGCTCCCACTCCGGGTTAGAACTGAGATAAGTATAGGATGCTCAGCTGCATCTGCTGGAGGACTGTTTGGTGTGTGTCGAAAAACCACTATACATGTTGTGTCAGAAAGAGTGTATACTCAGCGAGAATATAGGGAATATAGTAGAAAACCTATATCCTGTGACTATCATGGTTACAGTAGTTAGAGCATTAGCCCTTTCCCATGGTTTTAATTTGTGCAACGGCATTAATATTTATATGACGACTCCCAAATTTTCATACATTATTTTTCACTTCTCAGATAGAAATGGGGAGTTCCAATTGTCTATGCAAATTTCCACTACTTTAAAAGTAGCTCTTGTGAGGAGTCGGAGATCAAATGTACGAGAGAAGACACTGAGTGGAGGCCAAGAGCCAACAGTAGGCAACGGTGAGGCAGCCTGCCACTAGCCCTGAAGTGTACAACTCTACCCACCAAATAAGAATATTTTCTCTCAGTTATATTTGTGTGGTGATAGAAAAAGGAACAAACAGAAGCCCATCAAATCCTCCCTGGAGGTAAGGTAAAACTATTGTAGAGGGAAAAGGGACCCCCAGTTTCCTATGAATATCTGTAGTGTTTCAAACTTGTGCATCAAGGCTTAGACAAGCAAAGGGAAGTGAGGCTGAGAGGTGCTTCACTCAGCTTTCAGGCGCATTAGCCATCACCATCACAAGTAGACTCAGAATCATATGTAAGGCATTGTGCCTGGCGCTTGTCTTACCCATCCGTGCACCCTGCGTATTCCGTTCTCGTCCTCTGAGACTGCAGCAAGATGACATATGGACTGTGCTTCTCACTCCTCATCCCTCCTTCCACACTCTGAGTATGAGGTCACGGTAATTTATGCTCGCATTATTGGTTTTTTGGGTCCTCCTTCAGGTTTCTGACAAAGTGTTGATACCGGGAAGATTAAAAATGCTTTTTTTTTCTTTCTATTTTCCAAGAAAAGAAAGCTGCAGTTCAGGTAGAACTGACCTACAACCTTCTCGCAGAGATCAGCACTGGGTTTGTGATGTTTTTCTTCCTAAGAAGATCTGTTTTCAGAATTAGAATAAGGATATAAAATATCAAGTAGATTCATCCTGACCACATATCACTTGTAACTGAGATTTGGGTCTACTGATTTGACTTCCATAATTTTCAAAAAGTCTTCACCTGTTTCTTTTAAAAAGTAGTAAAAATAAGTATATGCATACATTCATTTAAAAAGGATCCACTTTTAAAATGGAGCACTCAAAAGACAAGCATGTTATAGTATTAGAACTTATGTAGCCTTAGGACTCTTTGATTTCCAAAGGGCTTTTCTCCTAGAATTCTTTTAAATAGATGAGTTAAATATCCCTAGGAGTTTGTTTATCAGTTATAAAGAAAGAAGTAGTGGGGTTGAGGAGAGGGTGCAGAGCAGGAAAGTAATGAAAAAAAAAGTTGGGAAATTGTTAGGCTCATAAGCATATTACATTTACAATAAGTTTAGGAGAACTGGGATACAAAATAAAAATCTTTATGGTGTGTAAGATATAAGGTGTCTTCCTGCTTGTAATGAAAGCTTTTTTTTTTTTTCACACAGAGTGGAATGATTCTGTGCTTTCTGCAAACAAGGCTGTTGTAGGGCTCCATTACAGCAAGTTACAAACACTGAACAAGCCCTGAATGATTAGACAGAGGCACAACATGGCTCACAGCAAGTTCCTGTTTTATTATTCTGCATACACTCAGCAGTCTAAGCGTTATCACTGTGTATGAAGAGGTTATCTATACACTTGTACTCTGAGCTGCAAGCATTCTTAATGCCTTTCCATGATTTTGTTGTAGGACCATATTTAGATCTTTCTTTTGTTTTAATTCTAGAACAAAATTAAACTATACATAAGGCTTTGACAGTCAAGGCTTCTCTTTTCTTTCTATATATCAAGCTGGACTCTTGGCAGTCTCTACCCTTGCTTGTTTTCTTTAACATCTGCTTTAACCAAATGGTGGCTGATGTGCAGGATGCATGGGAAACTCTAGGCTGTGGATCCTGGGAAAACAGATTTGAACAGCCAGGAATTTGAATTTTTAGTTGATTACATAGGTTGGTAGTTTATCTAGGGTCTTATGTCAGAGACAGGGAGACACTGTGTTTGTACCATAGGCTCTTTGCAAAAGTTTCTATTTCCAGAATGGAGACATCTGTATTTGTATTTTCTTCAAAGTATAGAAATGATATATGTGTTTAGAAAAAATAATTATATATAAAGTAAGAAGTCAAAAATTCATTTTGCTCAGTGTTATTGCAACTCAGATATAACCAGTGCTGAAATTTTTTCATTATCCAAATCTCCTCTATAAAGCTCAACAAGTACACCGTTAACCTTCTGAAATAAAGCTACATAGATAGCAGTTTTGTTTTGTAAGATTTCCTTTGACCTTAATATTATGTTTTGAGTAAATTTAGAGGTTACTAATGTAACCAGTAGATTTTTTTTTTAAACTTTAGGATCATGGGAAACTAACCAATCCTTTATTCATTGGCATAGTCTTTGTTGTACAGAGTGCTTTGGGAAATAACTGCTCACATGCATACTTCTATGCTTAGCCTTTAATTTCCTATGACAAATTTCTCTACTGTCTGTGACAGCTATATTTTTATTGTTATGTTAAAATTTCCAACAAGCACTGAGTAAGGCGGGGTTTTTGCTGTAGTACAGTTTGAAGGTAGAGTGTGTCATGACAGGGAAGGATGCCTTAGCAGGGTTGTATAGTTATATTGTATCCACATCCAGAAAGCAGAAGATATTGGTGCACAGGGAGTTTTCTCTCTTTTATTCATTTCAGGACTCAAGCCCAGAGAAGAGTGACACTAACATTCACTTAGCATGGTTCTTCCAACCTCAAGGAATGTAGTCTAGATAATTCTACAAGATGTGCCTAAAAGCTTTTCTATCTGACTTGAAATTCTGAGTTGACCACATAAAGCACTGCAAACATGTATGTGATCAGTAGGTATATTTGTGATCTTCATTGTAGGTCATCTCAACACATCTGTATGTATTTGCCAACACCAGATGTTATTAAATTTAAAAAAATTTTCTAACTGCTGATAGCTATTCTAATTTGCATAAGGAGGACTTTTTCTGAATTGGGGTCAAGCTGTGTGGTGTGCAGGAAATGATCCTGCCCTTTCTGTTGCAGTCCCCTCTTGCTCATCAGAGTTAACTGTGAGGTATTGCTGGTCTTTGCTGAAGCCTGACTTACTCTAGTCACTATATTTAAACAGACACATCCACAATACACTTACTCTACATTCTATCTACAGATACAATTCTAAAATACATATATACCATTAAACACAAAATCACATGAAGGACTGCATTATGTATGCACCACATCACAACACAGGATGCCATTGTGAAGCCATTTAAAGTCAGATTCCTGTTATGTCAGAAGTCTATTGCTTCAAAAACTTCCTGATAGTTGTAGTCTTTCTTGGGAGCCATTTTGTTTTTGCTCTATGGAGTCTCCTTGCTGGTGCTGTGAGCTGAGGGACATTTTCTTTCTTTGGACAGATAACAATTTTGTAAATCCAAGTCTGTATGTAAAATGAGGAGAATGAAAGGTTCCGAGTACAAGGTACAAATATAAGACACAATTTAAGTTAGTCTTTTCTCCCCTGCAATGGACATGTATTACTGATAGAATTTTGTCACCGAGGTTTTGAAGAATAAAAGCAGAAAATCCCCTATATTATGCACGTATACAATCATAAATTGCAATAATGCATGTTCATTGAACATATAATCAAACATGTCACATCACGTGCAAATATACCCCATGTTTAGGGTCATATTACGGTGCATCACTTAGAAAGTTTGATGTGGCTTCAATTTTGTCTGTGTGGTTTCTTTTTGTAAAAAAATAAATTCTGATTTACTCTAAGCCCAATGTTCTTTTCTTAATGCATAGTTTTATTGATTTTTTTCTTATGTCACCAACATTGTTCAAAACAGAATTACTAAAATATGCTGACCTTGTTTTTTATTTCCTCCAAGTTTCTTAGAAATAAGATTTACTTGGTATGTGTCCATCAAATCAGCTATTTAATTAAAACACAGCTAGGGCTGGAGAATGTAAATAACAGAGCATGCAAGGAATTAGGAGAGGGGTAAAACTTTTTTTTTTTCAGTCTGAGCCAGAATCTGAAGCTCTACAGAGGGAGGGGCATGGCAGAATAAATTCTGGGTCAGGCAGACCTGAGATTCATCCTTTGTGTGCATGACTGCAGAATAATTTAGCCCTCTGAGCCTTGATCTTTTTGCCTATGAAATAGGCTTAGTAATGACACTGTGAGCTATCAGCACTAAATGATAGGTGTGTGCCGAGATAGTTCCATGTGTGTGGATATAAATAAAACTTTGTATGGGTAGAAAAGAGTTTTGCCAAGCTCTAGTCCCTATACACTAATCGCTTCAATCAGCTCAAGTCTATCGGCTTCTATATTGAATGTCTGTCATCACAGTTGTGCTTTAATCTAAATTGACCACTTGGGCATCTATTAACCTTTCAACATTTCTTTGTGGTGAAGGAACAATCTCCAGTCTTTTTCCCTATTCAGTCTTGCAAGTTCGCACTTTCTGTGCTATAGTTCTAGCGTGCAAGAATATAAGGAGATTTCTTTCCCCTTGCATTGACAAGTAGCTCCGAATTTCCAGAATAGCTACTACATAATGTTTTTGCATATTCTTTCATGTGTCTTTCTGGTCAATACCATGGAGAGAAATTGAAGCTCCAAGAATGCACACATGCAAAGTGGGAAAGCTACAGGAATTTTACCCTTGTTTGGGTATAAATGCCTTTGCCAGGAGAGCTTACTTTGAATCCTCATTAGATGATTTGTTAAATGGGATGGGTAGAGGACAGTGGACAACCTCTTAGAATCAGAGACATAAAAATTTAGACCTTGAATTTTAGAGCAATGGATCTACAATTTAGAAATAAGAATAGTGCACATGAATACTTCATATGTGCTTGCAACACACACACACACACACACACACACACACACACACACACACACACACACACACAGAGTCCAGCCTGGTCTTCAATTGACTGGGTAACTAAGGATGATCTTGAACTCTTGATCTGCCTGCAGCTATCTCCTTATCATTTCTTAGGTTTTGAATCTTTATTTCATTTCTTTATTTCTTATTGGATATTTTATGTATTTACATTTCACATGTTATTTCCTTTCCTCCTTATCTCATCTCCTTCCTTCTTCCCCTGCTTCTATGAAGATGCTCCCACTCCCACCTCATTGCCCTGGGATTCCCCTTCACTGGGGAAATGAGCCTTTGCAGGACCAGGGACTTCTCCTCCTGTTGATGCCAAACAACGCCATCCTCTGCTACATACATGGATCTTTCTTTTCATCATTCTGACTTCAGTTTCCATCATGACGTCTTTCTCTTACATTGGTCTTCTGATCTTTTCTATAAGGATGCTGCAATTGCATTGAGCCCATTTGGGCAATAGGGATCACCTTCCGCCTTGAGAAATGTGACTTAATCACATCTTCAGATTGTGGACTTTTAAGGACCCAGAACTCTGCCTTCCACATATCACTAGTGCTTATTTTCACCCTTTCCCAAGACTGATTCCTGAGCTAAAATTTCATGTGTGTGTGTGTGTAATATATGTTTGTAATATAAGATATAAATTAAATACATGTATATATTAAATCAGCTGTTTGAAAGTTTTGTTGGGTATTTTATTTACATTTTGAATGGAAAGCATGAAGTATATTTAGTTTTTCAGAGAGGACAATAGGAATTTTGGGAGATGATTAAATCTTATTGTCTTGGAAAGTAAGTAAATTATTTACTACATAAGTACAATGCATGTTTGCATAAATAAAGCACTTCCCAAATGAGCTTCGTCATTTTACTCTGCACATATTAAACAAAATGATTGAGTTCACATCTTCTAAACACATGATTTCTTCACCCTGTGCAAAGTATAAAGCACTCTGAAGGTTATATGTAACATATCTGAATAATTCAACAACAAATACAATTTTTCAGGAAATTATTTTTAAACTGCTACTTTTAATTAATGGTACATCACTTGTGCCGGAGGCATCTTTCTCCCTCCTTAAGGTGGGACTTACTTGCCTCTCAGCAAGAGTGAAAGTAAATTTAAAAGAGAAAATAGTTTTCTTAACACGAGCAATGTACCTTTAATGAACTGCTGTCACTTCTAAGGACCAGGCTGCATTTTTGTCCATGCTCTGAAATCCCCCGGAACCCAAGCACCTCACTGTTTGAGGGTGAGCACTGAGCTTCACAAGGTACTGTGGTTCAGCTATCTTTACAGTGACTTAATATACTCTCAAACGCTTTTCTTTACTTTTACTACAAACCCTTCTACATCCTTGCTCAACTGGCTGGAACTTTCCTCCTTCTCTCTCTGTCTCTAGATTTCTGATTACAATTGTCCTCCATGCCTCAAAACAGCATTTAAAAACATGTTTTTGAGAATTAAATGCATATATACAATGAAATATAATCATATTTGTCCTTCATGTTCCCTCCAGTTCCCCCTAGCTCCTCTCTAATATGCCTATGTCCAGTGTCATGTTTTTTTTTTCCTGTGGAGAGTGGGTGTAGCGGCAGTCCCAGGATGACTAGCACCTGACTTCCTCCTCCCCGTCCCCCAGATTAGCCACTCCCACCGTGCGAGCTGCGCAGGTGCACCCATGACGCAAGATCGACATTTTTCCATGAAGACCAAGAAGCCACAACACTTGTTTTCAGATAACTCTCCTTTAGCATTTCTTGGATTTAGTTTGTTTTCTGACAACCCCAGGTAGGCATATACCCTGTTTACTCTCATTTTTCATTCTCTCCCATGTCCCTCCCAACTCTTCCCCACATTTATGCCTTTGGTTTGGTGGCCTATTGATTTTAACTAGGGCCTTCTCTGTAACCATGGGTTTGGAACAAGTCATTGGCGTGTGGTAAAAAATATTCATTGGAGCTTGTGAAATTATTAGCTGTCCCTTAGTAGTTAATAGCAGTTCATAAAGGGTACTTTAACATGTGAAGAAAAGACTTTGATACAGGCTGGTTTTGTGTGTCAACTTGGCACAAACTGGAGTTATGACAGAAAAAAGAATTTCCTTGAGGAAATGCCTCCATGAGATTCATAAGGCATTTTCTCAATTAGTAATCAAGGTGGGAGGTCCCATTTTATGTGGTACCATTACTGGGCTTTTGGTCTTGGGTTCTATAAGAAAGCAAGCTGAGGAAGCCAGGGGAAGCAAACCAGTAAGCCACATTCCTCCATGGCTTCTGCATCTATTCCTGCCTCCAAGTTCCTGCCCTGCGTGAGTTCCTGTTCTGACTTCCTTTGCTGATCAACAGCAGTGTGGAAGTGTAAGCTGAGCGGCCTTGGTCCTGCAGCCTGAGGAATCCTTGGCTGGATGTTGCATTTCTGTAGCTTCTTCTGTTGTCAGTACAACTCTCTAACTAAACTTTCCCCTCTCAAGTCTGCCCTTGATTTGCCTTGGTGACTTAACACAAAGCCTAGGATCTTGTGCATGGTAAATTTCCAGGAAACCAGTATGTTTCCTGCAGGTTTGTTTTTGTACTAGTTCGTTTGATGGTCCAGCTTTATCCCATGAAGATTCTGACTATATTGCTAAAATAGTTTTGGAATTTTTAGTTTCTTTAAAAAAACATTCTTGTCTTTTTAAAATATGTTCACACATTTCCTCCTTTCTACTTAGACACCAGGCTCTTTCGCTTCCTGCCAGCGTCTCTCCAGGACACCTTCCCGGGCTCCCTCACATCTGTCCCTTTCCAGCATGGCCTAAGGACCAGTTTCATCATCCACTCAGTTGTGTTGTGTTGTCTTGTTTGCTTTGTAAGCCAACACTATGTAAGTGGCTATGGGGGGGAAGACAGAAGTTTCTCCTTGGTTACCAGTTCTCTGCAGCCGAGTGATTCTCACTGAACCACACTTGCAGGCTGCATCTTTCTTCACAGTCTCATATTTTGCTATTCCTTTGAAAAGAAAACAGAGGGGGTGAAGATGGATGTATTTCTGAAGCGCACCAGCATAGCCTGAGTACTAGCACATAGTAGGTTCTTACAATTAACATAGTTATTTCCTCCTTAGATCCCAGTTTGTCTTGTGGTTCAGGACAATTTCTACTATGCAAAGAGCAGCTGGTTTCGAAGATTTATCATCTGGCCAGAGTCTTGTTCAAAGCAATTTTGCTTATGTCTTAAAGTGCATGCTCCAAAATTGCAAGATTATTAACCACTAACTGCTTCCTGTTGTAGAAGGTGTGGAATGTGTCACACATCTGTAGGAGTAATTATAACGTGCATAAATTAGTTAATCTCCGTATATCTGGTTGTTTTTTAATTAAAAGTTATTATTTTGTGTACACGGGTATCAGAAAAGGGTATTTAACCCCTGGAACAAGAGTTAGGGGTGGCTATGAACTACCATGTGGGAGCTGGGAATGAAACCTGCTTCTTTGGGAAGAGCAGCCAGTGTTCTTAACCATCGTCACAAACATGAGTGCTGTTGATAAACCTTTTCTTTTCAGTGATTCCTGAGATTTTTGCCTCTATGTTAATCTTTCCTCCGCCCACCATAGATTTGATCTAAGTTCTGCTGTCTGCAGCGTTCCACATTGCTCTTTGTATGAAGTGGAAAGGAAATGCTGCTTTGTGTGTGAGGAGTTCACTTGCCGGACCTGTCACTGTGCCATTTCTAAGAGTTAATTGCAGTGAGGGTAAAACTTGGGGAAATCGAAGTGACAGGAGCTGTCTGAAAAGGCTAGAACAATTATTTTGCAGCAAATTGACTTTTAGAAAGCAAATAGGTTACCTGCCCTACAGGATGTAAATGAATAAACTTCCTTGGTTTTACAAGACTTCTGGATTGACTTATGACACAAGGACTGACAGACAGTGGTTACAGACCAGCAGGGTAAGAATTGAATCTGGGCGGCTATGAAGACTGTCTTCATGGGTTCAGGGCTATGCTGTTCACAGGGACATTCCTCTCGGCAGTGCTCGGAAACAGGTGAAGGTCAAAGGCATTCCCTAACCCTGCAGGTGTGGAGGCTTGTGGGTTTCATTTCCAGTTTTGCCCTTCAGAGATCAGCAGAGTCCTACCTGTGAATACCATCTGCAGCCCATGGGAAACAGGTCTGAGAAAGCTCACATGGGAAAGGAAGAAGCTCCGAAGCAGCCAAGGCTGTCTTAATTGCCCTGTGCTTTTAGTTGTCCCATCCTAACACCCCACCTCTCACCTTTCTCCGTTAGAAGTATTTTGGCATCCATTTGCCCCTAGCTACTGGTTTTTACTTTCAATTTCTATATCTAGTTGAAAGATACAGATGGCAGGCAGGAAAGTGGTTTTATGGGTTTGGAGTCTTGCCAGGCTTAGCAGATACCTTCCATGAGAGAGCATGGTTACAGCTCGCTTCTGATGTCCCGGGCCTGTTAGCTCCAAGTTCTCTATAGATGTGGCACACATTTCACCAGAGGCAATTTAGAGGGTTACATTATTGTGAAATTTGTGTTAGAGCTCTACTCTTGCACTGAAGAAAGAAGAAAAGGAAAATACCTGCTGGCATTTGGATACAGTCCTATTCTGAAATATAACACTGAAAATACCCAAGGTCTTTATAATGTTGCCTCACGCGCATGGGATGGGTAGAGAGGACAGAGCTGATTCTACAGCAGCATAGGTTTCTCTCTGCAAAGCAAGAACTGAGCCATGCATGCACTTTAAGGAGAGGCATACGGAACATACCCATGCAACACAAACCCAGAGATTGTCCACCTATTCAAAATAATGACTCCATATTGACCGTCTACTTCTAAGCTGTCCTGACTTCATTTTATTGTTGGCCCCAAATCCTCATGCACATCTAATTTTTAGTTTTGCATGGAATAAATTGCAGACACTGTGGCAAAGCTTAAACTGCTATGATGCTGCAGAGCTTGCAGTGCACTGGATTAAGCATCAATAAATGTTTTCTTACTCTGGGGCTGTGGCCTTTAATGGAGTGATTCCAAGCATCTCTCGACCTGAGTTCAGTCATGTAACAGCCGAGAGTTAGAAACTGTCTTACCTCTAAGATCTTTTCTAGCTCTGTAATTTTCAAAAGTGAAAAGCATCTTCAATAACAGTTCATCAGCTTGGGGCAAATTGATGCCGAAATAGTTCTAGCAGAGAGACGTGAGAGGTGGGGTAGGGTGGGTGTTAACTAAAAGCAGAGGGCAATTAATACAGCCTTGAGTGCTTCAGAGTTTCTTCCTTTCCCATGTGAGCTTTCTTAGACCTGTTTCCCATGGGCTGCATAGGTAATAAGCTTGTTCTTGAGTAACTACTCAAAACCTTAAGATACACACACACACACACACACACACACACACACACACACACACACCTATACAAGGGTGTATGCATAACTGCTTTTTTATGAACATACACATGTTCACACCTTTATAAAACTTTTTAGTAACTTCAGGTTAATAAAGTTAAGTGCATAGGTTACAAAAGAACAAGGTTAAGAAAACTTAATTGCCAAATGCTCAGGATGTTTGGAGAATGATCAGGAACAAGCATCTCTGCTTTCTCTTCTGAGTTATGTGTCAGTTCTTCTGAGTGTGTCCCAGATGGATTTTGATTGGACCACCCGTTTACTTTTCTATTTTTTTTCAAATTTATCAGTTCTATTGTTTGTCCTCCTATGAAAGGTTCTATCTCTATATTTTGTCTTGGATTTCTTTTGAAGGAATTGTTGTTTGTTTAGAATTAAATACGTATGAGCAAACAGATCCTTTTTAAAATTTGGTGCTTTCTACAGCATAAATTCAATTCCTTACCAGGTTAACAGATTCTCTCTCTCTCTCTCTCTCTGTTTTCTGCTTAAAAATAGACACAAACAATGCACAATGGATTAGGATAATTGCTATCATAAGAAAACAACAATACAAAAGACAACAACCTCTAAAACTCCTTGTAGGAAAGGATAGAAAACAAGGTGAGAAGGAGTGAGCTCTTTTGACCTGCTTTAAGATTAGATGTAGAATTCTCACTCTTTTCTATATCCACTCTCAGTAACCTACTGGAAAGTTGTGGTTATACTTTATCATTTGAAGTTCACGTCTTCATATAAGCCCATCATAACCATCTGTACTGTGTAATAAGTATCTGTAGATAAAACTTAAAGATCAAACACTGCTGCATGAAGTACATGTAACTTACCTTTCCCAATTGTGAAACAGTAATTTGTTCTTATTTCTGGTATGATAACATGAAAAGATTAAGGTAATTGTATAATTAGTGAATATAATAATTATAATTTTTTGTGAATCATTGTATATTACATTTCATTTAGAATTTCTACATCCATGATAGGTATGTAGAAAACACACAACCACAATCATAGGTAATAGTATCCACCGATGATGACAGCATAGCCGAGCCTCAACACAGTGCTCTGTGTCCACAGCTAACTCACAGGATGTGACCAACTAGGTGTGATCAAAGCTATTGTTTCTACATACAGTTCCTTCTACTGGCAAAGGCAGGAGTAGAGAAGTGCTTTTACTATAATAATCCACTTCATATGGATAGCCGTAGAATAGTACTTTAGAATGCATTTTTATGAGTTCTAAAGAATTCACAGTTTGCAAAACTAGAGTACACAAGGAGCTGTGAACTGTATGTTTCTTGCTTTTCCTAATATCTCTATGTTGAAGACTCAATCACCTATGCACCAATATTTGGAGATTTGGTCTTTTTGGAGGTACTGAAGGCTAATTGAGGTCACAGTTGTCATATTTCAATAGTATTTATGCTTCCAGAAAGGAACGAAAGAAAATTGATATATATATATGTATATATATACATACATACATACATACATACATACATACATATATATATATATATATATATATATATATAGAGAGAGAGAGAGAGAGAGAGAGAGAGAGAGAGAGACAGACAGAGAGAGAGAGAGAGAGAGAGAGAGAGAGAGAGAGAGAGAGAGAGAGAGAGACCCACTATGAAAGGCAAGGATAAAGCAAGAAGGCATGCTCTACAAGGCAGAGAGTTCTCATTAGGATCTAAATTGGCTAGCACTTTTGTTTTTTGGAGAAGAATTCTAACACACAGAATAGTGAGAAAACAAACTCCTACTGTTTTAAGACACTAACCTTATACTTTTCTTTATGGCTAAGTAGCACAACTACACCAGATTTAAGTACCAAGACATAGGATGTGGCTGCAACCAACATGTAAATCCGTGAACATCATTTTAGAACTGAGTGTTTTCTAAGAGTTTTGATGCACATCTTAGAAAAGGATGCAATGGTAATATCAAAGTTCTTGTAGAATATACACTATAGAGGTGATTCCAGTGAGGGCTCAGACAGAAGGAGAGAAGAGCAGGAGACACAGCTTTCACCTAAGCAATTACTGACAGGACATTGATAGAGTGCAGACATGGAAGCCACTAGTGAGGACAAAGAATAGAAAGAAGGGTTGTTGGGAGCAGGAGGAGAGTGGTCCTTGTTTTAAGAAGGTCAAGACTGTGTTCAGTCCAATAGACTGAACGAGCTGAAAGAGTTTGCAATCCCATGGGAAGAACAACATTACCAGCTAACCAAACCCACCACAGCTCCCGGGGACTAACACCCTAACCATTGAGCACACACAGAGAGATCCATGGCTCCAGTTGCATATATAGCAGAAGATAGCAGTGTCTGGCACCAATGGGAGGAGAGTCCATTGGTCCAGTGAAGGCTTGTTTTCCCAGGGTAGGGGGAGAGGGAACAGCTTCATGGAGGCAATGGGAAAGGGAGGGAGAATGTGAGCCGGCGGAAAAGGGGATAGCATTTCAGATGTAAATACAGAGAATATCCAACAAAAAAAGAAAAAAATAAAGAAGGTAAAGACTGTTATGAAGTTTCATTCTAGTATACAGTATAGAGTTTGTGAGCAATGAAACTGGATGTGTAGCAGCTGCAATGATCTCCTTAATGTTTGCAGTAAAAAGCAAGAGGGAGAAATTAATGGAATCACTAAGAGTGAGCCAGATATGTCTGCAGAGATGACTTAGTTGGTAAGAGTATTTGCAGTTCAGGGCACCAGAGGAGCCAGGTTCAATCCCCAGCACTCATCTAGTGACTTACAACAGTCTGCAACTCCAACTCCAGGAGTTTCCCTCTTCTGGTTTCCACAGGCACCAAGCCTATAGATGATGCACAGGTATGCATGCAGATAAAACACTCACACACATAAGATGCTAGAATATTTTTTTCTACAATGAAAGAATTAGAACTTTGTGGTACTATGGGCCGGAGCCCCGCACAGAGATCTCCGGTCACGGAAGAGATATGGCTTCTGACCCCTCCACTGCTGTGTCTGGTGAGGTGCGTGGGTTCGGGTTCAGAAAAAGGAAGAGCTCAGGGCAGGGAGATGAAAAGTGATTCTGCTGCCTCCACTGCTGGTGCTACCCTGCCTCTGTCTCTGCCACTGCTGTGTGATGCCAGAGCTGGCAGGAGACTCCGGTGGCAGGGTTCAGGCGAACTTTCAAAGAGGGGATCTCTTCCTATGCAGCAGTGTTACAGCTCTTACGATAGAAACTCTCAGGTGATGGAGTAATTCCTGTACACCTTTAATTTCAGACCATTCCAATATACAGTTTTGAGATGGTTCAGAGTCTGACAACAGGTGTTTCCTATTGGCTTGGCCTGAGGGTTTGGGGAGACCTTATCTACATATTTGGGGGTGTGGTCCTGCTTCTGTCCTGAGTGTGGTCACATCCTCATCTGCAGAGGAGGGTCTTGGGGCATGGCTGATCTGGCTGGGGTCTAGTCATATTCTCACCTGTGGAGGAGGGACTTGGGGTGTGACTTATGCCATTTGTCAGGGGGCTGTGAGGTGTTATGACTGTATAAAGGTGCCTGATTTCTCGGGAGACTAGGGAGCTGCCTCCTGTCTCTTAGGGTCTCCCGGGCTGCTCTTATCTTGACTAAGAACGAGGATACTCTTCATCACCTGCCAATTGCCCCACAGAACGTGGAGAATTTTGAATTTTGATATTTTTGCCAGTCCAGTGAAATGTGGTGCGATATTCTCTTATAATGCTGGGAGGCAAAATCAGGTTGAAGCTTTCTGTCAACCACACACTCACCAGGCTGTAAAATAGATGATCTGCACCTCACTGTGTTGCTAAGCTATCAAGTATACAGACCAGTATACTTAATGCCTTTTTGTTTTGTGATCATTTCAATTTTATGGTGAGTTTACTGAAAAACAATACCACTGATTACCAAGGGGGTACCCATGTACACGTCTTGTTCATTCTGCTTTTCTGGAGAGCCATGTCAGATGTCAGATTCATGGCATCAAAGGCATCCTTGGCTTTTTATTTTGACCTTGTAAAGGTACTTTCTGTTACCTCAGCTCTGTAAGTGATTGTCTTCAGATATTGTCCTTTTCTAGGCAGAATGTCTCCATTCTCAGACTCTAAGGATGGAAAGCAGGGCCTCAAGCATGTTAGACAAGCACTCCTCCATCTACCTTCCCTACTTCCGTATTTCTCATCTACCTTCATAAGCTCTTTACCATGCCTCCAATTAACTCTGTTTCAGCCACATTGTCCTTCCAGAATCGCCGCCTTGATGTTCTTGTTCTAGTGACTTCTTCTGATTGGGGTGTGAAGCCATGAGAAATGGCTTTTATCTCCTCATGTCTTTAGTTGCCTGTCAATTTCTCTCAGCGAACTCTTTTTAATTTCCTTTTTAAAAGGCCCAGGCTTGGTGTGGTGGTGAATGTTTTTAATTCAAATACTTTGGAGATAGACACAGAGGGACTGACACAAGATTGAGGCTAGCCTGGGCCATATAGCTAGTTCTTGGCCAACATAATGAGATTGGTTCACAGTCAACATCTCACCTCTGCTGTAAGACAAAACAAAAAGAAAACCAAACTAAAACAAAATTTAGTGTCCTTTCTAACATTTCCCATTTTAACATCCTATCCACAATCTTTCATACTACACATTTTACCTGTATCTTGCTTAACATTTCTGTTCTGGAGTGGCAGCTTCATGTAGATTATAATTCTCCTATGTCTTTTGTTGATGCTACCTGGAATATTTAGTGCCTTCAACACACTGGTGATTCATAAAGATTGCCAAATATCGTAGTGATGGGAAGGACTAAGATACATTTGAGGTTTTCTCTTTTTAGATGGGAAAAGGGGAAAGGAGCTATATGAGAGGGTTCAGTGAAGAGAAGGGGTACTAATATTGAGATCTGATGTGAATTTATACACATATTAATGAGAAAGAATTGGAGGTATTTAGTTTTATTATGTTTCTTAGTTTAAATATGAGATTTCTTTCAAAAAAATCTTATTTTTGCCTATAAGCACCACAGAGATGAGGTAAACAGATATGGATGTTGACCTATAGAAAGAGTAACTTGCATTTTGGGAGAATGTATTAGTTACTTCTCTGTTGCTGTAATAAAATACCATAACCAAGGCAACTTATAGAAGGAAAGGAGCTTATATCTTAAAGTACAAGAAAGAAGCAGAGATGGCAAACTCCAGATAGTTGGAACCTTTTAAATTTCAATGTCAATCCTCAGGGATGCAATATCTCTAGCATGACCCCACTCCTAAGATTCTCCACACATCATCACTAGCTGGGGATTAAATATTTAAATGCCTGAGAATGTGGACTGCATCTCACTTAAATCACTACAAATAAGAACCTTGGATTTAGGAATTCTGGAACTTTTATAATGTTTGGCAAACACAGCTGTGATTTGTTCCATATTCCTGTTTTCTGGTACACATCTATGAAAGTTTAGCACAGGGCAAATTCCCCAGTGTTTTTCTCATTGACAAACAGTGTAGATCAGGATGTGTCATCCCAAACATGCCATTTGTCATGAGGATTATTTTGATGATTATTTCCTGAAGGAAATTCAGAAAAATCACAATGACTCTGCCCTCTCCCTATAGATCAAGAACAAGGTGATGGAATGCCATTATGAAGATGCCTAGACCCTACATTTCCTACATCAGAGGAGAGATGAGATGGCACTGAAGAAGAAACAAGTCACTCTTCATAGTCTATCTGTCTCTAGTTTCTTGCCTTAGTCCATTTGTGCTGATGTAATGAAGTATTGGAGATTGGGTTATTATGGAGAAGGGAAGTCTATACTTGCAGCTCTGGAATATGAAAGTCTAAGCTAAGGCAGTGGCCATTACGGAGTCTAATGAGAGCAGCTCCGAGCTCCCAGGATGCACCTTGAGTATTGAGAAGTGGAACCTTGTGATCACACATGGTAGATGGTGCAAGACAAAAGAGACTTAGTTCCTCTCTCAAACCCTTTCAAAGAGTCTCCATTCCTACCCACAAGGAGGAGTTCATATGAATTAGTCACTGCACCTGAGAAGTTTCAGTATGATTTTGGAGGGGAAAATATCAGATCATATCAAAGTCCCCCCTTCTCTTGGGTTATCATTATTTTTAATAATTTTTGACTGGTCTAAAATCTCCATCCTTAGATATCTTTTGGAATCTTCTATTTTTTTGGAGACGCTCCTTTTGCCATCACATAAATTCATGAGCCATTTCTCTTGTTAAACTATATGTTGGTTTATATTGTAGATCCAGCAAGAGAGCCTAAATGTGTAGAGAAATTTTTCTCTTCTGCAAAAGATATATGAAATAGCCAGAGCAAACATTCTCCCACAAAAATATTTATTTATTTTTTAACTTTTTATTGATTCTTTGTGAATTTCACATTATGAACCCCAATCCCACACATCTCCCTCTCCCTTCATATCTGCTCCTCACTCTTTCAACTTCCTGCCCAAAGAAAAATAAAATATAAAAACAGAACCAAGGCAAAACAAAACAACTCATCATGGAACCTGTAATGTAGGACAGTGTGTCACACAGTATACCAATTTTGTCCACAATCTTTACTTGCAAATATTCATTGCAATGCGCTATCGGTCTGTTTTCAAGACCTCTGGCTCCTGATATACTATCAATACTAGATCCTTACTGGGGTCTTGTTGGATAGACTGTTGTCATTATGGAGATGCTGTAGCTTGGATCTGCAGGACTGGCCTCTTCCCAAACTCCACAGTTCATAGCAAATGTTGGGGTGGACCAACTCAAAGCCCTGGATCTAGTCCTGTGTAGTAGCTGTGTTGGTCAGCTTGCCAGCTCTCCTCCTTCCCCCTCACACCACCAGGGCAAGGTCTCTATTACTGCACAGGCTAGCTCACCCAGTGCTGAAGCTGGCAAGGGGCAGTGCTCCTTCTCCTCATATCCTCAGGACCAGTTCACCGGAACCTTCACTACCTGGGTTACCTGTACTGTGCTGCCCAGGTAAGGTGAGGGATCCACCGTCCTGAGTGCTGTAGCTACAAGAGACTTGGAACAGCTCTTCTGCTTTCATGGCCTTGGAACCAGCTCTTCCTTTGTCTACTGCAGGTGGAGAGGGTTAAGGTCAGATAGTGACCCCCCTCTCTTTCTGTCCCATGCCACCTCATGGCAGATGTGTGGTGAGGCCAGCTCTACTGCACCCATTCTCCTGCCACCAGAGCCAGCTCTACTGTGTTCTCCAGGGATGGTGCAGGGCCTGCTCTCCTGAATGCTTCAGCCAGTGAGGGTGAGGGCCAGCTCTTCACAGCCCTTACACATCAGCAAGGTCCCAGGTGGCAGCCCTGACCAGGGCCCTCTGCATGGTCTTTGGTGGTAACATGAGCCATGGACATTGACACAGACTGTTGTTATGTGGCCGTGGACCCAGACATAGCTCTCAGGGCAACACAGGCTGGGACGTCACCTTGACCTTAGGTGGCAGGAAAGACTACTTCCACGAGGCTGCTCCTCTCTGTGTTCTCCAGTACTAACTCTCTTTAAAGTACTCAAACTATTCCATTTCCCTTTCTTATCTATCTGTCCACTTTAGACTTTCACATTACAGTGGCTCTGGCTATAGGTGTCCATGCAGCTGCTAGGCCTCTGGATGGCTTCCTGCCTAGCCTGAACCATGTGGTATTGTGCTGATCTCCCCCTTTTTATGCTAGACTAAAAATTGCATAAATCCAGGCATATAGGACTTAGAAATTATCAACATACCTGAATTTGGTTAAAGTTCTACTTAAAAATGAAATGTGCTGTAAGAAAATAATCATTAGAGTTTTATGCTTGTGTGAATATGGAGTATTAAAGAAACCTAGACTGTATAGTGTTATACCTATCTCTGCTATATTCCCTAAAGGGACTGCTGTCAGGTGGGCAGTTCATCATAGTTTGATATATCAGCATGCAGCACTGGATTGCATAATTATTACCTAGAATATAGAAAAGTGATTAATCTGTAAGTAAAGTAGTATAATGTAAATGCCTTAATACGATTGATAACTGTGTGTGTGTTCGTGTATGTTGAATGCACATGTGTATAAGGATGCATGTGCCTGTGCATGGGTATGTGGAAGTCAGAGAAAGATGCCAGGTGTCTTCCTGTATCTGATGCCATCTTATTCTCTTGAGACACAGTTTCTCACTGAACCTGAAACTCACTGTGTCTGTTAGGATACCTGGCCAGGCAGCTCCCGTGGCCTGTCTATCTGTGCTCCCCAGTGCTGAGGTTACAGATGTGCATAGGCTTGAGCTTTTCGAGTCCTCTGAGGAATTTGAACTCAGGTCCTCCTGCTTGCTCAGCTAATGTGCTTAACCACTGAGCCATCTTCTTTAGCCCTGACTCTTATAAATGGAAAATATTGAACTGGGAAACGGTAATGAATAGCATGTCCCCATCTATTTTATTTACTGTCCTACTCATCTACCTACGTACCTACTTCCCACCTACTACCCACCACCTGTCTTCCTGTTTGCCACCCACTATCTCTTAATTAGTCTGTCATGCATCAAAAAAAAAAAAAAAAAAAAAAAAACCCTCCCTTTAACTTGTTACTGCATTTTTATGAAGACCTGATATAGGTATTAAAGCTTAAAGATGTTGAAGATATTTCTGTCTTCAATATTGCCAAGAAAGAAGTTTCCATTGAGTGGATAAATGAAATAAAATACCTTTAGGAGGAACTATTGATTAGAGTGTCCCCAGAACTCATGAATCTGGCTCATTATAATTGTCTCCACTTTAGAAAAAATTGCCGCAAAGACATCAGAAGGAAGGATTTCTTTTAAAAGATGACAGGAAATTAGTTCTTTGGATTACGAATGTGCTTCTCTAGTATTGTCTGTGCTCTTCCCAAATGGAATCTGCCTCTGTGGCAGGAATCAACAGCAGCAGAGAAAACAGAAGACTTCAGATGAATCACTTTCGTGGTGCAGCTACAGAATATACAGAGGATGGCAGGTTTAGGATAATTAAAATATTTTAATATTTTTTTTTTGCGATCAGCTTTTATGCGACCATCATTACATATTAACCTATGTTTATCTTTAATTCTCATTTCCTGACACAGATTCTCCAGAAAGTATGACTTTCAATTCGGAGAATTCAATTTAATATTTACCTTTTATAATGAAATGATTTCTAGCTTAGCCATAGCAACTTCTTAGCCATAAAAATAGAACAGTAGGAAACATATATTTCATTTGAACTTTATGACATTAACATAAAAATGAGGCAGGTTAGAATTGTTCAAGGCTGGAATGATCACGGGGACCTCTGACTGAGTTTAATAATTTGATGTAATCATAAAAGTTTTGATAGTGCTCCCAGAGTTTGTTGTCTTGGTCAAGGATCTCTTCCATTAAAGATGCTCATATAGGGATTCAAAGAGGATGTGAACTGTTCTCTTCTGGGGCTCACAAGGCTTGGCATATTTAGACCCGACTGCATTCCTAAGCTGGGGCAAATTAGATTCTGGTTAAGTGGAGAGGATCACATTAGGTGGCCACTTGATAATAGTCTCATCAAATTCTATTGTTCAGGGAAAGGCCAATTGAGAGCTATTGTGTTTGCGTCTATAGGTGTGAAGGACATGGATTGTTATCTTCTCTGTTGCCTTCTATAACTGAAGTACTACAGCAAGTATTAGAAATGATATTCAAGTTAGCAGTATGCTTGTTTCAAGGACTATCTGCATTAGAAGCTTCAGGATTTCATGTGGTATCAAAACACCTCCAGATAAACAAGGCAATCTGAGTGAGAGGGAGAACAAGGCTGAATGCATTATTCTTCTTGACTTTAATTACACTATAAAGCTACTGTTATCAAACTAATATGCTACTGGCATAAACATACCAATGGGGTAGCGTAGAGAGCCTAGAAACAAAGTTATGTATGTCTACCAAGCTAATTGTTTTGTTTTATTTGCTTCTTTTTGAGATGCATCTTGCTCTGTAGTGCCCAAGGAAATCTAGAAATGATTCTGTAGGCCAGGCTGATCTCATACACCAAATTTTCCTGCTTCAGCTCCTCCAGTGCTGTGATTACAGTCATGTGCTATCATGCTTCAGCTAATTTTTGACAAGGGAATGACGGGTGCATGATGAGAAAGCATTGTTTCTTCAGTAAAAGTTTTTTTCCTTGTTTAAAGTAACCGTCCCTCTGTTTTACCATGCCCTCTGCTTGGTGAACCCCCCACCCCCATCCCCGTTCAACATAAAGTGCGTTAAAATCTTGCATGTAATCCAGGTCTGTAGATGTAATCTCAGTTGACCCTGAACTTGACAATCTTTTTAAAGCTACGACACAGAAAGTCTCAACAGTAATAGATAAATGAAATTGCTGCAAACTAGAAAGCTTTTGTATAGCACAACAATCTCAAACTAAGCAATCCATCAATAGAGTGAAGACACAGTCTACACAAATCAGGAAACTGAAAAGACTGCTTGCTGTAACATTATTTATTTCCTATTGGAAGACTATTATATGATCTTGTTATTAAAATTTATGATTGAATTCAGATTGTTGGGGTCAGTAGAAAATTTGAAGTAACATTTACATCTGAGTATGTTTTTGAAACAGAGTATCTGGCTTTTATGCAGGAGTGCCAGATAAATTGTAAAAGGCCTAATCACAATTGTATTTCAGATAAACAAAGTATAAATATATAAGTCCTCTAAATTATAGAGAGATAGTTATGTTTATCTTCTGCTGTTTGTGAGAAATACAAATTTGAGTGGGGTCCTGTGATTTGATTTGCTAAACTGTGTGGTATTAAATTTGAGAGGATACTTGCTGATGTTCAAATCTTTTTTTATTTAAGTCTTATTATATTTGCTCTCTCTCTCTCTCTCTCTCTCTCTCTCTCTCTCTCTCTCTCTCTCTCTCTCTCTGTCTCTCTCTCTCTCTTCCTCTGTGTGTTTGTGTGTGTTTGTGTGTATGTGTATGTACTTGTGAATGTGTGTGTGTGCATGGGGGTATGCAGTGTGTGTGTAGTGTGAGGTGTGTGTGTATGTGTGTATGTGCAGTATAGCATGGTGTGTGTGTGTATGTGTGTGTGTGTGTGTATTGTGTCTGTCTGTGTGTATGTTTGCACACACATAGGTAGGTAAGTTATGTTTCTTAGCAACTGGAGAAAGTAGAAATGAGGCACGCAAGCTCATGAAGCCTCTGTCTTGCACTGGTGTCTCCTTTCGAACCGTGCTTTGTCATAGGTACCTCCATTATTCTTTTACATGACCTCTATTGACCTCTGGCATTTTGTTGATGACTCCGTAGGAATTCAGAGCAGCATTACTGATTTACAGTAGTAGATATTCTTGTCTCCTCACATAATTGAGTTTTCCTATGTGGCTGCATTCATGTAGGAAGTCAAATGACATACAGTGATATGACATAAGTTTGGAGTTAGAGCAAAAGTAATGGGTATGTTTTTAGAAATAATGTTGGTTGGTTGTATAAAGTGTCACAAAGTTCCCCTTTCTTTAGAATTTTCAGATGCTATAATTTGAATTAAACAAGCCCAGATTATTTTTTTCATTGGACAAGGTTAAAGCATGCAGCTAAATTATTTTTTTCTAACTCTCCTATCTGTTGTCCTTTCACTGGCCTGAAACTCAACCCCTATTTTAGTTTTCTACCTCACTGCAGCATCTTCCAAACATCGTAATAATATCTGCATCTAATTTTACAGTGCGTACCTCATCAATGGACTGTCTCTCAATTGCCCCTGGAAGGTTTTCTAGGTGCTGGTCGATCTTACTTATTCTGTGTGGCTTATTTTCAGCCTCCGAAGCTGTGTCCTTCCCACGTCCTTGTTCTTTACTTTAATGAGCAGAGCAAGAAACAGTGGAGAGGGATTTATTCTTTATTTCAAGCGGCCCCTGTCTACTTTTTAGATAAAATAAAAACTCCTCCTACCCCTAGTTACATATGATGGGTTCCCTTCTTTAGATTTTAGATGGTGTAGAACATGCCAGGGAGATTTATAAGTGTGAAAAGAACTTGCTGAGGAAGCATCAGGAGTGTAGTTTGTATACCCAGAAGTCACATAAATGCTGCGCAGACAGATGACCCACTGGTAATCCTGGCTCTCTGAGGACAGAGACAGAGGAGAGATCCTTGGGGGTATGTTGACTACTAGCTACATTAACTGAGTAAAAAAGCTTCAGGTGAGAAATTCTACCACACTATGCAAAGAACAGAGACTGATGAGGATACCAGATGTCCACCTCTGGCCTCTGCCTGTTGGTGCACACATGTGCATACCCCATACTTATGTGTCCACATACATGTGTGCAAGTGCATATGCAACTCACACATACATATAGGCCCAAAAAGGTAACATAGATGGGTTAAAGATGGAATTCTGTGCTAATTTTTTCACGAGAGTTGCCCTTTTCTTATAATCTAGGTTCAAAAGTGAATATTTAGTTTGGGGCCACAGAAGAAGACATTTCTGTTTTGTTGCATATGCATTAAAATCCACATGATTTTCCAAATTTGTTCTTTCTTTTATAGGTGATCCAGACTACATTAAAGTATAATTTAGATGTAATTCACAGGAATTGAAGATGATTGAAGTAAAAACAACTGAAAATTAAAGATATGTTACAGAAGAGAGTGAGGTTATACCCCCTAATAGCTCTTGATTTTGTATTTCTTGGAGAATGCATCACCATGGAGCACACAGAGTTGGAAGACAACGACGTCCCCAGATTTTTTGGTGGATTCATAAAGTTGTCTTTCACCACAGCAAACTGAATTTTTTTTTCCCAGAGTTCGTATTTGAAATGAAGATATTTTCTGCAACACCTAAGCTGAATTTATTTAGTCAATTTAAAGACCCGGAAAAGACAGAAACAAATGCTGCAAAGGGCATGTCCCCAAAGTCTTATTTTCCATATATCTCTACTACTGTAATAAACACTCAACCCCCAACATTCTACATATACCTCAGGTGTAGGATCTACCATGTGCCCCAGCCTTGACTCAAATTCATGATCCTTTTGGGTCAGTGTTAAAAAGGCTATATCGGAATATTTAAAAATATATTTTATTTTATTTTTTATGGATGGACACCTATGCACAACATGCTTGCAGTGTCCACAAAGGACAGAAGAGGGCTCAGATCTCTTCCTACCGGAGTTAACAGATGGCTGTGAATTGCCAAGTAAATGCTAGAAATTGAGCTTGAGTCCCCTGGAAGGGCAGTGAGTGCCCTTAAAGCCGAGCCATCTTTCTAGACACAGAATCCTACATTTCTATTTGTTCTATTATTTATTAAAAACACTCATGGTAAACAAGACCTCTTGAAAATGACATCGTTTCTCATTTTCAATAACTATACATCATGTTTGAGAGTCCTTGCATTTACAGAGGACCTAGCAAGCATGCAGGGTAGCTATAACCGTATCTATTTCCATTTATTGATTTATTGATTATTGCAAAGTGAGAGACTGGCACAAGTCTGGTGATGTGCATAGTTAAGAAATGGTATAATAACAATGAAAAGAATGATGCTCTCTTTACATTCCATTCTCTTTTCCATATGGTGACCCTTGCGATGAGAGCCACATGTACCATGTAGAAAGCACATGGAAAGGCATTCATAATGAAGGCTTTACATACAAATCTATGGATTCAGTGCTTGGCCCATGCTTGTGCTATGTTTGTCCCTCTGGGTTTGGGTTACTTCACTAATATATTTTCCCAGTTCCATCAATTTACCTGCAACTTACATAATTTCATTTTTCTCCATAGCTCACTGAAATTCCCGTGTGTGTATATGACCCACAGTCACTATCTACTCGTCGGTGGGTGACCATCTATGCCACTCCTACTTCGTAGTTACTGTGAATTCGGCGGCAAGGAGGAAGACTGTGCAGGTGTGTCTATACAGAGACAGGCGGTTGTACCGAGTGCTGCTGCTGGCTCACCGTGCTCATTCCGGTCCTTTGCAGAACTGCTGTACTGATTTCTAGAGTGGCGGCCCTAGTTTGCGATCCCACCATCAGGAATAAAGCTTGTCATTTCCTGCGTTCACAGTAGTGGTTCTTGTTACTCAGTTTCTTGACCTCAGCTGTTCTGACTGGGGTAAAAAGGAAATCTCAAAGTACTTTTGATTTGCATTTTTCCTAATGGCTAATGACACTGAATACTTAAAAAAAACATTTCTTGGTCATTTGTAGCTTTATTTCTTAAGTCTATTTAGCTCCATGACCAATTTTTAAATTGGGTTTGTTTTCCTGAGGTTTAGCCTTTTAAAATTACTAAAGTTATAATGATGATGATGATGATGATGATGATGATGTTTGAATAGAGGTAGTATCCTACATGGAATAATAATAATAATAATAATAATAATAATAATAATAATAATAATAATAGTAATGATGATGATGATGATAATAATAATAATAGTAATGATGATGATGATGATAATAATAATAATAATAATAATAATAATAATAATAATAATAATAATGTCATTAAACGAAAATCCCAGTGGAATACTTCTCTATAAGTTGTTAATCAAGGGGTTTCCAGAGACCCACAGAGCAACACAGATTATTGTGATTGCTTCTTTTCATCAGAGAATTGTGATCTCAGTTTTCACCAGAGAAGCTTTCCTTTGCAATATATAGTCATTAATCCAGGGTCTTACAGCTGATCAAAGTGTGGAAAGGAAGTGACTGGACAATGATTTGCCCCAAATGGGACTTCTGAATCACCACCACCTTTCCTAAGGCTTAGGGGCAACGCAGTAAAGAAGGATGTCAGAATCAGAGGTTGAGGAGGATTTTTGCAAAACCTTCGTTTTCTGTACATGACAGGGGCAATGCACCCGTGAACCCACTGTGGTTGTGATTACTTGCACAGGACTGGGCTCAGCAACATTTCCTCAAGCAAGGGAGAAGGAAGGACTCATGGGGTCCTACAGTTAATACTAGGCAGTGGAAATGGTTTCATTATCTTCAGTACCGAGAAGCAGCCTATGCTCCAGTAACAAGCCTCACACTAAAGAAGGCAATCCTGCTCAGTGGGTGTGGTTTGGGTAGGAATAGCCCCTAAAGGCTCATATACTTAGATGCTAATCAACAGGAAGTGGCATTATTTAAAAGGTTTAATAGGTATAGCCTTATTGGAAGAAGTGAGGGTAGGCTTTGAGGGTTCCAGAGCCTAAGGTATGTCCCAGTTGCCCTCTCTCCCTGCTGCTTGTGGACCCAGATGTAGAACTCTCAGCTACCTCTCCAGTACCTGGTCTGCTTTGTGCCATCATGCTCCTTGTGATAATGATAATGTCCCAAATCTTTTAAACTGTAAGCAAGCCCCAATTAAATGCTTTGTTTTATAAGAGTTGCTGTGGTCATGATGGTGTCTCTTCACAGCAGTAAAACCCTGATTAAGACAGTGGGGCACACACACACACACACACACACACACACACACACACACACACACACACACACAATTTACAAAAATCTAAGACCTGAGAGAATATTTTTTTCTATTTAGTTGAAGAATTTATTAATGGAACTGCACAAAACCTTCCCAGGACATTAAAGCACTCTCTCTCTCTCTCTCTCTCTCTCTCTCTCTTTCTCTCTCTTTTTCAAATCTTAAATACTTTAGTTCATCTTGTGAAGAAACATTTGCTTTTAAAACAGGCTGCAGGTTTGAATAAGGCACTTTGCTTTGATCTCATTTTATGCCTTGGGAAGCGCATTTCTAATTTATCACTCAGTGTGTAAAATGCTCCTCAAGAGTTAGAGAAGAAAAATAACAGATAGCCATGGTATGTCAGAGCACTCAGGGACTGGGAAGAAGAAAGGAGATGATTCTAGAAGAGAAGAGGTGACTCTGGACTTGCAGTTCATATTTTATGCTGAAAGCATCCTCTGGAGAGCATGAAGTTGTTTACACAGCTTAACTTTGGATGAACAAACATTAAATCAACCAAGCAGTGTTAACTTACTCTGCCTAGGATAACGAAATGTTTTGAGTCAGGTATAATTCACACAGAGCCAGGAATAGTTAGAACAGATGCTGATTTTCTAGTAGCACATTCAATATCCTACTGTGTGCAAGTTATGGAATCACTCTTGTTGATGAGAGCAGTCATCCCTGTCTCCCAGTAGATATTACAAATCAATATGTCACATTTCCCTTCCTTAGAAGGCAGGGCTAAGGAACTGTTGGTTGAGGACAACTATACAGAAACCATACACACAACCTGCTGTTTCTTCTTTGTCACCCTCAACTTCCCAGCTTAAATAAGTAATGTGTGATCTGGAAAGAGAATTCAGTGGGTAAGGTGCTTGCTACAAAAGTATGAATGCAAGTTAGAATCCTTAGGACTCATGTAAAAAGCTAAGTATGGCAATGTATGGTTGTAAAATCCCAGAGCTGGGAGTCAGGGACAAAGAAGTCCTGGGGGAACCACTGGCCAGTCAGTAGCAAATCCACGAACTTTAGGTTCAGTGAGACATCCTTTATAAGAAAAGAAGGTAGAGAAATTGAGGGAGACACTCAGTGTGACCTTTGGCTTCCATACATGCACATATGAGTATGCACATGGGCAAACACACACACACACACACACACACACACACACACACACACACACACACTAAAGAAGACTGGATCAATGGGTCTCCAGTGGGCTCTGGTAATATATTTGTTCATAGTAACAAAGGTAGATAAACATATAATCAGCTTTCATAATGAGCCTAAGGTGTTTAGTCTTGGTTCTTTTTATGGCTTCTGATGTAGTTGTTCCTGCTTCCTGGAATATTCTTACAGATCCTTATGAGCCTTCATGAGCCCAGTTTCATTTTTCACTCAAGTATTATATAAAACTTCCAAATTTCACTTCTTCTAAAAAGCTATTTTCATCTGAAGTATCCTCCCAATCACATTCTATCACACCATCCTTTAAAAACTCTCTCCATGACACCTGTTATCTCTTTTATGTTAAAACACATACTTGACATTGTCAAAGTTTGACGGTGGATAGATTCTTATCTGTGTGCTCCTTGGTATCTAGACTGCTCTCTGAGATTAAATATTTGTTATATAAATCAGAAGCTTAGATTCAAAGGTATGATAAAAATTTAATTAAATTCTTCTTTCACTAGGTTGCTTGTAGCTCACTAAGGACAATAGGTATTAATCAGAGTCTTCAAAAATTAATGCAAAGTTTTGATGATGAAAGTGTGGACCTTGGGTGGTTTTACAAAGATGTAAGAAAGAGACAGTGACTTACAAAATGTAGATCACACAAGGTTTTACGATGAAGAGAAACAGTGTGGAACAAAATCTATAGGACAAGGCAAAAGGATATGAACACTGCTCAAGACTCAGGTGCTGTGTATCCTGAGGCTAAGTGTGTAGTGGCAGTCTACTCATTCAAGAAAACACACACACACACACACACACACCACCACCACCACCACCACCACCACCACCACCACCAACAACAACAACAACAACAACTTCTTTCAAATCAAGCTCCAAAAACTGCTCTTCCCTGACTGGGCTCTTCAGCTATTTTAAGAAATTATTTTATGGGGTCGTAGCTCAACAGCAATTTAGGAAGCAGCTGTATTGTTCACCTTCTGTATAATGGCAGTGATTCCCACACTTGAAGGAACATTAAAGTCAGCTGGTTGCCAGTCTTACAGTCTGCCATTATGATGCCCTAGTCTTGGGTGGGGGTTGACAGTCTGTGCTTCTGACCACATCTCAAGCAGTTGCTGTTACTGATGCAGGAGCAACACTAGGGGGTTGAGGGAGTTGGCTGCTTTAGAAAAAACTGTATTAATTTCCTTTTTCAGAGAACAAACTACTTTTCTTCACATAAAATCTTATACATAGAAGAATACAATGCAAAACACGTTAATTCATAAAAAATCAAACCTTCAGACATTGGAAGAATCACTTTTAACCCTCAAGTTTGAAGAAAGAATGTTCTTGCTAGTTGTTTGAAACACCCCCAGTTGTACTCCCTCTCAGATTTTTCCATTTCTTCTTTACTTACAAAACAAAAATAACACCTACTTTTCCTGGAACGAGAGATTTTGTTCCAGGCTAATCTTGGGAAGATGGGAAAAAAAAAAAAAAAAAAGAAAAAAGCCAGGAGATTTGCTTGTTTCAATAGAAAAGGAGATTCTCCTGCTTCAGAGAATTCCCTGGGGACTGCGCAGTGACAGGAAAGCATTCTGTTGCCCCACAGATGGGCGAGGCAGCCTTGTTTTGTGGAAGACTGTGCACACTCAGCCTCCGGGCCGAATTTCCAAACTGTGTACCAGTGATCACCCTGAATGGCCAGCATACCATCCTGATGGGTCTCAACACAGTGCAGAGACAGATTTATCCGTGCATCTTTGAAGGGATGCCCACGTTTGGACCTCACACACTGTGAGCTGGGTAGGCCCTGGGAATCGTCCAGTCTTTTGTGGGGTTCTTTCCATGGGACCTAAACTCCGGCTCCTTGTAGTGTCCCTTTCGTGGCAAGTAAAGCAAGCACTGGGAGGTGACTCCTGGCTTTTAGATGACAGGCACATTCTCTATGCCTCCAAGTTTGATTGCATTGGGGATATTAAATTCCCACGCAGTGAGCACTCTATCACAGGACAAATGAGGGTGTCAGAGCCGGCGTTTTAAGGCCCTGTGTTATTATGTGCAATGATAAACTGCTTGTGAGTGATTAAACCGCCTCCACAGGCCTCGGCCCTCACTCGTCTCACTTTCCAGGTGATACCATCTATCTTGGCAAGTCTTTCCCTCTCACCTACGAGAAGACTCGCACGCACGTGTTGAATTGCTGCAAGGCATTTCAGACACGTGAGAAGTGGGTTGAGCTGAATAGTTTATGCTTTACTTTCCTGGTCATGCAGCACTCGGCCAAATCCCAAATCCTCTAAGTTATTTTGGGTTTGACCACCTGTTTGGAGGTTTAATTTCAACCTTCATCACTAGGTACAAGCAAGGAGAATCACCACGTCTTGAGAAGGAAGTGAAACAGGCTGAGGTCGAGCCTCAGCTTTCTCGGACTATTTCCTGTGGCTGCTGGTTGTTTCAACACAAGGATGGGCCAGAGGACAAGGCGTTTTCATAAAGAATTGCTCAGACTTGCTCCCCAAGCTAAACGTGCTTAAATTATAGTTCGGAGAAACTCAGGTTATTAAAATACTCTGCATTGAAGACATTGTCTTGAATAACAGTTCCCTCTGAAGAACCTTCAGCTGGATCACATTTCCACCCCAAACTGGCTTCTAAGGCTCTAGGATTAGGTGATCACAGATTATAAAGTTTTTATGGACACAAAGATGTCGCATTTGTTGTTTTTTCTCCAAGTATACCTTTAAGGACTCTGTGACAGGTTGTTGTGTTGAAAATGTGGATTTTCTATTCTTTTTGGAAAGAACAATGTAAGTGTATCTTTTTTATATCTTTTTTTCTTATTGTTTCAAACACAGTCCTCTATAGTAGTCTGTTTTACAAATGGAGTCATTTTAAACAGTATTCCCATGAATATGTATTTTATGTGAAAATAACAAGAAAGTGTGTATTGGGGATAGTGACAAGTTCCCACCAGATGCTGAAGTCATCAGTCTTGAATACTTTATTTTCTAGGGTCCCCTTGGCTTGGCTTTTCTTAAAATCCAGATTGATTCAGGTGAGTCCTTCTGGAAATAGGGTGTCTGGATTTCTACAGTGTATAGGTGCTTCTGAATTTAAAAAAAGAAAAAAAAGCTTGACCGGATTCCAGCTCCCATCTCTGCAGCTAGCAGCTAGCTAGGGGAATTCCTAGTGAGTCAGGTGAGTCTGTGGATATAAAACTAGCCTCAAGCTTTGGACAAGGCTGCTGGCTGGCCTGTGAGCAGGTGCATCTCACACTTGTGCAGGTGGGGAGCATGCACGTGGGTGTCCAAGCCTGGTCCAGTGTCACATAAACGTGGAAGACATTGACTAGATACTCAACAGCAAAGCTCGTGTTTACAGCTTTGCTTTCTGCTTACCCTAACCAGAGAGGAAAAGCAAAACGAAACAAAGTTTGTGAAGGAGAGGTGGAAACTGACAAATGAGAAGCATCTGCTCTTTTTTGCTGTTTCTTCTTCCGTTTCCTTTTGTTTATATGCTTGTGAAATGACAAACAAGGCCCAATTACTCCTTATTCTTCGGGAATCATTTTGTTCTTTGTTTTAGATCAAGTCTGAAGCAGGATTCTGTTATCATATGGTGTAATTGAATGTGGTTGGTTGCCAGACGAGAATGTGGCATGCTGTGACCCCTTCCACCTCTCTGTAGCTATAAGGAAAAGAGGCTCAGAGACACATCCTCTGCCAGGCCGTCCATTGCCATAGATCCTGTCAGTAGGCGGCCAAACATCTGTGTCAAAGCATTTGCCTACAGTTTATGATTGTAACTCAGAGAAAACTCTGGCAGAGAGATGCAGCCCCCTTTATTACTTGTTGTCTTTCTTTAGGGATCAGCATCCACTCAAAACAGCCTTCTGTAAATTCTCACACTTCCCCAGCAGGTACATCCCTGGAGATGTTTTAGTAACCAACAGCAACAAGAATGATAGTTCTCAGTAATTAGCTTGCTAGAGAGAAGGATCACAGCAATTAAATTCAAGCTATGCTAATGTGGATTCTTAATCTAATGAATGCCCCTTTCTACAACTTTATTGAGGCTCCGATCTTATGGTTGCTGGTTATTGATTAACTAACAAGGTTGTTGGATGCTGTTTTGATTTCCACCGTTGTGCATACATCGTGCAAGGTTCAGAACACCCAAGATATATTTCACAGACCACATGAAGCTCAAGAAGAAGGAAGACCAAAATGTGGATGTTTCAGTTCTTCTTAGAAGGAGAAACAAAATACTCATGGGAGGAAATACATGGACAAAGCGTGGAGCAGAGACTGAAGGAAAGGCCATTTAGAGACTGCCTCACCTGGGGATCCATCCTATATGCAGCCACCAAACTCATTCACCATTGTTGATGCCAAGAAGTGCTTGGGAATGGGAGCCTGGTATGGATATCACCTGAAAGGCTCTGCCAGAGCCTTAGTGATGTAAATTAAGATCTTTGCAGCTAACTATCAGACAGCACAGGGACCCCAATGGAGGAGTAAGAGAAAAGACTGAAGGAGTTGAAGGGGTTAGCAACCTCACAGGAAGAACAATATCAATCAACCAGATTCCTTCTCCCCACCCCTGAGCTCCCAGGAATTAAACCACCAACCAAAAACTATACATGTAGGGACTTATAGCTCCAGCTGTATATGTAGCAGAGGATGACATTGTCTGGCACAAATAGGAGGAGAAGCCTTTGGTCCTGTGAAGGCTCTTTTCCCCAGTGGAGGGGAATGTGAGGGTGGAGTGGGAGTTGGTGGGTGGGGGAGGAACATCCTCATAGAAGCAGGGGGGACTAGGAAATGGGATAACATTTGAAATGAAAATACATAAACTATCCAATAAAAATGAAAAAAAGAGTCATTACAAAATAGTGAAAATTTTAAATTGTTAAAGATCAACCCCTCCCATGCCAATGCTTGGACCATCATTGCAACAGCACCCCCATGTGGCAGAACCACCTAATGAGACTAAAGAAAAAGTACTGTATGAAAGAGAGAAAATAAAATAACAAAATATTGTCATGTTAAAAAAGAGAGTGACGGAAAAAAAAATCCCTGGGTCCACCAGGAAGAAGTTATTCTGGAAGGAGATTAATTTATGGGGTTAAAGACATGGACATATTCGCATAGTGCAAGGGTAGCTTCTTTGAAACTCTGGGTTCCATCTCCAGCACCATGGAAACTGGGTGGGATGGTGGGGTTTAATGTCACAGCATAATGCCTTACTACATTCTCAACCATCCTCACACCCACAAATTTCAGTTTAGCTCTATCCCTTATCACAGAAGCCTCTCTTTACAGCCAATGGAGACTACCACAGAAAACTACAAGTGGACACAATGCAGAACCCAACAAACTGTGGGTAATCCAGCTCCAATGGATATGTTTATATCAGTGCTTCTGCTTGCATGCCTCAGGGAACATTTTGGAGGAGGCATGGAAAGATAGTAAGGGCCAGACTACCAGGAAGTCTGCTCTGAACAAGTCTTAGAAAAGGCTGTATAAGCCAGACCAGAACTATGGTGTCATCAAAGCGCATGGTAATATGGAAGGTGGAAACTTTTGTGGATTTTTACCACTAGACTACAGGCAGCTAATGACTTTTGGGAGAATGAGAATTAGTTTCTCCCAGAGATGGGGTCCTTTACTGGTTGTCCGATGCAGAGTGGTCAGCCATACACACCCAAACAGCACACTGGACTCAAGAGGCTGTACTTACCTTTGTTTAAGCATACACACACTCCCTTATATGCATGCAACAAAAATAGTTTAAAAAAGTGGTTATCAACTTGAGAGTTGGGGAACATAAGAGGATTTTGAGGGAGGGCAGCTGTGTGTGGGGGGCACTGAAGTGAGGAAATGTAGGAGAAAAGTTATGTAATTCTAGTTCAATTAAAAACATTAAAAAATCTCTATTGACCCAATTTAGTGCTGCCAGTGTAGTTATGGCATAGGACCATCTATGGAGCCTGGTCGGTCCTTCTGTACCAAATCCCCGAAGAAGACTGATTCTTCCTTCCCCAGCCAACTTCAGCTGCAAAGAGCTCCTCAGCAAAGGTGAGACTTCTTGATGTCGTCACTGTCTGTGTTGGGATTTTCTACGGCTTGACCTTGTCTAGGATTCTTACCTTCAGTCAAGGCTGCTGTGAGTTCAGGAGTGTAACGCTCCTGTCATGTTGGGAAAACACTGTGTTGTTGCACATTTCCATAGTCCCTGGCTCTTACATGCTTTACACTCTTCCAAGAAGATCCTTGAGCCTCGGGTGGAAGAGTATCATACTAATATCCCATGTAGCACTGAGGACTTCCAGTCTCTTCTTCTCTGCATGTAGAGAAGATGCAGGTCTCTGTGTCAGGCATCATCTGCAGCAAAAAGATGAGGGGCGAGTGATGTGCAATCCATGTGCATAAAGGTACTTAGGGACAGCTTAACACTATGTCCATTTATCAGTGTTTCATCATCCATGTGGAGTGGATCTTAAATATAATCAGATAGTGTTTGCCACTCTTACAGTCTTTGTGTCGTTACTGTGTCAGTGGGCCTAGCTGGTCAGCCAGTTATTGTAGTTCACAGGGTTTACAACAGGGCAAGATTATTGACTGAATTTTCTCCTTTAGTCATTTCCGGAACAATGAAAACTAGTCAATAAATATGAAGTTTCTATGTTGATGACAACTTGATTTCTTCATGTCCTATGATTCAAGTACATGGTATCTCTAGCAACCAGATCTTACCATCCATTCTGGAGGATGGCCAAGAGCAATGTAATGCTTATGGAGTCTAAGGGACCAACAACTTGAAAAAAGGTAACTCATACTGGACACTGGGCCTTTTACTTGATAACCATGTCTGGGAGAGGCATTTCCCACTCCCCCTATTGTGCGGATAACTATCTAAGCTTTATGTATGTATGTATATACTTTAAAAAGTTTACACGAGAAACGGTTTCCATGTGGCTTTTCCATCAGACTTTAGTTTTAGCTATTCCTACTCTATTCTCTCTCATGTCCTTCCACCTACTACCCTACCAAACCCTTCTTGCTCCATTGTTCCCTTTTCTCTCTTCTAATCATAAGTTTTCCCCCTCCATTGAAACTTTCTCCATGTCTTCTCATTCGTAAGAGTACTCTACACTAAATATATGTCTCTTTTCATCCGTCTGTGTAAAGATGGGATTCATTTGTTTAAAATAATTTTTCTCCCAAGTTTCCCAGTGATTTAGCAGGTTAAGATCCAATGCCAGCAACCTCATGTGAGAGAGAAGATGTGGTGTTTATCTTTCTGGGTCTGGTTTGCCTCACTCAGAATGATCATTTACATCTCCATTCATCAAATATCTCCATTCAAACACAACTAATGGTTGGAGAGAATATTAGAAAGATTCAAAGTGATATTTTAATCTGTCTTGAAGAATAAGTAGAAGTATGTCTGAGTGAATGGGAGGCTCTGGGTAAGGATATGGGAAGAGCAATTCCACAGGGAAAAGCAGCTAGTGCAAAGGTGGTAGGGGTAAAAAACGGCAAGATAATCAGAATGGCTGTTCAGAAGGGTTCAAAATTGGAATGGTGAAATTATTAGCTGGCACTAAAAATTTGAAGCTTGGTTTAGTCAAATGAAAGTTCAGAGGGTTATTCTACGGACTGCTCCTGATTATCAAAGGTCTGACATGTGGAAATGACTTGGTCAGTTTACAAATTGAGAAATAAAATTTTGAAGACAATTTAGAAAATTCATTTGGTGGAGAGAAGAGAAAATTGGGATTAGAAGTGGAATGTGAAACCCTCTTCCTTTTGGGCAGATTCTGGATCTTATTTTTGTCTCAGAAAGTAAGCTCACTATTTGCAGAGATAGCCAGACTAGTTGTGGTGTCTTCTTAGAAAACATTACTGAGTATCTGCTAAGCAAAGTAGAAAATTGTGACAATTCCTTGAATTGTGCAGGGAGGTGAAACTGACCTGAAGGACCAAAATAAAGAAATTTAAGATAGGACATACACAGGCCACCGATCAATGGCTTCTCCTACTCCATGAAATGGTCACATTTAGCTTATCTAAATGTGGTCATAGTCCTTGATGATTTCAATAGAATGTTATTCTTTACTCTGTGACATCTTAATAGATCATGAATAATACACAATGTAACTATAAACATAATGTGTCAAGAAAGAAAATTTGAGGTGAGCAATGGTTCAGTTGTTCAGAGTGCTTGTTGTCTTCCAGTGGACGCAGGTTAGTTCTCAGTACCAACACACAATAGGCTTATAACATTAGCTTCGGGAGACCCAAGACCCTCTTCTGGTCTTTGTAGGCACCTGCATGAACATAGTATTTACTCACATAAACACGCACATACACACAAATAAATAAAAGTAAATCTAAAAGCACGGGGTGGGGTGAAATAAAATAAGGAAAGGCATTACTAGAGGCTTTTCACTGTCTGTCTCTCCCACTTCTTCTTTCCTTCCTTTATTTCTTCCCTTCTTCCTTTCTTTTTTTGAGTCATATAGCACTGGCTGTTCTGGAACTAACCATATAGACCAGGCTGGCCAAAATCCTAGAGACTTACTTGCTTCTGCCTATGGTGTTCCGGGAATAAAGGCGTGCACCACCATGCCCATCAGAAATTTCTATGAATTTAAAATCTTTTCCTCCACATGGGATGTGGGATTACTCTCAGAGTAGTAGAGGTAATACATTTCTGATATCTTCCAGGAAACATGGTTGTGATTAACAAGTTTGGGTCTTCTGATTGCCATAACCTTATCAAATATTTTTACTACTTCATCGTAAAAAATAACATTATTTTGTAGTATGCACACATGCATTCACATGTGCATGCATGTGTGTTTGTTTGTGGGTGTGTGTGTATATGAGCACTTGCCATGGTACATGCATAATGAAGTCAGAGGTCAATGTAAAGTATCTCCTTCCATGAATACTTTTCTTATTTTGTAAGACAGGCTTTCTCACTGAATCTTAAGCTTACTGATTTGGTTAGAGTGTCTGTCCTGGAAGCTCCAAGGATCTACCTGTCTTTATCCCTTAACATTGGGATCACAGATGTACACCGTTGGTCCTGGCTTTCATAAAGGTGTTGGGAGCCAAATTCAGATCCTCATGCTTGTACAGGAAGCATTGTACCCACTGAGCCATATTTGAAGCTCCCCAAATATGACTTGGTGGATGATATTTATTCATATTGAATGTGTATTCAGCAGCTACCCAGGGCTGATGAAGCTCAAGTGAACATTCAACTAACAATAGATTCATTTTGGACACAGGTTGTCTTCCCTCCAGAGCTGGTAGGTTCCAGTGCTTTGTCATGTGCCTGAGGTTTCCCAGCCAGAACAGGTGTGTGGTCAGAATTGATCCCTGCTATTATTGTTGATGAAATTTGGCCTTTGCTAGTACATCTTCCCATGACTCTCTGGGTTCTGATCTGTGTCTGCTTTCTATCATTTCATATTTGCTGTGCCCTCCATCAAGCTAATATATCAGCTGTTTATTATGCATGACCTGCTCCAGAAAGTGACTGACACATAACTGCTGCATTTTAAGACTTGTGCGAGTTTCTCTACTCGCTGCCAGCCTCTCCATTATATTCCATAAAAATGTTTCTTGTTATGCATTATCGGAAGTGAAAGCAAGTTGTTTTAGGGTCAGAGCCAACTTGAACCCTGTAAAGTGAAGGTGTGGGAAGGTGATGAGATGCTGTCTGGAAAGAGATGCAATTAAGGGCACAAGTAGGACAGATCTTCCTAGTCTTGAGAGGATGGATCTGGAGCATCTTCTTTGGCAGCTATGATGCACTGTGAGCCTCACTAGTCATTGACTGCGAGGCTGTAAGATGGATAGAACAAAAAAGGGGAGAATCCTCACATTACATTTGTAAGATATATTAAAATGTAAACTATTCTTTTAGTTATACAACTTAGCACTTATGAAGCATATTCATGACTCTTGCATCACTGTGACCAAACAGAGAGAAAACCTAAGGTGGGAAGATGTACTTGTGCTTAAACTTTCAGAGGCTCCAGGTCATGGTGAATGGCGGAGGCTGTTCATACCTTAGCATATCAGGAAGCAGAGAGCATGACAAAAGTCAGGGCTGGATAGATCTTCAAACATCTCCTCCTGGACTCCACACTTCTGCAAGTCTGACCCCAACTTCCATAGCCTTTCAGAATAGTACCACCCACTGCAGAGTAAGTGTTAAACACATGAGCCCTTTGGGGACTTTACAGATTTGCATCATTACATCATGTTTATATCCAGAGCCTTTCTGTTATGAAAGTTGCTAGATTCAAAATGGAGTCATATATCCAGCTCTGGCAACCTGGAGGGAGGTACTCAAGCGTGGCTTTCCTCTTACTAGAAAAGCATAGGTGTTTTTCCCCTGAACCACAGTTTACTACAGGGTCACATCACAACCCACAGTAGGAAAGCTAGGTGTTTGCATATGTTTCCCTCCTGCCTAACAAGGCAGCTGCCCTTCAGTTGCTGCAGCTCACTAACAGGAGCATGGCAGCTCTAGAACGACATGGCCACATGAGAGTTCCTTTCAAGCAATATAAACAACTTTCCTCTTTCTCGGTAATTCTCCATGATTTGCCGCCATTCTTGGTCATCTGGAGACCCCCTCAGTCTGTACCCATGTCCTAAATTGCAGTCCTTGTCTTTATATTGTTGTCACAGAAAACTTGTTGCTCAGAGATTCATCTCTGCATATTTATTCATCATCGATGCCATCTGCACTGATTACATTGATTTTCTAATAATTCTTTTTTCATTTTGTACTAAAAATAGATTTCTTTCATATAAAGGCTTCCACCATAATACTGTATTGGTACCTTCATCCCCAGAGGAAATAAATTCTGAAAGATGATATGATTTCCTGGCTTTTACACAAGCAGTTGATGGTGAGGAAGTGAAGGCCCAGGCCTCTCTTGTGGCAATGCCTGTGACTTATCCGTGATCACCTTCTTTTCTCTGCTGAATGTCTGCCCTAGAAATGCTCCTTCTTAAGCCAGTCCTAGGGATCCTGAGAGAGGATTGACAGGCTTTTAGTTTGCTTACTGAGGTCCAGAGTTCAATCACAAGCAATTTGCCAAAAACTTAGAAGTAGAGTGCATTATGGTTTATTGTGCATGTAGAGTATGTTAGCCAATGTGGCAATTTAAAACAAATTTGTAAAAATCTAATTATTTGTTGGAGAAAGATCTACAGAACACAATCTGATATGTATACGTTTAATGTAGTCCAATAAATATATTAACTGATGGGTTAAGTATCACTTCATCTCTCCTGACCTTACCTTGAACTATTCCTTGATCATATTTTATTTACTCAATATTGTTCATCAGCTTGGAGGGGATCTTTGGAGGCTGGCTCTGAGATTAATAAGGATGCTCTTGCCTTATCAATTGTGAGCACCTGGACCCCAAGACTCTGAGTGTAGAATGCATAGCCTGTGACAGAGTTGGGAAAGTATGCTGTATACCAGAACCAGTTTTCTGAGACAGAAATGGACAAGGATTTTACAGGGTGAGAGAGATCAAATCAGGAGAGAAGGCCAAGGCAGATAGATCCTGGTGGAGGGACTGATGTGTCTTTCAGCTTTCTTGGGTGACTATTTATTTATGTGTTTGTTTTAATTTATTTTAATTTTTTTCTCATTTTCACCAATTTTTATTTGGCTGTCTTCACATATAGCACAAACAGAAGGTTCTCTATTGAATGATCTTTTTTTATTTTTAAGATTTATTTATTTATTTTGTGTTTGTGACTACACTGTCACTGTCTTCAGACACACCAGAAGAGGGCATCGGGTCTCATTACAAATGGTTGTGAGCCACCATGTGGTTGCTGGGAATTGAACTCAGGACCTCTGGAAGAACAGTCAGTGTTATTAACCACTGAGCCATCTCTCCAGCCCTGAATAATTTTTTAAAAAAAAAAATAAAAACAGGACAAAAAAAGTTTCAGGAAGGCTAATGTAAATTAGGAGATAGCAAGCAGTTTCCTAGAATATGAGGAGTGTGGAAATGCAGCCTTTCTGCTACACGGAAAGCACTTTGAATAGTAACATGGTTACACAGTTGGGGACTCTGAAAAAAACAGTGGATTTCTCCTGCCTGAGATTCAGGGACAAAGACATCCTGCTGGAATGCCTGGTTCTGGCTGAAGCCTGAGAACTGCTGCATTTTACAGACTGAATTTTTATCTTCCACTCAAACTGTACTCCTGCTCTCATTAGCCTAGCGGGGTCACTTCAGGGAACCACGACTCTCTGGCTAAGCCGGCAATCCCATGCTTCCTCTCCCTTTGACCACGTGCATGGTGCGCCTCTGCTTCCTGGCATCAAAAAAGTAGAGTTCAGCCCTGGAACACTTCTGTGAAGAGACTCTACCAGGCCCAAATATGGCAAACCTGGCTCTGGCAGGTCTTGCCTTTCTCCCTCATTTCTTCTTCTTTGCCAAAACCTGTTTGGTTACATTTCTAATCCACCAAGGTCTACTCCCTTATTTGGCCACTTCTTCCTCCTTAGGGTGACTATTAAGGTCCAGTTAGCAAAGTATTGAAGTCAAGCAATCAAAAGATCCTTTTGATTTCCCTAATTAACATGCTCAATCAAAACAAATCGATTCATGCTAACATGGGTTTCTCCTTTTACCTATGTAAACTGCCATTTGTCTAAACTTGTTTCCTAACCTAAAGAGGTTGACCTTTGTCCATCCAAGACAAACATTCCTTTCTCCTTTTCTCTTGTTCCCTTCCCCTTCTCCCTCATCCTCTATCTTTTGTCTTTGTCTCTTAATCTCTGCTCTTTATCCCTCTGGGGAAAATAAATCACATTTGTGCTGACAACTTGGTCTCAGTGTGTCTCGGGCTAATACCAGTCGCTTTACTTTTTCTCTCCTTTCCAAAAGTGTTAGGATCTATACCTATGACTTCAGTTCCATCTTTTAAATGGTTGAATGATATATTTTCCTTCAAGCCTGATGTTTTCTTTGAATCTCACCATCATACATATATGATCTCAATCTGATATTCCACTTGGTCAAACCACAGGTAGTAAGTCATGTCAGCACTGATGCTTGGACACCTTGTCTTCCCCACCCCAGTAGTTGGTTACAGCCCATCTTTCAAATCAGAAGACAGAAAGCAGTGGGGACTCCAGTTTACACTTACATTTAAGTGATCCACGAGTCCCATTTTCTTAATCAAATATGCTACAGTGTGTTTCAATTTTATTCTCCTTGGTTACAGCCTATAAGCATTAGCCTGAGAATGAGAAGCAAACAGGGACACAGGACGGTAGCTGCTCATGATTATTCTGGATATTTCATCTAACACATTGAGGAAGAAAAACAAAGCACCACAGTGATTGTAAATATTGTTTTCTGAGAAGGATTGTTTACATAGGAAAATACTTATAAATGACTCACGAGAATATTTAGAAACCAAATAAATACACAGCTCTATGTTTTCATATAACACAGATGCAATTACCTTTGAGATGCTAATATTTATGAAAAAAATTGAAAGTGGCTTTGAGTAGTTAGTTAAAATGTGAAATAAAACTGTAATTCAGCAGGAAAATAGAGCTAATGTTCAAACAACTTTATTATACTTTAAATGTCTGGAAATATTCAAAGAAAGATTTTAATTATAATTTATTATAATTACTAACCTAAGCATAATAAACTACAATTATAACCTATTCTATAGTATATTTTTGAAGATATTAATTGTTCTGACTCTATATTTTTTGTCACCTTGATACAAGTCAGCATCATTTGAAAAGATGGAACTTCAATTGAGAAAAATCTTTCCATTAGATTGGCTCATAGAGAAGTCTATGTGTGTAACTTTAATTTTTTCACATCCTACTTTTAATGATGGTTCTTAAATGCTTTAACCTCCCTTGGAGCTAGCCCACCACCCACGAGAGGTGGTAGAAAAGAAAGGCTAAGTGGGGATAGGGGATATGGACCCGTTTAGTTAGGTTCTTTGGAGCAACTCCAGTCTGTGTTGTCTGGAAATTGGCAGTTCAGTTCACAAGTTAGCAGACAGCGGTAGCTCAGTTCACTTGCAAACACTTCAAGAATATACCAGCAGTCTAGTTCAGTTCAGTTGGGTTAGAAACAGCAGTGACAAAACCTAGCCTCAGCCATGGCAGAAGTTCTTGGCTGTCCCTCTCTCAGGGGAGTGAAGATCAGCTAAGATGTGAGATCCACAAGCATTTCACAGCTAGTTGTACCAGCAAGCCAAGATTTCTCTCTGTGGAGTCCTGTTTATACCTTCCAAACATCAAGTGTCTTTCATGTGCCCAACACATGCATTTATTCACCCTGAGTCCATAGAGTCTTGACAAATGGATCTCAGCTATGTAATGTAAGGCAAACCAGTACATGCTTGTTGTTAGTAAAGAATCCTTCACCGTGTGGTCTTTCATGCATTTGCTTTAGTAGATCATCCACTCTTTTGTGTCTGCTTCAGTGAAACACTCCTTCATGAGTCTGTCTTAATCTTTTTCCTGTGTCCACTTTTCTTCTTTATGTGTTTGCTTCAGCAAAGCATCGCCCAACACAACTGACTCTCTAAAGAACCCTTAAGTTTCCACTTTTTTAAATTAATAGCTGACAGATGTTAGAGCCCAGCCCTCTGTTGGCAGTGCTACCCTTAGAAGGTGATCCTTGGTTGTATATAAAAGCAAATTGAGCAAGCTATGGGTGGCAAGGGAGTAAGCATCATTTCTTTATGGTCTGCTTCAGTTCCTGCCTTCAGGTTCCTGCTTCTGTTCTGGTGCTCACTTTCCTTCATGATAGACTATGATTATGACATTTCTTCTTCTTTTTGCCTCCAGGTTCCTTTCTTGAGTTGCTGTTTTGATTTATCTTCATTATGAGCTGTATGTTGTGAGGTAAAATCAACCCTTTTCTCCCAAAGTTTCTTTTGGTTGTGTTTTATTCCTGCAACAGAATGTGAATTATGACAATGGTAAACAAAAGTATTGAAATATCATTATACTAGGTACAGAAATGTAAGAGGTGATAATATAATAGGATAATGTATGTATTTGTGTATGTGTATATGTATGCATTTATGTATAAGTATCTATCATCTATCATCTTACTATCTGTCTGTCTATCTGTCTATCTATCTATCTATCTATCTATCTATCTCCCCTCTCCCTCTATGTATCACCTAGATAAATGTGTTTGTTTATGATGCTTAATCTCCATTGTTAACACTCTAGAATTTAGAATCAATATGAAATCACACCTCTGCATGAGTCTATATTATTGTTTCCCAGAAGGTGTAGCTAAGCAAAGAAGTTCCAACATGAATGTATCCAGCATTATCCTATGGGCTGGGCTTTTCAGCTGAATAAAAAGGGACAAAGGTGAGAGGAAGGTGAGCATCAGAGGTCATCTCTATCTGCTTCATGACTGTAGATACAACATGACTGGCCGTGTCATGTTCCCAATACTGCAACTTCTTCACCAAGATCAACTGGGCTTTGGAACTTTGAGCTCAGATGAAACTTTTCCTCTCTCAAGTTGCTTCTTGTCAGGTATGCAACTAATGCTACCCATTCATAATGACAGTCAAGGGTGAGATTCCTTTGCCTGGAGCAGCAGAAATACTCTGAGCTTCCACTTAAAATAAATCCAGACACTACTTGGCAAAGCAATGCTGCAAATCAAAAGATATTGATTATGTGAAGCAACTCACTCAAATAATAGCTGCATATTTCTTAATTTTCTGAGAATTATTTTTATTGGGATGCTATGCTATACAATTTGTGTGCATGTTACCATCATAAAATACTTTGAACATTATAAATTATGCAGCAGTTTTTTGCAGTTATGATAATATCATACCATTTTTCTGTGATAAACTTAGCTTTGATCCTACTTAGAGGTTCCCAGTTGTTTCTTGAATGGATGGAAGGGATCACGTTATTACATGGATGAATGGGTTCTCACTTGAGCAGTTACAAAGTGCTCTTATTAAGACTGACATTATTTAGCACTGCAGAGTTCTGTTGTAGCTAATGGAGCCAACATGCTCATGCTAATTGCTTCATGTGTTATAAATGCACAGGGAAGACTGCAACCAGAATGAGTAAACCTTCAGTAGAAGAATAACGTTTACTGTAAATGATACAAGGAATGCTGCTTTTCACACTGTGGTAATAAGCCCTGTGTGACTGTAACAGAAAAACTGGACAGAGACAACTGAAGAGAAGAAAAGATCTTTTTAGATTCTGGTTTCGGGGGACTTCACTCTGCAATAGCAGGCAAGTCATCCTTTTGTTTTTGTGAGGACTGAGGCTTGTTCATGTGACCATGAAGTAGACAAAACTAGTCTAGAACTAGTTGTAGGTATAACTTTCAATGGTCCACCTCCAGGGGCTTAATTTCTGTAGCAAATCCCCACTACCTAGAGGTTTCGCAGCCTTCAAAACAGTGCCAGGTGTCGATCACTGAGTGTTCAATGTGCAAGGCTGTGGAATACATTGTACACCTAAATCATAGCATATATGGAGTGTCTCCCAAAGCTGATGTGCAAAGGATTGGTTGACAGCTAATGGGAAGTATAGGAAAGTAATCGAATCATGAGGATGCTAGTGAATGGATTCATCCATCCATTGATAGATTGAAAATATGATAGCATTATCAAGAGAGGTGAAAGTATAAGGGGGAAGAACATTGCTGGACCACACCCTGAAAAGCTACCAATTACCCTGCTCTTTGTTCTTGCCTGCTTCTTCCTGATTGCCACAAGAGGATCAGCAACTTTCAGCCTTAGGTCCTAAGCAACAATTTCAAACCATTTGCATGTCAACCTCTGACACTGAGACCTAAATCAACCTTTCTTACTTTTAAGGTTCCCTGTAGGGAGCTGTATTGGATTTGGAGACAAAGGGCCGCACCCTAAGATGATTCTGGCTTCTGCCCTCTCTAACTAGTAAACACCCCAAGAGCGCATGTACCTGTATCACGCCATGTTAGTGACCAATTATGATGAGACACCTCAGCTGGTGGACGGCAGGGAGGATTAAAGGTGAGAGCCTCCCGGGCACGGGGCTCCCCCTCCACACAAGCATCAAGAAAGGAGTCCTGAATAAACCGCTGAGAGAAGAACCTGGCCTTGTTGCATCTTTTCCTTGCGGGATGAGGTTGGGCACGACAGTTCCCCTCTCAGATGTTTGTTATAATAGAAAGAAAAGTAAATAACAGAACACGTTCCTGAAGTTTATGTAATGTAAATGCCCTGTCTGAAGCTGCCTATTAGATTTGTATCTTCCTCTTAATCTTTTTATGGAATTTGGAATTAATCTCTAGACTTTTCCTTTGTGATGTGTTTGGTAATATCAGCGCATGCTTCATAGTACGTGGTATTAATAAATGTCATTTTGGTAGTTGTGCAAGCATTTAGTTTCTCAGAGCCCGATATGGAGTAATTAAGTTTTTATTAAATGTTCGGTTACATTATTTTGAGTTAAGGGCTGCCAGCAGAGATTATTGTAAATGAAAGTGGTGAAAAACACAGACTGTACATCTGTACCACTTGACAGGACAAAACCACTGCAGCAAGTGTATTCCGACCACTGACTTGTGTTCTACAGCAGGGCTTCTCATTCAAGTGTCACACATACCTATAATTTATCAGCTCCCCACTGGCTGTGATTGGCAGCTGACAGCTTCATGTGTATCACAGGTATAGTTCATGGGTCAATTAACTGGTGGGTAATATAGAGTTGTCAAGGGTTTCAACCTCCTCAGAGTGTTATTGGATTGTGAGTGAGCCCTGAAAAAGAGAAAGGGAGCAATGGCAGGTATTATTTTGGCATTAAATGTGTTAAAATTCATATCCATGATGCTGTTTATGCACCACTGGAAGCATGGGAGGCTCTAGGAACTTATAACGGGATTATAACAAACCCATTAAACACCATGTGCTATAGGTGTTTATTAGATACTTGACAAAATTAAATTATAGATGTTTCAACCTAGTCTTTGTCCCTCTTTTCCTGCTTCCAAAACTGAGCAGAGCAAGTGTGAATCATATTCTTTGGGAATTAAAAGTGACATTACCATGCATCTTGCAGTATCAAAAGAAATGCTAATGGGATATTATTGTGAATACCTTATGACAGAAGTCTGAAAATGAGATGACTACCTTTCTACAAAGTTACAATACACAGGGACAGACATAAAAAATAGTGAGTAGGATTGCTTTGTCATGACCAACAAAGCTGAGAAAAAAAAAAAAAAAGAACTTTGAAACTTTGGACAGAGAAATATTTATGAATGGATTAATCATTAATTTCTTAGTTTTCTGAAACAGAGTCTGTTGTATTCGAGCCTGCTCTCAAACTCACAATGTAGCTATGGATGACCTTGAACTTCTGACCCTTCTCTCTATCTCTCAAGTATTCAGTTGATTGTCCTCGGCCATCATGCTTGATGTATTTAGTGCTAGAAATTGAGTTCAGACTTTGTGCAGGCTAGACAAGCAGTTTCCTGACATAAGACTGACTCCTCTCTGATCCTCAAAGTTTTGAGATAAAAGTAGTTTGAATGAGATAGAGAGATGGCTCTGTGATTAAGAGCACTCCCTGCTCTTTCAGAGGTCCTGAGTTCAAATCCTAGCAACCACATGGTGGCTCACAACCATTTGTAATGAAATCTGATGCCCACTTCTTGTGTGTCTGAAGACTTACATATAATACATAAATAAATCTTTAAAAATAATTTCAACATCCCATAAGATTCCAGCAAAGAGAACAGCTAGTATCTTCATTTGGTCTTATGAGGCTATCATGCCATTGGTGACAAATCTCAGGAAGGGCATGATGAGAATACAAGCATTTGTAAGTATCCCTGATGTCAACATATTTTCATCATACCTCAGTGAAACTTTAGCAAATTCATTATAGCAGCATATGTAAAATGACCAAATGAAGGGGATGGCAAGAGTATGGTAATGCTAAAGAAAGCTGACACAGTCCGCTGGATTTACAGAGCAGTGGCAAGGAAACAGCCTTTTTCAGTTTTATTAGACAGATTCTTTTTAAAACTTGACAATTCCATGTGGTAGTTTGAATAAGTGTGCTTTCCATGGTCTAGTGGCATTATTTGGTGGTATAGCCATTTTGGAGAAAGTCTGCCATTCTGGAGGAAGGCTTTGAGGTTATATATGCTCAGGCTATACTCAGTGAGACACACAGTTCCCCCCTGCTGCCAATGGATCAAGATGTAGAAGTCTAAGCTCCTTCCTCCACACCTTGTCTGCCTGTATGTTGTTATGTTTCCTTTGATGATAATGGACTAAATCTCTGAAACTGTAAGCCAGCCCCAACTAACCTTTTCTTTTATAATAATTACTATAACATCTCTTCACAGCAACTCTGAGACACTCTATTAAGTTAAACTATTCTCAGCAAAGTTCGAATGCAATAGAACTTACTTTAGAACAAATATTTAATCAATACCTACCGTACATATTCAGGATGTACTATATTCAATGTTGAAGTTCTATACAATTTTCCTGGGGATCTGGAAACAAGACAAGGCTAAGCACTGCTACCTCTGTATGGATAGTTTTTCTGGAGGTCATTGTATGTGGAGTAATAATAACAAAACCCCAAAGAAATGAATATGTCAACAAGATGTCTAAGGCATTTGAGTAAAAACCTATGTTATTGGATGAGATGCTGTATATTAAAATTTTAATATGGTCTACAGAAAAATAACTTAAATGAAGGTATATATATATATATATATATATATATATATATATATACATACATATATATATACATACATACATACATATATACATACATACATACATACATACAGCAATAAGCAGAAGATGAAGTTAAATGCATTAATTAAAATGGCAAGTACTTAGAAGTAAATCAATAGAAGCAAATGCAAAGTTACACAATGGTTATGAGTGGAAAGAAGTAAGTTTGCTAAAATGTCACGTTCCCTAACTTGAGCTATAGATTTAAATCAGTTCCAATAAAGCTTCCAGTAGATTTCTCCTTTTGTGTGTATGCAGTGTCAAAGGGTGATTGTGAAATTTGTGCAGAGCTACAGAATTTTAAAAAATAGTCAGGTAAGTATAAATATGTCAATTTGTATTGTGATAGAAGCAATCATTTGGTTGGTTAGGGAGCAGTGTCTAAAAATGCAACTTGCCATGTTGGATTTATGCAAAGTGAGCATGAAAGGCTGATGTTTTCAACAAATGGTGCTTGGCCCTTGGATATCTTTATGAGAGGATGGGGTCTTCTGTCATATCTACTACAAAAATCACTTCCAGATGGTTTATCGACCTATATACTTTAATCAAAGCAGTAAAAATGATGTAGGTTGTAATGGGAATATCCACATGATCTCAGGTAGGAGTGAATTCTTAAACATGGCATAAAAATCACTTATAGAAAGAAAGGGTTCATAAAGTTCATTTCATTAAAATTAAGCAGCTTTGTTCTTTTGATTTGCATTTTAAAGACAGTAAAAAGGCAAATCACAGAGCGGGGTGAACTTGCCACCATTTGAATCAATGCATTCAGAATATATAAAGAATTCTTACAAATTACTTTAGAAAGCTTGTCAGTGGAAGAGAAAAAAAAAACAAAATACAAAAAAATGAGTGACTGATTTTAAAAGTAACGGGGCCCAAATAATCAATGGGCACTTAACTTGACATTTAATATCTTCTGAGACAGAAAAGAGTCAGTAAGAACCCGAGGAGAAACCTCTGACTACTCAGTTTGGATATAGTTTAGAAGTCTTGCAGCCCCAATGGAAAAAGAAAAAAACAATAGCAGCATTCAAAATCCAGCATGAGAGAGCACTGGCAGAAACATGTTGGGAAAATGTTTTGATTTTATTTAGCAAATGCAGATGTGCACAATCAGAAATTCTTCTCCCAGCGATCCGGCTTATTGTTTGCAATGCATACTTATGAGTACCGTGGCTCACTTGACAGTCAGCACCGATCAAAATGGCCCCAGATGGACGCTGCCCAAACATCTATCCATCGTAAAATGAATAGGCAAATTGCTTATTCATGTAATAAAATGACATTCAACAATAAAATGAACAAAATGCTATACATTCGGAAAATGCAAATTCTAAAATGAAATATTCCGTGGTGATGGAAACTACAAAAGCAGGCAAAAGTAAACCATATCATTTAGAAACTTCTTCAATGACAAATATGGACAAAGGAAGGGGAAATGATGACAGTAGAGGGCAGAGATATGGCCCCAAGGGGAAGAATAGCTTGAGATCAGCAAGAGACACCCAGGGGCCTCATTCTCTGATGTTGGAGAAGTTCAGTATCTGCCTTGGCTGGGATCATACTGGGAGCCACCTTACCATTTTTAGTTAAGCTGCAGTTTATTCCTATTGGTTAAATGTTACTGCAGCTCTTTAGCCCTTTATGGACTTGAACTTTACAATTTATGATGTTTCAGCACATGTAAGACATGGAAGGGGCACAAGAAGTGAGATGTGGCAGGAGAAGAAGAGGATTAGGAAGGGTCCTCCGAGCTTTTGACTTGAGATGAGAAAGTAGCTTAAGGAGCAGCAGAGACACCTATGTACTTAATTCTAGTCACAAATGACATCTTGATTATTTAGAATGTCTTGATGAAAGATAGTTTCAATTTGCCTATGCCTGGGAGCAAAGATGTGGTGATAGATGCTGGTGATAAATATGCTGGTTAACGGAAGCAGTCAAGACGAGAATCTGGGATGGCAGATGCTGAAGGCTAGCTTGATTGGGTTGAGGAACACAGGTGATTGTAAAGCATGCCTCTGGATAGGTTTGTTTGTGCTTTCCAGGGATGCTTAGAAGGTTAGAGATGAATTAATGAATCATTTAATCTTCTGGTGAACTCATCATGTGATGACATTATCAGGAGAGGGTGAAACATAGGAGGTAGTGCCTACTTGCAGGAAATAGGTCAGTGAAGTGTGTCACTGGGAGAAATGTTATACTCTTGTTCTCTTTCTATAGTTTTCTGTGCTTCCTGTTTACTGGGACCTCGAATGTAAATTACTTCATCATGCTTTCAGTACCATGCTGGACTGATCTTTCTGGAGTCATGATCCAAAATAAACTTAAGCTGTTGAGGTTGGATATCTTGGTTGTCACAGTAGAATGCTAACTAATACAGATGCATAACAGTGGCTAGACTATAAGTAAGTGTTGTCTAGTAGTTTCATTAGGTTCCTTGAAAGTTTTGGTTCACTCGTTTAATAGAATCCATTTATCTAACAAATACATTTGAGTGTCCACTACCTGGCATACTCTTAGAAAGAGAGAATCAGCACAGTGATAAGGCCAGTTCTTGATTCATCAACTGTAATTCACATAGGGTGATTGTTGGTAGATGCTTGCTTTCCAGAGCAGGCTGAATAAATTGGGATTCCAGGATCACCCTAGATGTTCACCTCATTATCTTCTCTACGGTAGGTCAAATAAATTAAACTTTCTGATGTGAGGCCTGTTTGATGACCTGGATTTTCCTGAGCCCAGCATATGCCATGTGGGTCTTCACCTTAGGCTACAGTAGTACAATATTTCCTACAGTGCTCAACTGAGCTTGGCCAACCTGTTAGTTTTAGGAAACAAGACAGCACTTACCTACCTAGAGAGTCTCTGCTACATTAGTTTATTTTTCATCTCTGCTTTCCCTCAGCAGAGCTCACTTGAATCACAGCGTGGAGAACAGTCAAATTTGTAATCATTTTCTGTATAGGAGTCAATTTAAGTAGAAGTGTAAAATAAAATGAAATCAAAATCAAGCTAAATCCTTGGTATGTCTATTCAATAACTGCTAGTTTGAACTTTTGACTTGAGATTTTTTTTTTGCTCTTAAAATTTAGAACTTATTTGAATTGTTTTTTTTTCTATAAAAATTTTACCCACCAATCATATAAAACGCGTAGTAGAGCAGATTGGATAGACCTGAATAGGTCTATCAGATGGAATTATGAAACATAAATTAAAGTTTGGCTTATTATGTATGTGCGTCAAGGTACTACATAAAGACATTGTGTTTACCTGGCATGGTAGATGTCTATAATGTCAACTTTGAAGAGGAGGTGACAGGGAGGTTAGCAGTTGAAAGCCAGCCTTGGCTACATAGAGAGACTGAGGCTAGCCTGGGTTACCTGAGAATCTATCTCGAAAGAAAAATCTAAGGCAAAATACCACTCCCACAATCACCACAACCCCCATTCCCACTATAATATCCAAACTTTTCCCCACATTTACCACCATATTCACCACCACACAAAGGCTAGAAGTGGTGTCTCACACTGCAGTGTCTTCACTAATAACATGAGGCTGAAGGATCAAAACAAATTTGAGGCCAGTCTGGTAGGTAGTGACTTCTAGGCTAGCCAGTACTACTTAGAGAGATTTTGTTTTAATAAACCAACCAACTAAACAAGCAAAACAGCCTAAAATGTTATTTTTGTCCATAAAAATCATATATGTTATGTGTTTCATATCATGTATACGATTATGATGGAACCGAATATTTTCTTTTTCTTAGTAACATAGTAGCCATCATGATGTCAGAGCTGAATACATTACAAATGTGTTTGTGCTAAGTCTGGCATGAGCAAAGAATCTGGGCTGCCAGTCATGTAAAAGGATAGCATGTGAAATAGCTCCATGTAGCTCCAAACCTTATGGTTTTATCATTATTTTAGAGTGTATTCTTTCCATTTCTAAAAGTAATACATATAGTAAAACAATGTGCTCTTATGTGCTGGAAATAGCCACACTTATCTCACCTGACTTTTTTTATTGAAATGCTTGAATTGAGGTTTGAAGAATGTGTATGTCTGAGTTGCTGAGGCCAAATGGGGTGCATGACTACCCAATGCTAGAGAATAAAAATTGTACAAAGCAGAGTGCAGGAGACTGCAGGAGGTTGAGTGCACAGAGAGGAGGAGTGGAGTGGACAGAAAACCTGAGTAATTATGAGCTTTATACAGCATTTTAAAGGCTTTAAAATGACTCTGGAGATTGAACCCAAGGCCTTGTGTGCACAAGGCAGACATTCTGACTATGAGATTTATCCTTGGACATGCTTTGAAGGTATTTTCTTATCCAGAAGGTAGCGTGTTACCAGGGAGCAGTGGAGAAGTGGGGCATTTTCACCCCTGCTAACCTACAGATTATGCCTGTCAGAGAACCAAGTAGGAAGCTTGCACACTTCTTCCTCTGTTCTTCCAGGTACAGTTTCTCAGTCTCATCCCTCTCTCTGAAGCAGAACGCCCTTGGCAGTCTTTCTTGTCTCCTGCTCATATATCTCATAGATCTCAGAGATTCTCCCTCCGAAATTCCTACCTCAACTCACTGCTTTGTTCCAACCCCCAACCTTGGCAGGAACCCCCGGGTGCTAACACAGGGCAGCTCCTCCCTGGGTAACAAGTAGAATGAAGGAGGATTCACACCCCTCTTATTTGTCTTGTGATCTAATTCCCCAAGTTTCATCTGTAATTTTTTTTAAAAAAAATTCTTCAGATGAAGGGATGAGATGAGATCCTTACCTAAGCTGTGTGAATAATTATCTTGGGCTGAGACCAGAGCATTTCTTTCTTTGTTCAAACTATTCCTAGGCCTGGAAGCTTACAGCTTCTGTACACTCTAATTTTACAAGCTGTCTGATCCAATTCAGCTTTTCCCAGCTTCATACTGAAGCTGAGCATTGCTCTGCTTGGCTTCATACTAACTTTAACAATGTGCTGTAATCATCTGCTTCTTCTCACTCTGGTTTCTTCTATTTTCATCCATGTCTAACTTGTTCTCTCTGCCACCTGTCTTTATAAAACTGTTTTGTTAAAATTCTCTCTCTCTCTCTCTCTCTCTCTCTCTCTTTCTCTCTCTCTCTCTCTCTCTCATACACACACACAGACACACACAGACACAGACACACACAGACACACACACACATACACACACACACACACAGACACCCTTCTTTCTGACAAAGAGAGCCTTTCTTTGTTTCTTTCCTGTGCTGTTCTTGTGAAAGTTGCACATATCCAATCTTGACCTCATTCTGTCAAATCTTTCTCTGATTCATCACCTTTTCTATCCCTTAATTAGACATGGCTAATTTCATAAACTAACCTTCTACAAACTAGTCTTACCTTTATTGTTTCTTCGATAAACTCACCTTACCTTTATTGGTTAGGGTAAAAGGTGTCTACTAAGGGCTTGTCTGTATTCAGAACAGGTCATTCTATAACCAGGGCCTGTCTGCATTTCATCTGGATCATATATATCTAGAAGTTTTTTTATATGTGATTGAATGCCAGAGCAGCCATGTTGTTGGATTAAAAGTTCTTGTGAGCTCTGTAGCAGGTAACTTCCTAGTATCTCCTTTTCTTCTCTGACCCCAACCTTTGGGAATCACAAAGATCTTCTTCTGCACCCCTCCCCCCACGACTCCTCCCAGAATCACAGCCTCCAACTCTAATAGGTATTCTCTGTGAACACACCAGCTCTGCCAGACAGGGAAATAAACAACACACAGCATCACACTCACTGAAAGTCTAGAAAGGAATCAAAAACCAAGGAACAAAAAAATCTACCCAACAAAGGCATGTCTAGAAATCCGCAACTAGATTTATAGCCATCCCAAACTTAGATGCCTAGATGACAGCATAAAAATACAGTCAACAGCTAGGATTATATGTATAGATCATTTCACCAAAACACAAAAGCATATACCTTTCTTTCTGTACCTCAAAGAATTTTTTCCACAATGGTTCATATACTTGGACACAAAGTAAGTCTTGGTATAGACAGGAAAATTAAAATATTAGACCTATTAGACCACCAAAGATTAAAGTCATATACCTCCACCAGCAGAAACAACAAAAAGCTTATGAAGTCATGGAAACTGAACAACACTCTGCTGAATGACTACCAGGTCAAGTTAAAAAAATGTAGTAGGAAAGACTTTCTAGAACTCAATGAAAATGAATACTCAGCATTCCCATACTTATGGGACTCAAAGAATGTGGTGCTAAGAGAAAATCTAATAACACTACGTGCCTACATTTAAAGATAAGAGGTCTCTAGCAACTAAACAGCACTTCTGAAATCTCTAGAATCAAATGAAATAATCATACCCAAGAGAAGACAGCAAGAAATAATCAAACAAGGGCTGAAATCATTAAATAGATGCAAAAAGATCAATGTAAAGAATCAGTGAAACAAAGAGTAAGTTCTGTGAGTAAATCAACAAGATAGATTCTTATCCAAGTCAACTAAAAGGCAATGAGAGACTCTAAGAAAGTCAGAACCCGAAAGGTGGTGCATAGCAACAGATACTGAGGAAATCTAGAGAATCATAAGAATGTACCTTAAAAACCTGTACTCCACTAAATTGGAAAATCTCAAAGAAATGGATAGTAAAAGCAGTCATTAAAACTTCCACAAACAAACAAACAAACAGCCCAGGGACAGATGGCTTTAGCATGAAATTTTACCAGAATTTTAAAAAAGAGTTAGTGCTAATGATCCTTAAATTATTCCACAAAATAGAAACAGAAGGAACATTGATAATTTATTCTATGAGGCCAGTTACCCTAATAGCCACATAACATAAAGATCCAACAAGAAAAAGAACAACAAATAAATTTTCCTTATGAACATAAACAATAAAATACTCAATGAAATATTTGCAAACTGAATTCAAAAACACATAAACTATATCACAAGTAGGCTTTATCCCAGAGGTATAGGGATAGTCCAATATATGAAAGTCAGTAAATGTAATTCACTACTTAAATAAAATGAAAGAAAAAACTCACACACACACATACACACACACACACACACACACACACACACACACACACACACACACACAATCATCTCATTAGATGCAGCAAATGCCTTTGACAAAAATCAATCACCTCTTCATGATAAAAGTCCTAGAGAAATAGGGATATAAAGAATATACCTAAACATGATAAAGGCAGTTTACAGCAAGCCTATATTTAACATCCAATTAAATGAAGGGAACCTCAAAGAAATTTTTCTAAAATCAGGAACAAGACAAGTTGTGTACTTTCTATTTAATATAATATTTGAAGTCTTAGCTAGAGCAATAAGACAACTGAAGGAATAAGGGGGTACAAATTGGAAAGAAAGAAGTGAAAAAGTTCAGTAGCACTCATATCCAAACAACATATAGAGATCAGTGAAATAACATCTTTCACAATAGCCTCTAATAAGCTATCCTACTGAAAACAATCTACAGATTCAAAACAATCCCCATAAAAATTATAACATAATTCTTTACAGATTCTGAAAGGATAATTTTCACCATTCTATGGAAAAACAAGAAACACAGGATAGCTAGAACAATACTGAATAATCAAAGAACTTTTGGGAGTCTCGCCTTTGCTAATTTAAAGTTGTACTTCAGAACTTTAGTAATAAAACCACACAATTTTGGCCTTAAAACAAAGTGATGAATCAAATCTAATTAAAGAGCAGGACATAAATCCAAAGACTTATGGACAGTTGACTTATAATAACGAAGCCAGAAACATACACTGGTAAGGTAAGCATCTTCATCAAATAGAAGAAAGCAAATAGATCCATATTTATGACCTTGCACAAAACAGAGTCTAAGTGGATCAATGATGTACACATAAAGCCAGATACACTGAACCTGATAGAAGAGGAAGCGGTGACTAGCCCTGAACCCACTGGCATAGGAGACAACTTTCTAAATAGAATAGCAAGAGAGCAGGCACTATGATCAATAATTTATAAATGGGACACCATTACATGTAAAATATTCTGTAGGACAGAAGATACCAACAATCAGACAGTGGCAGCCTACAGAAATTTATACCAAATCCTCACCTGATAAAGGATTAATATTCAAGATATATAAAGAACTCAGGATACTACATATATAAAACCAAAACCAAACCTCTGTAGAACAAATGTTTACAAAATCGACTAACCTGGCCCCTCTGAACATATGGAGCACTTGTGTAGTTTGGTCTTCATGTGAGACTGCTAAGAGCTGAAGTGTGTGTGGTATCTGACTCTGTTGCCTTTGCAACCCTTTCTCCAAGCTGGGCTGCCTTTTTAGCCTCAATAGGAAATGGTGACCTCATCTTACTGCAACTCAATATGCTAAGGCTGGTTGATATTCATGGGTTGATATTCTTTTCTGAGGATAAAGGAAGGAAGAGTGGATAAATGAGAGGTAAGATGGGGGTGGGGTACTAGAAGGGAGGAGAGGTTGTGGTTGGGATGTAAAATAAATAAACAAATTAGGTAATTAAAATTTTTAAAAAGAAAAAAAATTATATAATTGGTAGCAAAAATGGCACAGGATATTTTTCATGGTGTTATCCAAAGTTACATATGAGAAATACATAACATATATCCAATAGTAAAAGTGTAAATTTCAATTTGAAGCTTCATCACCTCAGTATGGATATTCTAACCATACAGAATTTGAGAGAAATGTATTCACTTGAAGTCTAGTTAGTTTGGGTGAGTTTTAATAATAATGAAAATCAATATTAAAAGTGTTGTATTTAGAATACAAAATTATAGCCAGTATCCTGTAGTTGCTAACACAATCTAGGGCCATGTTAAAAACCGTACTTCAACAAAGTAGAAAAGAAAGTTCATGTTTTAAGAGATGGGATGACTAGTTATTTTCTTATTTTTCTCTGGGACAAGTTAGTGTATATACTGAAGATATTAATGTAAAACTTCTTCTATAAATACACTGTATTATTTTAAGCATCGTCAAAACAGAGATAACAGCTACATGGATAATAACCATATTAAGCATCCAGATTTTATAATTTACCTATTACAAGATTAAACTTATCTTTTGGGTGGTGCAAAATTAAATGGCAAGCTCAGCAGGCAGCACTGAGTCTTCAGTGTATGAATTCTGCACAGCTCAGTTTGTCTGTGTTGGTGCAGACAGAGCTGCCTCCCAGCCAGGGTGCCTTTTCCTCCCCTCATGGAAGTCGACTGCCCTGGACTTTGCACAGACTGTCATTTTAAGGCATTAGAAAGTCCATTTGCAAATATTTATTATGATTCTAGTCCTTAAATATTTTTACGAGTTGACTTTGATATAGTGTTTCAAAAGAGTTTTCATCTCCATGCATGAGAATTCACGTACTGGTTTTTGAATAAAGGGTTTTCTCCACTGTTCACTGTTGTTCTTCCTATGGCTGCTCCAGGCAGTATGGTCAGCTTCTGCTGACATGTATCAGACAGAAAGACAGGTCGTGCTCCTTCAGTGAATCATTTACAAAATACAGACTCATTGAAAAAGCTAATGAGTGAGGCAGCTACTCATTTATGAATACTTTTAAAACAATTTGTAATTCCCAGAATGTACTAATTTTGTTTTCTTATGACACTATTGTAAACCTTGTGCATGATTCTCATTATGTGTTCTATAAAATGAAATATTTACTGTTGAAAAAATTCCCCCAATAATCCAATTAAAATGAGGTACAAATGTAAACAGAGAATTCTCAGAAGAGGAATCTCAAATGCCTGAGAAACACTTAAAAATATTCAACATCCTTAGCCATTAGGGACATGCAAATCAAAACTACTTTGTGATTCCATGTTATAATTCCCAGAATGGCTAAGATCAATAACATAAGTGACATGCTCATGATGTCAGGGATGTGGAGCAAGGGAAACCCTTCTGCACTACTGATGAGAGACTTCTTCTATAGTCACCATGGAAATCAGCATAAAATTTTCTAAGATGGTTTGAAATTAATCTCCCTCAAGATCTATTTATAGCTCTCTTGAATATGTACCCAAAAGACATTTCTCCTTCAAAAAGGATATGCTTAACCATGTTCATTATGGGTTTATTCATAATATTCAGAAACTGGGACAACTGAGATGTCCCTCAACAGAAAAATGAATAAAAAAATGTGGTACATCCACACAATGGAGTATTACTCTGCTGTTAAAAAAATGACATTAAGAAATTTGCAAGCCAATGGATAGAACCAGAAGAAACTCATTCTGAGCAAGGTAACCCAGAAAGATATGGTATTATTCACTTATAATTAGATATTAGTAAGTAAGGCTCTCTGAATCAAATAAGCAACGTGCACATGAGCTCATAGAGACCAAAACAAGCAAGCACAGGGCTTACATAGGTCTGTATCAGGTCCTCTGCACATATGCTATAACTCTTATGTTAGTATTTCTATGGGACTCCTGACTGTGAAAGTGAGTTGTTCTCTGACTCTTAAGCTTAATTTTGGAACTCTTTTCCTCTTGTTGGGTTGCTATGGCTAACTTCAATGTGATGGTATTTGCTTCATTTGATTATATCTATTTTGTCATATTTTATTGCTATATTTTTGGAGTCTGTTCTTTTCTAATGAGAGCTAGAAAGGGAGTGGAAGGGAAGGGAGATGGGGAGGAATAGAGGAAGGGGAAAGTATAATCAGGATATGTTTTATAAGAAAGAGTTTTCAACAAAAAGAAAAAGGAGTGTTTATATGAGTACATATATATGATTCTGTCAGTTATATACAATATAATAGAAATAATACAGTCCCAACAGAGGTTGGTTTAAATTATACCAGTAAGACAAGATCAGTTGTGACACCCTGAACTCTCTTTTCAATACCCAGTTGTATTACCCAGTTACTAATTGTATTACTAATTAGTAATTGTATTACTAATACATTAGTAATTGCATTAGTAATATCCAGTTGTATTAGATGGCTAGGGTTTGGGTTAACAGTTTTATTTTTAGATTATGGCAAGAAACTAATCAATCTTCCAGCTGGAAAACACCATCATTGGATAAATGTCACTTGCTGAGTTAGAATTAATGAAAGAAGAGTGAGAAGTAAAACTAAGCCTTGAAAAGAGATTCAAGAAGGGTTCACTCTAGTGCTTCCTTGGGAAATAGAAAACTGAGCTCAGAACAGACTTCCGGTAGCCAGCTCTCACCTTTCTCCTACTTGAGGAAACTATTAGCAAACCTGATGATGACACCTCAGGCTAAGAGTCCTAAACACATGTTTGTTTTGAATGAGTGCTCTTCTTCTATATTTCCTGATATGAAACATACCAGCTTTAGTTTCCAAGGCATAGAGGGCAAGAGTGTTTGTAGCCACCCTGTGCCTCAGCATACTGACTTACATCTGGAAAGAAGCAGATGTGCACCATCTTATTTTCAACGGACACTCGACAGTGCTATCAGATAAAATTACAAGCTGTGGAAAGGAACCCTATAATTAAGCCATTCCAATTGAATCCTTTATCTTTTTTAATAGTTACCCTTGCCTGCAGTTTATTAACAAACATTATCTAACAAAGTACCCTATTGTACAGGACAGTTTGAACTAAACAGGAGCTGTTTTATGGGATCAGGAAGCAAAGCATTGAATCTGAAATATGGTGTTGTCTTGAAGCAGCCCAGAAAGTAAGTGCTGCTTCATTGAGTAAGTGCTAAGTATCATTTTTCTTTCTTTCCTTTTTTTTTTTTTTTCAAGTAGAGGACATCCCTGGTGACTTAGAGAGAAAAAAAAAGAGGCACTACTTGGTGTTTTCTACTTCCACATAAAAATCATTACACCGAAAGATTTTACTCCCCTTACTTGCTTGGAGAAGAGAGTAATTTTATTTTCATGTCGGCTATGAGGTGATGAGTGAGTCGGATGTACTTGGGTCTCTATCCTAAGGTCAATTTTGCCACATTCTGCTTGAGTAATATGTTTGCATGGAGACAGCTTAGTTCTTGATTACCATTTGTTGCTTGAACTGACACATGCAAAACCAATACTCATCTCAGAAGACACTCTCGTCCATGTTCATCTAAGAGATAGATGGCTTTCTCATTCAAACAGGATCCCAGACACCTGCTTTGAGAAGCTCAACTTAGAAATGAGTCTTCAGACATGAATGAGTGTCTATTGCTGTGTGACAAAACTCAGTTCCTTAGGACAACATACAATTATTACTTCAGATTCTATGGGTTTGGAGTCTGGAGGTGGCATATTTGAGTCCCAAATCCTTGTTGTGGCTGAAGATGATGTTTCAAGAGTTGGGGAAGGTTGTTCTAATGTAGTTATTGATCGGGTTCAGTCGCTTTCTTTGAAACCCAGTCTCAAATATGACACCCTACCACCTCTGCTATTTTGGTTGCTTCAAAAGTCACATAGCCCAGCTCCCACTCAAAGGGAGACAGTAGCTCAAGGGCCTGACTAAGAGGAGACAGAAATCATCGGGGTGATGGTATAAGATTATGGAGTGCTGAATGGAAAACTCAGAAAATAGAAATCACTTTAAAAGCCTCATGTTTTAGCCTGACTTTTGCTTGGATTTTCTCATTGTGATTCCTTTCTTGCGTTTTGGAAATTTTTATATCTGGGGACTTTTTATTGAGTCTTTAGACATGTTAACCTAAAATTAGACTGGTGGTGTGATCTCAGAGCTGAGCACAGCTAACAGCGGCCTGTGTTCCTCTGACCCAACAGAGTTTATTTAGAATTATCTCTAGAACCTCCCCAGACTGCTTACACATTCATTATCAATTTTAAACACACAGGTTGTGACGGCATTTAGGATATCAGCTTCTGACTTGTGTGCCATAGCCACTGCTTTTAAAACCTTCTTCATAGAAGGATCACACACGAAGTGGAAAATAACCTGCAGCCTGGCTGTCGCCTCTGTTTGATAAATATCAGGCTACCATTATTTGTGAAGATGTTCGTCATTATTCTTGGGTTATTGATTGCCAATTCCCCATTCCTTGCTTTTGAGAAAGAGGATGTGTGTGAAACATTTGTAAATAAACACACTGGTGGCGTCTCCTTTTCAGAACAGTTGCTGTTTGAGAAGTGCAGATTTGCTATGTGTTCTAAATCTGCACTGTGATAAATACAGTCTGATCAACAGTTTAATTAGTCCAGTAATTATTGAGGCCAGGCACTGCCAAGACTGATGCCATGGTCTGGGATCATGGAGATGAGTTATATGTGCTCTTGCCCTTGGGGAGTTCTCAGTTCTCAGGGAAGACAATCAGGTAAGCCACTAATAACAAGATAATGTGATGAGCAATTCCAGGGAACCATATGCAGGCTGGGAAGATGAGGCTAATTGTACTGGACCTTCTAATCTAGCATCTCAGAGGATGGTCCTCAGAGTGTATGGCATGTTCTGAAGAAGGATGTATGCTTGTGGGTTGGAAGACATTTTCTTCAAATTCCCTGTCATACATAATGTGATAATTAATAATGGTTGTCGCCTTGATTAGATCTCGGATCAACTAAGAGGCTTGCCTTTGAGAACACCTGAAACAGTTATCTATTGCACGGATTTCCTGATGGAAGAAAGCCCTTGGCCTGTCAGAGCTGTGTCTTCTGGTGGAAGTCCAGTTACAAAGAGGTTTAGGAAACGGCAGTGCTGCCCTGCTCTCTGCTTCCTTTGCTTCTCTCTGAGGAATACATTCAGTCTTTTGCTATCATCATTGTGCTTTCATTTCTGCTCACACTGAAACACTGAATCTTTGTGATTCCAAAGAAGTCAAAGACCAGTGATCCTCCAAGCCTTCAGGGACTGCCTGGGCCTTTGAGGTACCAGCCTTGTGTCCCGAGTAGCTCCAGTTTACAGACATTCACTGTATATTCCAGGTTGGTTGCAAACTTCAAATTTGTAACAATCCTCTTGTCTCCATCTTTCCATTTTCCCTCCTTCTCCCTCTCTCCCCCGTCTCTTGGCCATATCTCATATATTTGACTATTTTGCCTGCATGTATGTCTGTGCATCACATATGTGTCTGGCACCACTGGAGTTCAGAAGTGGGAGCTGGCTCCCTTAGGACTGTTGTCACAGATGGTTGTGACTCTCTCCTTGCATGTTGAGATCCATTCTGGGTCTTCTGAAAGAATAGTCAGTGTTCTTAACCACCAACCATCTCCCAGTCCCAGTAACTTATTTTTAAATTACTTTTATTTTATTTATTTATTTATTTATTTATTTATTTATTTATTTATTTGCAATAAAATTTTACTGATAGATATTTCATAATTAATTTAATTGAACTTTTTTTTGACAACCAGGCAACATGTTAGCATTTTGGATGCCAAATTTCAAACGTTATTAAATAGCCCCTAAACATTATATGCTAATGCACATTCTCACAAACAGCTCATTGTTATTTTCCTTATACATAACAATGAATTCTTTTTTTTTGTGAATATATGTATATTTTTTGTTTTCTTTATTTCTTGGACTTCATACAGTCTGTGAGTTGTTTCTGGGGGAGTGCAAGCCTCTGGGGTTAGCATCCCACTATCAGTGACTGCATATTATGTCTGTTCTTTTGTGACTGGGTTATCTCACTCAGGATGATCTTCTCTAGATGCAGCCATTTGCTTAAGAATTTGGTTAAGTCATTGTTTCTGGTGGCTGAGTAGTATTCCATTGTGTATATGTACCACAATTTTTGTATCCATTTGTCTTCTGAAGGACATCTGGGTTCCTTCCAGCTTCTGGCTATTATAAATAGAGCCGCTATGAACATTGTGGTGCATGTGTCTTTGTTATATGTTAAAGTGTCTCTGGGGTAAATGCCCAGAAGAATAGCTGGGTCTTCAGGTAGTACTATATCCAATTTTCTGAGGTATCGCCAGACAGATTTCCAGAGTGGTTGTATTAGCTTGCAACCCCACCAACAGTGGAGAAGTGTTCCTCTTTCTCTGCAGCCTCTCCAGCATCTGCTGTCATCTGAGTTTTGGATCTTGGCCAATCTGACTGGTGTGAGGTGGAATCTTAGGGTTGTTTTGATTTGCATTTCCCTGATGGCTAAGGATGTCGAGCACTTCCTCAGATGTTTTTCAGCCATTCAGTGTTCCTCAACTGAAAATGATTTGTTTAGCTCTGTACCCCATTTTTTAATAGGGTTATTTGATTCTCTGGTGTCTAGCTTTTTGAGTTCCTTGTACACCTTGGATATTAGGCCTCTATCTGATGTGGTGTTGGTAAAGATCTTTTCCCATTCTGTTGGTTGCCGTTTTGTTTTCTTGACGATGTCCTTAGCCTTACAGAAACTTTGCAATCTCATTAAGTCCCATTTGTTAATCTTTGACCTTAGAGCTTGAGCCATTGGTGTTTTGTTCAGGAAATTTTCTCCTGTGCCTATGTGTTCTAAGGTTTTCCCTACTTTCTCATCTAATAGTTCCAGTGTACTGGTGTAATGTGGAGATCTTTAATCCACTTACACTTGAGCATTGTACAAGGAGATAAGAACGGGTCTATTTTCATTCTTTTGCATGTTGAGTGCCAGTTGCAGCAGCACCATTTGTTGAATAGGCTGTCCTTTTTCCATTGAATGTTTACTGCTCCTTTGTCAAAAATCAGGTGACCATATACAGGAGGGCTCATTTCTGGATCATCTATTCTATTCCATTGATCCACTTGCCTATTTCTGTACCAGTACCATGCAGTTTTCAGCACAATTGCCTTGTAATATAGCTTGAGGTCAGGGATAGTGATTCCTGCAGATGTTTTTTTGTTGTTGAGGATGGATTTCGCTATTCTAGGTCTTTTGTTATTCCATATGAAATTGCACGTTGATCTTTCCAATTCCATGAAGAACTGGGTTGGAATTTTGATGGGGATTGCATTGAATCTGTAGATTGCTTTTGGTAGGATGGCCATTTTTAAGATGTTGATCTTTCCAATCCATGAGCATGGGAGATCTTTCCATTTTCTGAGATCCTCCTCAATTTCTTTCTTTAGAGGTTTGAAATTCTTGTCATACAGGTCCTTCACTTCCTTAGTTAGAGTCACACCAAGGTATTTCATAGTTTTTGTAACTATTGTGAAGGGTACCTTTTCCCTAATTTCTTTCTCCACTTGTTTGTCCTTTGAGTATAGGAAGGCTACTGATTTGTTTGAGTTTATTTTGTATCCGGCCACTTTGCTGAACTTGTTTATCAGCTGTAGGAGTTCTCTGGTAGAATTTTTGGGGTCACTCAAGTACACTATCATGTCATCGGCAGAGTGATGTTTTTATCTCTTCCTTTCCGATTTGTATCCCCTTGATCTCCTTTTGCTGTCTAATTGCTCCAGCCAGGACCTCCAGTACTATGTTGAATAGGTAGGGAGAGAGTAGGCAGCCTTGTCGAGTCCCTGATTTTAGCGGGATTGCTTCAAGTTTCTCGCCATTAAGTTTGATGTTGGCTGTTGGTTTGCTGTATATTGCTTTTATTATGTTTAAATATGGGCCATGGATTCCTGTTCTTTCCAGGACTTTTAACATGAAGGGGTGTTGGATTTTGTCGAATGCTTTCTCAGCATCTAGTGAGATGACCATGTGATTTTGGTCTTTAAGTTTGTTTATATGGTGGATTACATTGATGGATTTCCTTATGTTAAACCATCCCTGCATCCCAGGGATGAAGCCTACTTGGTCATGATGAATGATGGTTTTGATGTGTTCTTGGATTCGGTTTGCAAGTATTTTGTTGAGTATTTTTGCATCAATGTTCATAAGTGAGATTGGTCTGAAGTTCTCTTTCCTTGTAGGGTCTTTGTGTGGCTTAGGTACGAGGGTTATTGTAGCCTCAAAAAATGAGTTGGGTAATATTCCATCTGATTCTATCTTTTGGAATAATTTGGCGAATATTGGTGTTATATCCTCAATAAATGTCTGATAAAATTCTGCACTGAACCTGTCTGGACCTGGGCTTTTTTTGGTTGGGAGGCTTTTGATGACTTCTTTTATTTCTTTAGGTGTTATAGGGTTATTTAGATGGTTTACTTGGTCCTGGTTTAACTTTGGGACCTTGTATCTGTCTAGGAATTCGTCCATTTTCTCCAAATTTTCCAATTTTGTGCAGTATAAGTTTTTGTAGTAGGATTTGATGATTTCTTGAATTTCCTTAGTTTCAGTTGTTATGTCACCACTTTCCTTTCTGATTTTGTTAATTTGGATACTCTCTCTTTGCCCTTTAGTTAGTCTGGCTAGGGGTTTATCAATCTTGTTGATTTTTTCAAAGAACCAACTATTTGTTTTGTTGATTTTTTCAATGGTTTTTTTTTGTTTCTATTTGGTCTATTTCTGCCCTAATTTTGATTATTTCTTGCCGTCTACTTTTTTTGGGTATATCTGCTTCCTTATTTTCTAGGGCTTTTAGCTGTGCTGTCAGGTTGCTGATGTGAGCTCTCTCCAGTTTCTTCTTGGAAGCACTTAGGGCAATGAGTTTTCCTCTCAATACTGCTTTCATTGCATCCCATAGGTTTGGGTATGTTGTGTTATCATTTTCGTTGAATTCTAGAAAGTCCTTAATTTCTTTCTTTATTTCTTCTTTGACCCTGCTATCCTTTAACAGAGCGTTGTTTCGTTTCCATGTGTATGTGGGCATTTTGTTGTCTTTGTTGTTGTTAGAGACCAGCCGTAGACCATGGTGATCTGAGAGGATGCATGGGAGTATTTCAATCTTCTTATATCGATGAAGGCTCGTTCTGTGTCCAATTATGTGGTCAATTTTCAAGAAGGTGCCATGGGGTGGTGAGAAGAAGGTGTATTCTTTTACTTTAGGATAGTATGTTCTGTATATATCTATTCTAGTTGGTTCAAAGTCTCTGCTAGTTTTGCAGTGTCCTTGTTCAGTTTCTGTTTCCCTGTCTGTCCATTGGTGAGAGAGGGGTGTTAAAGTCTCTCACTATTATTGTGTGGGGTGAAATGTATTTTTTGAGCTTTAGTAGAGTTTCTTTTATGAATGTGGGTGATTTTTTATTTGGAGCATATATGTTAAGGATTGAGAGTTCCTCCTGACAGATTTCCCCGGTAATGTGTAAAAAGTGTCCTTTATCTTTTTTGATAACTTTTGGTTGGAAATTTACTTTATTCTATATTAGAATAGCCACTCCAGCTCGCTTCTTGGAGCTGTTTTCTTGGAAGTTTTTTCCACCCTTTTACTCTGAGACAGTGTCTGTCTCTGTCTCTGAGATGAGTTTCCTGTATGCAGCAAAAGGCTGGATTTTGTTTATGTATCCAGTCTGATAGTCTATGTCTCTTTATTGGGGAGTTGAGACCATTTATGTTAATAGATAACAAGGAATAATTGTTTCTGTTTCCTGCCATTTTTGCTTTTTTGGGTTGAGTTGTGTCTGTGTTTTTTTCTTCTTTTAGTTTTCTTGTTTAGGAGTTTTCTCGTTTTTACTAGGCTGTATTTTCCCTCCTTGTATTGGGTTTTCCACCTATAATTCGTTGTAGTGCTGAGTTTGTGGTCAGATATTATGTGAATTTTGATTTGTCTTGAAATATTTTTGTCTCTCCATCGATGGTGATTGATAGTTTTGCTGGGTATAGCAGCTTGGGCTGGCACTTGTGCTCTCTTAAGGAGTGCATGATGTCTGTCCAGGCTCTTCTAGCTTTCATAGTCTCTGTTGAGAAATCGGGTGTGAGTCTGATTGGTCTGCCTTTATATGTTACCTGACCTTTTTCCCTTACTGCTTTTAGTATTCTTTCTTTACTTTGGGCACTTGATGTTTTTACTATTATGTGTCAGGAGGTATTTCTTTTCTGGTCCAACCTATTTGGAGTTCTGAAGGCTTCTTTTATGCTCGTGGTCATCTCATTCTTGAGGGTAGGGGAGTTTTCTTCTATGATTTTGTTGAAGATATTTACTGTACCTCTTAGTTGATACTCTTCTCCCTCTTCTATTCCTATTATCCTTAGGTTCAGTCTTCTCATTGTGTCTTGTATTTCCTGGACATTTTGGGTTAGGAGCTTTTTGTTTTTTGCATCTTCTCTGGCTGTTTTGTCTATGTTTGCAATGTTGTCTTCTGCCCCCGAGATTCCCTTCTCGATCTCTTGTAATCTGTTGGAAATGCTTGCTTCTGTGACTCCTGATTTCTTTTTTTGGTGTTCTGACTCTAGGGTTATCTCTTTTAGCGCTTTCTTTATTGTGTCAATTTCTGTTTTAATTTCCCTCTTCCATTCCTTTATTTCTTTGGTTCTGTTTTCGTCTCGGTCTTTGAGTTCTTTGAGTGTTTTTCTTGTTTCTTCTTTAAAAGCTTCTGAATCTTTTTGCTTTTCCTCCTTTTCTTGTTTAAGTAACTCTATCAGCATCTTGAGGCATGATTTCAGGTCTGTGTCTTCTTTCTTTGGAGTGTTTGGAATTCCGATGTTTGCTACTATCGGAGAGCTGGGTTCTGGTGTTGCTAGATTGTCTTGGTTTCCTTGGGATATACTATTTCTCTTTACTCTTGCCATTTTGTTGTCAGTGATATGTTCTTGCCTTTCCCTTGTATCTGGTGTGTGTCTCTGGTACACTTTCCGTGTGCACTCCGCAGAGATCTCTCTACTCCCCGGCAGCCCAGGTTCCGGGTGGCAGCTGGGCTAGGCTCTGCTCTGCGTACTGAAGTTGTCTCCGGGTGGGAACAGACGTTCCTAAGATCTGTTCCTGGTCACAGATGCTCAGCCTCTCCGAGCCACCTTTCCGGCTGGCAGGTGGGCCAGGCTCTGCTCTGTGTCCTGAAGTCGTCTCCGGGTGGGAACAGACGTTCCTAAGATCTGTTCCTGGTCACAGATGCTCAGCCTCTCCGAGCCACCTTTCCGGCTGGCAGGTGGGCCAGGCTCTACTCTGTGTCCTGAAGTCGTCTCCGGGTGGGAACAGAAGTTTCTAAGATCTGTTCCCGGTCACTGGGTCGGGGAGGACAGGGCAGGTCAGGGCAGGGGGTGCCCTTTCCGTGTGCACTCCGCAGAGATCCCTCTGCTCCCCCGCAGCCTAGGTCTCCCACTCACCAGTTGCTCAGCCTCTTATTTATTTATTTTTAAGTGAACAACTTTATTTTAAAAAACAAAGAAAAATGTACAGATTTTAAAAGCATTTTTACATAACAGTATATGAATATATTTTTGTAATTACTTGATTTTTTTAAAGGTTTGATAGTACGCCTTAAAATCTTACTAATTACTGTGAGCATAAAGTCCACGTAAAACAAGATGTAACCTGTAATTAGTCAAAGTTTTCTTGGTGTGTAAAGATTAAACACAATGATTTTTCATTTTTTTTGGCCTTTGTTTTTCTTGAACTTCATATAGTTTATAAGTTGTTTCTGGGGTTTTCAGAGCTTTCTGGGGTTAGTATCCAGTTATCAGTATATTATGTCTTTTATTTTGTGATAGCATATGCTGGTGAGGTTATGGAGAAAGAGGAACACTTCTCCACTATTGGTGGGGTTGTAAACTGGTACAACCACTCTGGAAATCAGTCTGGCTATTCCTCAGAATATTTGACATAGTACTACCTGAAGACCCAGCTATTCTACTTCTGGGCATTTACCCCAGAGACACTTTAACATATAACAAAGACACATGCACCACAATGTTCATAGCAGCTCTATTTATAATAGTCAGTATCTGGAAAGAACCCAGATGTCCTTCAGTAGATAAATAGGTACAAAATTGTGGTACATTTACACAATGGAGTACTATCCAGCTATCAGAAAAAAATGACCTTATGAAATTCTTTTTTTTTCTTGTTTTGTAAATATTTTTTTTTGTTTTTTTTTTTTCTAGGACTTCATACAATCTGTGAGTTGTTTCTGGGGGAGTGCAAGCCTCTGGGGTTAGCATCCCACTATAAGTGACTACATATTATGTCTGTTTTTTTGTGACTGGGTTATCTCACTCAGGATGATATTCTCTAGATGCAGCCATTTTCTTAAGAACTTGGTTAAGTCATTGTTTCTGGTGGCTGAGTAGTATTCCATTGTGTAAATGTACCACAATTTTTGTATCCATTCATCTTCTTAAGGACATCTGGGTTCTTTCCAGCTTCTGGCTATTATAAATAGAGCTGCTATGAACATTGTAGTGCATATATCTTTGTTGTGTATTAAAGTGTCTCTGGGGTAAATGCCCTGAAGTGGAATAGCTGGGTCTTCAGGTAGTATTATGTCCAATTTTCTGAGGTATCACCAGAGTGATTTCCAGAGTGGTTGTATTAGTTTGCAACCCCACCAACAGTGGAGAAGTGTCCCTCTTTCTCTGCAGCCTTGCCAGCATCTGCTGTCATCTGAGTTTTGGATCTTGGCCAATCTGACTGGTGTGAGGTGGAATCTCAGGGTTGTTTTTATTTGCATTTCCCTGATGGCTAAGGATGTTGAGCACTTCCTCAGATGTTTCTCAGCCATTCGGTGTTCCTCAACTGAGAACATTTTGTTTAGCTCTGTACCCCATTTTTTAATAAGGTTATTTGATTCTCTGGTGTCTAGCTTTTTGAGTTCCTTGTATACCTTGGATATTAGGCCTCTATCTGATGTGGTATTGGTTAAGATCTTTTCCCATTCTGTTGGGTGCCGTTTTCTTTTCTTGACAATGTCCTTAGCCTTACAGAAACTTTGCAATCTCATTAAGTCCCATTTGTTAATCTTTGACCTTAGAGCTTGAGCCATTGGTGTTTTGTTCAGGAAATTTTCTCCTGTGCCTATGTGTTCTAAGGTTTTCCCTAATTCCTCATCTAATAGTTTTAGTGTATCTGGTTTAAGGTGGAGATCTTTGATCCACTTACATTTGAGCTTTGTACAAGGAGATAAGAAAGGGTCTATTTTCATTTTTTTGCATGCTGAGTGCCAGTTGGATCAGCACCATTTGTTGAATAGGCTGTCCTCTTTCATTGAATGTTTCCAGCACCTTTGTCAAAAATCAGGTGACGATATACATGAGGGCTCATTTCTGGATCTTCTATTCTATTCCATTGATCCCCATGCCTATTTCTGTACCAGTACCATGCAGTTTTCTGCACAATTGCCTTGTAATATAGCTTGAGGTCAGGGATAGTGATTCCTGCAGATGTTTTTTTGTTGTTGAGTATGGATTTCGCTATTCTAGGTCTTTTGTTATTCCATATGAAAGTTCACATTGATCTTTCCAGTTCCTTGAAGAACTGGGTTGGAATTTTGATGGGGATTGCATTGAATCTGTAGATTGCTTTGGTAGGATGGCCATTTTTAAGATGTTGATCTTTCCAATCCATGAGCATGGGAGATCTTTCCATTTTCTGAGATCCTCCTCAATTTCTTTCTTTAGAGGTTTGAAGTTCTTGTCATACAGGTCCTTCACTTGCTTAGTTAGAGTCACACCAAGTTTTTTACAGTTTTTGTGATGATTGTGAAGGGTACCTTTTCCCTAATTTCTTTCTCCACATGTTTGTCCTTTGAGTATAGGAAGGTTACTGATTTGTTTGAGTTAATTTTGTATCCAGCCACTTGCTGAACTTGTTTATCAGCTGTTGGTGTTCTCTGGTGGAATTTTTGGGGTCACTCAAGTACACTATCATGTCATCATCAAAGAGTGATGTTTTTATCTCTTCCTTTCCGATTTGTATCCCCTTGATCTCCTTTTGCTGTCTATTTGCTCCAGCCAGGACTTCCAGTACTATGTTGAATAGGTAGGGGGAGAGTGGACAGCCTTGTCGAGTCCCTGATTTTAGTGGGATTGCTTGAAGTTTCTCGCCATTAAGTTTGATGTTGGCTGTTGGTTTGCTGTATATTGCTTTTATTATGTTTAAGTATGGACCTTGGATTCCTGTTCTTTCCAGGACTTTTAACATGAAAGCGGTGTTGGATTTCGTCAAATGCTTTCTCAGCATCTAGTGAGATGACCATGTGATTTTGATCTTTGAGTTTGTTTATATGGTGCATTACATTGATGGATTTCTGTATATTCAACCATCCCTGCATCCCAGGGATGAAGCCTACTTGGTCATGATGAATGATCATTTTGATGTGTTTTTGGATTCAGTTTGTAAGGATTTTGTTGAGTATTTTTGCATCAATGTTCATAAGTGAGAATGGTCTGAAATTCTCTTTCCTTGTAGTGTCTTTGTGTGGTTTAGGTAGGAGGGTTATCGTAGCCTCCAAAAATGAGTTAGGTAGTATTCCATCTGATTCTATCTTCTGGAATAGTTTGGAGAGTATTGGTGTTATATCCCCAATACATGTCTGATAAAATTCTGCACTGAACCCATCTGGACCTGGGCTTTTTTTGGTTGGGAGGCTTTTGATGACTTCTAGTTCTTTAGCTGTTATAGGGTTATTTAGATGGTTTACTTGGTCCTGGTTTAACTTTGGGACCTTGTATCTGTCTAGGAATTCATCCATTTCTTCCAGATTTTCCAATTTTGTGGAGTATAAGTTTTTGTAGTAGGATCTGATGATTTCTTGAATTTCCTCAGTTTCAGTTGTTATGTCCCCACTTTCCTTTCTGATTTTGTTAATTTGGATACTCTCTCTTTGCCCTTTAGTTAGTCTGGCTAGGGGTTTATCAATCTTGTTGATTTTCTCAAAGAACCAACTCTTGGTTTTGTTGATTTTTTCAATGTTTATTTTTGATTCTATTTGGTATTTTTCTGCCCTAATTTTGATTATTTCTTGCTGTCTACTCTTTTTGGGTATATCTGCTTCCTTCTGTTCTAGGGCTTTTTGCTGTGCTGTCAGGTTGCTGATGTAAGCTCTCTCCAGTTTCTTTTTGGAAGCACTTAGGGCTATGAGTTTTCCTCTCAGTACTGCTTTCATTGCATCCCATAGGTTTGGGTATGTTGTGTTTTCGTTTTTGTTGAATTCTAGAAAATCCTTAATTTCTTCTTTGACCCTGCTATTGTTTAACAGAGCGTTGTTTAGTTTCCATGTGTATGTGGGCTTTTTGTTTTCTTTGTTGTTGTTAAAGACCAGCCGTAGACCATGGTGGTCTGAGAGGATGCATGGGAGTATTTCGATCTTCTTATATCGATTGAGGCTCGCTCTGTGTCCAATTATGTGGTCAATTTTTGAGAAGGTGCCATGCGGTGGTGAGAAGAAGGTGTATTCTTTTACTTTAAGATAATATGTTCTGTATATATCTATTAATTCTAGTTGGTTCAAAGTCCAAGCTAGTTTTGCAGTGTCCTAGTTCAGTTTCTGTTTCCATGATCTGTCCATTGGTGAGAGTGGGCTTTTAAAGTCTCTCACTATTATTGTGTTTGGTGAAATGTATTTTTTGAGCTTTAGTAGGGTTTCTTTTATGAATGTGGTTGCTCTTTTTATTTGGAGCATATATGTTAAAGATTGAGAGTTCCTCCTGACAGATTTCCCAGGTAATGAGTAAAAAGTGTCCTTCCTTATCTTTTTTGATAACTTTTGGTTGGAAATTTAGTTTATTCGATATTACAATAGCCACTCCAGCTTGCTTCTTGGAGCTGTTTGCTTGGAAGTTTTTTTCCCACCCTTTTACTCTGAGATTGTGTTTGTCTTTGTCTCTGAGATGAGTTTCCTGTATGCAGCAAAAGGCTGGATTTTGTTTATGTATCCAGTGTGATAGTCTATGTATCTTTATTGGAGAGTTGATTCCATTTATGGTAATAGATATCAAGGAATAGTTGTTTCTGTTTCCTGCCATTATTGCTTTTGTGGGTTCAGTTGTGTCTGTGTCTTTTTCTTCTTTTAGTTTTCTTGTTTAGGAGTTTTCTTGTTTTTACTAGGCTGTATTTTCCCTCATTGTATTGGGTTTTCCACCTATAATTTGTTGTAGTGCTGGGTTTGTGGTCAGATATTTTGTAAATTTTGATTTGTCTTGAAATATCTTCATCTCTTCATCGATGGTGATTGATAGTTTTGCTGGGTATAGCAGCTTGGGCTGGCACTTGAGCTCTCTTAGGGTGTGCATGATGTCTGTCCAGGCTCTTCTAGATTTCATAGTCTCTGTTGAGAAATCGGGTGTGAGTCTGATTGGCCTGCCTTTATATGTTACCTGACTTTTTTCACTTACTGCTTTTAGTATTCTTTTTTTGCTTTGGGCACTTGATGTTTTTACTATTATGTCTCAGGAGGTATTTCTTTTCTGGTCCAACCTATTTGGAGTTCTGAAGGCTTCTTTTATGCTCGTGGTCATCTCATTCTTGAGGGTAGGGAAGTTTTCTTCTACGATTTTGTTGACGATATTTACTGTACCTATTAGTTGATACTCTTCTCCCTCTTCTATTTTTATTATCCTTAGGTTTGGTCTTTTCATTGTGTTCTGGATTTCCTGGACATTTTGGGGTAGGAGCTTTTTGTTTTTTGCATCTTCTCTGGCTGTTTTGTCTATGTTTCAATGTTGTCTTCTGCCCTCGACATTCTCCCTTCCATCTCTTGTAATATATTGGAAATGCTTGCTTCTGTGACTCCTGATTTCTTTTTTAGGTGTTCTACCTCTAGGGTTATCTCTTTTTGTGTTTTCTTTATTGTGTCAATCTCTGTTTTAAGTTCTCTCTTCCATTCCTTCATCTCTTTGGTTGTGTTTTCCTGTAGTTTTTGAGTTTTTTTGTTTCCTCTTTAAAAGCTTCTGAATCTTTTTGCTTTTCCTCCCATTCTTGTTTAATTATTTCTATCAGCATCTTGAGGTATGATTTGAGTTCTGTGTCTTCCTTTTCTAAAGTGTTTAGAATTCTGAAGTTTGCTGTTATGGGAGAGCTGGGTTCTGGTGTTGCCAGGTTGTCTTGGTTTCCTTGGGATATACTCTTTCGCTTTCCTCTTGCCATTTTGTTGTCAGTGATATGTTCTTGCCTTTCCCTTGTATCTGGTCTGTGTCCCTGGATTTCCACTGGTTTATGTAGCAGATGGGCTGAGCCCTGTTATATGCCTCAGAGTCGCCGGGAGGAAACAGAAGTTCCACAGTTCTGTTCCTGGTTGCTGGATCAGGCAGGGCAGGGCAGGGCAAGGCAGGGGGTGCACTTTCCGTGTGCACTCTGCAGAGATCACTCTGCTCCCTGGCAGCCCAGGTCTCCTACCCACCAGTTGCTCAGCCTCTATGAGCTGCCATTCCGGGTGGCAGATGGGCCAGGCTCTGCTCTGCGTCCTGAAGTTGCTGCCGGGTGGAAACAGAAGTTCCAAAGTTCTGTTCCTGGTTGGTGGATCAGGCAGGGCAGGGCAGAACAAGGGAGGGGGTGCACTTTCCGTGTGCACTCCGCAGAGATCTCTCTGCTCTCTGGAAGCCTAGGTCTCCCACCCACCAGTTGCTCAGCCTCTACAAGCCGCCGTTCCCCCTTATGAAATTCTTAAGAAAATGGATGCATCTAGAGCATATCATTTCAAGTGAGGTAACCCAGTCACAAAAGAACAGACATAATATATTTTTATTTTTTTAAGAGTTCAGTTGTTACCCTCCTCCAGGTCCAGTCTCCCACAGCTCTTCATCTCATTCCTCCTCCTCCATGTCTCCAGAAGGATGTCCATACCCATCTATAACCTATTTTTAAATGAAAAAATCAGGGGAAAGTGCAAATGCAGTCCCTAGCTTTTTATCTAAAAAACTTACTAAGGACACTGCACCCCAACACTCTGTGTAATAAACAATCTAAACATCAAGAAGCTCTGACATGGCTTTCTAGTGCATCAGAGGAGTGCATTCTATCTGCGTTTGTTGTTGCTATTGTAGAAAGGGGTTTCTGCAAAAACTCGTAGGCTCCATCTCTCACATAACCTTTTCATCCTGTAAAGTAGAAACTCTCTACCCATTAAATAATAACTTCTTATTTCATTCTTTCTCCCTGGTACTTGGCATTCACCAGTCAGCTTTCTGCCCATATAATTGTGACCACTCAAACTGTCTTACATAAGGTAAAATCATTCACATCCACATGTACAGCATCATGTGTCAAATTTCCTTCAAATATGAATAATATTCTATTGTATGCATATACTGCATTATAGCCATCTATTAATCAGTTAACGGACACTTGGGCTGCTTCCACATTTCAGCTATTTAGGACAATGCTGCCGTAAATGTGAATATACAATAATTTTTCTAGACCCTATTTTCAATTTATTGGATGTCTACCCAGAAGTGAAATTGCTGAACCACACTGTGACTGTTTTTAATTTCTTTCTTTTCTAGTTATTGCACACAGACTTTTAAAAATACTATCACACCACTACACTTCTTCCTATATTAGTTAATTTGTGGACTATCTACTATTTTCTACAGTGGCAAAAGTATTTTACATCTCTACCAACAGGGCAAGTATACACATGAGAAATTTGGTTTTGAACAATTTCTTTACAGGTTTATCAGTGAGTTACTAAGTTTGTGTGTGTGTGTGTGTGTGTGTGTGTGTGTGTGTGTGTGGTTCTTGCCATTCAAAAATCTGACTTTTTATTCTTTCAGAATTCTCAATATGGTGATAAAACCAGGTAATCTAAGAGTTAAAATCCTATTAATAAACTGTATGTTACATTTCTATGAAAAAATGTAAAAGGTTTTAGAAAAGGATATATTTATGTTTTATTATATTTATCAACCAAAACCTCATCAGTATAATGCAGTATAATTCATGGCTAATCTGTTTCTTTCTAACCAGTAAAATATACATTATTGGTAGCTGCCAAGTCTACTTTATTGTTAGACCCTTTGAAGTAGAGGAAGTATGATGTCCAATATTTTATTTCTCTATATGTAGGAGAGAAATATGAATGGGGTAATGATCATTAATGTGTGATGCATGTTCCGAGACTTAGAAGAGTTATAGTGACCAAGAAAAGCAGTCTGGTAGAGGATTTAATGTAGGCTTTAAACAAATACCTAAGTAGACTAGGTAACATGAAGAACTGGGACAAAGGTATGTGTTCTATGTAGAGCTAGGGCGTAGGAAAGCCCAGCATGTTGGGTTCGTATTTACATAGCAGGTGTAGGAATTTCAGTGGGCAGAGATGGAAAATCAGCAAGTGACAAGATTTGAAATCATAATTTCTAATTATGGGCTGAGCTCATATTATGACCATTACAATACAGGGCTAGGAATATGGAACCAAGTTTAAGCTAATGATTCCAAGTTTGGGTTCTTGGTATCTCCAGAAAGCTTGCAATTTAAATTTAAAATTCTCTCTCTCTCTCTCTCTCTCTCTCTCTCTCTCTCTCTCTCTCTCTCTCTCTGTGTGTGTGTGTGTGTCTGTCTCTCTTCCTCCCTAATTCCTTCCCTATGCCATTATATGTATCTTAGAGACTGAAGAGTTATCGAGTGCACACAAGTTAATGTTAGTTCTATCCACTGAAGTTGTGACTTAGCAAAAATAAAATCGATTATGTATAAATATCTCATACCGACTTTATGGTGTTTTTCTTCAATTAACATGTTCTAATAGTAAACAATTATTGTACTGTATAAAATCTTGTATTATATAAACATTGTTTATGTTCTGAAGTAGTTTCAATCTTTAAGAATTTTAAGGTCACTCTTTGTTCCAGTGAATGTTCTTTCTCTGACAAAATATCTGATACTGAAGGAATAGGTTTATGCCAACTCATACTTTCAGGACCCAAATTCCATCATTATTGTCAGAAAAAGGCATCATAACCCTGAAACTAGAGTTCCAGATTCTTGTGAGCCATCATGTTGGTGTTGGAAAGTGAATCAAGGTGCTTTGCAAGAGCAAATGCTCATAACTGCTGAGCCATTTCTTGCAGCTTCTGCTTTGGGAAATTGTTTACCTCAGGTCTTCTGCATTCATGATTTGGTTGTTAACTTGATGTTTTTGTGGGGCCATTAATAGTGAGAGTGGGTATGTTTCTGACTCTTTTGCCTGCTCTTGGGATGCTTTCCTTTCTTTTGGGTGGCCTTGCCCCTTGACATGAGGGCTTTTGCCTTGTCTTACTGTATCTTGTTTTGTCATGCTTGTTGTCTCTTGATGGCCGACTCTTTTTTGAAGAGAAAAGGAGGGGGAGTAGATCTGGAGGAGAAGTAAATTGTCAGGGGGTAGGAGTAGTGAAGGAAGGGAAACTGTGGTTTGGTTGGGATGTATTATATTAGAGAAGAATCTATTTTCAGTAACAAAGATTTTTTAAAATTATATCTATGTGTATATCTGTGTGTCTGTGTGCATGTATGGCCACCTATATGTGGATGCCGGGAAAGGCCGGAAGAGGGCATCAGATTCTCCAGAGCAGGAATTACAGGTGGCTGCAAGTTGTCTTACCTGGGTGTGAGTAACTAAACCCAGGTCTTCTGGCAGGTTATTAATCTCATTTATGGTTAAGCCATCTCTCCAGCTCCTGTTTTAGCAATTTCACCTACTACATTTCATACACTTTATGGTATTTTAATTTACACTCTTGATAAGAAGAGGTTTTTGTGTTGACTTCATTTTGTTCAAACACTTATTCTTAAAACACATGTTTGTGCATGAAATCTGCATAGCTTAGAGTTAGGTAAAGGTACAAGTAACAGTATTTGATGGAAGTATGAAAGTATGTGTTAGGGAATAGGTGGGCCGCTAGCTGGCAAAGATAATGTTACATTTCTTTGTTATTTCAATGACTAAAAGAGCTCAGCAAGCAAATGAATGAATTTAGCACCATTATTCCTTCACCAAGAGACAAAATGTGGGCAAAGGCATTATATACCATCGGATTTATAGTTAGCTGGTGTTTATTCTTTGCCAAGATACTTCTTATATAATTAACATTTCACCTAGACATGCCTGCTCTCTGAAAGGATTTTGGATGAACCTCAGAACTCTGGAAAGTCTAAGGAAAGCTTAAATAGATTTACAAAGTCAGCAGTTAATACAGGATTCCAAAACTCTTTGTATTGTTGAGTTTAAATAAAAAATGTTGGTGCTCTTACTAGTTAACATTAGAGTTAATGGATTTTCTGTTTTGAGGCTTCACTCTACAGACTTATATCTAAAAGGATTTAGAGGGCACTTCTAATTTTCCATGTTATTATTGTTAGATTTAAGAACTTAGTGTTTTTTTTTTTTTTTTTTTTTTTTTTTTTTTTTTGGTTTTTTGCATCTATGGACATTTCCTCTGTGGCAATTTAAGACTGATCATTTTCCTGTAGTCTTTATGTGAAAAGATCTAACAGCAGAAAGTAATAGCATTTTCATTGAATATTCATGTTTTGAGAATAGAAAACCAAACATGTTCAGAAGGAGCTGAGTTGCAAAAAAAAGGGATTCTCGGTGAAAATTGAGCTCATGGTTTGTGTCTATGCTTGAAAATTGAATAGTTGAATTGTATAGTTCTTGCTTCTTTTAAGTTTGGAAAGCATTTTTGCCTTAATTACATTAATATTTCATGGGAAGGGCCACTGAGATTTTCATGAACATGTAAACAGTTTCTATTTATTATGATTTGAAATGAAGAAAATATAAGCTATGTACAAAGCAGTTTTATTTATTTATAAGTATATAAAATAAATGTGAACATCTTCCATTTGAAAGTTCTCCCCTAAATTTATACTGTAAATGATGCCTATATTTTATTTTTTATTTTAACTTATATCATTTGAGATGGAGTCTCACGTAACCAGTGGTTACCTGAAACTCAATCTGAAGATAACTGTGATGGCCAGTCTTGGTTATTGTCTTAACTGCATTGGAAGTCAACTAAAACCTAAACTGGTGAAAGATTTACATGATTGGATCATTCGAGGTAGAAAGACCCACCCTAAATCTGGGCCATATCTTTTGGTGGTAGCCCACATAAAAGGACATGAAAGGAGGAGGAGACTTTGGCTGTTTACTTGCTTGCTTTTACTTTGGCTTGCAAGTTCATCTATCACATAAATTCATCCAGTCCTGTTGTTCAGGCATTCCTTCCTTTCCCAGTACTGAGAACATGCTTCAGTGGCATTTGCATACAGACTGAAGAGCAGCAGCTCTCTAAGAATCTTCTGAGACTCCCACAACCAACAACAGAAACCAAGACAACCTGGCAACATCAGAACCCAATTATACCCCCACAGCAAGTACTGGAAATTCTACCACACCCGAAAAACAAGATTTGAACTTCTAATCATAACTCATGTTGATGATGGAGGGCATCAAAAGGAGCATGTATAATTTCCTTAAAGAAATACAAGAGAACACAGGTAAACAAGTAGAATTCCTTAAAGAGAAAAACACAAAAATCACTTAAAGAGTTACAGGAAAACACAACCAAACTGATGAAGGAATTGAAAAAAAATCCAGTATCTAAAAACAAAAATAGAAACAATGAAGAAATCACAAAAGGAGACAACCCTGGAGATAGAAAAGCTAGGAAAGAGATCAGGAGTCATAGACACAATTAGTGGGAAGGAGCAATTTGCAAACTTATTTGTAATAACAAAAAACCCAGGATAATAAAAAACATTCTCAACAATAAAAGAACTTCTTTGGGAATCACCATTCCTCACCTGAAGCTGTATTACAGATCAAACACAAGGTTTTGGTATAGAGCCAGGCAGGTAGAAAAATGGAATAGAATTGAAGACCCAGAAATGAAGAAGGACACTGTCAATAAAACAAAAATGCAACTAACAGATTAGGAAAGGATATTTACCAATACTACATCTGATAGAGGACTAATATCCAATATATAAAAAGAACTCAAGAAGTTTGACTCAAATAATCAAATAATCTTATTAAAAATGTGGTACAGAGCTAAACGAAGTATCTCAACTGAGGAATATCAAATGGCTGAGAAGTACCTAAAGAAATTTTCAACATCTCTTGTCATCAGGGAAATGCACATCAAAACAAACCTGAGATTCTATGTCACACCATTCAGAATGGCTAAGATAAAAACTCAGGTGACAGCAGACACTGGCAAGGATATGGAGAAAGAGGAACACTCTTGATTGTTGGTGGGATTGCAAGCTGGGACAACCACTCTGGAAATTAGTCTGGTGCTTCCTAAGATAAATGGACATAGTACTACCTGAGGACTCCTGGGCATATAGCCAAAAGATGCTCCAACATATAACAAGGACACATGCTCCACCATGTTCTTAGCAGCCTTATTACTAGTAGCCAGAAGCTGGGAAAAACCCAAATAGTACTCAGCTATTACATACAATGACTTCATGGAATTCTTAGGCAAGTTGATGGAACTGGAAACTATTATCTTGAGTGAGGTAACCTAATCACAAAACACACACACACACACACACACACACACACACACACACACACACACACACACACAGGGTATGTGCTTATTGATTAGTGAATACTAGCCCCAAAAGCTCTGAATACCCAAGAAATAATTCACAGACCATATGGAGCTCCAAAAGAAGGAAGGCCAGAATGTGTATGCCTTGGTTCTTTTTAGAAGGAAGCACAAAACACTCACAGGAGGAAATACAGGGCCAAATAAAGTAGCATAGATGGAAGAAAAAATCATCCAGAGATTGCCTCACCTGGGGATTCATCCCATATGCAGTCACCAAACCCAAGTACTATTGCTGATGCCAAGAAGTGCTTACTAGCAGGAGCCTGATATGGATGCCTCCTCAGAAGCTTGGCCAGAGCCATACTGATACAGTTGAGGATGCTTGCATCTAGCCATCAGACTGGACATGGGGCCCCAAATGAAGGAGCTAGAGGAAGGACTGAAGGAGCAGAAAAGTGTTTCAGCCTCATAGGAAGTACAACATTATCAACCAATCAAATACTCCAGAAATTCTAGGCACTAAAACAACAGCTAATAAATACACATGGAGAGACCCATGGCTCCAGTTGCATATGTAGCAGAGGATAGCATTTCTGAAATCACTGGGGGAGGGGGGAATAAGCATTTGGTCCAGTGAAGGCTCATTTTCTCAGTGTAGGGTTATGCCAAAGCACTGGGATAGGAGAAGGTGGTTGTGAGAGGAAGTACCTTCATGCCGGCAAGGGGAGGGGCAGTGGGATTGGAGTGATGAAAGTGGATAACATTTGAAATGTAAATACAAAGTATATCCAAAAAAAGGGTGGTACTCTGCTAAAAATTTTAAAACGTCTTACTGGTTTATGATCCCATCAAAACCACATGGATAGGCCCATATTCTTATTCTATTCTTGGTACTACTTAGTATTATTCTTAACTGTTCCAGTTTGAGTTGAAAGTATCTTATGAATATTTTTGTTTTTAATTAGCTATGAATGTATATAACATAAACACTAACAAATATAAACCTTGAAATTTGTATTCCATACTTAATCAGAAGAAAATACCAATCAAATTAAACCAAATGAAAGGATTTTAACTCAATATAAAGGTTGCAAAATTATATCTGGGGGTTTAAATGTCCAACATTCCTAGAGATGTTATGGGATCTTTTATGACACTAAAAATATCCATGAAATAAATAAAATTAATAACCAGTTTTAAAGCATAAAACACAAGCTTTGTTAGTGTTTTCCTGTTTTTGAGCATTAACTGTATAATTTTCTAGCCTTAAGTGCTTGGGAATCAATATAGCACCAAATGATCCAATAAATGACCTCATTAAACTGATAAGGAAATCTAAACTTATTTGTGTTTGTATGAGTAGCAAGATGAGCTAAACATGCTGTTTATAAGTGCAGAGCTGGTTTAATCATTTGTATAAACAATTGTCTATCCATCTTAGAAGAAACAATGATCTCAAGGAGGACTATTGGATTTCTTTAGCTGTGTAACAATCTTACGATGGATTCATATGCCTTAAGAAGTACTCATTTATTATCTTAGGTATACATAATCTAGGAACAGGGATTTTTTTCTTTAGAGTCTTACATCATCAAATCAATATTTTGCCTGAATCTTCAAACACATCTAAGGCTTGACTGTAGAAGGAGCCTGTATCAAGTGTTTGTACAATGTAGAGGATGTCAGTAGCTTCTACTTTCTCCAAGAACTCACTTTTTATGGCTAGGACCTATAATTATCAGTCTTATTGGCCTTCTTTTGGATAAGCAGCAAGGAACAAAATATTTCAAAAGAGAGACATTGTGAGTTATGTATCATAGTCACCTATGTCCCATTACCTTTGTAGTATTAAATTGATCAGAAGGAAATCATGCATTTTGCCCATCCTCCAAGTGTTAGAACTGTACAGGATACCAATACCAGAAGGGAAGAGTTAGGACTCAGGAAGAGTCAGGAAGAGTGCACTTCATTGTTTGCTCTATACTAAAGGCTGAAGTTAAAACTTCCCAACAATACAAATTCCTCTGTTGCTTATATTATGATTAAAGATATTTCTTGCCACTGCTTTAAGCCATAATGTAACTAAGAAAATTTCTGTTCCCATTGTATATAAAACCAAATGTTAACTATTTGTCAAATGAAATATTAGCTCTTGCAATGCAAGACTCTGAGTCAACTCTAATAGCTTATTTATCAGGACTAGCAGTGTACATTTAACAACTCTCATTATCTTAGGTGACATCAGATGCTGGCAAGGATGCAGACAGAAAACACTCCTCCTTGCTGGTGGGACTGCAAGCTGGTAAAACTACTTTGGAAATCAGTCTGGTGGTTCCCCAGAAAAATGGAAATAATTCTACCTGAAGTCCTAGTTGTAGCACTTCTGGACATATATCCAAAATGTGCTTCAACATATAACAAGGACACATCCTCCACTATGTTTATAGCAGCCTTATTTATAATAACCAAAAGCTGGAAACAACCCAGATGTCCCTCAAAAGAAGAATGGATACAGAAATTGTTTTGTATTTACACAATGGAGTACTACTCAGCAATTAAGAACAATGATTTCATGAAATTCATAGGCAAGTGGATGGAACTAGAAAGTATCTTCCAGAATGATTCAGACACAAAAGAAAACACATGGCATGTGCTCACTGATAAGTGTATTTTAGCCTAAAAGGTTTTAGTATACAACACACAAACCATATGCAGCTTAAAAAGAAGGAAGACAAAAATGTAGATGCTTAAATCCTACATAGAATGGAGAACAAAATAATCACAGGAGCTGGAGAGAGGGAGGGCCCAGAAAGGGAGGGACTAGAGAGGGAGAGTAGAGGGGGAGAGAAAAAAGGGGGACAAAGACTAAAAACAGGTACTGGAAAAGACAGGAATAAAAAGTACAGATGATCAGGAATTTGAATAGAAACAGGCCATAGAGGGGACTGGGGGACTGGGGTAGCCACTAGAAAGTCCCAGACTCCAGGGAAGAGAGACTCCAAGTTAACAGTAATGACTTTAGGCAAAAGGGGCGATACAACTTGTGGAGAGCATCTCCAGTAGATAGGCAGGGCCCCCAGTTGAGGAATGAGGCCATCCATGCACACCAAAACTTTTCACCTAGAAATGTTCTTGTCCAAAGGAAAGACAGGGACAAAAATGGAACAGAGACAAAAAGATATACCATTCAGAGACTGTTTCACCTAGGGATCCATCAGGTCTGCAGACATCAACCCCATACACTATTGCTAAAGTTAAGAAGTACTTGCTGACAGGAGCCTGATATGGTTGTTTTCTGAGAGGTTTTACCAGCAACTGATCAATATAGATACAGATGTTCTCAGCCAACCTTCAGTCTGAGCTTGGGCACCCAAATGGAAGATCTAAGGGAAGGACTAAAGGAGCTGAAGGGGATTGTAACCCTATAAGAACTGTATCAACTAACTGAACCACCCAGAGCTCCCAGAAATTAAACTACTAACCAAAGAGTATATGTGTAGAGAGCCTAGACTCCAGATACTTATGTAGCAGAGGATGGCCTTATCTGACATCATTGGGAGACAGAGGGAGACTTGATGCCCCAAAGTAGGGGAGTGCGAGAGGGGTGACGTGGGAGTAGGTTAATGGGTAGAGGAGCATTCTCATAGAGGCAAAGGGGAAGTGGATTAGGGGAGATGGGATGAAGAGTTTGTGGAGAGGTAACTGGGTAGGGGGATATCATTTGAAATGTAAATGAATAGAATGATTAGTAAATAAAAAGGTTCACATTTTTCTGCCTATTCATCTAGAACTATTGTGCCATAAACACATTCTCATACTAACCAGTTCCTTGTCTTTAAGAAATTGCTTTTAAATTACTGAGTGTAACAATTAGAACTTGAGTGGCAAGAAATGCATATGGTGTAATAATGATGTGGATGTTATGGGGAAACCATAATGGTGCAAACCTGCTACTATTACCTTACTAAACAGACATCTTTGTGAAATCAACATCGTTTGTAAAATTGTGTATCTGTACCAACAGATTAGTGGAGCTCTCAGGCCCTATAAGTTTTTTTGGGAAGAGGATGACATGGTAGTTGACCATAGGCATTCACAATTGCTCAGAGTGCAGAGAACTATGTGTGGGGTGTACAGCCACAAGTAAGATATCCTAAAGGCTCAGGGTTGCAGAAGAGAGGACAGAAAGATTATAAGAGCTAGAAGTTGAGGAAAACTATAGTGAAATACTGTCTTCTTGATTTGACAGGAACATCTCTCATGATCATCTGTGGTTGCTTATAGAAAGCCTGCAAAAGCGCAAACATTCCAGTAAACATTTCAACTTATTGAGGGAAACACTTAAGAACTCCTATCCTTAGATCAAAAACTATTGACAGTTTATAGCTTCTGAGAAGGGTAAGGCAGTGTTCTTTAAGAATGTGGTTCCTGATATATCAACCACTGCCTCATAGATAGTCCCACATTCATAACTACATATAGTCAACAAAAATTAGTGAAACAAAAATTAGACTCTGGTCATGTAAAAAAGAGGATATTAATTTGGGAAGAGACAAATGGGGGGATGGTGTGGGAGGAATTATGGGGAGGAGTGAAGAGTGAATATGATCAAAATTCATACATTGTATGAATGTATGAAGTTCCCTCAGATGTAATAAATATACTATACTAAGCATAGGACTGGAAGTGAAGGTCTGTTGATGTAGTTTGGTGGTGGGGTACATGCCTATCATTTTAGTCTTAGAGTTCATCCCATTGCCACAGAAAATTGCATAGATGAGGCCCTAAAATACTATAATCATTCTCTGTGGTAAAATACAGTTCTGTCAAGGTGTGATGTACCATACTGCACAAGCCTAATAAAGTTATCTTTGTTGAACCATTTGGTTGAAGTGGTGGCCATTCGGGGTTAATAATCACATAACAATCTTATGAGTTTTGGTTACAGTGGGATGTGTTTCCTTTCAGGTGAAGCACAGGGACTAAGCCCAACTAACTTGGTTTAGGTACACCTGGTCAAAGATAAAGCACCTTTTTCTCATCTTAGCGTCTAGATGAGCCTTGCTTGCTACTATTTTTTTAAGACAGTTTATGAATACTCTGGGGTGGTGAGTTGTTTTCATGAAATCATTTTTTTTTTTTTTTTTTTTTTTTTTTTTTTTTTTTTGAGTAATGTCTTAGCTTTCCTTCACATTGTCTGGTGGAGACTGATGGAGTTCTTTGTGGATGGGGATGAGAACCATTTAACTTCCATGCAGCTTTAAAGATGAAGATAAGCTTCAGCTCACGCCAGTGTTCCTGTAATCCTTCATTTCTTTTACTTAGAGTATCTGCCTGCTCTCCTTCCTGATGCCTGCTCTCTTAAACTGATGTTTCCAAGAGAAGGCTTAACTCAAAACGAGACATCTTAATCTTTCATTGTCAGAGTGGCAATCATACCTAATAGCTGTGGATGTGTAGCACGTGCTTCTAAGTACGCACGAGTAACTGGACAAGCTGTACCAGCTGGGACAGAGTGAGGGGAGGAGCAAAGCACACACAGGAACATGGTGGAGGACTTTGCCACCACACCTCCTCTGTTTATTCCAGTCTCTTTACTGGATGGCCATTTGAGAACAAGTAAGTGAAATACGTTTTTGCTTTTCCCTCTAGATTTGTTCCTGAAGAACAAAATGGAAACGACCTTTGCAAATCGTCACTTTTGTGATGTCTATGTTTTCACACCTGCATACCGGGCCATGGTTATGGAGCTCAGAGAACAGGTTGTAAGAGTCAGTTTTTCCTTCCACACTGTTGGTTCTCAGGCTCTAACCTGGGTTCTCAGGCTTCGCTGCACACATTTTTATCTTAGAATAACTTTTTTTATATTAGAAAAGTTCATTAAAGAAAAAGTTTGGAACTAGTATAAAGTTCTCATATATACCCTATCTGAGTTCCCCTATCATGATCATTATTAATTAAAACCAATGATTAATTTATATTTTAATACCTTTTACCTAGTTTTCTTCCCCTATTTCAGGATATCATGAATTCATATCACAGCTAACCATTATGTTTCAGTTTCTTCTTGACTGAGGCAATTTGTCAGACTTTTTTTCTGTTTTTAAACTCTGAGAGCTTAGAGAAAAACTGGTCAGGCATTTTGTGGAATATACCTGACTGGAGATTTGGATGATGCTCTCCTGGCTAATAGAAAGGTGATGTGGAGCATGACGTGACAGGGGACCACAGACACAAAGCGCCATCACTACTATTGCCTGCCATGCCTGTTTGTCTTAGCTTTCCCAACAGTCATGTTATCCTGGTCTCCCAACTTTCACCTTTTCATTTGTACCTTCTCTTGAAAGAAAGAAAATATGCACAAAATGAACTGTTCTGCTCCCTCTCCTTAAACAATCGAGCATTTGTATAATTTATTTAAAATTCTAGTGAATGGGATTTTTATCTTTTTCCACCATTTACTTATATTAGTATGATAGATATAATATATTGATAGTATGATTCAATGATTTATTTTTCTTTCCAAACTGCTTCTGTTTTCTGTATCAAATACTCTTTTACCTTGGCTCTTGTGTTTCTTTGACATACCTCCAGGTTTTAAAAGCACTTGTTAATTTTCTGGCACTGTAAGCCATAAGATGCTCCAGGATAACTTTATAAAGTAAGAATATAAAGTGAGAAGACTTACTGTATTCTCTTTGTAATTTAAAACTATAAGGAATGTTGAATAAGAAAAGCCAGAAATGTCTCTTTCATGCCAGCAAAGCTATTTGGTTCAATACATGAATTCTTGTAGAATTTTTTTTCTTACAGGTCCTTTGTTAAAGCCCTGGGAAGTAAAATCATTGGCAATATCACAATATGATAAATCATGAAGGAGAATGTTAGAATTTAGAAACCCTGATGAATTTAATAAATTTAATAGTCTGTTTTTTTTTTGAGTTGCTGACAAAAATATATCAGTAGATTCTATCTTCAAATGTATAATCCACTGTGGATTCTCCACAGACTCGTGCCCTGTGACTATAGATAGAAGTACAGACAGAGGACAGCAGTAGCTTTTTTTTTAATGTTTGTTGAAATTTTTTTGTGTTTGGCAAACAGAAAGCCTAGTCCTTTGAAGGGGTGCAGTGGGGGGTTGTTGGAAAAGATGGTTTCTGCGTTGACGAAACGAGAGGATAGTATATAAGATAAGCCTGGTTGATTTTGCAGTTTGTAGTAATGTAACATAAGGATGTTTTTAAGGGAATAACAACCCAACAGGCAGAAGTTATCACAGTAAATGTCTGTAGATAGATTATGTGTTTGTAAAGATGATGTTGGTTTGTAGTTGCAGTGATTTGAAGTAATTGTAGAATGATAATGTTTCTCTAGGTTAAAATCAGGGGGTAGAGTATAAAGAGAAAAAAAAAGTAGCATACTGTTACTTCAGCCATGTTTATCTAGCTGCAAGTTTAGAGGAAGTAATTTAGGTTCTGTTAACTTAAAAGGCTATTTGTGTGTGTGTATGTGTGTGTGTGTGTGTGTGTGTGTGTGTGTGCACACATGCTTATTTAAGTATCTAACAGGTATATGTGATGGACCTCAGTGTTTATGTGGGGGTCATACTTTGGGGAGTAGCTTTTGCCTTCTGCTTGGGGTACTAGGGGATGATGCTGGGGCCTTCACTCACTGAGACATCTTGCCATTTCAGGGTTTACTTCTTGAATAAAAGAGAATCACAGAAATTTTGTGAAAGTGTTTAACAATTATCATGATTATTATTGATTTTCTGGTATTGGTATCCTGGTGTCTATTTAGAACTTTCTTGGCTTTGAATAAACCAAATTTTGAGACTGAGCAATTAGTTCAGGAAATATTCTAAAGGAAGTTTAATGAAAAGTCCTAAATTTTCTTAGCTTTGGGCGTCTCTTTGAAGTCCTGCAGTCCCGGCCTTGCTTATATGTCATAAAAACAAACTGGAGGTTTAATTGTTCTTCAGATAATTAATCAATGTAATAGCATCAATTTTATTAGAGTTTTATGTAGATAATTTACTATCTTTATGATGTCAATAAAGCAAAGACTAATTTTTAGTCATATTTTTTCTTTAGAACTATTCTTTCATTCCTCCCTAGAACCTCTTAGAAACAAATAAATAGCTCCTATGAACATGACATGATTAATAATGATGTTTACAAAGGACTTTTAGCTTACTGAACATTTATTTATTTATTTTTGTTTTTGTACTGACAATGTTTATTGGATAATTGGCACTATATGTTCTTCTAGTCAGTAGGGTGTCATTGGTTCTTTTTATTTTTCACTTTGGAATTTATTTATTTTTCCTCTTTTTTATTGAATATTCTCTGTATTGACATTTCAGGTGTTATCCCCTTTCTACCAATCCCATCCCCACTCCCCCTCCCATTGCCTTTATGAAGGTTGCTTCTTCTCCTAGCCTTCCTCTTCCACCTCAGCACCTTGGCATTTTCCTATACTGGGAAAATGAACCTTTACTGGATCAAAGTCCTCTCCTCTCATTGATGCCAGAGAATGAAAACCCTCTGCATATGTACCTGGAGCCATATGTCTCTCCATAAAAATTCATTGGGTGGTGTTTTAGTCCTGGAGAGCTGTGGCGAGTTTGGTTAGTTAATAAATTTGTTCTTCTCATCGGGTTGCAGACCCTTTCAGTGCCTTCACTCCTTTCTCTAGTTCCTTTATTGGGGTCCCCATATTCAGTCAAATGGTTAGCTGCAAGCATCCTCCTCTGTATCAGTATGGTTCTGGCAGAGCCTCTGAGAAGGCTTCCATATCCTGTCTTACTAAGCATTTATTTACATTATCTCAACACAAATTTCCTGGTGGCCTCATTCTGTGAATGAAAAGGAAAAAGGCTTCATTTTCAGAATTCCTGGTAGTAACTTAAGAGAAACACTATATAATTCAGCTCAAAATGACCATGGTGAGTCTGTAAGGATGCTCCAGAGAAATAGAACCAATAGGAAGTACACATTACATACACATATTAATGTTACCAGTCATTGATAATAGCTTAATATGTACACATTACCTTATATATCTGCCTCACATAATTAAGCCTAAAACATCTAGACTGAAGGATGTCAATAGTGTTAGGTTCTTATTCAAATCCAAGTCTGTAGGTGAAAGTCCAACATCCCTAAGTGAAGATCACCAGACAGAGAAGAAGAATTGTGTCTCCTGTAGCCTGTTGTTTTCTTAGCCTCTTCTGTTCAGGCCTTTCACGGATTGAATGACATTTGTACACAGAGCAATCTACTCATTCTGATTCTACAGTTGTGGAGCACATCATGAAACATCCTCAGAGACATTTATGGCATAAACTTTAATCAGATGTCTGAGCACTTTGAAACTTTCTTTGTATTTCACCAGGAAGTAACCATCTTGAAATCTGTATGAATACAAATTCTCTTGTGAGGGGACAATTTTCTGAAAAAGATTAAATAATAATAATGGTAATAATAATAATGATAATAATAATACTGTAAAGAAGCTAAAAAAATAACTTTTTGAGAGTCAACAACAGATATGTCCACTGTGGTTCTATGAATGCTAATGTCACCATTTTAGTGTAGTCTAGATCCTCTTCATTGTAGGTAGAGATTATGTCAACTAAACTAGCTGCAATTTGGATGAAATAACATAGCACTATGGAAAAAGTGTTCCCATTTCTTCTCAAGAAACTGGAATTATTAGGTATCCACTAAAGAATCTGTATGATAGATGTAATGTGTTCGATATGCCCTGTAATGATTTGTTTTACAATGAAGGTGAATGATCTTATGCTATGCCATTGCTAATAATGTTATTTTATATTATCTGAATCTGAGCCATAATAAATTAGTATCAGATGGGTTCTATCTTTCATTTTCAGGTCAATAAATCTCCATAGGGAGCTCATTGTACCCTATTAATTGTGACAGCACAACTTCCACATTTTGCAAAGGACCCTGAGGTGTCATACATATTTCTCTTCTGACTGGTTTGATTTTGACTTGGTACATGGAGATTATTTTTTTTTTATTTCAGTCACAGTATTCTGACTGGTTGCTTCCTGTATTGTGTATGGTAACCATTTTGATCATAATTTCTAAAGAAAATATGCTTAGAATAAAATAAATCTGAGCAAATCTGCAAAGATGTTTTGTTTCACAGTTTTAAAAATAGTGGTATTTATACTCTTTAAGTTTTCTTGAAAAAATGTAAGATATATTGTAGAAAAAAATCAGTCTCAGACCTCAGAAAAGGACAAAAGCCAAAGTACATTTTTATTTGTAGGGCTACATTTCAATGTTCCAAGCAGTTCTCTAGTGGACACCAATTGAATATGCCCTTATTCAAATTAATACTTACATTCCAGACTCCTTATGGTAAATTAGCACCAGATTCCCCAGGTTAAATGTTAAGTCCCAGAAAATAATCTAATTCATAAGCCAATTGTTAGCCTCAAGCTCTGTGCTGTGTCCGTTATAAATTTGTTTCCACAGTCTCATCATTGGGCGTGCTTAATTTTACAAAGTGGTTCATAGAACATACAGTAATAATTACATATGCTTATTGGGTTGTTATAAAAATATTACAAAGAATACTGATTAAAGAGCTAGATGGCAGGATATATGGAGTAAGGTCAGAAATGCCGAGTCTGTAGTCTTCTATAGGCTACATCCTTCCCTGTACATCCATTGATTTAATGATCTAGAAGCTTCATGAATCTAACAATTTTGGGCCTTAATGGTCATATTATTTCCTTTGTATTATTTATTAAATCATTAGCCATTGGTGATTGTACTGGCTGTTTTTGTTGTTGTTGCTTTGTTTGTTTGTTTTGGTGTGTGTGTCAATTTGACACAAGCTATAGTCATCAGAGAGGATGGAGCCTTATTTGATGAAATGTTTCCATGGAATCAGGTGTAAGAATTTTTTTCAATTAGAGATCAATAGGGGAGGGCCCAGCCCACTGTGAATGGTCCCATTTCTGGGCTGGTGATCCTGGGTTCTATAAGAAAGCAGGCTGAGCAAGCCATGAGCTAGGCAGGAAGGAACACCTTCCATGGCCTTGGCATTAGCTACTGCCTCCAGGTTCTAGCCCTACTTGAGTTCCTGTCTTGACTTCCTCCAACAATGGATTATGGTCTGGAAGGATAAATCAAGTTAACCCTTTCCTTCTCAACTTGCTTTTTGGTCATGGTGTTCCTTTGTGGCAATAGAAACTCTAACTAATACAGTCATATACTCAATTTTCTGTCAGTCCTATAATAGATACTATGGTATAGGGTTGAAAGTCAAAATCCCTCTTATTATGTCTTCATCTTTACAGTGGACAGCACTTATTTATTATTCTAAGTATCTAGTATTTAAGTATTCTATGGTATCAGTCATCTTCCTAATGTGCATAAAAATTTCATTCTTTGGATATTCCATTGTTTTGGGGGTGCATGTATTGAGAAATCAGAATAAATACAGGAAGAAAAAAATGCAATGAATATGTCACAATATCACACAGAGATGCAAGGGGAAGTGGTGAGGAAGATGACAAAAAATAGTATATGAAGAAGAAGGTATCTGAGGCATGTCATGTTTCTTCCAGTTTTATGTCACTTGAGTTTGACTACTATTTTTTTTATTTACATTTTTCTATATAGATGTACTGAGGTTGAATCTATGGATTTGCTCCTGATATGCTCTACCACTGAATTTTTAAAACAAGTCCTTTTTAATATCATTAATGCTTTTTAATATTTCATATAGATATATACTGAGTTCTGATTGCTCTCATCTGTATTCTCTCTCTTCTTTGTCTACTCCACCTCATTTTCTACTAATCTCTTTTCCACATTTATATATTTTTGTTTTGTTTGTGTCCCACTGGACTGATCATCTGTGTGACTACAGTATTGAACTATCCACTGGCATTTGATGGGTTTACTAACGGGCACACATCTTAAGACAATGTTTTCCCATCTTCTAAAGTCTACCAGTAGCCAATGTTCAGAAGTAAGAGGACCCAATGAGCCGCTCATCCACGAATGACTCTTAGTCTTGACAAAGCCTTTCTTGTGTAGATTCTGTGCAACTGACCATAGTTGCTATGAGTTTATGATTATAATGACTGCATTTTGTCTAGAAGATGAGGTTTTATAGCCTTCTATCTAACTGACATCTGTTACATTCTTCTGTCTCTTTTTAAGCAATGTTCCCGAGTCTTAGAGAGCATAGTTTATGTGATGTGTTTACTCTCAGCATTTTGGTACTAAGTCTTTATTCAGCACATTTCACTACAAGGAGATGCTCCTTAACCATGGTTAAAATTAGTCTGTCTGTGTGCATAACTATACATATTTAGAAGGCAGAGTAACACTATATTTATTTAGCTAAATATAAGCACTAGTTTACATCCCAGCGATTTTAGGCATGTGTTTTTTAAGTTAAAGTACCACAAAAAGGTTCTTGTGTATGGAACAGGGCTCAGTATAAGCACAAGGTGGCTGGTTACCTCCATAATAGTCATGGCACCATTGCAAGTACATATTACCCGACACACTGGTATCGTGGTTCATAGAGCTCACAGCTATAAAAGTTCACTGATGTCTTTTTTTTATACCAGCAGCCTGTATAGCACCTTCTACCACTTTAAAAGCTTGCTGTCAGAGAGAACGTTTCCAGCTTATTTCCAGCTTGATTTCTCTGATTCTTACAGATAAGATTTGTGATGTTTTAGCAATAGTGTTTTATCATATAGTTCTGATGGGTAGTCAAATGGAAAGGCAACAACATTCTTTTGGGGGGAAAAGAAGGGAATTTCTAGAATATTCTTGACCAACAACTGGTAGGAAGATATTTAATACCTGACATTGAAGTTTTTGTTCATTATATTGTTTCTTCTGGGACAAGTATATCTAGCCATGCAGAAAACAAGTAATGTTATACAGGCTTTGTTATATTTAGGATGACACATACATATGTACATGTTCACATATGCTTATAATAATGATGAAAAAGTCCATGAACACTAAAGAGCATAGATGAATATTTAAGAGTGTCTAGCAGCCTGAAAATATATGAAATCAAACATTAGGGAAATAACACTGGAAAAATTTAGATAAACAAACCGAGTGACTTCTGCCTCTCTGTCAGCTCTTTCTTAATGTACATGATGCTTTCTTATTTCCATTTGCACAAATGTACTCAGGCTTCAAGGGCTTGGATGTAATATAGAGAGTCAAAGCAGATAAACACTCAAATTCTCAAGTGCTTCACATTTGTCAGTTTCAAAGGAAAGATATTGCTTTAATGCACGTGTGCTTGTGTGCGTATAAACATTTTATTAAACACATGCTTCTAGACAAACTCCATTTGGTGAGACCACAAGCCTGTAGTCGCTACATGTTGTAAAGAAAAAAAATCAGCAAGAAGTTAACTAGTTAGTTTTGATAATAAATAAGACCTCCTAAGCTACTTTAAGCGTCTACTCACGTATCCTTCAGTGTGCTTGTTAGCTCTTCCTGTGTCTAAGCTTCTCATCACTCACTCTTCACAAAGATAAACATTGCTGTTGCACATGATTCAAACATGAGAATCTGTGTTTGTATTTGTCTTTCCAACTGAGTATACTAATAGTGTTTAATAGTGATGCTTCTTTATGTTAGTGTTTTGTGTAGTACAGAATCTCACTGATAATACTGTGATAACCAAACTTTCTTCCACACCAAAACCTGGTGACACTCCCTTTTTTTGTAATAGACATTTACAAAACCATGAAGAAATCATTTCATCTTCTTATGGATCATTTCTGTGTGTTCAGAAAACACTAACTATTTCCTGGGGTGGGAGGGCATGAGATTTAACAAATTTACTCTCACACTAATATAGAGCCTTTGACATTCCAAATGGTCTTACACACAAGCCAAGAACATGTGCAGGGGGAAGTTCAACATGATGCTTTCACAAGAAACTACTATGGATTGCAATAAACTCGGCCTGAAGATGAGGAGTGAGGAAATTCAACAGTTTGATATGCTGAAAAACAATCCACAAAGCTGCTGAATAGAAATGAATTGAGAAAGAACTGTCTTTTAGCCATGAATTCCAAACAATCTAAGTAGAAACCTGCACGTTTTATAATTCATCTAAAGGTAGTTTGGGACTCATAAAAGACTTGGCAATCTTTGGATTTTAAGCAAAAGAAATATTTTGTAGATAAAACTGTATACTCTTAAAGCAGAAATTTATGCCAGATCAAGAAAGTAATCTGGCTTGATGGCTAAAAGTGTGTCTTGTTCTGGCATAGGAACTGTGTTTGGTTCCCAGCTCTCATGTTAGATGGATGACAATTGTTTATAACTCTAGCTCCAGGGAATTGAACACCTTCTTCTGGCCTTTGTGTATATCTGTGCACACATACCATACACACAAACATATGTACATAAATGCAAGGGATAAAACAAACTTTTAAAAAAGAGGCCTACTCTCTAAAGTTCTTTAAAAATGAGTAAAAAGGTAAGAATCACAACCAGATGGTTGAAACTTCCTCTTATGACAAATGTAATCTTTGGCTTTTTTTTGTGTTTGGAGACAAGACTCCTGCTTCTTCAGTGCATGAGTATGTAAAAAGCTTTGGCAGTTTGCTGCTACAGTTTTTATCTATTTATTCATTTTTAGGAAAAAAAGCCTTTTTTTCATTTTCTGTTTACTTGGAGTACAATCATTTGGAAAACAATCCACTCTTTGCATCTTAATGTTATTAAATTATATGCAGATATAGTATAATACTGTTCTCTTAGGACACAAAACACTTTGGTTTTTAAACACTTATGAGAGGTGCCCTGCTTGAGATGTACAGATAGCTTTCATTAGTGCTAATGGGAGTTATGTTTCTGCACCAGGAGAAAATAGAGCCTGCAGAGTTTAAATTATACTCGATGTAAATCTTCCAGATGGAATAAATTATGAGAGATGCTTAGAGGGAAAAGATCTAAATATCTCTCCAAGCCATAGCTTAATAGCAAAGCAATGGTTCTGAGTAATAGGAGTAGAGTCAATGGTAATAGCTGCTCTGCTCGTACATGTTCAGTAGTTGATACTGACACTTGAAAATTTGTATTGAATTAGTGTTGCACTTGAGTACCATTATTTTCCAGAAGGCCTGGAAGATAGCTCTCTATCTTGAAGAGTTCATTGAAATGGGTTCAATCTGTGTTGGTTTACAAAGCCATCAATCTTAAATTTAGTAAATTCTTAATCTGCCAGAGCAAAACCAGAGAGACCTCATGATGTGTTTTAAGAATGGCCCCTTATGAAAGCATAGTTTTTTTTATTTTTCATTTTGGGAAAAATTGCTCACTGTTTTTATTTTAAACTGTGTACTTTTAAAATTTTGTTTTGAAAATTATTTTCTATATATCTGAAATACCCAGAAATGTCCCCTATTCTGTTTACCTAGTCAATGACTCTAAGATTTTTGTTTTGAAATGCATTAGATTTTATTTTGTTTGTGATTGTTTGAGTTGAGAACTACTGTCCTCTATTTGTGTCAAGTTAACTGGAGAACTGATGACTTTAAGTTTTATTCTATGATCCTTAGCAGTTATAATATTCAATTATCTTCTTTTTGCAATTATTGTCTTCACTTCTTTCTAACATTGTAGTGGAAATATAATATGGTATATAATCAACTATTAAAGTAGAAAATGTGCAAGGTACAGACAGAGTCATGAGCAGAAGGCAGGATGTCAGCCAAATAACAGCAGGTGACTTTGGAAAGATGATTTCCTGCTGCACTTGCTGTTGATACAACCATTTTTTCCAAAAGGGCTTATTTTTATTTTTATTTGTATGTGTGTAAATGTATGTCACGTGTGTACAGGTGCCTATGAAACCTGGAAGAGGGCAGCTGATTTCCAGTTTCTGTAGTTTCAGATGGTTGTGAGTCCCTTGACATGAGTGCCGTGAACTTCTCGAAGAAAGAACAGGAAGTTTATTTGAAAACATAGCCTCTGGTTAAGACTTTATAGGATCTAGATTGTTGAAAATGCAGGCCCAAAGATAATTCTCACCAGAAATTTTTTTTTTGTGCAGCACATGGTGGTTAACATAGAATACCTTAAGCAGTCAAGGTGTTGAGAATAAGTGTCTGTGGTGTGCCTAGACACACACCGGGCTTCTGGACTCAGTGTTCACAAAACATCATGGAAGAAGGGGGTGGGGTGATCAGTGGAGCCAGAGATTGTGGAAGAGCAAAGGAAAATAATGTGTTCTTGTCATGACAGATGCTACACTTGTAAACTCACAAGATCTGTGGTAGCTTATCCAAGACCTACATGAGATCAAACTAGTAGATGATTTTAGCACAGAGAGGCTTAGAACTCAAAAGTTCTCTCCTACAATTGAGAAACTACTGACAGCCGATTGCTGCTAGTCAAGGAAGACTCAATATTCTTGAGGGATGTGGCCTTTGGTAGGCAAAAATATCTACTGAATGGCCCATATGCATGCCTAAGTGGGCAGTACACATTAGACCCAGTGAATTGCAAAATAAGAGAATATCAAATTATGAGGAAGATCTTGGGTAAAAAATTAATATAGGATCACTCCAGAGGATCTGGGAGGAGTCATGGCTAGGACTGGGGGAGTGAATATGGTCAAAACCCAATGAACTTATGTATTAGCTCTTTTGTTTTTAAACATTTATTCAGGCCATCTACCAACAGGAACGGGGAGATCCAGAGTGACAGGTCAGGTTCATGGGAAAGATAGTAACCAATCACTGACAACAAGACCACATATACTCACAGACAACAAGATGGCAAGAGAAAAGTGAAAGAAGTTACCCAAGGGAAACCAAGACAACTTGGCAACACCAGAACCCAGCTCTCCCATCACAGCAAACAGAAGAATGCCAAACACTCCAGAAAAAGAAGACTCAGACCCGAAATCATACCTCAAGATGATAATAGAGAACCTTAAGCAAGAACAGGAGGAAAAGTATAAAGAATTAGAAGCTTTTAAAGAAGAATCAAGAAAACCACTCAAAGAAATCAAAGAACTAGAGGAAAACAGAAGCAAAGAGATGAAGGAATTGAAGAAGGAATTTAAAATGGAAATGGAAACAATAAAGAAAACACTAAAAGAGACAACCCTGGAGGTAGAAAACCTTAAAAAAAAATCAGGAGTCACAGATGCAAGCATCTTCAACAGACTACAAGAGATGGAAGAGAGAATCTCGGGGACTGAAGACAACATTGAAAACATAGACAAAATGAGAGAAGAGCAATGTCTATCCTGGTGAGGTTTTTTGTTTAAATGGCAAGGAATAATCAATGTTTTCCCTTAGGAATGGAGACATAGGTAAGTGGAGTCAGGCAGTAGGTACAAAATGAAGCTGCTGCTTGGTGCAGTTTCTGTATCATTGGTAAAAATAAAGCAAAGGGGATGGGAAGGCTGGTAAGGTAAGCCTCACCTCTGAGAACAGAGGCTGGGGTCTAGGCCTGTGGGTGCAAAGGTGCCTCAGCATAGCCAGCATTTAGCACATGTAAACCCACTGCCCACATCTGGGCTCAGGGTTGGCCATTTGCTAGTTCTGCTGCCCTCTTAAGATCTTACTGCCAAATAAGTCTTCATGTCCTTTAAAAAAAAAACAATCAGAGAAGATGCAAAAGCCAAAAAGCTCCTAACTCAAAATGTCCAGGAGATTCAGGACACAATGAGCAGATCAAACCTAAGGATAATAGAAATAGAAGAGGCCAGAGAATATCAACTAAAAGGCACAGTAAATATCTTCAACAAAATTGTAGAAGAAAACTTCCCTAACCTTAAGAATGAGTTGACTATGAGCATAAAAGAAGCCTAGAGAACTCCAAATACAGTGGACCAGAAAAGAAATTTCTGCCTACAAAGAATAGTCAAAACACCAAGTGCCCCAAGCAAAGAAAGAATACTAAAAGCAGTAAAGAAAAAAGATCAAGTAACTGGTAAGGCAGACCAATCAGAAGCACACCCAACTTCTCAACAGAGACTATGAAAGCTAGAAGATCATGAACAAACATAATGCAGACCCGAAGAGAACACAAATGTCAGCCCAGGCTGCTATACCCAGCAAAATTCTTAATCCCCATAGATGGAAAGACCAAGATATTCCAGGACAAAACTAAATTTACACAATATCTGACCACAAACCCAGGACTACAATGAATTATAGGAGGTAAACTACATCCTAGTAAAAACAAGAAAATACCTAAGTAAGAAAACCAAAAGAAGAAAGACACACAGGCACAATTCTACCTCCAAAACAAAAATAGCAGGAAACAACAAACACTATTCACTAATATCTGTTAACATAAATGGTCTCAGTTCCCCAATACAAAGATATAGGATATCAGACTGGATAAATAAACATAATCCAGCATTTTGATGCATACAGAAAACTCATCTCAGAGACAAAGACACATACTATCTCAGTGTAAAAGGTTGGGAAAAAACTTCCAAGTAAACCGCCCCAAGAAGCAAGCTGGAGTGGCCATTCTAATATTGAATAACATAGATTTTCAAACAAAAGTTATCAAAAACGATTAGGAAGGACACTTTTTACTCATTACATAGAAAATTTGTCAGGAGAAAATTTCAATCCTTAACATATATGCTCCAAATAAAAAAACACACATATTCATTAAAGAAACCTTATTAAAGCTCAAAAAATACATTGCACCAGACACAATAAGAGTGGGAGACCTCAACACCCCAATGTCATCAATGGACAGATCATGGAAACAGAAACTGATTAAGGACACAGTGCAACTAGCAGAGGTTAATAACCAATTGGAATTAATAGACATCTACAGAATATATCATCCTCAAACAAAAGATGCATCTTCTTCTCAGCACCTCAGATACCTTCTCCAAAATTGACCATATAATTGGTCACAGAACAAGCCTCAATAGATAAAAGAAGATTGAAATACTCCCATGCATCCTATCAGATCACCATGGTCTAAGGCTGGTCTTTAATAACAACAAAGACAACAAAAATTCCATATACACATGAAAACTAAACAATGCTCTATCAAACGATAGTATGGTCAAAGAATAAATAAAGAAAGAAATTAAGGATTTTCTAGAATTGAATGAAAAGACAACATACCCAAACCTATGGGATGCAATAAAAGCAGTACTGAGAGGAAGACTCATAGATCTGAGTGCTTACAAAAAGAATCAGGAGAGAGCATACACTAGCAACTTGACAGAAAAGTTGAAATCTCTAGAACAAAAGAAAGCAGATACACCCAAGAGGAGAAGACAGCAAGAAATAATCAAACTTAGGGCAGAAATAGACCAAATAGAAATGAAAAGAACCATTCAGAGAATTAACAAAATCAAAAGCTGGTTCTTTGAGAAAATTAACAAGATTGATAAACCCTTAGCCAGACTAACTAGAGGGCAAAGAGAGAGTATACAAATTAACAAAATCAGAAAGGAAAGTGGAGACATAATAACGGAAACTGAGGCAAGAAATCATTTGATCCTACTACAAAAGCCTATACTCAAGAAAACTGGAAAATCTCCAAGAGATGGATGAATTCCTAGACAGATACCAGATACTAAAGTTAAACCAGGACCAGGTAAACCATCTAAATAATCCCATAACACCTAAAAAAATAGAAACAGTCATCAAAAGCCTCCCAACTCAAAAAAGCCAAGGTCCAGATGGGTTCAGTGCAGAATTTTATCAGACATTTATTGATGACCTAATACAAATACTCTCCAAACTATTCCACAAAATAGAGGCTGATGGAACACTACCTAATTCATTTTTCAAGCCCACCATAACCCTCATTCCTAAAACACACAAAGACCCTACAAGGAAAGAGAACTTCAGACAAATCCCACTTATGGACATTGATGCAAAAATACTCAACAAAATCCTTGCAAACTGAATCCAAGAACACATCAAAACGATCATTCACCATGACCAAGTAGGCTTCATCCCTGGGATGCAGAGATGGTTTAATATACAGAAACCCATCAAAGTAATCCACCATATAAAGAAACTCAAAGAAAAAAAACCACTTGGTCATCTCACTAGATGCTGAGAAAGCACTCAACAAAATTCAGCACCCCTTCATGTTTAAAGTCTTGGAAAGAACAGGAATCCAAGGCCCATACTTAAACATAATAAAAGCAATATACAGCAAACCAATAGCCAACATCAAACTTAACAATGAGAAATTTGAAGCAATCCCACTAAAATCAGGGCCTAGACAGGCTGCCCACTCTCCCTTTCCCTATTCAACATAGTACTGGAAGTCATGGCTGGAGAAATTAGACAGCAAAAGGAAATCAAAGGGAAAAATTTGAAAAGGAAGACGTAAAAAATCACAGTTTGCAGATGACATGATAGAATAAGTATGTGACCCCAAAAATTCCACCAGAGAATTTCTACAGCTGATAAACAAGTTCAGCAAAGTGGTTCAATATAAAATTAACTCACACAAATCAGTAGCCTTCCTCTACTCAAAGGAAAAACATGCAGAGAAAGAAATTAGGGAAAAGATACCGTTCACAATAGTCACAAACAATATGAAATATTTTGGTGTGACTCTAACTAATTAAGGAAATGAAGGACCTCTATGACAAGAACTTCAAATCTTTAAAGAAGGAAATCGAGGAAGATCTCAAAAATGGAAAGATCTCCCATGCACATGATTTGGAAGGATCAACATTTTACAAATGGCCATATTACCCAACACAATCTACAGATTCAATGCAGTCCCCATCAAAATTCCAACCCAATTATTCATAGAATTGGAAAGTGCAATGTGCAATTTGATCTGGAATAACAAAAGACCTAGAATAGCGAAATCCATCCTCAACAGCAAGAAAATATCTGTGGGAATCACCATCCCTGGCCTTAAGCTATATTACAAGGCAATTGTGCTGAAAACTGCATGGTACTGGTACAGAGATAGGCACGTGGATCAATGGAATAGATTAAAAGATCTAGAGATGAGCCCTCACATATATGGTCACCTGATTTTTGACAAAGGAGCTGTAAACATTTAGTGGACAAAGGACAGCCTCTTCAACAAATGGTGTTGGTCCAACTGGTACTCAGCATGCAGAAGAATGAAAATAGACCCTTTCTTATCTCCTTGTACAAAGCTCAAGTGCAAGTGGATCAAAGATCTCCACATTAAACCAGGTAAAGCGAAATTATTAGAAGAGAAAGCCTTAGAACACATAGGCACAGGAGAAAATTTCCTGAACAGAACACCAATGGCTGGTGTTCTAAGGTCAAATATCGACAAATGGAACTTAATGAGATTGCAAAGTTTCTGTAAGGCTAAGGACACCGTCAGAAAAACAAAACTGCAGCCAACAGATTGGGAAAAGATCTTTATCAACCCCACATCTGATAGAGGCCTAATGTCCACATTATAAAATGAACTCAAGAAGTTAGACACCAGAGAATCAAACAACCCTATTAAAAATGGGGTACAGAGCTAAACAAATAGTTCTCAATTGAGCATCTGAGGAAGTGCTTAATATCATTAGTCATCAGTGAAATGCAAATCAAAAAAATCCCTGACATTCCAACTCACACCAACCAGAATGGCTAAGATCAAATATTCAGATGACAGCAGATGCTGGTGAGGATGCAGAGAAAGAGGAACACTTCTCCACTCTTGGTGGGGTTGTAAGCTTGTATAATCACTCTGGAAATCAGTTTGGTGATTCCTCAGAAAATTGAACATAGTACTACCTGAAAACCCAGTTATTCCACTTCTGGTCATATACCCAAGAGAAGCTCCAACATACAACAAAGATACATGCACCACAATGTTCATAGCAGCTCTATTTATAATAGCCAGAAGCTGAAAAGAACCCAGATGTCCTTCAGTAAATGAATGGTTACAAAATTTGTGGTACATTTACACAATGGAGTACTATTCAGCTATCAGAAACAATAACTTTATGAAATTCTTAAGAAAATGGATGCATCTAGAGAATATCATCCTGTGTGAGATAACCCAGTCACAAAAGAACAGACATAATATGCAGTCACTGATAATTGGATACTAACCCCAGAAAGCTCTGAAAACGAAAGAAACAAATCACAGACTATATGAAGTTCAAGAAAAAACAGAGGCCAAAAAAATAAATAAATAAATAAAATGAAAAACCATTATGTTTAATCTTTACACACCAAGAAAACTTTGTCTATTTCCAGGTTACTTCTTGTTTTACATGTACTTTATTCTCATTGTAACTAGTAAGATTTTAATGCATACTATCAAACCTTTAAAAAATCAAGTGCTGATAAAAATGTATTCATACACTTTTATGCAAAGATGCTTAAAATCTGCACATTTTTCTTTGTTTTTTAAAATAAAGTTGTTCAATTTATTAAAAAAGCATTTATTTATTTATATATTTATTATTTTTTATTTACTTTTCAGGGAGTATTGCTAAAGAGGAGGTGGAAAGATTTAAAAGCCAGAATACCTGAAGAGCTACTGTTAATTTTTTCCTAGAAATGGTTGTATAAATAATTGATAAAATATCAGTATCATATGGATATGCTAATGGGAAAGTGGCAAATTACATGGTGTCTTTTTACTAGACAAAGAATTTCAGGTGTTTAATGACTCTTGGAGAAATACCCTTTTCTGTGATGAAACCCATTGCTTCTTTTCTAAATCACAGTGCCTGGACGTCATGTATATTCCTATAAGCCAGTTTACCAAGAGGTATTTATATATATTTGTTTATACACACACATATACACACTCACATTTTTAAAATGTAAAACAAGAATAATTGAAGAAAAGTGTCTATGAACTTTGGAATGTAGGGAATGTAGGCTGGAGAAAAACAGGTGGGAGGGGCTGACTTCAGCTAAGAAAAATATAGAAAAATGATGTAACAATACCTCAGGTTAAATAGTTCTAAGATTTTTTTTGACCGATTAATCAAAATGAAAAAAAATTAAAAAATGTAATCTAAGTTAATAGAGTCAGAGATGAACTGTAAGTATTAAGACAAAGACAAATTTAGAATAAAAAACAAATATTATAAAAATGTGTATTCAATTAAGCTGGAAAACCTAAAAGAAATAGATGAATTTCTTGATTCATCCAAACCACTAAGATTAAACCAAGAAGTCAGCAATGTACACATAGTCAGAGGAAATGAAAAGATTGAAAGAGCAATAAAAATACTAGGTTCATAAGGATTTAGATCAAAATTCAACTAGATATTCAAACAAATACAGCCAGCCCTTCTTTATTCCAAAAAGAAACAGAAAATTCAGTGCAAAACTTCTATAAAGCTAACATCACCCAAGGCACATAAAGATACAACAAAAGAAAACTAAAAGCCAATATACATAATGAATGTGTACTTTAAAATACTCAAAAAATTACAGACATACTTAAAAAAGATTAACCCTTATGAACAAGTTGACTTTTTCCTTAAAATGCAGAGATGATTTAATGTACAGAGATCAATTAATGTAGCACACTAGATAAGTTGATTTAAAGATAAAAATTCACACAATCACTTTATTACATGCAGAAATACCCTTTAGGTGTGTTGGGGGTAGGGTCCCAAAATGCCTTCATCATAAAGGTCCTAGAAAATGTGAGCTAAAAGGAACATACTATAATACTACGAAAACAAAAAGCACATGAATATCATAGTCAGCATCATCATGAATGGTGATGAATCAATCCCACTAAAGTAAGGATATGTGTATGTCCATTGTCCACACATATTTTCAATAACTTGGTTGAACCATTAGCTGAAGAAATAAAGCAAATGGAAGAATTTAACAGGAATCAAACAGGAAAGGTAGAAGTCAAATATGTCTATTTACAGATGCTGTGACACTATACATTAGAGATCCACAAAATTCTAAAATAAAAAATCTTCTATAAATAATAAACAAATTCTGCCATGTGGAACAATATAGAATCAACTTGCAGAAATGAAGAGCTTTCATATACATCCCATAAACAAACATACAGATAAGGAGATCCTGGAGTACCATTCACAATAGCTACAAAGGGGGAAGAATATAGTGAAGGGTTAGTATTATAAAAAAATTAAACCTCTGAAGAAGGATATAAAGACACTAGAAAATGGGAAGATATCTCATGCTCATGGATTGGTAGAACTAATATTGTTAAAACCTCCATTTTATCAGAAGTTTTTTCCTAATTCAAAGCAATTATAATCAATCATCAGATTCTTCACAGAAATAAGAAAAACTATCTCAAAATTCATATTAAGCAGCATAAGATCCAGATAATCAAAACTTTCTTGAGCAAAAATAAGAATGCATTTGTGAGTACTTAAACTCTATTATAAAGCCATAGTAATAAAATGATACTGGCACAAAAACAAAAGCATAGACCAATAAAACAGTATTCAGAGACCCAAACATGAGCACATGCAACTTACATCACTTAATACTTGACAAAATTTCAAAAACCAAAGCTGGAGGAAGAAATCATCCTAAGTAGATAGTTTTTAAAAAACTGGCTATCCAAATGCAGAAAAATCAAATCTGCTAATATTCATATCACCTTGCATGAAAATAAACTTACAAAGAGTAAAAGGCCTAAACACAAAACCTATAACACTGAGCATGCTAGAAGTAAGCATAGGTAAAATTAAAAAATTAGAAAATTTGCATAGCTAAAGAAACAAGTTCTTAGCTATTAATTTTACAGAAAAATGAATACCATACATAACAATATTAAAATAAAAACAACAAAATAAATAAATAAAAATCAAATTCATTTGTAAAAAGCTAGCACATCAAATATTTCAAAATAGCAAGATGAAGTAAAATGATGACCAAGAGTGTAACAAATGACAAAGCTAACACAAAGATGAAGTATTTGAGTGATTTCTTTATAGGCACTTTAGAACTGAATGTTCTCAGTTGATGTAGACCTGAGGAAAGGATAAAGGAATGTGTAGCTTTTGTCTTTCGAATTAGATTTTTTCTGGTGCTGGGCCTTTTCCAGACAAATGTTAGGTGTCTGCCAGAGGTGACTTATCCTCCCTTTGTGTTCCTAGTGCTCTGTTGCCAATATCTTATTTTAGATTCTGTGGTTTGGGCAGGATCTCTCATTATCCAGAGACTCTAGTTTGTGTTTCTTGGGTAGCTGATTTTCTAGCTGAGTTAGTGTGTCTCAAGTATACTGGGGGTTGGAGAAAGCAAGAAGAGCATTTACATTTGTATACACCAGGGAATATCAAACTCCAAAGTCATTCTTAATTGATAAAACTCTAAAGTATCTTTAATTGTCAAAGTATGCTCCCAACTACTATAGTTGGGACTACTGCCTCCTGAATACTTTACTGCCATAAACAAAGTCTCAGAGCACCTGAACCTTCCTGCTTGTCACATGAACTTCTTACTGTCTGTGGCTGCTTCCCAGAACCTTCTCTCCCCCTAGAAGCTTATTAAAATGACTTCAGTAGCCTTGTTTGTTAGTTTCACGTTATCAGTCTCCCAGGGCAGCTCAATTCTAGAACAGTAGGTTTTCGATGGAGATGGTACTGACCTGTGAGTTCCTACCTGTGACAGAAGTTCTCTCCATGGCTACCATTTACAGTAGAGTAGGCACCATGCCGGTTACCTGCGACTAAACTGGGGTGAGAGCTGAGACCTTGTCCTATGGATAGTGTGGCTGACCTTTTGGATGAGCTTCTTGTTTGGATGTGGGAGTCTTGGTCTGGAGCCATGTGCAGCTTGGTATGTTCTCTCCAAACTGTTCTCGTCCCAATATCAGCTGCTCTAGAACTCTCATTGTAGATTTCCAGCATCCTCAGCTCATCTCCTTACCTGGCATCTTCTCCGTTACACTCTGTCACCCAGGGGTGGCTCTAATGTTTTGTCTCACCCAGAAGTTTGGTTTCCAAAGTCCATTAACAAAAAGCAAGCAATGCTGGGTATTTGGAGGTAATGAAAGAGATGCTCCTTTGCACCGATGCTCCATTCCTCTTTGAAGGAAGTGTGTGTTGTGCATTATGACCCTTCCATTCTCTGATGCCTAATTTTTCATTTTCACTTCACCTTTCTTCCCCTACATTCAAAGCTTTAATCAGAAAGCAAACTATGGTGTGTTTTTCTGTGAAAGAATAAGGATGTGACTATCATTTGAGTTAAACTCAGGAAATATTTTTTGATTTCACCCTTTTTCCTGTTTCTGGGCTTTTCTCGATGGGGTGGTGAGGAGGAATGTGACCCAGAATTCCTGTAATTCTAAGTCTTCCTTCCTCTTGCTGTTTTTCCTGTATAATACTATCTACTGTTTTACATAAGCATTAATCATCAGGAAGTATACAGTGGGACTCTTTATACTGCTTTACCTGTTGTTAGAAAACAACCCCAGATAACTCAGGCTTAGGCTTTCATCTCTGTATGACATTTTATATTGCAGACTTCAACTCCCAAATTCATAAAACCAGACAGTTCACACTGTTATTGGAAAGAAACATTAAATTATCTGAGCAATTCGAAAGGCATTTCTGGCTTTCTAAGAATGTAAAGGACAATCCTTGCAACACTCACTGTTAAAATTAAATGAGCAGCATGGGGTAGTGAATGGCAGAATAATGATGTTAATGCCTGTGGTGACTGTTCATCACATGCTGGGTTGTTCATCAAATGGTGGGCTGTCAATCACACTGTGGGCTGTCTATCACACAGTGGACAAATGAAAGCCACATAGGAGGCACTTGAAAACCACAAGTCAACCAGTGGTGATGACATTCTCTGGTTGAGAGAAGGCAGATGGTTCTGACAGATATGCCTTAGGTCAGAGGGGAAAAGAGTGAGAGGGTCAGGTTGGCTGGACATCAAGCTGCTCTATTTGCATATGGTTCACAAGCTGCCTCCCTGTCAATCCCCTGTCCAGTCCCCCCTCCCCCCCCAGCCTCTTTAAGCATCTGCTTTCAAGCATTCTGTCAGTTGGAGCAGTAGACAGTAGATAGTTGAAAGATGTCTCATTCTCATGCTTCTTTATTCATATTATACTTTAGTCCTATTGGAATGAAATTGTATCCTCAGCTCAAATCAAGTATAGGGCATTCTGGGTAGAAATCAACGATTTTATAGAGGGAGTCTAAGGTGGACTTGGTAGCTAATGACTATTATCCTAATATTTGAAAGGCTGAAGCAGGATGATTGATTTTCATTCCAAGACACATAGTAAATTCTTAAGTTACCTTGAATGAGAATTGTTTTCAAACAGAGTAAATATAAGAAAATAAAAATACAAATAATAAAAGAGGCTGTCTGAAATTTGTGTTTGTGCTATCAAATTTACATACCCTATTGTCAGCATTTTTCTTTTCAAAGTTTTCAAAAGCTGTTTCTGGACATTGGGGACATTAGCAATGTTTGTAAACTATGTAAAAATGCCATAATTATGCATACTATGGTTTCTAAGTAAGAGTTTATGAAAATAGTTGAAGAATTGAAACACCTTTGAAACAAGAGTTACAACTTGTATTTTATAAGAAACTCTAGCTTGTCTCTCTATAGTTGTATCCCAATAGATTTGTTTTGGCTACAGTGAGGAGAAAGTGTTGTTATATGTGGCATTCCCCGTGGTGGTGTGTTTGCTGAAAGGATAACCAGTATATACTTATGTAATCTATTTTGTTGAGTCATTGGCACATTTTTTTTGTAGAAACTAAGCTGTAAAGTTTTCAAAAATGGCCTTTAGCATTTTTTTGAGGTTATATGAGAAGGAAGAAAAGAAGGGCCCTCTGTCAATAAGAGGTCAAGTACCTCACAGTTCAGAAGCTGTGGACATTGTCACTTAAAAACATCCCTTTTGCACCTAAATGCAACACAAGCATATCCTATTTATCTTCCAGTTTCCAGGAACTGCTTGGAATCCACAGAAAAAGCAAGCCTTGTTTACACAAATCAATAAATTGATAGGGTATACATGAACATGGACTTCCGAGTGCAATTTGAAAGTAGGGATGATAATAAACATGGGGAAACTAGCAAGCTAACCAGTGATAAAAAATGTATTTTGAAACGAGGAAACCCAGTTATCAAAATAAGACACACTGGGTTAGGGACACATTTGACAAGAAAGAAGCCACAGATTCAGAGTTCAAAAGCATAAATGAGTCAAAGAGGCTTCAAACTATTAAGAATCATCTTCATTTCTATAGCTGGTCCAGAAGACACCCAAGCACTTATCTCTGACCCCACTGCCTAGGGTCAGTAGGCACCACTAATATTGACCCAATCTGTGATGGAGAGGTGGGACGAGAGTATATGGTAGAGAGATGGGAGAGAGAGAGAGAAAAAAAAAAAAAAAAAAAAAAAACAAAACGGAGTGGTTTGTGTGATGCAGAGAGAAGAGAAAATGAAGAGGTAAGGAATAGGCTGTTATGGGACCTTGAGCAGCTGCCTGAGACCATGGAAATACTCTGGCTCCAGATGCCAGTGAAAGCCAGACTTGTCTGGATCCATGGCCCTACTACTTCAGAGATTTTTGATAATGAGCATGGCCCATGTTGCCACAAACATCCAGATGCCTTTGATATGGGTGCTGTCTAAGGCCATGTCAAAGGTTGTGCTGACACTCGAGGTCAATTGATCTGAGGGGCCTGTGCTGCCAATTGATGTCATGGTGATGTTCAGATATGCGCTGTAGCCAAGGACCATGACTGGGTTCATGTTCTTTATGGTTTGTGTTTCCACCAAAGTCCATTCAGAAGTTAGTGATTTGGGTTGTCACCTGAAGCCATATTAATATTATATATGAATTCATGCTGAACTGGCCATGCCCTTCACTGGCAAACACACACACACACACACACACACACACACACACACACACACACACACACACACACACGTGCTAGCCTTGCTCTTGACAGCCAGGAAACCTCAGCTAACTAATATTACTAGCTTGTGTTGGCCCACCCCAACATCTACCTAATATATTAGCTACTGGAGCACACGAAGGGACATCCTGTGGATCTGTAGATGCAGGATCTCCATGACATGAAGCCAAAACAGAATATCTGAGAGAAGACTGAGTCAGGGTCTAGAATTGATGATGTAGCAGGTGACAGAGGCCTGTGCAAGTAAAGCTGTTGGAGAAAAACGGTATAGTGCACGGCACACCGCAGCTCCCAGCGAACAAATCTGGGATCAAGAGATGAAAAGTTAGAGGAGTTCAGTCAGTGTTTACGTAGGGCAGAACTGGACACATGGCAGCTGTGAGTGATCTGAGGGAAGGCTGTGAACTGACAGAGAAGCAGAGCATGCCCACAGGGGTCAGAGAGATGTTTTTACCTGTTCCTTTGTTTGTCTTTTTAATTATTTAAGGAGAAAGAATGGATATGGACAGAATGGAAAATGAGTGGGATTGGGTTCATGATGTGAAATTCCCAAAGAATCAAAAAAGAAAACATGTTTAAGGCTGCAGACATGGCTCAGTGGTTAGGAGCACTGGCTGCTCTTCCAGATGTCCTGAGTTCAAATTCCAGCAACCACATGGCTCAAAACCATCTGTGATAAGATCTTATGCCCTATTCTGGTGTGTCTGAAGACAGCTACAGCATATATATATATATATATATATATATATATATATATATATATATATATCACTTTATTTATTTTTTTATATCACTTTATTTTAAAAAACAAGGTAAATGTACAAATTTTAAACATTATTGCATAAAAGTATATAAGTACATTTTTGTCAGTGCTTATTTTTTTTTTGAGGTTTGATAGTGTGCATTAAAATCTTACTCATTACAATGAGCATAAAATACATGTAAAACAGGATGTAACCTGGAATTAGTCAAAGTTTTCTTGGTTTGTAAGAATTAAGGATAATGTTTTTTTCTTTTCTTTTCTTTTCTTTTTTCTTGAACTTCATATGGTCTGTGAGTTGTTTCTGGGGTGTTCAGAGCTTTCTGGAGTTGGTATCCAATTATCAGTGACTGCATATTATGTCTTTTTTTTTGTGACTGGGTTACCTCACTCAGCATGATATTCTCTAGATACATCCATTTTTTTAAGAATTTCAAAGTCATTGTTTCTGATAGCTGAATAGTACTCCATTGTGTAAATGTACCACAGTTTTTGTATCCATTCATCTACTGAAGGACATCTGGGTACTTTCCAGCTTCTGCCTATTATGAATAGAGCTGATATGAACATTGTGGTGCATGTGTCTTTGCTGTTTTTTGGAGCTTCTCTGGGGTATATGCCCAGAAGTGGAATAACTGGGTCTTCAGGTAGTATTATATTCAATTTTCTGAGAAATTGCCAGACTGATTTCCAGAGTGGTTGTACCAGTTTACAACCTCACCAATAGTGGAGGAGTGTTCCTCTTTCTCCACATCCTCACCAGTATCAACTGTTATCTGAATTTTTGATCTTGGCCAATCTGACTGCTTTGAGGTAGAATCTCAGGGTTGTTTTGATTTGCATTTCCCTGATGGCTAATGATGTGAAACACTTCCTTAGATGCTTTTCAGCCATTCGATATTCCTCAATTGAGAACTTTTTGTTTAGCTCTGTACCCCATTTTTTAATAGGGTTGTTTGGTTCTCTGGTATCTAGCTTCATGAGTTCTTTATATACCTTGGATATTAGGCCTCTATCTGATGTGGGGTTGGTAAAGGCCTTTTCCCACTCTGTTGTTTGCCATTTTGTTTTCTTGACAGTGTCCTTAGCCTTACTGAAACTTTACAATCTCATTAAGTCCCATTGACCTTAGAGCTCCAGCCATTGGTGTTAGACTTTTAACATGAAGGGGTGTTGAATTTTGTCAAATGCTTTCTCAGCATCTAGTGAGATGACCATGTGGTTTTTTTTTCTTTGACTTTGTTTATATGGTGGATTACATTGATGGATTTCCATATATTAAACCATCCCTGCATGCCAGGGATGAAGCCTACTTGATCATGGTGAATGATCGTTTTGATGTGTTCTTGTATTTGTTTTGCAAAAATTTTGTTGAGTAGTTTTGCATATATATATATATATATATATATATATATATATATATATATATGAAAAAGAAAAAATATGTGTTTAAAAAGAAATTTGTTCAAAACAAAGAAAAAAATATTAAAAATAGTAAGGGAAAAATGTCAAGTAACCTATAAAGTTGAACTTATCAGAATCACAAGGGACTTCTCATCAGAGACTATGAAAGCTAGAAGATTCTGGGCAGATGTCATAAAGATCCTAAGAGAACACAAATGCCAGTTCAGGTTACTATATCCAGAAAAACTCTCAATTAACATAGGTGGAGAAACCAAGATATTCCATGACAAAACCAAATTTATACAATATGTCTCCACAAAATCAGCCCTACAAGAAGGTCACTTCATATTAATCAAAGGAAAACTTCACCAGGATGAATTCGCAGTTCTGAATATCTATGCTCCAAATGGAAGGCCATCTTCATTCATAAAAGAAACATTACTAAATGTCAAATCACGCAGTGTACCCTACACAATATTCAAGGGAGGCCTCAACACCATACTCTCACAAGTGGACAGATCATGGAAACAGAAACTAAACAAAGACACAATGAATAGTAACTGAGGTTATGAACCCCATAAATTTAACAGATATGTATAGAATATTTCATCGTAAAATAAAAGTTTATACCTTCTTCTCAGTACCTCATGGTTCTCCTAAACTGACTATATAATCAGTCATAAAACAGGCCTCACCATATACAAGATGATTAATATAATCCTATGCAACCTATTAGATCATCATGAATTAAGACTGATCTTCAAAACAAAATTAACATAAAGCCCGCATATACATGAAGCTGAACAATGCTCTACTCAATGATAACTTGGTCAAGGAAAAAATTAAGAATGAAATTAAAGACTTTTTGGAATGTAAATGAAGCCCAATTAACCCAAACATATGGGACACAATGACAGAAGTGCTAAGAGAAAAAACTAATAGCTGAGTGCCTTAAAAAAGAAGGTGGGGAGAGCATACACTAGAAGCTTGACAGCACACCTTAAAGCTCAAGAACAAAAAGGTGCAAGTACACCTAAGAGGAGTAGATAAGGGAAATACTCAATCTCAGGGCTGAAATCAACCAAGCAGAAACAAAAGAACTATACAAAGAATCAATAAAACCAGTAGCTGCTTTTTTGAGAAAATCAACATGATAGATAAACCCTTAGCCAGTCTAACCAGAGGGCACAAAGACAGTATTCAAATTAACAAAATCAGAAATGAAAAGGGAGACAACAGATCTTACTAAAAAGAATCTATACTCAACAAAACTGGAAAATCTGGAAAAACTGGGCATATTTTTAGACAGATACCAGGTACCAAAGCTAAATAAGAATCAGATAAATTAAAAAGCCCAGATGGATTTAGTGCAGAATTCTATCAAACCTTCATCAATCGAAGACCTCATACCAATATCTCCAAGTTATTCCACAAAGTAGAAACAGAAGAAATGCTACCCAATTCCTTCTAAGACATCACAATTATGCTTATACCTAAACCACACAAAGACACTACAAAGAAAAAAAAAACTTCAAAGTAATTTCTCTTATGAATATTGATGAAAAAATGTGCAATAAAATTCTCACAAACCAAATCCAAGAACACATCAAAATGATCATCCATCATGTTCAAGTAGGCTTCATTCCACGGATGCAGGGATGGTTCAATATACTAAATCAAAGAACGTATTCCACAATATAAAAAGTCAACACTTAGACTTTAAATCATTAATGACTCAAGAGCTAAGAAGATGGTCTTGTGGCAATTTTTGGTAATTAAAAATCATTATGTTTAGTCTATACACACCAAGAAAATTTTGGCTATTTCCATGTTATGTTTTCTTTTACATACACTTTATGATCATTGTAAGTAGTAAAATTTCAATGCATATTATCAAACCTTTAAAAAATCAAGTATTGACAAAAATGTATTCATATATTTTTATGCTAAAATGCTTTAAATAATCTGTAAATATATCTCTGCCTTTTTAAAAAATAAAGTGGTAAGGAAAAAAAACTCATACAAACTTAAATATGATCATCTCATTAAATGATGAGAAAAAATTTGACAAAATTTAACACCCCTTTATGTTAAAAGTCTTAGAAAGATCAGGAATTCAAGGCCCATACCTAACCACAATAAAAGCGATGTACACCAAACCAGTAGTCAATATCAAGCTAAATGGTGAGAAACTTGAAACAATCTCACTAAAATCAGAGTCTAGAGAAGACCACCCATGTTCCCCCTACCTATTCAATATAGTACTCAAATTTCTAACCAGAGCAATTCAACAACAAAAGGTGGTCATAGGTATAAAAATTATAAAGGAGGAATATCACTATGTGCAGATGATGATTGTTTACTTAAGTGAGCCTAAACATTTCACAAGCAAACTTCTAGAGCTGATAACTTCAGCAAAGTGGCTGAATATAAAATCAACCCAAACAAATCAGTAGCCTTCCTCTACTCAAAGGATAAACAGGCTGAGAAAGAAATAAGGGAAATGACACCCTTCACAATAATCACAAATAATATATAAAATATCTAGGTGTTACTCTAATCATGAAAGTGAAAAATCTGTATGATCATAACTTCAAGTCTCTGAAGAAGGAAATCTAAAATAATCTCAGAAGGTAGAAAGATTTCCCATGCTCATGGATTGGGAGGATTAATATAGTAAAAGTGGCAATCTTGCCAAAAGCAATCTATAGATCCAATACAATCTTCATTAAAATTCCAACTCAGTTCTTTATAGAGTTAGAAAGAACAATTTGCAAATTCATTTGGAATAATAATTAAAAACTCAGGATGGCAAAAGCTATTCTCAACAATAAAAAAACTTCTGGGGAAATAGACATCTCTGACCTCAAGCTGTATTGCAGAGCAATAGTGATAAAAACTGTATGGTATTGGTACTTAGACAGGAAGGTAGATCAATGGAATAGAATTTTAGACCCAGAAATGAACCCCCACACACATGATCATGTGACCTTTTACAATAGAGCTGAAACCACCCAGTGAAAAAAGATAAAATTTTCAACAAATGATGCTAGTTCAACTGGTGGTCAGCATGATGTAGAATGCAAATGGATCCATTTTATCACTCTGTACAATGCTCAATCCAAGTGGATCTAGGACCTCCACATAAAACCAGATATACACAAAGTAATAGAAGAGATAGTAGGGAACTCATGGGTACTGGGGAAAATTTGAACAGGACTCCAATAGCTTAAGCTCGAAGATCAAGACAAATTTCCAGGACCTTGTAAAACTGTAATGCTTCTGTAAGACAAAGGACATTAGTAGAAAATGGCATCCAACAAAATGGAGAAAGATCTTGGTAAATCCTAACTCTTATGGTGTACTAATATTCAATATATACAAAGAACTCAAGAAGTTAGACTCTTAGAATCAAATAACCCTATTATCAAATGAAGGACAGAGCTAAAAAATAGAATTCTCAACTGAGAAATATCAAGCGGCTAAGAAGTACCTAAAGAAATGTTCAAGATTCCTAGTTATCAGGAAAATAGAAATTAAAACAACCCTAAAATACCACTTCACACCATTCAGAATGGGTAAGATCAAAAACTCATGTGACACCAGATGATAGAAAGTATGTGGAGAAAGAGGAACACCCATTCGTTTTTGGTGCAATTACACACTGGTACAACCCCTCTGGAAATCAGTCTTGAAGTTCCTCAGAAAACTGGGCATAGTACTACTTGAGTACCCAGCTATAATACTCCTGGGCATATACGCAAAAGATGCTCCAACATATAATAAGGACACATGCTCCACTATGTTCATAGCAGCCCTATTTATAATATCCAGAAGCTGGAAAGAAACCATATGTTCTTCAACAGAGGAATGGATACAGAATATGTGGTATATTTACACAATGGAGTACTACTCAGGTATTAAAAATGAGTTTATGCAATTCCTAGGCAAATGGATGGAACTAGAAAATATCATCCTTAATGAGGTAACCCAATCACAATAAAACAAAAATCCGTGGTACGTACTCACTGATAAGTGGATATTAGTCCATAACCTCAGATTACCCAAAATACAATTCCCACAACACATGAAGTTCAAGAAGAGCGAAGTCCAAGGTACAGATGAGTTAATTCTTCTTGGAAGGAGGAACTAAATATTCACAGGATGAAATACAGAAGCCAAGTTTGAACCAGAGACTGATGAAAAGGCCATCCAGAGACTGTCCTACCTGGAGATCTAGCCCATATACAGCCACCAAACCTAGACAACATTGCTGTAGCCAAGAAGTACATTCTGACAGGAGGGAGATATAGCTGTCTCCTGAGAGGCTCTGCCAGATCATGACAAATACGGGAGCAGATGCTCTTAGCCAATCATGGAACTGAGAAAGAGATCCCCAATGGAGAACTTAGAGAAAGGATTGGAGGAGTTGAAAGGGTTTGCAACTCTATAAGAAAAATAATACCAACCAACCAGACTTCACAGTGACTAAACCACTATCCAAAGAGTAGAAATGGACAGACCCATGGCTCCATCTGCATATGTAGCAGAATCTAACCTTGTTTGGCATCAATGGGCTGAGAAGCACTTGGTCCTGCCAAGGCTTAATGCCACAGTGTAGGAACTGGAAGGACAGGAAGGTGGGTGGAGTGGTTGCTTAGGGGGGCACAAACATACAAGCAGTGGGAGGTGGGATGGAACAGGGGATATTTGGAGGAAAGACCAGGAGAGGAGTTAACTTTTGAAATGTAAATAAAATATAGCCAGGAAAAAACTTAAGTAGAAAATTAAATGAATAAAAAGTGAATAATTTTAGGGTTGATATATATATATATACATATATATATATATATATACTTATATATATTTATATATAGTGCATATGTATATATTATCACATATATAGTGCATTTCATTTATACTGATACAATGAGTATTTTATCTTGCCATAACTTAACATTCTAATTGGAACTAAGTTTTATTCACATTTTGTATCAGTTGATCAACTGGACTTAAATGGTTTTTAGGATGTTATTTTGAGAGCTAAAGTGTTTTGCTTAAGTTAGATGCTTAGCTTACTTCACAAAGTGTAAGATTTTGAAAAAAAAGATATTAATAGAAATTTCATACCTATTTCTCAATTATTATTTAAGCTATATGATAATTTCACTGTTGACTGCATTTATGGATAAGTGATCCATGCCTAACTAAACTGAAATGATTAAAATATGAATATGATTATATTTTCTCTAAATAAGAGCTGAAGGGGATGGAGAGTTGGCTCAGTAGCTAAGGCTGTATGTTGCTCTTCTGAAGGGTGTTACTTCCATTCTCATCACCCATAACTGTCTGTAGATGTAACTGGAGAGGATCCATACATGCTTTTTTTGGTTTTGCACAGATATAGCAGACAGATACACACACATGCTCTCTTTTCTCCTTCTCTTTCCTCCTTCTCCCCCTACTTCTTCTCCTCTTCTAAGAACTACCAAATACTTTTCAAAAAACAGCTCCTGTCAACAATTGCTTAAATGTCCAGCAGCAGTCTTGAGCACTGATTAAGGATATGGGCACATCTCTGGTTGAGAAGATGGATTACCTCTTCCTAAAGGAAAGAGCACTAAATGACTCAGATGTGGCAGATACTTGAGGGAATCTTAATAAACAAGACATTTCTCACAGAAAAATAACTATAAAGTCATCTGGGAAAGCTACTTATTTCTAAACTTCATATTGTATCCATGATTGATTTATCAAATATGACTATTCAGAAGTATGACATCATAGGAATATTTTTTTCTATTGCTTTGCTGGTGGGAAAAGAAATGTCAGTGGCATTAATCATGTTCTATCAGTCTCATGCTAGCATTACTAGTATGCCCAGTGCAAATTGTTCAGCCTGATTATATTTTATTCCTGTGTGTGTGTGTATGTGTGTCTGTGTGTGTGTTTGTTCCTACAAAAATGGTCAAAATGGTCAAGAGACAAAAGCTAAGAGGCAAATACTGTACGGTCAAATTCATTATTTATCACTGTCTACCCTATTATCCTCAGACTAGGAACTTGCAGTCAGCATTAACATTTGCTGCCCATCAATTTTTTTGTGGATTAGAGTTCTGGGAGCAGCTAAGTAAGACTATGCTGGTCTGGAGGCTTCTACAACACAACCATCAGTTATCAGTAGGGCCTAGGCATTCAGAAGGCTTAACAGACTCTGGAGAATCCCCAATGTTAACTAACTACTGTGGCTGGCTACAGCATCAAAAACCATAGTTCTTCTCTACAGCTTTGTTCCATGCCCCCCCCTTTTTAAGGAGAAAAATATTTGTTAATTTTATGGTAATGAGAAGATGAAATCTGGACATTTTGGCAAACTAATTCCCTGTACTCTTTTTTAAATTTTTTTTTTGGAATTTTCATGGCAACTGTCAATGTTTATTGCCTTGGTAGGTGTATCACATAGCATTAAGATTAGACAATATCATTGTCACAGGTTTTCTGGCTATCACTTTGGTCACTTTGACATTCATCTTAGATTCAACCATTTTAGCTTGCCTACATGAAGACTGGCTTCTAGCCTATATTTATTCTGTACTGGAAAACAAGTAAGATTAGGTCAGGGTAGAAATTCAGCTATCTTACCTAGGCAGTACTCTAGGTGAACACTCCTCCACTGTTGGTGGGATTGCCAGCTAGTACAACCACTCTAGAAATCAGTCTGGCAGTTTCTCAAAAAATCGGACATAGTACTACCTGAGGACCCAGCTATACCACTTCTGGGAATATACCCAAAGATTTCTCCAACATATAACAAGGACACATGGTCCAGTATGTTCATAGCAGTTTTATTTATAAAAACCAGAAAATGGAAAGAACCTAGATGCTCTTCAAACGAGGAATGGATCCAGAAAATATGTTACATACTACTCAGCTATTAAGAACAGTGACTTCATGAAATTCTTAGGTAAATGAACAGAATTAGACAATAACATCTAGTGTGAGGTAATCCAGTTACAAAAGAACACACATGCTATGCACAAACTGATATGTGAATATTAGTCCAACGCTCAGATTACTCAAGATTCAATTCATAGACCATATAAAGCCAAGAAGGAAGACCATAGTGTGGATTTAGTCCTTTTTAGAAGGGGTAACAAAATACCCAAGGGGAGAATATTTAGAAAAAGTGTGAAGCAGAGACTGAAGGAAAGGCCATCCAGAGACTGCCCCACCTGGGGATCCATCCCATATACAGTCACCAAACACAGACACTGTTGAGGGTGCCAAGAAATGCTTGCTGGGGAGACTGATACAGCTGTGTCCTAAGAGGCTCTGCCAGAATCAGAAATACAGAGACAAATGCTTGCAGCCATCCACTGGACTGAACATGGGGACGCCAATGAAGGACTTAGAGAAAGGGCTGAAGAAGCTGAAGGGGTTTGCCACCTATAGAAAGAACAACAATATCAACCAACCAGAACTCCCTGAGCTTCCAGGGACTAGATTGCCAACTAAAGAGTACACATGTAGGAACCCATGGCTCCAGCTGCATATGAGTCAGAGGATGGCCTTGTTGGATATCAATGGGAGGAGAGGTCCTTGATCCTGGGAAATATCAATGTCCCAGTGTAGGGAAATACCAGGGTGCAGAGGTAGAGTGGATAGGTAAGTGGGGAAGCACCCTCACAGAAGTAAAGGAAGGAAGGATGGGAAGATGGGATAGGGAGTTTCAGAGGAGAACCAGGAAAGGGGATAACATTTGAAATATCAATGAAGAAAATATACAATAAAATTATATAGAAATGTATTATTATTTAATATATTTATTACATTACATTTTTTATTATTCCTTAGAAGGCTGTTTGTCTGCTAGTAGGAGACTAAAAGGCAGAAGGTCAGAATTAGAAATAAGGTGGGATGGAACAGGTAGGAATATAACAAGGAGAAACCATAATTAGAATGTATATTATGAGAAAAAACTATTTTAAATAAAACAAAAAAGCCTTCTCAAAATACTTTGTTGTACTCTTTATCTAGTGTGTCAAATGCAAAATCCAAAATATAAGTAATGTTAAATATCCTTGGTGAATGCATAATTTTAGTTATTGAGAACAATAATTTAATTTTATTTTTGACTTCTTTTGCACCTAGATAGAATCAAAGTAAATTTTTGTTTGTCTGTTTGTTTTATTTTGTTATCTTTACTTATTAGATGAATAAGCTCTTCAGCTGTTTCTTGTCCTTGGGGACCATATAGCCTCAAATTCCCTTCATTAGTACAATGAACAGAGAAGATCCAAATTTTTAAATAGGGCAAAAAAGGGCTAGGACTACTAGCCTCAGGCAATACCCTGTTCTATTTAATGTAGGAAATTTTCACTCCTCTAATGCTACCCCAAAAAATAATTGAAATTCATATAAAGAATGCTACATGAAATCTTTAAAATTAAAGGTTCAAGTTCCATGTCCTTACGGTCTATTAACTAGTCCACCAGTATGAGGAGCCCATATCACAAGGGCTGCAAAGGCCTAGCTAGCCCAACCTTGAAAGACATGTACTATCTCCTCTGGTGGAGCTAATTTAAAATGAACTGTTAAAAGATTTATATTAGGTGTTTTGCCCATATGTTTGTCAGTGTACTTTCTGTGTGCCTAGTGCCTACAGAAAAGAGCATTGGATTCTGTGGAAGTGGGGTGACAGGTGGTTGTGAGCTACCAATGGGAATGCTGAGAAGCAAACTGGAGTTTTCCTAAAAGTGCACTCAGTGTTCTTTACTGCTGAACCACTTCTTCCAGCCCCACTTAAACAATGTTTATTTTACTTTTTAAAAAATATACACTGTGCTTAGTGACAGCACAGACTCAGTGTGAGAGGATATTACTGTGGGGGTTGTGTAATCAGACTTTATGTCACTGTGGCAGAACACTAGCCATAAATATCTTAAGAGGAGAGACATTTTCAGCTCAGTGTCCTATGTTTTGTCTGTAGTACTTTGGTCCATTGACACTGTGCCTGGCTGGGGTAGAACACTTAGGCAGTGGGAACATGCAACAGTGGATGGTTTTTCACGATGGGAGAGAAAGGAAGAGTAAAAAGTGTATTCTTCAAGGATGTGTACATTAGTTTGCTTCTTTCAGAAGGCTCCACTTTATATCTAAGCCACAACAAAGCTCGACTCAAAGATGTAAGGAGTGACTGGGAGTTGTGTGGGAGACTGGCTATCAGTGTATGAAAGGACATGGCTTTGGTTTTGCAAATTGAAAAGTTGGGTACAGGTCCGGCCTCTATCTCATCCCAGAGCCACAGACAGATCAGGCACACTGACATCAGGACCGGTAGTCTGCCCGCAGACAACTGAGCACCCAAGGGAGACACAGGAGCGCTCTCCCCCTGAACTCACAACCCGGGTGAGTCCAAGCTCTCTCTCCACTGATTGTCTGGGGAAGAACTCTGGGAACTCTCCAGGCACAAGGATCACGGTGCATTCTGGAATCGGACTGGTCTGGCCTCCAGTTTGGCCCAGAGCCACAGGCAGATCAGGCACACTGCCATAAGGACTGGCAGCTTGCCTGCAGAGAGCTGAGTGCCCAGGGAAGACGCAGGAGCACGACTCTCCCTTCAGAGCCAACAGGCCTCCATCTGCACCCAGAGCTAGTGCCAGCCCATTGCCATCAGAATTCACAGACTGCACATAGTGACCTGAACACCGATCAGGACTAGTGGCCTGCCCACAGGTTGCTGGGCACCAGGAAGAGCCACAGCAGGGCTCTCACTTCTGAGTGCAGGGACAAGTCTATATTCCCTACCCACTGTCTATACAGAGAGAAGTCACTCCAGCACAAGGTCAGAGTCTGCCCAGTTGCATCAGGTCTGGGAACTGCCTTTAGAACTCACACCCTACGCAGAGAGCTGAACACCCAGGAACAATCTCCCTCTGGAGACCCGCGGGAGAGTCAGGTTCCAGTAAGAGACAAGATCACCTAGCATCACCAATAACAAGATGACAAGAGGGAAGTACAAGAATCTAAGAAACAGAAATCCAGACAACCTGGCAACATCAGAACCCAGTTCTCCCAACACAGCAAATATTGGATATCCCAAATCACCAGTAAAACAAGATTTAGACTTAAAATCATACTTCATGTTGATGATAGAGGTCCTCAAGAGACACATAAATAACATGCTTAAAGAAGTACAGGAAAACCAGGAGAACACATACAGACAAGTTGAAGCCTTTAAAGAGGAAACACAAAAATCATGTAAAGGAAAGCACAAATAAACAGGTGAAGGAATTAAAAACAGAAATAGAAAAAATGAAGAAATCACAAAAGGAGACAAGTCTAAAGTTGGAAAACCTAGGAAAAACATCAGAAGTCATAGATGTAAGCATCACCAACAGAATACAAGAGATGGAAGAGAGAATCTCAGGAGCAGAAGATAACATAGAGAACACTGACAAAACAGTCAAACAAAATGCAAAAATCAAAAAAAAATTCTAACCCAAAACATCCAAGAAATCCAGGACACAATGAGAAGACTAAACATAAGGATAATATGTGTAGAAGAGAGAGAAGACTCCCAACTAAAATGCCCAGTAAATACCTTAACAAACTTATAGAAGAAAACTTCCCTAACCTAAAGAAAGTGATGACCACAAGCATATGAGAAGCCTACAGAACACCAAATAGATTAGACCAGAAAAGAAATTCTTCCCGACACATAATATTCAAAACAAAAAAAGATGTTCAAAACAAAGAAAGAATACTAAAAGCAGTAAGGGAAAAAGGACAAGTAACATATAAAGGCTGATCGATCAGAATTGCACCAGCCTTTTCAACAGAGACTATGAAAGCTGGAAGATTCTGAAACAACTTTATACAGACCCTAAGAGAACATAAATGACAGCCCAGGTTACTATATCCAGCAAAACCCTCAATTATCATAGTTGGAGAAACTGAGATATTCCAGGATAAAAGCAAATTTACACAGTATCTGTCTGAAAATCCAGCACTATGAAGAAAAGATGGAAAACTCCATCATAAAGAAGGAAACTTCACCCTAGTTAGATCAAGAAACCAATCTGATTGAAACAAACACCAAAGAAGAAAAATACACAAACATAATTCTACCTATAACAACAAAAATAGCAGGAAACAACAATCACTATCCCTAAATATCTCTTAACACCAATGGACTCAATTCCCAATAAAAAGACATAAACTATCAGATTGGATAAAAATAAACAAATAAACAGTATCCAGCCTTTTGTTGCATACAGGAAACACATCTCAGAGACAAAGAGCACTGCCTCAGAGTAAAAGGTTGGAGAAAAATGTTTCCAAGCAAATGGTACCAAGAAACAAACTGGAGTAGCTAACTTAATATCAAATAAAATAGATTTTCAACTAAAAGTCACCAAAAAAGACAAGGAAGAGCACCACAATTTTCTCATTTAAAAAATCCATCAAGAGGAACTCTCAATCCTGAACATCTATGCTCCAAATACAAGGACACCTACATTAATTAAAGAAACCCTACTAAAGCTCAAAGCATATATTGCACCACACACAATAACAGTTGGAGACTTCAACACCCCACTCTTATCAATGGACATATCACTGAAGCAAAAACTTAACATAGACACAGAGAAACTAACAAAAGTTATGAAGCAAACGGATTTAACAGACATCTGTGATTATTTCATCCTAAAACAAAAGAATATACCTTCTTCTCAGCACCTCATGTCACCTTATCCAAAACTAGCCATATAGCTGGTCACAAAACAGGCCTCAACAGATACAAGAACATTGAAATTATCCCATGCATCTTTTCAGATCACCATGAAATAAGGCTGGTCTTCAAGAACAACAAAAACATCACATGGAAGCCAAACAATGTTCTGCTCAGTGATAACATGGTCAAGAAATAAATAAAAAAAATAAAGGATTTTTTTAGAATTTAGCAAAAATCACACAACTACATACCCAAATTTATGGGATGTAATGAAAGCAGTGCTAAGAGGAAAACCTATAGCTCTGAGCACTACCAAAAAGAAAGTGGAGAGAGCATTCACTAACACCTTGACAGCAAAACTGAAAGCTCTAAAACAAAAAGAAGCAGATACACTCAAGAGGAGTAAACAGCAGATAAAAATCAAAATCAGAGTTGAAATCAACCAAATATAAACAAAAAGAACTGTACAAAAAATCAAAAAAACCAGGAGCTGGTTCTTTGTTAAAATCAGCAAGATCTATCAACTCTTAGCCAGATTGATTAGAGGACACAGAGAGAGTACCCAAATTTAAAAAAAATTAAAAATGAAAGGGGAGATATATCAACAGAAACTGAGGAAATTCAAGAAATTATTAGATCCTACTACAAAAGCCTATGCTCACTGGAAAAAATCTACAGAAAATGGAAAATTTTCTAGACAGATATCAGATACCAATTTTAAATCAAGATAAGATAGACCATCTAAACCCTAAAAAAATAGAAGCAGTAATTTAAAGCCTCTCAACCAACCAAAAAAAAAAAAAAAAAAAAAAAAAAAAAAAAAAAAAAGAAGAAGAAGAAGAAAAACAAAGCAAAAAGAAAAGAAAAAGGCCTAGACTTGATGGGTTTAGTGCAGAATTCTATCAGACCTTCATAGAAGACCTAATAACAATACTCTCCAAACTATTCCACCAAATAGAAACAGACTAAATACTACCCAACTCATTCTTTGAAGCCACAACTTTACTCATTCCAATACCACCCAAAGATCCTAAAAGAAAGAGGACTTTAGACCAATTTTTCTCATCAACATTGATGAAAATATACTCAATAAAATTCTTGTAAACTAAATCTAAGAGCACATCAAAATGATCATTCACCATGATCATGTAGGCTTCATCCCAGGGACCCAAGGATGGATTTATATATGGAAATCTCTTAATTTCATCCACTATATAAACAAACTCAAAGGAAAAAAAAACACAGGATGATTTTTCTAGAGACTGAGAAAGAATTTGTTAAAATTTAACACACCTTAATGTTAAAAGTCTCGGAAAGTCAGCAATTCAAGGATTATATTTAAGCACACTAAAAGCAATATAAAACAAACCAGTAACCAGCATCAAACTAGATGGGGAGAAGCTTGAAGTAATCCCACTAAAATCAGGGACTGAACAAGACTGCCCAATCTCTCCTTACCTATTTAACATAGTACTCAAAGTACTAACCAGAGTTAACAGATAGCAAAAAGAGGTCAAAGGGATACAAATTGCAAAGGAAGAAGTCAAAACATCACTATTTGCAGATGATATGATAGTATACTTAAGTGAGCCCAAAAGTTTCACCAGAGAACTTTTCCAGGTGATAAACAACTTCAGCAAAGTGGTGGATATAAAATTAGTTCAAATAAATCAGTAGCCTGCCTCTATTCAAAGGACAAATAGGCTGAGAAAGAAATTAGAGAATCAACACCTTTCACAATGGTCACAAAGAATATAAAACACCTTGGTGTGACCCTAGCCAAGCAAATGAAGGATCTATATAATAAGAACTTTAAGTCTCTGAAGAATAAAATTGAATAAGACTTCAGAAGATGGAAAGAATTCCCATGCTCGTGGAATGGAAGTATCAACATAGTAAAATTGGCCATCTTACCTAAGGCAATCAACAGATTCAATGCAATTTCCATCAAAATCTCAACTCAATTCTTTATAGAGTTAGAAAGAGTAATTTGCAAATTCATTTGGAATAATAAAAAACCCAGGATAGCAAAAATCATTCTCAACAATAAAAAATTTCCAGAGGAATCACCATCCCTGACCTCAAGCTGTATTACATAACAATTGTAATAAAAACTGCATGGTATTTGTACATAGAGAGGCAGGTAGATCAAAAGAATGAAATCAAAGACCTAGAAATGAACACACACACCTATGATCGTTTGATCTCTGACAAAGGAGCTAAAAACATTCAATAGAAAAAGGACAGCCTCTTCAACAAATGGTGCTGGTTTACTTGGGAGTCAGTATGCAGAAGAATGCAAATCTATCCTTTCTAATCTTTTTGTAGAAAGCTCAAGTCAAAGTGGGTCAAAGACCTCCACATAAAACCAGGTACACTGAAACTATTTTCTTTCTGTGTCTGAACGGGTGTGGCACCTGTAAGTAATACATCTTATGGCCTATGGCTTAAGCAGAAATAGGAAGGGGGCATCCAGGGGGCAGAAAGAATTCTGGGATAGAGTGAAGTGTGGGAGATTTGCCCAGGAAGATGATACAATTTGGACTCATGGTACCTGAGCACAGCCATGTGGTAGAATGTAGATTAGAGCAAACAGGTTAATTTGTTATGATCTAGTCAGAAAATTTCTTACCTAGTTGGCCGTGGTACTTGTAAATATATTTTGAGTCTGAGTCTTATTTCTGGGTGCATGGGGCAGGGAGGAAGAACCAAACCTCAGTCCTACACCAAGCCTCTGGCCCAGGGTCTTGAATAGAGTAAGAAGGTGAGAGGAACAGCAGCATTTACTGCTCTCTGGGTCCTGACTACTGACACAATGAGACCAACTGTTTACTGTTGCTCTTGTAACGCTCACATCACAATGATGTACTTACTATACCCTTTAACTGTGAAAAAACCATAAATCTTTTATTCTTCATGCTACTCTTCTTAGGCATTTTGTCACAACAGCAACAAAAATATGATAATCCTTGCTAGGAAGCCATGTTGCTGTCATGGTTGTGGTTGTCAAGATGCTGAGCAAAGAGAGGAGTGCACTGTGGATAGACTGTGGGGTAGAGTGGAAAAGAGTGGATGAATTCTCCCATTTGTATTTAGTGAGTTATAAAAGCAGAACTAAATGCTAGCAAATAAAATTAAGCACAGATCACCCTGGATGAAATGGCTAAAGACTGAGAATAGTTTATGCACTGGAGACTGGTGTGAAATTCTTGTCATCTTTAGAAAAAACATGCCGTCTATCCTGAAGGAGAAAGAAAGAGGTTTGCAGTCTGTGGCTGTTCAAAATGATGACACCGATGATTGCCAGTAGGTTGTATTCTGCTTCTCGGGAAGCACCTCACTGATGAAAACTATACTCCTGCTTTGATCTCATTGTATTATTGAAGCTGTCATGTTCAACTGAACACAACTCTTTGTTTCTCCACATTGGCTGATTAGTGCTTTAGGCTGGCATTGGATTTGGCTGGTTTATACTCTAGTGGGCAGTGAATAATTGGCCTGAACTTGAATGAGGGAGCATTAGGTTGGGAAAGAAATGGTGGGAGCTTGTGGGTTTATTGCCTTCAGCTCCCCACTCTTAAAGGGCTCATCATAGGACTACTATATATCACCTCAATCAACTTTTCTGTTTCTTAGTACATCTGTTTGATGATAAATCTCAATGTAGTTGATCATTTTGAGATGTAAACAATTCTTTGAACTATTACTAGAAATCTGGAATCAATTAAGTCCTAGAAGATTCTGTCTACTTTACCAGACAATATTCTCAGGCTATGAAATTTGTGGCATTAAAATAATTCTGAAAGAGCGTCAAGCAGGATGGGAGGGAGGATGGAGATGAAATGGTAGGAAGAGGGGGAGGGAAACCATAATTAGAATACATTACATAAAATTTATTTTTTATAAAATACCGGATTTCTAATGTGTGAAAAATCAGAGACTCAATCATGTGGTTACCATCCAAGAGCTGATTCTATGGGGAGAGTAATCTCTATGGACCCTCTGATCTGACAGCCTAGCCTTATCGTTAAGTCTCTGTGAGAAACTCTGTGAGAAATTCTGTGAGGAATTCTGTCTCAAAAGCCAAGGTGAATAGACCCTATCTATGGAACAATATTTAAGGTGGATTTCTTCCCTTCACACACAAGAATACATACATGCAAGTAGACACAGGTGTGTGTGTGTGTGTGTGTGTGTGTGTGTGTGTGTGTGTGTGTATGTAATAGGTCAACAACAACTTTCCGTGCCATACCCTATTCTAAAGTTCTGTCCTACAATGACCCCTATTTTGAAACATTTTTGACTTGAAATTTATTTAGCCTCTCGCTATTTTAGCCACTGTGGCACACTTTATAGTTTCCTATCAAAAAATCCTCTCTGATTCCTGGGATTCTCAATGTTTGTTACAGCACATGGATACCCAATAAGGACTGGGCAGAAACGGTTGAACCTGTGCATGACCAAAGGGATGTAATGACAAGTGCATACATACTTCTGTAAAATGTTCTCTGTGTGTGTCCTCATGCACATGCACATTTATATGTAGATGCACATGCAGATTTACATGCATGCATGTGTGTACCCCAGTGTGTGTGTACCTGTGTATGCTTGCAAGTATGTACTCTTGTGTGTGGAGGAAAGAAGTCTGCCTTAAATAGATAGGTTCAATAGATAGGTTCTATCCACCTTGGGTTTTGAGACAGGGCTCCTCACCAGGACTATGGGCTTTTTAACATGGCTAGGCTGGCAGGTCAGAGTGCCATAGAGTGTTTTCTCTCTCCATACAACCAACTCTTGGAATGTAAGCACATGACTTTTAACTGGGTGTTGGTAATCCAGTCTTGGGTCCTCATAGTTGAATGATAAGCACATAAAAATTGATTTATTTCCCCAGCACCTTCTGTGAAATTTTCTTAAAGATAGGAAACCAGCTGTGCTTTGGCCCTGCTTATGAAACATGCTTCAAGATGTTTGGAAACTAAAATTTCAAGATCGCACCACATGGAAAAACTCATGAGGCAGAATCCAAAGCAACCCAAGCACCAGATGGTAATGCAGTTACTGTGGCAGTCCTCATTTGCTTACATAAAGAACAAACTTCTATTTGTTGAAGTGACTCCTATTTCTGTACAGTTTTTGTTGGGTTATGATAATGTTTTATATGGACATTTTAATGATAAACACAAGCCATTGACAGTAAAGTTATTGTCTAGCTTGTTATAAACCATGGCCTTTTTATGTGGTAGTCAGGGATAGGTTGTTTAGCATCATCATAGGGGAGAGCTGGGTGACCTCTGCATAGATGCTCCAGATGCTGACACTTCTGTTGCCAGGACAGCTGCTTCTCCTGTATCTTGGATGGATGGTTATGGGACATGTTTCTGTTCCGGTATGATTTATCATGGCGTTCACACTCATTCTTCATGCACTAAAATGACAAATTATAATAGAACTCTCTCTCTCTCGCTCTCTGGGTTTGTGTTTGTGTGTGTGTGTGTGTGTGTGTGTGTGTGTGTGTATTTGCATGGTGTGTTAAAGATAGAAAAAATAAATTCAAAGTTCTTGGTGCAGTCAAATTTCTGGAGTTTAAAATTTCTGGAATCAAAATATGAAGGGAAAGCAGACTTGGAAATAAATATGCAAAACATGAAGCCTATAATGTTTGAGTAACAAGCTGTAATCCTCTTCAAATCAAAGCTTGTGTTTAATATGGATGTCTCAATATATCATAGCCTTTAAATTGAAATCATCTTTGCTCGATTAAAGAATTACATTCATCTTCACTGTGACCATTTTCCACAAACATATTATGGGGCATTTACTATGCACAAAATGCTGAGTTATAAACTATGAGGAAGTGGGCTAAATAGAGAGACACATCTAAAGTAGAGCAAACCACAAGGCTATATCTCAGCTAGTGTGGTTTTATTCATGTAAACCTGCCACCATTCACTTGTGACGTGAAGAAATGTCTTCAATTTTCAGCACCAGATCCCAGTGATGTGTAAGACATTCAGTGGCTTAGGAGTATTGGTTGCTTCAGTGGATATTTATGATAGAGCTATATTTAGATTTTTTTTTGCTTAAAATTAAAATACTATGTGTAAGTGTTGCACGTTTGTGTGTCTGTGTATGTACTCATGGATGTGGGTGCCTGCTGAGCCCAGAGGCAATGAACCCTCTGGGATTGGAATTATAGGTGGTTATGATGTGGGTATAGGGAATCACAATCAGATTTGCTGCAAGAGCAGTGCACACTATTAACCTCTGAGCTATCGCTCTCACCCTATATTTAGATTTAAAGTGCAATTATCATAGCTCCAATTTTGTCAATGGTAAGACAAGACTGAGAGATTTAAATAAATTTCTTGAGATCAAAATGCTACATAATGAGGAACTTGACTTCAAACGAAGCTTGTCAATAACAAAATTATGCATTTCTACATCATAACTCCACATTCCTTCTCACACAGGGTTTTATAAACTTATATTTTCCTAAAGCCACTGGAAAATTGTAGCGATTCTGCTTTACTTTCAATGGGTTGGAATATCTGAGACTTTATGTTGAGCACAGTTTACTTTCTGTCTAGTGTCAAACCCTATACAGTGAACATGAAACTTACCTAAGAAGGTACAAACAGACCAAAATCGAAATCATAATTCAAAATCATATTCAAAGTTTCTTTCCATCAAACATGTTTTTATTTTAAAAAAAGAGGGCATGCTAAAATTGTATGCACTGAGGCTATATAAACTCTTGACTCATTTATTTCTAGAATTTCTGCTCAGTCATCTTTGCTTTAGTCTTTCCTCCATAGAACAAATAAAAGTAATGTTTTCTTTTGGTTGGTTGGTTGTGTGTGTGTGTGTGTGTGTGTGTGTGTGTGTGTGTGTGAATGTGTGTGTGCATTCTTATGTACTTTAATGCATGTGTGTATGTCTCGGTACCTGTGCAAGTAGAGGGTGTATTAACTCCATGTGTTCTTCAGTCACTTTCTACCTAATAGACTGGTGCAGAATCGCTCCTCAGAGCCTAGAACTCACCTGTCTGGCTAGTGCAGCACCAGCCTGTTCCAAGAATCCTGTATCCTACTCCAGCCAGCATTTATGTGTACATTGAATCTAGGTCCTCATACAAGTCTTCATTGCTTTATCTCAAATGTTTTCTGTTCTTTGCTACTGTCATTTGGTTTAGCTATAGCTCTCCTGGTAATATAATTTTCCAGGTTAAATTTCAAAAAGTTTAATTGTGTATTTATAAAGAGTGTTAAATGATTACCTTTCAACTTCTATTTGATTAATAATAAAGTAACTGGTTGTTCATCAGTAATTGCAGTAATTAATTCCATTTACATATTAATACATGTTAAATTCCTCTAAATTTTTGAGTTATATTTATAACTTTTGTATCTCTCACTGTGGATATTTTAAAAAGAGAGCAAGTTGCTTTTTGTTGTGGTACAAAATAAATTTATTGTATATAACATTTATTGTGGTATAATGTACATCTTAGCATTTTACCTTTTTTGTTGTTATTTTTGTTGTTTGTTTGTTTTGTTTTTTTAGACAGATTTTCTCTGTGAAGGCTTGGTTGTCCTGGAACTCAGAGATCTTTCTGCCTCTGCCCTGCAAGTGCTAGGATTAAAGGCATGTGCCACCACTCTGCCATTTAAAACTTTTAAAAATAGGTTTTATTTATTTTTATTTTATGTATGTGAGTGATTTGCTTACATAAATGCATATACACCACATGATCTTAGGAGTAAGAACACAACATAATATCCCCTTTCCTGGAGCAAGAGCTCTTTATGAACCAGCATGTGGTACTAGAAAGTGATCTTGGGTCCCCCAAAAGAGCAGCAAGCACTCTTAATTACAGATGTATCTCTCAATCCCCATCTCACATTAAAAAAGAACTGTATGCCTTATTAGGAATATTCACATTGTTTTACAAAGGTGTGTATGTGTGTGTGTGTGTGCATGTGTGTGTGTGTGTGTGTGTGTGTGTGTGTGTGTGTGTACATGCACATATATTCCCCCTTTTAAAAACATGAAAAATAAAAAATATAAAAAGAAAAACCAAACCCCAGTATATGAAGGTTGAGCAGGGTGACCCAACAGAAAGTAGAGTCCTGAGAGCAGGCATAAGAGTCAGCAAACCACCCATTTTTATTCTCAGGTATCTCATAATAACACTAAGCTAAAAGCTATAATATATCCAGAAGACCTGGTACAGATCAATGTATGTTCTTTCCTTTCTGTTTAGGTCTCTGTGAGCCTATATGAGCTTTGCTCAGTTGATTTAGAGAGCCTTGTTCTCCTGGTATCCTCAATCCCCTCCATTTCCTCAGCTCCTTCTGCTTCCTCTTCCATGGGGTTCCCTGATCTCTGACGGGAGAAATTTAATGGCAACATTCTATTTAAACTCTCTCTGTACATGATGTCTGTCTGTGGGTCTCTGCATCTGTTCACATCTACTGCCAGAGGAAGCTTCTCTGATAATGACTGAATAAGGCTCTGATCTATAAGGATAGTAGGGCATCATTAGGAGTCATTTTAATTGATTCAATTTTTAAGAGCAAGTACCTTTGGTTTTACCCTAGGTTTCTGGGTTATCTATTCCTGTTTTTTTGATCACCATAGCAGTGTCAGGCCTGAATTTTGTCTCATAAAGATGGAGTCGTCCTTAGGTCAAATCAGACATTGGTTGGTTACTCCTATAAGTTTTCTGGCACCATTGCCCCAGTATATCTTGCAAGCAGGACAGGTTGAAGGCCAAAAGTTTTGTAGCTGTGTTGCTGTTTACATTTCTCTTTAGGTAGCCTTTCAGAGAGCCTTCCTGAACCAAAGACAGTATATAGAACTTAGGGGTGGAGACAGCACATAGGCACCAGCTAAGCTTTGCTTTGTCTAGTGAGTTGTCTGGGTGTTATTCTTGGGACTGCAGTGACCCTGTCACTTTACAAAGAGTAATCCACTGTCTTAACAATAGCCTGAGTTATTTTAGGGATTTCTGTAGGGCTCATCTTGGCCAACAACACAACTGAATGCAACCCAGTTCTCCTACTTGAAGCCTCATTTGGTAGTAAGACATGACCAGTTGAGACTTGGTATCCTTCATTATTAATACACCTCATTAGGTTCTTCTTCATATGTTTTAGGAAGTTTCCACTGCACATGGCTTCCATATCCCTCAATTCCAGCTGTCTCTCCTGACATTCTCTCCCCATTAAAGTTATCTACTCACCCTCCCCACGTAATCTTCCCATTCTTATCCTCGCCTTCTCCTCACCCACATATAAAGGAATTGTGTTTCTCACTCTCAGGGAGATCCATGTGTCTACTTGATCCACTTCCTTTAAGATCTCTGGGTCAATAAAGTGTAGATTGATTATCATTTATGTAATGAATAATATCCATAGATGAGTGAATATATACCATACTTATCTTTCATGTTCTTGGTTATCTCACTGATGGCAGTTTTTCTAGTCCCATCTATTTTCTGAATAATACTTCATTGTGCAAATGTACCATACCTTCTTTATCTATTCTTCTGTTGAGAAGCACCTAGATTGTTTCTAGATTCTAGCTTGTTGTCCTAGTTAGGATTTTATTGCTGTGAACAGACACCATGACCAATGCAAGTTTTATAAAGGACAACATTTAATTGGGTCAGACTTACAGGTTCAGAGGCTCAGTCCAATGTTATCAAGGTGGGAGCATGGCAGTGTCCAGGCAGTCATAGTGCAGGCAAAGCTGAGAGTTCTACCTCTTCATCCAAAGGAAGCCATGAACAGAATGATCATCCTTAGCCATCTAGGAGGAGTGTCCCCAACCTCAGCTCAAGAGTGACACACTTCCTCCAACAAGGCCACAACTTCTAATAGGGCCACTCCCTAGACAAAAGCATGTGCAAACCATCACACTTTCTATGAATAAAGCTGCAAATTATATGGTCTTATAACTACCTTTATGGTAGAATGGAGTGTCCTTTGGGTATATGTCCAAAAATTATATAGATAGATCTTGAATAGATGGATTACTAACCTTCTGAGAAAATTTATTTTCATAGTGGTTTTACAAGTTTATTGTTCTACCAGCAATGTAGGAATATTCTTCTTGTTCCACATCCTTATCAGCATGAGCTGTCACATGTATATTAGCCATTCTGACAGGTGTAATATGGAGCCTCAGAGTTGTTTTGATTTGCATTTTCCTGATGACTAGGATGTTGAACATTTCTTTAAGTGTTTCTCAGCCATCTCTTGTGCCAGTACTGAGAATTCTTCTTACATTGTATCCTATTTTATTCGAAACTGGATTATTTTGTTATCTATCTTCTTGAGTTTTTTTTATATATTTTAGATAAAATCGCTTTATTGGTTGTGAAGTTGGTAAAAACCTTTTACATTCTGTGTACTGCTGTCTTGTCTGATTGATGTCCTTTATTTTACAGAACCATTCAGTTTCATGAAGTTCCATTTATTGTCAATCTTAGTGTCTGCACTACAGTGTTTTCTTTATAATGTCATCTCCTGTGCCAGTGTATTGAAGGCTACTCCCCCCTTTCTTCTTTAATACGTTCAATGTATCTGGTTTTATGTTGAAGTCTTTTTTTTATCCATTTAGACCAGAATTTTGTGCATGGTAGTAAATATGTTTCTATATGCATTGTTTTACATACAAATATCAAGTTTGACCAGTACCATTGATTGAAGATCTTTTTCCCCCACTGTGTTGTTGTCTCTTTTTTTAATAAAAAGTCAGGTGTTCATACCTGTGAATTTATAGCTGGATCTTCCATTGATAATTGTATATGTTTTTATGCCAATACCATGTGGTTTTTAATACTATATCTCAGTAAAACAATTCAAAATTAGGAATGGTAAGAATTTTAGCAATTCTTTTATTGTTCAGGATTGTTTTAGTTATCCTGAGACTTTTGTTTTACAAATGAGGTTTAGAATTGTACTTTCAAAGCCTTTGAAAAATTGTGTAAGAACTTTGACAGTGATTGCATTTAATTTGTAGGCTTTTCTTGATAGGATGGGCATTTTTGCTATGCTAATCATACCTATCCATTATAATGGAAGATTTTTGCTTCTTCTGATATCTCTTTCAATTTTTTTTCTTCAAAGACTTGAAGTTTTTAAATTATACACTTTTCAGTTGCTTGGTCAAAATTATCCCAAGATATTATATATTATTTGAAGCTATTGTGAAGTGTGTTGTGCCATGATTTCTTTCTCAACTCACTTTTCATTTGTATATAGGAGGGATACTGATTGTTTGAGTTAATTTTGTACTTAGTCACTTTGCTGAAACTGCTTTTTAGCTGCAGAAGTTCCCTGGTAGAATTTTCATGGTTATTTATTTATGTATGATATCACATCACATAATATAATGTCATAAAATGTCTTTTCTACAAATAAAGATACTTTGATTTTTCTTGTCCAATTTGTCTTCCCTTGATCGCTTTTAGTTGTCTTATTGCTCTAAGACTTAAATATTATCCTGAATACATATTAGACAGTGGGCAGCCTTTTTTATAATTTTAGTGGAATTGCTTTAAATTTTTAATTCCATTTTATTTTATATTAACTATAGGATTTCTGTAAATTGTCTTTATTATGTTTAGGTTTGTTATTTATATCCCTATTCTTTCCAGAACTTGAAGTGTTGGATTTTATGATGTGTTTTTTCTTTCAATTGTTTATATGATGGATTAAGTTATTTATTCTCATATATTGAACCATTCTTTTATCTCTGAGATGAAGCTGACTTGATCATGATGCATGACTTTTTTGATGTGTTCTGGGATTCAGTTTACAAGGTCTGTGTATGTGTGTGTGTATTGTATGTTTGTGTGTGTGGTAGTTTTACATCTATGATCATAAGGTAAATAGTTCTGTAATTCTCTGTTTTGTTTAATGTGGTTTAGTATTAGGGTAACTGTCCCACCATAAAATAAGTTGGGCATTGTTCCTTCTTTATTTAAATTTTGTGGCATAATTTAAGAAGTATTGGTGTTAACACTTGTAAATTCCATTAGATTTCTGTAATAAAACCATCTGGATCTGAGCCTTTTTTCCCTTTTCTTTTTTGGTTGGAAGATTTTTAATTCACTGGTGATACATTTAAATTATATAGCCTTAATTTAACTTTGATGAATGGTGTTTATAGAGAAAATTATATATTTCTTTTATTTTTAAAAATTTTGTAGAATATAAGCTTTTTAAATATCAAGTTTTTGAACTATAATGAAGTTTGATGACTTTTTGGAATTCTTAGGCATTTCTTGTTATGTCTCAGTGTTCATTTCTGATGTTTGTAATTGGGTACTCTCTGTATCTTTTAGCTCCATTGTATAAGGGTTTGTCTATTTTGTTGATCTTTCTCAAAGAACCAACTCTTTGTTTCACTGATTCTTTGTATTGTTCTCCTTGTTTCTATTTTATTGATTTCAGTCCTGAGTTTGATTATTTTATGCTGTGTATTCTTCTTGGGTGTGTTTGCTTCATTTTTCTGTAGAACTTTCAGATGCGCTGTTAAGTTGCTAGTATGAGAACAAGCCAGGGTTCTTTGTGGGGGGGGAGCAATTAATACTATGAACTTTCCTCTTAAAATAGATTTGACTATGTCCCTTAAGTTTAGGTGTACAGTGTTTTCATTTTCAATAAATGAAAGTTTTTAATTTCTTATTTCTGTCTTGAAATTTTTTTTTATTCAGTAGAGAGTTGTTCACAAGTTTGTAAGCTTCCTGATGGTTTTGTTGTTGATATTCAGTTTTAATCTGTGGTGTTCTGATAGGGTGTAGGGAGGTCTCTCAATTTTCTTTATCTGTTGAGGCTTTCTTTGTGTTTAATTATGTGGTCAGTTTTGGACAAAATCCCATGAGGTGTAGAAGAGTTATATATATTATATATTTGTGTGTGTGTGTGTGTGTGTGTGTGTGTGTGTGTTTTGGTGAAAGCTTCTGTAAATACCTGTTAAGTCCATTTGGTTTATAACATTTGTTAACTCCAGTATTTCTCTGTTTAGTTTTAAAAGTCTGTATGACCTGTCTATTGGTAAGAATGGGATATTGAAATTTCCCACTCTTGGTGCATGAGGGTCAGTATGTGATTTTAAAGTGTAGTATTTTTCTTTTAACAAATTTTGATGCCTTTAACAAATTTTGATGCCTTTATATTTGTGGTGTAAATATTAAGAATGGAAGTGCCATCTCACTGAATTTTTTGATGAGTATGTACTATCCTTCTGTCTCTTTTCAATAGTCTTATTTAAAATCTATTTTATTATATACTAAAATGGTTATACCAGCTTGCCTCTTAGGTTTCTTTGTTTTGAATAATATTTTTCACCCCTCATTCTGAGATAATGTCTAGACTTGATGTTTTTTTAGCTCCTATGTCAATGATCAAGTGACCATAGGTGTGTGGGTTCATTTCTGGGTCTTCAATTCTATACCATTGATCTGCCTGCCTATCTCTGTATCAATACCATGAGTTCTTTTTCAGGGTATTGAATACAGCTTGAGGTCAGGGATGGTAATTACCCTGTTAGTCTTTTTATTGTTGAGAATAGTTTTCACTATCCTATGATTTTTATTATGTTAAATAAATTTGCAAATTGCTCTTTCTAACTCTATAAAAATTGTGTTCGATTTTTGATGGGGATTGCATTGAATCTGTAGATTGCTTTTAGCAAGATGGCCATTTTTACAATGATAATCCTCCCAATCCATGAGCATGGGACATCTTTCTATCTTCTGAGATCTTCTTTAATTTCTTTTTTCAGAGATTTGAAGTTCTTGTCATATAGATCTTTCACTTGCTTAGTAATAGTCACAATATTATGTATTTCATATTGTTTTTGACTATTGTGAAGAGTTATTTTTTTCCTAATTTCTTTCTCAGTCTGTTTATTTTTTAAATAGAAGAAGGCTACTAATTTGTTTGAGTTAATTTTATATCCAGTCATTTTGCTGAAATTGGTTACCAGCTGTAGGAGTTCTTTCATGAAATTTTGGGGGTCACTATCATATCATTTGTGAATAGTGATATTTTGACTTCCTCCTTTCCATCTTGTATCCCTTTGATTTTCTTTTGCTGTCTAACTGCTCTGGCCAGGACATCCAGTTATAATGAATAGGTAAGGGGAGAGTGGACAACCTTGTTTAGTCCCTGAATTTAGTGGGATTGTTTCAAATTTCTCATGATTCAGTTTGATTTTACTACTGGTTTGGTGTACATTGCTTTTATTATGTTTAGGTATGGGCCTTGAATTCCTGATCTTTCCAAGACTTTTAACATGAAGGGGTTTTAAATTTTGCCAAATGCTTTCTTAGAATCTAGATCATGAGTTATTTTTCTTTGACTTTGTTTATATAGTATATTGCTGGATTTCCAGATATTGAACCATCTCTCCATGCCTGGCATGAAGCAAACTTGATCCTGTTGAATGATCATTTTGATGTGTTCTTGAGTTCAGTTTGCAAAAATTTTATTGAGTATTTTTGCATCAGTGTTCATGAAGAAAAGTGGTCTAAAGTACTCTTTCTTTCTAGAGTCTCTGTGTGGTTTAGGTATGAGCATAATTGTGGATTTGAAGAATGAGTTGGGTAGTGTTCCTTCTGTTTTCATTTTGAGGAATAGTTTGGAGAGTACTGGTATTAGTTCTATAAAAGTCTAACAGAATTCTGTATTGAACCATCTGGTCTGGGATTTTTTTTTTTTTTTTTTTTTTTTTTTGCTTGGGAGGCTTTGGATGACTGTCTCTATTTTTTTTGAGGTGTTATGGGACATTTTATTTGATTTATCTGATCCTGATTTAACTTTCGTACCTGATGGCTGTCGAGACAATTGTACATTTCCTCTAGATTTTCCAGTTTTGTGAAGTATAGTAGTAGGTTCTGATTTTTTTTTTAATTTTCCCAGTTTCTGATGTGATGTCTCCTCTTTCATTTCTGATTTTTTTAATTAGAATATTTTCTTTTGCCCTCTAGTTAGTCTGGTTAAGTGTTTATCAATCTTGTTGATTTTCTCAAAGAACCACCTCCTGGTTTTGTTGTTTCTTTGTATAGTTCTTTTTATTTCTACTTGGTTGATTCCTGCTTGAGTTTGATTATTTCCTCCTGTCTACTATTTTTTGGTGTATATTTTTCTTTTTGTTTCAGAGCTTTCAGCTGTGCTATCAAGCTCTCTCCAGTTTTCTTTTGGAGTCACACAGAGCTCTGAGTTATTTTCGTAGCACTGCTGTCATTATGTTCCATAAATTTGGGTATGTTGCTTCTTTATTTTCATTAAATTGTATAATATCTTTAATTTCTTTCTTTCTTCTTTTTTCTTTCCTTCCTTCCTTCCTTCCTTCCTTCCTTCCTTCCTTCCTTTCTTTCTCTACCATGCTATTGTTGAGTATAGCATTGTTTAGCTTCCATGTGTATGTGGGTTATTGTTGTTTTTATTGTTATTGAAGACCAGTCATAGTTCATGGTGATCTGATAGAATGCATAAGATTATTTTGATGTTCTTATATCTGCTGAGGCCTGTTTTGCAGCCAAGTATATGGTGAATTTTGGAGTTGCTTTGAATTGCTGGAAGAAGTATATATTTTTTTGTATTAGGATGACATATTCTATAGATGTCTATTGAATAAGTTTGGTTCATAACTTCTCTTAGTTTCAGTGTTTATTTGTTCAGGTTATACTTTCATGAGAGTTGGATGTTAAAGTCTCCCATTATTATTGTTTGTGGTCTAATATATGCTTTGAGCTTAACTGAGTTTCTTTTATGGATGTGGGTGCCCTTGTTTTTGGTTCATAGGTGTTCAAGATTGAAATTTTATCCTGATTGTTTTTTCTTTTATGAGGAAAAAGTATCCTTCATTATCTTTTTTGATATCATTTGGTTGAAAGATATTAGAATGTCTCCTCCAGCTTGTTTTTTGGAACCATTATCATGGAATTTTGTTTGTTTGTTTTGGGGGATTTTTGTTCTGCAGTAACAGAACAAAAGGACTTTGTATTGCCTTGTTGAGACCAAATTGTTTTATGGAAGATCATCCTGAGGATGCTCAACTCCACCTGTTCCAGTTCACGCGGGAAAAACACATTTCTTTAGAACACCAGTTTGTCTCTTGTTCTTAGATAGTCATATCTAAACATGCCATTATCTTAATCTTAACTTAGAGATGAATTTCATATGGGAAGCTTTAGTTGCCTTGGAGTGCCAGGCTTTGTCTCTCCTTTTGTTTCCGCAATGGCCCTATGCATTTTTCATAAATTACATATAATACCGTATTGCAAATATTTATTTCTATGTCCATTACATCTACTAAACCTTAATTTTCTTGAAGATTCCAATGTCTTGCACACTATTGGGTCTTGCACACTAACCTAAAGAGATTCACATGGAAAATACTTCTTCCATATTATAAGGAAAAAATAGATAAAATTTAGGACTACAAATGCCGAGCTACTCAGAATATGACTACTTGTTGTACTGAATATTTTAAACTGAAGGTATTTTAGAAATCCACAAAAGCAGGATGGTTTTTCTGATGCTTTCCTTGTCTACTGTCTCTTATGTAGGTCACAAGCCCACCATGAATCATACCTATATCCAGAGGAAAAGAATATTTGAATAGCTGAAGATGCTTGAAGACAGAAAAGAATCTGGGCAAGCAGGCTCTACTGAATGTCGCTTAGTTTATTCCGATGAGACTGTAGCCTTCCAGCCCATCACAATCACCCGTAGCTGTCTACTCTTCCCTACAGGCAGTAAAACAGTACATAAGCTTGATTTTCCCATTTTTTTACACAGTGCTTTCTGTATCATGTAAAACATGAAATGTATTTCTATACTTTTGAGAATCTGTCTGTTACTACAGTCTCCCCTACCTACCGCACAAGGGATAGAAGACATGCAAATGAGAAGATAACATATCTTTCCTCCCTTATAAATATTCTAAGAAAAAAAATCCATGTATTGGATGCCATGAAAGCATTCAAGGAAAGTCTCATAGGACCTTGGTAAATAGTATAATTTTATGTCCCTTATTTAATTCTGTTCTTTTCACGAGTGGAATAAAGGGACCATTTCAATGATCCTTAGGTTACAAATGGCAAAACTATCCCTTGGCTTTACTAGATATGCTTATATTTTAGATGTGTAACCCACAGGTAGAAATCAGTGTTTTTTGTTAATAAAGAAAGGTCAAATTTTCCTCACTATTTATACAGAGAAATGAGAATAGTTACAATATCGAAGTAGTTGTCATTCATCATATTTTAGCAATTGATAGACTGGAATTCTCTGCTAGAGAATATAGAATGGAATGCATTAAAACCTTGAATCCAGACTATGGAAGTACATGAGGACCACCTCTTAGGTTGTTTCATTATTTGTTTTATTTTTAATTTTATTTGGACCCAGCCACGATGTTTTATACTTCTGTATCAACTTAGTTTGTTATGGCCTACAGACCCACAAGAAACACAATTATTATTTTATATTTAGGTACAATTTCCAATATATCAACCACATATGGTTATAATATTTCTACAGAATGACTCCTGGACTAGTGACAGTCACAGATGCTCTTGTTACATTCTTGGAATTAGTATCTGAACAAAAATAAAGGTAATGTGTTTTTTCATAGTTATAATAAAATTCTAGGTAACACACAAATCATGAAAATTGTCTGAGACAACAGATGCTAACAATTACTTTGTACTTTTGCATTTGGAAAAAAAAATCAGATTGGATACTGAATATCCATACCAAATAAAATTGTGTGTGTGTGTGTGTGTGTTTGTGTGTGTGTGTGTGTGTGTGTGTGTGTGTGTGTGTGTATGTTTAAAGGTGTAAGAAAATGATCGCTAGAAGTTAAACAGTGTACAAGTTTGTTATGGTGTAAAATTGTAATTCAAGTGTTATAGAAAGTGTGGCGATACGCTGCTGTATTATCATGAGTAATCCTGTATAGTGTAAGCTGGTCTCAAGCTCACAATCCTCCTCCTGCTGCCTCCTTTACTCCCACTCATTTGATCTCCAGGATTACAGGCACACAGTGCTCTGTCTGTCTTTTTTTAGTTTTCCTTTTCTTAGTTTACAAGAGTTTAAAAAATAACCACCCTTTGACAATATAGGGGAGACTTAATACTTGAAACGAGGGCTAATGAGAGCTATTGTAAGAGAAAGCAATGATTTTTAGAACGACTGGCTGAGACAACATTCTTCACGGTGCCTGAGAGGATCCTCCAGGGATCTTCACCTCAGGCTTTCCACTCTGTGTCTTCCCTTCTGTGCTACAGCATTCTGCACAATAGGGTATTATAGAACAGTCGTGTGCCACTCCCACGACTATCCTACATTTGACCTTCTGCCTTCATTTTCTATTTACTCTCTCCTTGTCACTCTAGAGAAGATGAGCCACTGTACTGTGAGGAGATTGTTACTCAGAGAAGGACTAAGGCCTCTCAGCAAGAATGGAGGCTGCTAGTAGAGTCACAGGAGAGAGGACCTGAGCAGTTCTTTCACCAGACTCAAGCTTTCCAATGATCATCACCCTGTCCTGAGCTGCAACCCTTTGCAAGCCATCTGCAGATAATGGGAAACAGCAAATATCAGTTGATTTAAGTCACTAACATTTGAAAGACGTGTTTTTTTTTTTTTTTACTAGTGTGGATTACCAATACAAAGGTAACCAGGAAGTTTATATTACTATGTAACATATTAGTACATTTACAAACCCTCACATTTTTTATTTTTCTTAGAGGTAAGATATATGCAAAGTATAATGAACTAATTTCAATGGTTTTTATTTGTTTGTTTGTTCTGTGGTGAGTGTTAGTAGTTCAAAAAGTAGAAACCATGGAATATGGATGTTACATTGGGTTTTTGTTGATGCTGCTTTTTTGTGTTTACATTTCAGGGTTTTATTGCATGCATAACTACTAGATAAAACAGGAATGAGAAGTAGGTTGTACTACAAGCTTCAGTCCATGTGTGCCAATATCACTGAAGTATATACAAGGCAAGTACTGTTCTAGGGGCTGAGTTCAGAGAAACATAATTTTCTCTTGGTTTCTCCTTGAACACTAAAGTAAGCTATGGAAATTAAGTGGACAGTTCTGATTTATCTGCTTACTCTTGAGGGCCAATTAATTGTTTTTCTTTTTTTTAATTAAACAACTTTATTTTAAAAACAGAAATAAATGTACAAATTTTAAAAGCAGTTTTCATAAAACTATATGAATATATTTTGTCAGTACTTTATTTTTTTAAAGGTTTGATAGTATGCATTGAAATCTTACTAGTTAGAATGAGCATTAAGTACTTGTAAAACAAAACATAACATGGAAATTGTCAAAGTTTTCTTGGTGTGGAAAGATTGAACATAATTATTTTTAATAGTCTAGTTGAACCACAATCTGAGAGGGTGCTATATACTTAATTTGTTTTTCTAAGAAAGACTGAGGATTCCACTTTTTGGACTTTTTTTGAGCTTCATAAGTTCTGTGAGTTGTTTTTAGGTAGTCAGAGCTTTCTGGGGCTAGTATTCAATTATCAGTAACTGCATATTATCTCTGTTCTTTTGTGACTAGTTTACCTCACTCAGGATGATACGCTATAGATCCATCTATTTGCCTTGGAATTTTGTAAAGTCATTGTTTCTAACAGCTGACTAGTACTCCATTGTGTAAATATACCATAATTTCTGAATACATTCCTCTACTGAAGGACATCTGGTTTCTTTCCAGCTTCTGGTTATTATAAATATGGCTGCTATGAACATGGTGGTGCATGTGTTCTTATTATATATTGGAGCATCTTTGAGGTATATGCCCAGGAGTAGTATAACTGGGTCTTCAGGTTCAATTTTCTGAGAAACTGCAAGACTGTATTTGTACCAGCTTACCACCCAACCAACAGTGGAGGATTGTTCCTCTTTTGCTCTCTTTGTGGGGATGGATTACTTGCCCATCTTTCTCTTGCCTGAAGAAAGAATTGACTTGCTATGTCAATATTACTGCTATTTCTCTCAGAGCTGTGACACTTTAAGGAGGATAGAATTACCGTGTCACAGATCAGAGGTTACAGCCTACCATGGTAGAGAAGTTGTGGAAGTTGGGGAATTAGGCAGAAAGAAGAGAACTTGGGTGAGAAGGAGAGCCAGCATATGACCGTTTACTCTAAACACTATGTCTTCTAGTTATGCCTCATTCCAAAGGTTATATAATCTTACAATATAGTATCACCGGCTAAAGCCAGTGATGTATATGTACAAGTGCACGAAGTGCATTCCATATCAAATTTGAAGGATGGATCTAGGTTATATGGCTTCAGCACTCAGGTAGGACATGTCTTTGAAACCAAGAAACCATTCATTTAATTCTTGCTGTTACAGATACTGGCACCACTCAGAAAGGTGCATTTGTTTGAAGGGTACTAAATCAAATTGAAATTAATTATGCCACTTGAAAAAAAACTAACCTTTATTCTATTTTTTTTTTTCTGGGTGCCAGAATTGTGACATTAAAGTACCCATGGAATGTGATCTAACTATAGACTATAGTTTTCCAGTTTTGAATGGCTCTAAGCATTTCTCGGCCCATCACAGCACAGATATTATCACTGCCTCTGTCAGTTGGTCTTCTACAGTATATCATTTCTTATTGGATGTTCTCTGTATTTACATTTCAAATGTTATCTCCTTTCCCCTCACTTCTATTTTTTATCCCCTCTCTTTGCTTCTATGATGGTGCTTCTTCTCCCAACCACTCTCTCCACTTCAGCATTTCTACATTCTCCTGTACTGGAAAAACAGGCGTTCACTGGCAAAGTGCATTTCTCCCACTGATACCAGACAATGCTATCCTCTGCGACATATGCAACTAGTGCCATGAGTCTCTCCAAGTGTATTCATTTGTTTGTGTTTTAGTTCCCGAGAGTTCTGGAGGGTTTGGTTGGTTGGTAATATTCTCCCTATGGGCTTGCAAACACTTTCAGCTCCTTCAGTCATTTCTCTAACTCCTGCATTGTGTTCATCGTGTTTAGTCTGATGGTTATCTACAAGCATCCTCAACTGTATCTGTACGGGGCTGAGAGAGCCTCTGCAGGGGCATCCACGTCTGTCTCCTGCCATTAAACACTTTTTGGCATCATCAATAGTTCTTGAGTTTGGTGGCTGCATATAGAATAGACACCAGCTGAAGCAGACTCTGAATGATCTTTTTTCCAATCCATGCTCATCTGTCTGCCCCTGTATTTCCTCCTGTGACTGTTTCATTCTCCATTCTTACAAGGACTTAAACATCCAAATTCTGGCCTTTCTTCTTTTTGAGATTCATAAGGTCTCTGAATTGAATCTTAGGTATTCTGAAATTTTTGGGCTAGTATCTGCTTATCATTGAACACACACCATGTGTGTTCTTTTGTGACTGGATTATTACACTCAAGGTGATAGTTTCTAGTTCTATTTATTTGCCTAGGAATTTCATGAAGTCATAAAGACTAATAGCTGTCTAGTACTCCATTGTATAATCGTGCCACAATTTGTGTATCCATTCCTCTATTGAAGGACATCTGGGTTCTTTCCATCTTCTGGCTACTAGAAATGAATCTTCTCTCCATGAGATTCAGCTGTATGGTATTGTCTCAACTAGTGATGAACGGGGGCAGCCCATTGTGGGTGGTGCCATCTTTGGACTGGTAGACTTGATTTCTATAAGAAAGCAAGCTGAGCAAGCCAGTAAGTAACATCCCTCTATGGTCTCTGTGTCAGCTCTTGCATCCTGGCCTGTTTGAGTTCCAGTCCTGACTTCCTTTGGTTATGAATAGCATTGTAGATTTGTAAACTGAATAAACCTTTTCCTCCCCTAAAAAAAAAGAAAAAAATTTAAGGCTGCCATGAACATGGTAGAGCATGTGACCTTGTTTTTTGTTGACGCATTCTTTGAGTATGTAATCAGGAGTGGAATAGCTGGTTCTTCAGACAATACTGTGCTCAATTTACTGAGAAACTGCCTCCCTGATTTTCACAGTAGCTGTACCAGCTTGCAGTTTTAGCAATAATGGAGGGGTGTTTCTCTTTCTCCACATTCTTGACAGAATTTATTGTGACCTCGGTTTTTGATCTTAGCCACTCTGACTGGTGTGAGGTGGAATCTCATGGTTGTTTTGATTGGCCCTTCCCTGATGACTAGGGATGTTGAGCACTTCTTTAGATGTTTCTAAGCCATCCAATATTCCTCTGTTGAAAATTCTTTGTTCAGCTCTGTACTGCATTTTTAATAGGATTATTGATTCACTGGAGTCTAATTTCTTGAGTTCTTTGTATATTTTGGATATTAGTCCTCTATCATATATAGGATTGGTAAAGATCTTTATCCAATTTGCTGGTTTCCATTTTGTCCTCTTGACAGGGTCCTTTGCCTTGCAGAAACTTTGAAACATCATGAGGTCCCATTTGTCAATTCTTGATCTTAGAGCATAAGCTATTGGTATTCTATTCAGAAAATTTTTCCCTGTGACTACATATTCTAAGCTCTTCCTCACTTTCTCTTTTATTAGTTTCAGTGTGCCTGGTTTTATGTGCATATCTTTGATCCACTTGGACTTGAGCTTTGTAAAAGAAGATAGGAATAGATAGATTTGCATTCTTCTGCATGCTGATTGCCAACTGAAGAACCACCATTTGTTGAAAATGCTGCTCTTTTCCCTGTTGTATGCTTTTAGCTCCTTTGTCAAAGATCAAATGACTATAGGTGTATGGGTTCATTTCTGGGTCTTCAATTCTGTTCCATTGATCTACCACCCTGTCTCTGTACCAATACCATGTGGTTTTTATCACAATCTATCTGTAATACAGCTTGAGGTCAGGGATATCGATTACCCTGGAAGTTATTTTATTGTTTAAAACACTTTTAGTTATCTTGTTTTTTTTTTATTTCAAATAAATGTGAAAATTTCTTTTTCTTTCTCTATGAAGAATTGAGTTAAAATTTTGATGGAAGTGAATTGAATTTGTAGATTGCCTTAGGCAAGATGCCCATTTTTACAATGTTGATCCTTTTAGTCCATGAGCATGGGACATCATTTCACCTTCTGAGATCTTCTTCAGTTTACTTCTTCAGAGACTTGAAGTTCTTGTCACACAGATCATTCCCTTTCTTTGGTTATGGTCACACAAACATTTTATATTATTTGTGACTATTTGAAGGGTATCAGTTCCCTAATTTCTTTCTCATGCTATTTATCCTTTTAATACAGAAAGGCTACTGATTTGTTTGAGTTAATTTTATACCAGCTACTTTGCTGAAGGTATTTCAGCTTTAGGAGTTCTCTGCTGGAATTTTTGAGTCACTTAAATATACTATCATATCATCTGCAAGTAGTGATATTTGACTTCTTTCTTTTTGAATTTCATTCTTTTGATTTCGTTTTGCTGTCTAATTGCTCTGGCTATGACTTCCAGTAATATATTGAATACGTAGGGAAAGAATGGATAGCCTTATCTAGTCTCTGATTTTAGTGGGTTTGCTTCAAGTTTCTCACCATTTAGCTTGATGTTGGCTACTGGTTTTCTTTATATTGCTTTTAGTTTGTTTAGGTATGTGCCTTGAATTCATGACCTTTCAAGACATTTAATATGAAGGGGTGTCGAATTTCATCAAATGCTTTCTCAGCATCTAACAAAATGATGTGTTTTTTTTCTTTTTGTTTGTTCATAAAGTGTATTCCTTTAATGGATTTCCTTATATTGGACTATGCCAACATTCCTGTGATAAAGCAGAGTTGATCATGGTGAATGATTGTTTTGATGAGCTCTTGGATTCAGTTGGCCATAATTTTATTGAATATTTGTGCATCAATGTTCATGAAAAAAAAAGATCTGAAGTACTCTTTTTTGTAGGGTCTTTGTCTGGTTTAGGTATTTGTATAATTTTAGCTTTGAAGAATGAGTTAGGTAGTGTTTCTTCTGTTTCTATTTTGTGGAACAGTTTGGAGAATATTGGTATTAGTTCTTCTATGAAAGTTTGACAGAATTCTTCACTGGTCTTGGGCTTCTTTTTTCTTTGAGGCTTTTGATGATTGCCTCTATTTCTTGAGACAGTTTGTATAATTTCACTGATTCTTGTTTAACATTGGTACCTGGTAAATTTCTTAGAGATTTTGTATCTCCAGGGGTATCTCCTTTTGTAATTTCTTTATTGTTTCTATTTCCAGTTCCAATTCCTTTACCTGTTTGGTTGTGTTTTCTTGTAGCTCTTTATGTAATTTTTGTCTTTTCTCTTTAAGGGTTTCTACTCTTTACCTGTGTTCTGCTGGTTCTATTATATTTCTTTATGAGAGTTATTCAGGAACTTCTTGAGGCTTTCTGATATCTACTAGAGGTATTATTTTAAGTACAAAACTTGTTCTTCAGATATGTTGGGATATCCATTACTTGCTGTGGTCGGAAAACTGGGTTCTGATGTTGCCAGTTTTTCTTGGTTTCCATTGCTTATGTCCTTGCACTTGCCTCTTGCCATCTTGTCATCTGTGGTGCTAGATGATGTTGTTGTCTCTGGCCGGCACTTGTCTCTCCTGTGGGTTTGAGGGACCAGGGTCTCAGGAGAAAGTTTGCTCCTAGGTTTTCAGATATTTGTGGCTGTGCTGTGAGTTCCTATGATGGTGAGCCACCTCTGGCCTTTGGCACAGATGAGGGCATTAACAGCCAGTTCCCAAGCAGCACCGAGATACCTGGGCCCTGAGAGTTCCTCATGGTCTCTGCCTAGATAGTCTGTGGAGAGAAAGTGCGGACTTACCCTTGGGCTCTGGAGGGAGAGCACTCCTGAGGTTCCTGTGGTTGCTCAGCAATCTGCAGGCAGGCCAGGGCTCTCAGTATATCTTTATGTATGATCTTTTTTATTTGTATGTTTTTGTAATGGTATTTGCCATTGCATTAAAGATTCAGGGTAAAGTCAAACGTCATTTCATGCTCTTTAACTTAAATACATTTTCAATAAAATTTTATTTTTTTAATTAGAGTAAACTTTATAAGCACTGATGCTTAAACTTGGATATATCTTATTGGGGATCCTAATTAATTTACTACATAATGTCAGTACATGATTTCTGCATATGCCGTGGTTGCTCTTTCCATAGGGACATGAAGACTGCTCCTTGTTGGGTCATCAACAGAGTTGAATCAATGAAACTATATCAACAACAGAAGTAACAAAAACGTTTACCTTATGAGAACTTTCAATACATAGTTCATAGACTTAACAAAGTAGAAAAGTCATTGATAAGCTAGCTTGGTGGGGGGGGGGTGGTAAATCCTGAAAACAAACTGAAGTACATGTAGAAACAAACAACCAAACAGATGTATAGCAATCTTACAAACTCTCTAAATCTTTGCTTATCATACTCCTTAATTTCAAGTTAAATTATACATATAAAAGCAAAACAAAATTACGGCAAAATATAATGTATATTTAATTATGTAGTCTAGAAACCAACTGCCACCGGGAACAGCGGAGATCCACTGTAACAGACCTGGTGAGAAAGCATTTCGAGTAGCCAGGGAGCAGAGAGATCTCTGCCAAGCACTCAGAAAGTGCGCCCCCACCCCTGCTTGGCTCAGGGAACCAGGAACCTGGCATTGGGCTCTCTGTTCCCAGCCAGCGGCCTCTGGGTGCAGAGCAGGCTTTCAGACCATCTGCCATCAGACCATGCGGAGATCAAGGGACAGAAGCCAGATACAAGGGAAAGGTGAGAACGAATCACTGACAACAAAACAGAAAGAGAAAAGTGAAAGAACATACTCCAGGGAAACCAAGACAACCTGGCAACACCAGAACCCAGCTCTCCCATCACAGCAAACAGCTGAATGCCAAACAATCCAGAAAAGGAAGACTCAGACCCGAAATCATACCTCAAGATGATGATAGAGATCCTTAAAAAAAAACGGAAAAGCATAAAGAATTAGAAGCTTTTAAAGAGGAAACAAACAAACAAACAAACAAACAAAAAAAAAAAACACTCAAAGAACTAGAGGAAAACAGAACCAAAGAGATGAAGGAATGGGAGAGGAAAATTAAAACGGAAAAGGACACAATAAAGAAAACACTAAAGGAGACAACTCTAAAGGTAGAAAACATAAAAAAGAAATCAGGAGTCACAGATGCAAGCATTTCAAACAGACTACAATAGATGGAAGAGAGAATCTCAGGGGCTGAAGACAACATTGAAAACATAAACAAAACAGTCAGAGAAGATGCAAAAACAAAAAAGGCCCTAACCAAAAATGTCCAGGAGATCTAGGACACAATGAGAAGACCAAACCTAAGGATAACAGGAATAGAAGAGGGCAAAGAAAATCAACTAAGAGGCACAGTAAATATCTTCAACAAAATCGTAGAAGAAAACTTCCCTACACTTAAGAATGTGATGACTATGAGCATAAAAGAAGCCTACAGAATTTCAAATAGGTTGGACCAGAAAAGAAATTCCTGCCTACAAAGAATAGTCAAAACGCCAAGTGCTCAAAGCAAAGAAACAATATTAAAAGCAGTAATGGGAAAAGATCATGTAACATATAAAGGCAGACCAATCAGAATCACACCAGATTTCTCAACTGAGACTATGAAAGCTAGAAGAGCCTGGACAGACATCATGTAGAGCATAAGGGAGCACAAGTTCCAGCCCAAGCTGCTATACCCAGCAAAACTCACAATCACCATAGATGGAGAGACCAAGATATTCCAAGACAAAACTAAATTTACACACTATCTCACTACAAACCCAGAACTACAACAAATTATACGTAGAAAACCCAATACAATGCGGGGAACTACATCCTAGAAAAAACAAGAAAACTCCTAAGCAAGAAAACCAAAAGAAGAAAGACACACAGGCATAATTCTACCTCCAAAAGCAAAAATAGTAGGAAACAGCAACCACTATTCCTTGATATCTGTTAACATAAATGGACTCAATTCCCCAATAAAAAGATATGTTATCAGACTGGATATATAAAAAAACTCCCCAGCATTTTGCTGTATACAGGAAACCCATCTCAGAGACAAAGACACACATTATCTGAGAGTAAAAGCCTAGGAAAAAAAAAAAAAAAAACTTCTGATCAAACAACCCCAAGAAGGAAGCTACAGTGGCCATTCTAATATTGCATAAAGCAGATTTTCAACCAAAATTTATCAAAAATTATAAGGACAGATACTTTTTACTCATTACATAAGAAATTTGTCAGGAGGAACGCTCAGTTCTTAGCATATATAGTCCAAATACAAAAGCACCCATATTCATAAAAGAAACCCTACTAAAGCTCAAAAAATACATTGCGCCCCACACAATAATAGTGGGAGACCTCAATACCCCATTGTCATCAATGGACAGATAATGGAAACAGGAACTGAACAAGGACACTGTAAAACTAGCAGAGTTATGAACCAACTGGAATTAATAGACATCTACAGAACATATCATCCTAAAACAAAAGAATATAACTTCTTCTCAACACCTAATGGTACCTTCTCAAAAATTGACCACATAATTGGTCACAAAACGAGCCTCAATAGATATAAGAAGATTGAAGTACTCCCGTGAACTCTTTCAGATCACCATGGTCTAAGGCTGGTCATTAATAACAACAAAGACAACAAAAAGCCCATATACACAGGGAAACTAAAGAATGCTCTATTATACAATAGCAGGGGCAAAGAAGAAATAAAGAAAGAAATTAAGGATTTTCTCAAATTCAAATATGAAAACACAACATACCCAAACCTATGGGATGCTATAAAAGCAGTAATGAGAGGAAAGCTTATAGCTCTAAGTACATCCAAAAAGAAACTGGAGAGAGCATACACTAGCAGCTTGACAGCACAGTTGAAAGCTCTAGAACAAAAGAAAGAAGATACACACAAGAGGAGAAGACAGCAAGAAATAATCAAACTTAGGGCAGAAATAGACCAAACAGAAACAAAAAGAACCATTCAAAGAGTCAACAAAATCAAGAGCTGGTTCTTTGAGAAAATTAACAAGATTGATAAACCCTTAGCCAGACTAACTAGAGGGCAAAGAGAGAGTATTCAAATTAACAAAATCAGAAATGAAAATGGAGACATAATAACTGAAAGTGAGGAAATTCAAGAAATAATCAGATCATTCTATAAAAGCCTATACTCAACAAGCTGGAAAATCTCGAAGAAATGGATGAATTACTAGACAGATACCAGATACTAAAGTTAAACCAGGACCAGGTAAACCATCTAAATAATCCTATAACACCTAAAGAAATAGAAGAAGTCATCAAAAGCCTCCAAAACCAAAAAAAGCCCAGGTCCAGATGGGTTCAGTGCAGAATTTTATCAGACATTTATTGACGACATAATACCAAAACTCTCCAAACTATGCCACAAAATAAAATCAGATGGAACAAAATCTAACTCATTTTCTGAGGCTTTAATAACCCTCGTTCCTAAACCACACAAAGACCCTATTAAAAAAGAGAACTTCAGACCAATCTCACTTATGAACATTGATGCAAATATACTCAACAAAATTATTTTAAACTGAATTCAAGAACGCATCAAAATGATTATTCACCATTACCAAGTAGGCTTCATCCCTGGGATGCAGGGATGGTTTAATATAAGGAAATCCATCAATGTAATCCACCATATAAACAAACTCAAAGAAAAACCACATGGTCATCTCACTAGATGCTGAGAATACATTTGACAAAACTTAAACAGCCCTTCATGTTAAAAGACATGGAAAGAACAGGACTCCAAGGCCCATACCTAAACAACATGAAAGCAATATTAAGCAAACCAACAGCCAACATCAAACTTAACGGTGGGACACTTGAAACAATCCCACTAAATTCAGGGAGTCAACAAGGCTGCCCACTCTCCCCCTACCTATTCCTCACAGTACTGGAAGTCCTGGCCAGAGCAATTAGGAAGCAAAAGGAAATCAAATGGATACAAATTGGAAAGGAAGAAGTAAAAACATCACTATTTGCAGATGACATAGTAGTATACTTATGTGACCCCAAAAACTCCACCAGAGAACTCCTACAGCTGATAAACAAGTTCAGTAAAGTGGCTGGATATAAAATTAACTCAAACAAAACAGTAGCCTTCCTCTACTCAAAGGACAAACATGTGGAGAAAGAAATTAGGGAAAAGATACCCTTCACAATTGTCACAAAAATATGAAATACCTTGGTGTGACTCTAACTAAGCAAGTGAAGGACCTCTACGACAAGAACTTCAAAGCTCTAAAGAAGGAAATTGAGGAAGTTCTCAGAAAATGGAAGATCTAAAATGCTCATTGATTGGAAGGATCAACATTGTAAAAACGGCCATCTTACCAAAAGCAATCTTCAGATTCAATGCAATCCCCATAAAAATAACAACCCAGTTCTTCATTTAGTTGGAAATATAAATGTACAATTTCATCTGGACTATAAAAATACCTAGAATAGTGAAATCCATCCTCAACAACAAGAACACATCTGTAGGAATCACTATCCCTCACCTCAAGCTATATTACAAGGCAATTGTGCTAAAAACTGCACGGTACTGGTACAGAAATAAACATGTGGATCATTGGAATAGAATAGAAGATCCAGAAATGAGCCCTCACATATATGGTCACTTAATTTTTGACAAAGTTGCTGTAAACATTCAATGGAAAAAGGACAGCCTATTCAATAAATGGTGTCAGTCCAACTGGCACTCATCATGCAGAAGAATGAAAACAGATCCTTTGTTAGCTCCTTGTACAATGCTCCAGTGATAGTGGATCAAAGATCTCCACATTAAACCAGGCAAACTGAAACTATTAGTGAGAAATTAGGGAAAAACTTAGAAAACATAGTTACAAGAGGAAATTTTCTGAACAGAACACCAATGGCTCTTGCTGTAAGGTCAAAGATTGACAATGGGACTTAATGAGATTGCAAAGTTTCTGTAAGGTCAAGGACACTGTCAAGGAAACAAAAGGCAACAGAGTGGGAAAAGATCTTTACCAACCCCACATCAGATAAAGGCCTAATATCCAAGGTATACTAACAACTCAAGAAGCTAGACACCACAGAATCAAACAACCCTAATAAAAACGGGGTATAGAGCTAAACAAAAATTTCTCAATTGAGGAATATCGAATGGCTGAGAAACATCTAAGGAAGTGCTCCACATCCTTAGCCATCAGGGAAATGCAAATCAAAACAACCCTGAGATTCCACCTTACACCAGTCAGATTGTCCAAGATCCAAAACTCAGATGACAGCAGATGCTGGTGAGGATGTGGAGAAAGAGGAACACTTCTTCACTGTTCGTGGGGTTGTAAACTGATACAACCACTCTTGAAATCAGTCTGGAGATTCCTCAGAAAATTGGACATAGTACTACCTGAAGACCCAGTTATTCCACTTCTGGGCATAGACCGAAGAAATGTTCAGATATACAGCAAAGACACATACATCACAATTTTCATAGCCTCTCTATTTATAATAGTCAGAAGCTGGAAAGAACCCATATATCCTTCAGTAGATGAATGGATACAAAAACTGTGGTACATTTACTCAATGGAGTACTACTCAGCTTTCAGAAAAAAATGACTTTATGAAATTCTTAAGAAAATGGATGCATCTAGAGAATATCATCCTGAGTGAGATAACCCAGCTCCAAAAATTCAGAAATAACATGCAGTCACTGATAAGTAGTTACTAACCCCAGAAAGCTCTGAACACCCCAGAAACAACTCACAGACTGTGTGAAGTTCAAGAAAAGAAAAGAAAAGAAAAGAAAAACATTATGCTTAATCCTTACACACCAATAAAACTTTGACTAATTCCGGGTTACATCCTGTTTTACATGCACTTTATGCTCATTGTAACTAGTAAGATCTTAATGTACACTATCAAACCTTAAAAAAATCCAAGCACTGACAAAAATGTATTTGTCTTCTTTTATGCCAAAATGCATAAAATTTGCACATTTATCTTTGTTTTTTAAAATGAAGTTGTTCAATAAAATTGAGAAGAGAAAAAGATTTTGTAGTCTATGTTGTTAAATGTATCAAAGTAAAAACTACCATCAACCTGCACACTTTAGAGATTGTAGGCAAGAAAAAAATGAAAAAGAAGGTGTGTGTTTTAGAATGTTCAGGTTAGATAACACGTTGATGGTACATTAGCTATCTGCCATACAGAATGTCATGTACTTTCTTTTAAGAACAAATATATATCTTCATGATAGACCTTTCAAATAGAAGTCATCATTGCCATTGTGGTAGATTCTTTTGATTAATAGCGTCTACATTCCTTCCTGAAGTAATACCCTAGGCCATTTTGTTATTGTACCATTTTAGTCTTCAAAGTAAGATGAATTAGCTTCTTGACCCTTTGAGTTTAGAATAGCCGTTTGTCTTTCTTTGGGCAATGGAATGAGGTAAAAATAACATTTTTAATTCTTGAAGAGATTTCACAACTTCTCTATTGATTTTGGAATTCTGGGCTACTGTCATTAAGAAGGCATCAATATTACAAAATACTTCATAGTTTACATATCCTGAAGCAATATACATGGAATTTCTTGTACATATTTTGGTTTAGAAATAAAGATGGGGATTGTTCATTTAAAACACTTTTTGGGGATGATAAAAGAGGTAGGATTCAAACAGTCCTTAAGAAAGAAAAAAGACATTAAACTTGTTATTAGCATATATTAACTTCAGATATAGTGGGGCTTGTCATGATTTTTTAATCCATGTATTATATGTTAATCATACTCCTCTCATCTCTCTCTTGTGTCCTTACTCACCATTCATGCTAGTCCCCCAAAATTTTCCTTTTGCTTTCATGTTGAAGAAAATGATTTATGTAGCAAACACGTAGCACTTGATGCTAAAATATCTTTTTGTTGCTGTTGATTATCTTGATTTTTTTGCCTCAGCCATAAAAGTAATGAATAATTTATAGATCAATGTTTTCTATATATAAGTATGATACGGTCAATAAACTTAGCAGATAAGATACAACCGTGGTGACTTATCTCTTTGTAGTGTATGTTGCATTCACTTTCCATATCTATCACTTTAGCCATTAATTAATGTTACAGAATTGGATAGTAGTGGTTACTGTAATGAAAGTGAGTGGGTTTTATGTTGTTGTTGTTAAAAACTATCTTTTGTTCAGTTCTATTTTTATTTTAGATTTTGACATACACTAACAACCCTCAGAAGCTGTAAGTAGCATTAATGTAGGCTCCTTGTTGAGACGGAGATTGTTTGTTGATAAAATACAGCCAGAAGTACCTTTTGTGGCAGAGGATATGTGTTAAGATGCCTAGTTTTTACTCTTCATTCTATCCTTGAATTTTGCCTCATTAATTTGTAGTTCTTGGTAAATAGTTAGATTATCTTGACGTTTTTGGCCATGTAAAATACAGATATGATGTGAAGTTTGGAAAAAAAAATGTACGCATTGATTTTTCTCTTGAGTCGTAGAACTTCCCATGGGCTCGTATATGAGCTCGCCTTCTGTAGAATGATGACAGATACACGGACAGCTTATTCAGGTTTCCCAAACTGACTTCAGATGTGCAAGTGAGACCAGAAGAAGCAAGGTGGCCTGGCTGCACCCTATCATGTATGGAGTTGCATGTATGGGTTGTGTCTGACACATAGATAAGCATATCTGCATTTTTCAAACTGTCAGAATTTATTAAATGAAGAATTTTTGGTGAAGAACCCAAGGATTCCACAGTGATAACTTTAGGGATGTTTTCTTTTTCTCAGACTCAAATGGTTCAGCTACCAGATTCCAGAGGCTTTATCACTTGGCTAATGATAGGAATATAATTGTCATTTTAATGTCAAGGCTCAAAAGGGCATGTGTTTTAGGGTCATAGCACATGCTTCAGGTACAAGAAATATTAAGCCAATGAAGAGTATTAATTAGCAGGAACATATGCTTTACTGTGCATTTTTATTTTTCCTAATGGAATGCAGTAAAACAAGTTTATAATAAATCCTAGTGGAATTCAGGAGAAAAAAAACGATAAGTAACATTTTATAATGTCTTATTTGTACTGAGTCCTTGTTAGGTCAAAAGGATTTAAAACCTTCCAACTTTCAAAGCATGTCTTAGTTCTTAAATTGCTCATAAGTAATTTTTCTGGATGATTTCTATTCACCGTATAACCATATTTTCATATTCTCCAGAAAAATTTGGAAGGTAAAATTAATTTATTTATTTTACTTTAGCTTTTCAATCACATTGATAGAATTTTTTATTGCAAAAGTACAAGATTGGCTTTGTAATTATGCAACCCACTTTAATAACATTTTTATTTGTTCAAAATTCATCATTGACATAGTGTTTGCTGATTGTGTATTTCATTTTAAAGATAGAAGAATTTAACTATTTCTGGTTTATCTCTATTTATCCGACTCTCAAAATATTGTTACAGATCTATTTTGTATGTGTGCATTTCTTGTATTTTTTAATGGAAGAATTTTATAATGGAATATTGATTTAAATTTTACTAGCATTTTATTGATTCAAAATATTTATACTAAATCCTGGATAATTATAGCTAGAGTATATCTGATAAGACTGTTCCTGCTTTATTTCAATGATCCCACCCATCTCATACCAAACAAACACGCTGATACTGAAGGAGTTTCAATCTGAAAATGAAGTAGCTGAAGGGATTTGCAACCCCATAGGAAGAACCAACCAGATACCCAAGAACTCCCAGGGACTAAACCACCAACAAAAGAATATACATGGAAATTCCCATGGCTCAAGTTGCATATGTAGCAGAGGACAGCCTTATATGTACCTGAGGAGAGGCCCTTCTTTGGTCTTGTGTGCCCCAGTGTATGGGAATGCCAGTGTGGGGAGAAGGGAGTGAGTGAGTGGGTGGGTAGAGGAGCATCCTCATAGAGGTAGGGGAGAGGGGATAGGATGGAGAGATTTTGGAGGGGAAGCCTAGAAGAAGGATAACATTTGAAAAGTAAACAAATAAAATAATAAAACAAGTTTTCTTTGCCAGTATATACCATGCATCTTACAAAGTCCAGTAATGTAAAAATAAAAATGCACTCATTTTAAATTATAAAGTGATGAGTTTTCAGACTGATAATCATGGAAACATTTATAAAATTATCATGGCATTTGGGGGCTTAGCAGCTAGGGTTTTCTTTCTCCCCCTGTATGTTTCTCACAGAACTCAGATTAAGGAGTCAGAACACTATCGAATTTTTAGTTAGTAGAACTTATGTCTTGAGGCTTTTACTTTTGGTCCTCTGGGTACATTCTAGCAAAGAAAAGTGGGGATGAGATGACAGGTGCCATGGTGAAAATAGTCCTGGTCCCAAAGGTATGTCCTTGAATATTTGCATTGCAATTAATAATTCTGTGTTATGCTGTTTGAAAGAGGAGAGGGCAAAGATTCCCTGTTGTTTGTTTTTTTTTGTGTGTGTGTGTGTGTGAACATTTATTTATTTGTTTTTTAATTGTTTGTTTTTATACTTTTGGACCCTTTATAAGGAATTCATTTCTTTAATAGATCACACAGAGAAGAGACAAAACATGTCAGGGCCCTTCTTTTAGGCTGAGGCACTTTGCTAGCAGATGCAATAGTCTCCCCCACACTTAAGTCTGTTTTGCGTTTCTTTTATATAGAGAGAAAAATATGAAGTTGTGTGAATTGTGAGAGTGTATCTAAGAAAAATTGTGGGGAGGGAAAGCAAAATATGTTGTATGATTTTTTTTTAAAGGGGAATACAAACCTTTATATAAAGAGCCATATTTGAGTGATCATGACTCAGAAACACAGATTAGGTTAGTGAAGGTTTTATGTTCCAACTTGGAAGCAGATTCATAATTTCATAGTTTTACAGAAAACCATAAATCAAGTCAAGTTTACAGCATGTTGATGGGTATAATAGAAATGATGTTACAACAAAGCCGGAGCTGCTCTACATGGTTCAGATGCTACTTGAGGTCACATTTAGCTTTTGCATTGGTGGAGGCTAGGGGTCTGCTAAATTAATAGATTACAAAAGGCTTTTAATCTATTCGTTGCAGGATGTTAGCTCTAACACAGAGACAGGTAAGACATAGTTATTTAAGGGCATCAAAACCAGTCCTAAATAAAAGAAGTCAGCCTTTGGAACTAGAACATTCTACCTTCTCTGCACCACAGCAGAGCCACCCTATCAATCATCTTTCATTGAAGAAAAGGTCTCTTCTCTGAAATTCTTGTTTACAAGATCTTCTTATTGGCCAAGAATCACATGTTTTGCATGTGAATTAATAATAAATTACTTATTAGATATTTTAAATTTCCTCATAGCTAGGAAATTCATATCTAAGATCTGATGCGGCTCAGTCATGAGAAGAGCAGCAAGACAATTATTTTCAGGAGAGAGGAATATATAGAAAAATCTCTTAAGAGAGAAACTACTGATTTATGACAAAACTATCTGTGAACATGATCTGATTTTATTTTTTTAATGACCTTTTTATCTGACATAACATTTGCTATACCTAAACTTAAACAATCAAAAACATAGTATAGCTTTAAGTATTGAAGATTTCAGATGAAAAAAATCTCTTAAATAACAAATATTTGCCTATAAAATATATTGCTTATATATTTCCTCCTGTATTTACTCTTATTAAAGATAGTAAACACTGAAATATCTTACATTAAAAAATAAAAATGGGATTTTGTGAGGTCATTGTAATATTGTACTGTTTTACTTATCAGGAAAGCCAAATATTGTTTAATCAATTTTTTAATCCAAAGATAATTGTACTATAGGACAGTTTAAATTTTAATTTAATCAAGAAACATCAGTACTTAAGGCATAAAATACCATGAATGCTATTATTACAGTTTAATATCTTGTATAATCTGTATAAGAAGAGTTAATCCAGAACTTTGGGTATCTCTACCTAGAAGAAATGGAGTTAAAATTCATTAAACACCAGTTTTGAATAAAAATAAAAAAATATTTCTTTTTGGAAAATTTTTATTTACATTTCAAATATTATCCACTTTCCTGGTATCCTGTCCATAAATCTTCTATCCTACTGACCCTCCCCCTGTTTCTGTGAGGGTGCTTTCCTACCCACCCACCCTATTTCTCCCACTTTCCTACTCTGACATTACCCTACACTGGAGTATTGAGCCTTGGTAGGACCAAGGGATTCTCCTCAACTGATGCCTGAAATGGCCACCTTCTGCTACAAATGTAGCTGGAGCTATGGGTCTGTCCATGTGTACTCTTTAGATGGTGGTTTAGTCACTGGGAGCTATGGTTGGTTGGTATTGTACTTAGGAGTTGTAAACGCCTTCATCTCCTTGAAGCCTTTCTCTAACTCTTCCATTAGGGAATTCATTCTCAGTTCATTGGATGGCTGTGAGCATTTACCTCTTTATTGTCATGATCTGGCAGAGCCTGTCAAAAGACAGTTTTTCAGGCTTCTGTTAGCATGCACTTCTTGGCTTCAGCAATATTGTCTTGGTTTGGAGGTTGTATATGGGCTGGTTTCCCAGGTGGGCAGTCTCTGGATGGCCTTTTCTTCAGTGTCTGCTCCAAACTTTGTCTCCATATTTTCTCTTTTGAATATTCTTCTATGGTGGATATTTTTGTTTCCCATCCTAAGGACGGAAGCATCTGGACTTTGGTCTTCCTTCTTGAGCTTCATGTGGTCTGGGAATTGTATCTTGGGTAATCTGAACTTTGGAGTTAATATCCACTTATCAGTTAGCACATACCATGGGAGCTTAATTTATTAGATAACTTCACTCAGGATGATATTTTCTAGATCCATCCACTTACCTAAGAACTTCATGAAGTCATTGTTTATAATAGCTTAATAATACTCTATCGTGTAAGCATATTACATTTTCTGTAAGCATTCCTTGTTGAAGGACATCTGGGTTCTTTCCAATTTCTGGATATTATAAATAAGGCTGTGATGAACATAGTGCAGCAGGTGTCTTGTTACATATTTATTGGAGCATCTTTTGGGTATATACCTAGGAGTGGTATAGCTGGGTCTTCAGATGTCCAATTTTCTGAGGAACCACCAGACTGATTTCCAGAGTAGTTGTACCAGCTTGCAGACCCACCAACAATGGAGGAATGTTCCCCCTTCTCCACATCCTCTTCAGAATCTGCTTTCACCAGAGATTTAATCTTAGCCATTCTGACTGGTGTAAGATTGAATCTCAGGATTGTTTTGATTTGCATTTCCCTGACGACTAGGGATTTTGTGCATTTCTTAGACAGCCCTGACCCACAACTCAAAAAGAGAGCTTCTTGTATCTGGTATTTGAGTTTTTGTTATGTGTTTTAATTCATGGAGGAAGTATCATCAGTTCAGATGAGAAGGTTGTTTAAAATTGTATATGTACATTTATTTATACACTGAATTATATGGAGTTTATTTTGTGTGCTTAGGTAAATAGTTAGTAGTAAGATTGCCTGTGGCGTTCTCAGACTTACTTATTGTCATTGTATTCACCTTTCTTCTCCTGTAATGACCTCATCTCTCTTTCCTTAGTAGCCCTCTTTCCCATTTCCTTAACCATATAATTTGTATTCTAGTATTTCCCTCTCTATCACTCCCCAATATCCTTTCCTGGTAATGGTCTAGTTTTACTTCCATGTTTTCTCTAGTTATTCCAGGCAATGTATTCACATATAAAGATTTGGAGCTAGTAGTATCTAATAAGAGAGAACCTATGGTGTTTGTCTTTTGGGGCCTGAGTTGCTTTTTTAGTATGTCCTGTTCTAGTTCCACCCAATTAGCTGCGAAGTTCATGAATTAATTTAAGAAAAATAAAACAGTTGGTTAATATTCTGTAGAATATAAAGCTGTATTTTTATTAATTACTTATTGGTTGTAAGGCATTAGGTTGTTTCTGTTTTCTAGGTACAGTAATGATTGTAGTATCAAAAATAGCCGAGTTAATGTCTGCATAGTATGAGGCTGACTCATCACATCGACGTGACCACTTGAATGTGAGCAAGCATGACACCAGTGATCATGTTAGTTAAACTAGATTGGAAAAAAAATACACAAAGAGCTATAGATATCTATAAGAAAGAAAGAGGAGAGGTAGTCTTCCCCAGAGAAGAGCACATCAGTTGGTTGTCCAGTTCCAAATAGTAATCCCTGAAAACACGCACGCACGCATGCACGCGCACAAACACACACACACACACACACACACACACACACACACACCATTATATAAGCAAATCAGGTTATATTTAGGAATATATGTATACACAAATGCATACATACATACAATAACAATTAGTGAGAAAAGAAGCCATGGATTTGACGGAGAGCAGGAGTTAGAAAGAGGAAAGGGAAGAAAATATGCATTTAAATTAAAATTTCAAAAATAAAAAAGATTAAAATCACAGTAATATTATACCTAATAATAAGAGCAGATATGAAATGAAAAGTGTTGTGCAGGACAGGCATTATCCTGAGGGCTTAGTGATGGGTTTTGTAAAATATGATGTAATAGAAAGTGAAGGATTTAGTGGAATTTAGGAAGATAATCTAGATGTAGACTAAGTGATTAAAAGTTTAACACAATAATATAAAATTAATTATTTTCCTACTGAGCTATAGGGATACATCCCACTGACCAAATTTAAACATTTATGGTGTATCCTCAAATATTTTTTTCTGGTAGGATTAGTCTTGTCGAAAACTACATCCTCAAATTTATATCTAGAATATTAGGAATTTATTAAGGTGATTCTAAATAAAGGTATTTAGAAAAAAAGACACATTTTGATGTATAAACTAGCAAAGCTCTCTAGATAATATATGGTTAGGGTTAAGACAGAACTTCAGAAAGATTCTGCCTCTATTCCTAGGATAGCAGAGAACAGTACAATCTTTTCAGACCTATTGTGATTAAGAGACCACAACAAAAGGCTACATGGTTAACAATTATCTGAAAATTGATGGAGATGTGGATTTTAAATGAAGATACAAATAAATGACTTGAGTTCCCCATGTCAATATATCAAGTCTAGACATTTTATATTCACAAGAAAAACTATGTACAGCATATGCTGCTGTGGAATGCTACATTTGATTAATTTGTGCCATTATTAGGATTGTCAGTGATTTTCAGAGCTAAATTATGGTGTAGATTCTGAGAGCTAAATTTATGGTATTATTGAGATAAGAAAATTGACCGTCATTATGCTATAGGCCCATGATTTTAGCTCAATATAGAAAGGTAGAGTTTGAAATTCTGTAAAAGTATTTTAATAAAACTCCTTATTAAAACTAGTTTTCTTTAAGTGGTCTCTCATTATTAGGAAAGGAACCTTGGTGATCCCTAAGAGGAGTTTTCTACTAATGAGAATGAATGTGAGCCTTAGAGAACTTACTTAGAGTCAGAAGCAGCCAAGGGAAAAGAGTTTAAGAGTATGAATGAGGTTGGTTCACAGTGCTCCAAAATTGGACCTGCTCTTTGGAGAAATGTCGTTATCCCAAATGGAGGATTAGCAGAGAATTATAAAGTAGCAAATGAAGCAATTCTCATTAAAATACAGTTGTTTCAGATGGAGTAAAAATGAACAAAATATACTATGTGACTTATTGGTAAAATTAAATTAAACAGAAGGAGCTGCATAGATTTAATTTATTTGGCTTATTTTGATTTGTGTTACATGAGCATTTGTCCCCAAAGAAAATGTCCATGATCCTTTATGAATGATACACAGAAACTGAAAGAAACATATTCTTGCAAAGATGGAAGAATATTTCATTTGACTTTTAGCCCTACAAAAGCCCTCTGTTATGTGAATTTACTTGGTGTAGACATGAACAAATGTCTCTTCAGTTAAGATTAGGAACTGACAAAAATCAAAGGTACTGATTCCAACAAAGTCCAATTTTGTAACCTCCAAGTTTATTGGGGATACCTATGGGATAATGAGTGAGGGCTTGCTTCTAGAAGTATAGACAATTGAAAGACTAAAAACCTACTTCAGCCTCAGGAAGTATTCATGAATGCTGCCTCTCTGAACCTCCCTTCACAATCTGCAGATAGCTTCATAGATCAGATAGTTTCCTCTCCCAGTATTTGTTTAGGTTTCTGGAATCCTGAGGAATGGATTTATGCATTGTAATGGTTTGATTTGAACAGCTTGGGCAATGGGAAGTGGCACTATTAGGAGGTATAACCTTGGTGGAGTAGGTGTGACTTTGTTAGAGGAAGTTTAATCACTGTGCGGTGGGCTTTGAAGTGCCACCCAATCTGACTAGTCTCTCCTGCGTACAGTCAGATCAATATGAAGAACTCTCAGTTTCTTCTTCATTGCCTTGTTTGCCTGGACGCTGCCATGCTTCCTTTAATGATAATGGACTAAACTTTGGAAACTGTAAGCCAATCCCAATTAAATATTGTCGTTTATAATATTTGCTTTGGTCATGGGTCTCTTCATAGCAATAAAACTCTAACAAATTCATGCATTTTGTAAATTTCAGGAACATCCTAAGAAATTCTTGGGAATTTCATATATCTTGAGTTTCAAGAGCTTCCCTCCCTTCACAAGTAGATTCAGAGTAAATTTCTGCATCACATCTCCAAATGACAGAGATTCTGTATTAGAATGAAGTCATGGTACTATTGAAGACATTAGAATCAGCATTATCTTTTCTGATGCCATCAACCATTAGGGTGTTTTTTCTAAGAAACAAACAAAAAACAATCATTGATGTGCTCACCCTCAGTTTGCTTGGGCAGGAATTGATTCAGTCGTCTATTACTTAATGTATGTGAACAACTTGGTTTTAGCTTGTAATAATCTGTTCTAAAAGACCCTGAAACTGAAGAAAGTGAGGGAGACAGATCCACAATGGCTCAGAGTATCATTTACTGAAGGAATTAAGTTTGGGAGGCAGCAAAACTAGACAGATTCTGGCAATCTGGGTAAGTAAGAGGGACGTATTTGTGAACTACAAGAAAAGTGAAAGCTTCCCGAGTTAAATGTGCCTTGTTTATATTAAGATAATACTGACGATCCTAGGCATCTCCTACAGTCAGTGTCTAATGTTAAAGCTGCACATAAAACTCCAAAGATTGTGCCTATTTATGGTTTACCAAGAAACTGTGAGGAAAAAGCAGTTATAGTTACTCTAGGCAACATGGTGGTCATGACTCAAGATGGCTGCACACAAGTCAAGCTGTAGTTGTAAGCCCATCCTCTTTATTCTGGGTAGTAGTAAGGATCAAAAGTGCAGTGACATTTGCCATGGAATCTCTCATGTGCATGGTTATTAATATTTGTAGGATTCTAAGCAAAACTTCAAAATTTTAATTTTTTTAGGTTATTTTAAATATCTAAAGACATAATTTGAGATAGAAATCTTTTTATTGTTTGAAAAGTAGAAATCTTTAAAATGCAAAGTAGGGCCAAGGATATGATAGGGACTAGTGAAGAAAATAAATTTAACAAAGAAATACGATATTTTTGCTTTAATCTAGTTGTAATCTAAAAGCTGGAGATTGGTGTTCTGACACTATAGAGAGAAACAAAAAGAAAATTAGCTTTCAAATTCATGGTGATGGGCAGATTGGATAAAAGAAATCTGTCTTTTTAAATTTAACTGTATAGATTTTATGGGGTAACAGACCAGTGGAAAATTATCCTGCTCCTGTCCAGTGACCAAACCAGGATTTTGGAAATCTCCATCCTGTGACTAAAGGTTAAGGGACAAGAAGTGCATCTGTCTATGGTGAACTTTCCCCTTCATCACGGTGCATACTCCTCAGACTCTATGAAAGCCTGCCTCTCCACCCAGCCCAGTCCTCTCTCTGTTCCCACTTAGAAGCAGCTACTATTTTCTGTTTCTCCCTAATAAATCTCTTGTGTGAGGTTTGTTGAATGGTGAAACTTTATGATATTACTTGGCTCCTAACTGCCAAAATATCTTAGCTTCAGAAAATTATTTCAGGGTTGGTATTGGCTCTTGTATTCTAATGTTGCTAATTTAAAGAAAAATTTCTTTCTTTCTTTCTCTTCCTTCCTTCCTTCCTTCCTTCCTTCCTTCCTTCCTTCCTTCCTTTCTTTCTTTCTTTCTTTCTTTCTTTCTTTCTTTCTTTCTTTCTTTCTTTCTTCCTTTCTTAAGTTAAATCTGTTATATAGTAGCACTGTGGAAAGATGGGTGTCCTCTGTCACTATAGGAGCACAGATTCTGGCTACATAAACACTTGGGTCTGTGAGAAGAGGGTGAGGCAATGAGAAGTACCAGAAAGGCTCAGAGGAAGAAGCAGTGGGAGAGAGTAACAACAATGGAGTTGAGATCAGCCTTGTCCTCTTCTCTCCAGAGGATCTTGCTGTTCTTAGGAAGTAAGGAAGGTTGTCTTGCTTGAACAACAATAAAAGAAAAGGTGATGTCATCATGCCAGAAACTTCAGGCAACTTGGGTAGAAGCATTCTTTGATTCTATGGTTGGGTTGTTTGCCCATCAATATTTTAAAGAAGTTATGTCTTCTCCAGGATACCTGAGATAGAGCTTCCCTAAGAATTCCATATATGCGCTGCGTCCAGATCTTTGCTTGATCTCAGTCTTCAGCACACACACACACACACACACACACACACACACACACACACACACACCCCTGTTTTCCTTCTCTCTCTAATGTCACATACCTGGTATTTATTTACAGGATTGGTTTAATTAATGAGACTAGAAGATACACCATTTTCATTTTTTTATGAGTAATGCACTCTGAATTTTAATCAGCATTTTCAGAATTCCTTATCGGAACACTAAACCCCCACATTTAATTTTAATAAAATTCCTAATGCTTTTGACATGAAAATACTGCACTGACATCCTGCTTTCTTACAGTTGTGAGTTAACTTTTATACTACATTTTATTATACACGTATTTCATTTTTACGGTTTCACTGAATTCACTTTCAATACTGATATACACTTGTAAAAATATTCGGGTTTAATGAAGAAGCATGTGGATTTTACAATATTTACATCTATGTAATGATATATGATACATGAACCTAGCAATGCACTTACATTTTACTTATGGTTTAGGAAGACCTCATACACAGAACTTAGAGGTAGTTTTATAAGGTAGTTTACAAATCTGTATAAGACAGAATTTCACTGTGGAGTTCTCTGGATTTGGTGTCATGCTGGCATATATGAAGTCTTGGATTTCAAGGAATTTCAGATTGTTTTAACTTTAGTGTTAGTTTTTTATTGTTTTATGTATACCGTTGTTTTACTTCCATGCATTTCTACACACCAAACATATGCCTCATGATCATAGAGTCCATGAAAGAGGATTGAATTCTTTCTAAATGGAGTCACAGATGGTTATGAGTTACCACATCAGTGCTATGAGTAGAACTTAGATCCTCAACTAACCACTAAGCCCTTTCTCGATTCTTTACAGGTTGTATTCTTTTGGATGAGGCTGATTAACTTGCAGCTAAGTTGCAACTAATAACTTTTATCTGTGACTTTTCTTGTCCTGGATGAATAAACACAAAACAAGGCAGAGCCCTAAACACAGTCTTTGAAAGTTATCCAAACTGCTGCATATCTGAGCAATTGCATAATGGTATGTCTTTATATCTTTTTTGCCAGAGATTATAAAAAATGGCAAGTTCAATGACTAACAGAATTTTATGTCATACATCCTAAACTTTAAATTTTTATCTAGAGAGATAAAGTATTTCATTCAGAAAAAAATTATATCCTGTATAAGGACCCATTCTGAAGTTAGCACACAAAATAATGTTTCACTGTGAACTTCCATGTGTTCATTCTTATGCTTTGCTGAATGATTCTTAATGGTTTGCAGAGTATGACAATTTTCAAATTGAATTTATTAATGCCCCTTTCAAATTGATCTCTGGCCTTTGTCACATTGGTACCTAAGGAACACTTTTTTCGTTTCCAAGAAAAATGAAGTTTCACCTTCCTTATCTGATTGTAATGAGGTCTTTCATCCTTCTATGTCCTTAAGCACTTCTTGGAAGATACCCCAAGTGCTTTTTGATACCAATATTTGATATTTTTGAGGTGCGAAGAACTAATCAGTGACATGTACCCAGCTGGTAATACTCTTTCATTTCATTTCATTTCAATAACTCAATGAAACCAATTACAATATCTTTTGGTTTTTGTTGTTGTTGTTTTAAATCAAGTGCCCTTCCATCAACAATTCTAGATAGAGAGACAATTTAATATAAACATTCTTTACACATTTTGACAATATTTATTCTCTAAGGGTCATATAAGCATGGTCTTATGCTACTCGATTAGATGTTATACATATGTGGTTACTTTCTATAAGAGTCTCTCTGTATTTTCTTTATTTCCTTGTATTAATCTTTATACTACCTTTAATCTTGCATTGTTCAAATGAATGAATGAAATTAAGAAATGTCCAAACATATTGACCATTGTAAGAAAAGAATAAGATTTTCTGCCTATTATTTACCATTTTATACCAATATTCCTTCAGAGTCACTGTTGCAGAATCTAAGGCCTCCTTGACCCTGGGTGACAGTCTAGACTAGAACCACTCCTTGATTCACAGTACAGTTTCTACCATTAAACATTCTTACTGTGATGTAATGTAGTCTAATATGTAACTTAGCTACAGGGATCCTGGGAAATGTAGGCTGTCTTCTAACTTTACTGAACAGAGAAAAGGCTATTAGAATAAAGTGAATTGGTCCTTAATATCTGTTTCAGTTGTTCCTAGGGATGGCCAGCATGCATAACCCCTCTTTTCCTCAGACTTGCCCAAGGCAATAGGAGCAACCAGCATGTGATTTATTCAAAGAACCATTTGCTCCCACTTAAGACAGCCTGACCTTTTCTCAAAATGGGAAATCTTCTTTGTTCTTACATCCATTTATGCTGGGTAATGTCTGAAACTTTACCCAGTTTAGGTACTAATCTGTACTAATATGCTTCATCTACCTTAAATTTACAAAGTATATAATCGTCAATTCTTTAAGGAACAGTAATGAAAATATGTGAGGGAAAAGAAGTCAGTTAATATGTAATAGAAATAGGATTCTTTCCCCTCTTTGTCTTACTTACTGTTTAATGTCCTTGCTCCCTCTAGGTCTGAAAATGTCTTCTAAAATCAGGTTGATATAATTTCTCCAGAGTAAAGTAATATTGGGAAGCACCATTAATGCTCTTGTATACCTCCACAGTATAGTTTTATTCTGATTTGCTCTTAACCACCAAAATCATTTTTCAGGCCAATACAACAACTTTTAATGTATTGGTTCAAAAAAAAAAAAAAAACAACTAAATTACAATTGAAACATAGAGTTTATCAGAATTAATATAGCTCTTAGAAACTAAAAATTCATTAAAGAAATAAAATATTTGTTATCTTTGAATTTTTCTAAATGCATTTTCAACAGACAATGTAGAAGATAGTCAAATGACCAAACAATCCACTGATTATACCTATACATTTGAAAGCACAGCTAATTATATTGTGATTTATTCTGTTTCTTGTTGAAGCATTTAGGATATGACTAAACAAAGTCCAAACCCAGTGGTTCTTCTTTCTTTTGGTTTCTCTTGAGACAGAAGACAGAGTAGGGTGTGTGGGTGGGGAGATCACCAGCATGGATAAGACTTGGGCTTTAGAGATATTTAGGTTTGCTGTATAATAATAAAAGATTTACTTATCTTAAGTATAAGTCACTGTGCTACTATAGCTGATATGTCTGAGTTCCTTTGAGACCAGAAACTGCAGTCTTTGGCCTTTTGCACTTCAGGTTAAAACAGCAGGGTACTAAGTAAATGGCTAATTGCTAGAGCCCTTTCCCTCTTATCTAGATTCCTCTCCTGTCAGGCTAGGGGAGGGGGTTGAAGCAACCAACTTCTATTGAACCAGGAGAAGAGAGTCAAGTTCCCTGAGGGAAAAACTTTGACACAATTAAATAGGGATTAAACTCACATAAATTCATATGTAGATTCATGCATACATATTTGTATTTAGAATGCAGTTTGACAATATTCTTTGTTTTAATGAAATGATTATAGTACTAAAAAGTAGAAATCCTTAGGGCCTATGACCTCTTGAAATGTGTGCTTTTGAAAGTTTGACAGTACCCATCATGAATCCCTCCAATAGAGCAAGATACAACTCTGATTAGAAAATGGTTGGTTACCACATAACCTTCATGCCACTTGTACCAGTGAGAACTTTTGGCCTGGCATGTCAACACTGTATATCATGTGAGGTCTGGAGAACGCACCAATACTCTTTCTTTTCTAGCATTTTAAATAACACTCTCGGCACTATGGAAACTAACCAGAAGAGCTTGTCATTTCAGTTCAATATTGGTTTCTCTTGACCTACAACTAAAATGTGTTGTGTTTTCAGCAATAGAGTCTTATTATGTCATTATAGGAAGCAACCAAGAAGAATGGCAATAGCTTTTGCTATTTGGGGGACTCTGGAAACTTCCTGACCATAGGAAAGCACACATTATCAGAAATTGAGATTTTTTTAGTTAAATAATTCTTTTTTTTCTGGTGGAACTATGATCCATCTATGCAGGATACTTGTGATTCAAATCCTCTTTAAGATTATACTTTTAATTATCCCAAAAGTAGTGAGTTTCCATGAAGACATTTTATTTATTTTTTTTCCTTTTTATTTATTTATTTATTTATTTATTTTTATATTTCATCTATTTTATTACAGCTTGAGGAATATGCATTTTACATGATTCAACTATCATTTATGTTAAACATATTGGACTTTGGTTTTTTTTTTTAAACGACTTTATTTTAGAAAACAAAGATAAATGTACAGATTTTAAACATTTTTTGCTTAAAATTATACATTTTTGTCAGTACTGTTTTTTCAGACATTAAAATAATTTTTACATAAAACCATGTGAATATATTTTTTAGTCAGTACTTGATTTTTTTCAAGGGCTTGACAGTATGCATTGAAAACCTAACAGTTACAATGAGCGTAAAGTACATGCAAAACAAAACGCAACATGGAAATAGTCAAAGTCTTCTTGTTTTGTAAATATATATTTTTTTGTTTTCTTTATTTCTTGGACTTCATACAGTCTGTGAGTTGTTTCTGGGGGAGTGCAAGCCTCTGGGGTTAGCATCCCACTATCAGTGACTGCATATTATGTCTGTTCTTTTGTGACTGGGTTATCTCACTCAGGATGATATTCTCTAGATGCAGCCATTTTCTTAAGAATTTGGTTAAGTCATTGTTTCTGGTGGCTGAGTAGACATTTTATAATCTTGGCCTTTGATTAACCCATATTCTTTCTTTCTTTGTTGTTCCTATGAACCCTTTCCAACTTAAACTTTTAACTCTTCTACACCCCCCCAGCAGGGCTAATATCACATGAGTTCTATCTATCACATCCCTTAACCCCTTAAGCAGGGCCACTCTCCAAAGTACTGCAGCCGACTAGAGGTAGGATCAGATCTCTTGGTTTAATGCCCCCAGGGCCATCTCTTCTGGGATGGCCAGATGAGGGGCAGAGCCAGTTCTGCACAGCCCTCAGTCATCAGCACATCATCAGGAGGCACCTCAGACCAGGGATGTTCACCTGGACTTTGTTGGTAGCAGACCCTTGCTTTTGTGACTCCTAGTGGTAGCACAGGCCAGGACCCCTCCAGTGTCCCAGGTGGCATCCCCAACTACTCATGTCAGGCTGTCCCTCACTAGCCAGTTCTCCAGTGCTTTTTCATTGTGCCCGAATCTTTCTGTTTCTGTTTCTCTTTCTCTTCCATTTTTCCATAATTTACTTGCTCCTCTAGGTAGGGCCCAGGGTCTCTGAATGTCTGGAGTCATCTCAAAGGTGGTCTCAAAAGTGCTATGCCCCACACTTTCATTATGGTGCCAGGCAGAGGTTATCTCATGCATGGTCTGAATCCCCCAGTTTCCCAGGCCTGCATGGTGCCAGACATGTGGTTATCTCAGGCTAGCTCCTTGTGTGGACACCATGGCACCAGTCTGGTGGTCGACTCAGGCTGACTCTTCACCTGTCCTGTCCAGTTGACTTCAAATGAGGATTGTGTATCGTCCTCGGAAAGTTTTTTTAGTCTTTGGCTCATACTGAAAGCCTGTTAAGGTCTGAGCAGGAGCAGGGGTTCCTGGCAACAGACTGGTGGTCATATCAGGCTCTTTTCTTTAGGGAATACAATCATTTAGATGTAGTAATCATCATTCTGAACACTGAGTATAGTGTGCTCCTCTTTGCCATCTACTAACACATATGTTACACAGCAGGCACACCTCCAATACCCTTAGCATCATAGGTTTTATAATTGGTACTTATATTAGTCACTTCGAAGTGGAATTTGTAGTAAAACAATGAAAGAAAATTGACTAGATTCTCCATATTAGTTTCTTTTGAAGATAATTATTCTAACTTATCTGTCAAACAGATGACTCAACTGAACATTAAATTTTATTTTTCTTGAAGCTATAAAAGTTGGCATCAGTACAGCTTCTTGTATTCTTGAGATTCAGGTTATAGCAAAACGTTGGTGTGAAAATTGACTACTCTGTTAACATTATTGACAAGGACTTTATTTAAAAGTTTTATTTGGAAATTCAAGATTGACTACATTAGGAAATCAATTATGTCCAACTATTTTTTGAGTCTTGGTTTGAGGGGACTGTCACATCAAAGCTATTTTTAAGGTTGTATATAGGTTACAAGAATCTGTGCATACAACTTCCACATATTGTTGAGGCTGTAAAATTTCCTACTAAGTGAGGTCCTAATAGCTTCTGTAAGCCAATACTCTTTTTCACAAGTATTTATTTATTTATTTATTTATTTATTTATTTATTTATTCATTCATTCATTCATTCATTCATTCATTATTGTATATTCTCTGTATTTACATTTCTGATGTTATCCCCTTCCCCCAGTCCCCTCCCCCTCCCATTGCCTCCATGAAGATGCTCCCTCTCCCAACCACTCTTTCCCACCTCAGCACCTTAAGCCAACACTTTTAGTGCACAGTATAATTGGGTGTGAGTATACTGATTGCATCCCTGGTGCTTTAACATCTGAATTATTAATAAGAAGACGCAGACAGTATTGGCTTATATTAACATCAATCTACAATATCATGAAACTGTTCTTGTCCTAACATATTTAGTTGTTTGAAATTTTAAGGGTTATCATTAAAAGTTTACATTTTACTTTGGAATAATAATTTCAAAAACCTGAAGGCCACTCTGCCTCACGGCGCGGTGCAGAGGCCTCCACTAACCACAATGAACAAATATGTGATAGAGAGCTGGGAAAGAGAAAAAACGTGCTGCTGCTCAGGAGAGAGGCAGAGCTGGAGATGCGACAGGAGTGTGGTCCAGGCTGATATGAGTAGGCTGTGCTGCCACCTGCGGTCATCGCGATGTTCTGATCCATGCTGCCATTGAGGACCATGTCTGGGTCCTTGGTCCTATTGCGGCCAGGATGTGTGTTAATGTCCATGGCTCATGTTACCACTAAAGTCCGTACAGAGGTCCGTGCTCTGTGCAGCAGCTTGAAGCCATGTTGAAGTCTGTGGTTCCAGCTGCTGCAGGGATGTTTTGATGTGAGTGACCCACATGAAAACCTGAGGTCACGGTGATGTACTTAGTCTGGGCTGCTTACAAGAGCCTTGTCTGGGTCTGTGCATGAAATCAGTGCTTCCACTGACTGTACAGAGCAAGGAAGCTATCTTTGCAGTGATACTGATGATTGCACTTCCTTAGTAGAGGAAGAGGGACATAGAAGGCTCCTGGGACAACCTCTACCACCAGTCCATCTCCTAACCCCCTGAAAACAGTAGCAGCCCATCAGGAAACCATCAAAGAGAGCTCTTAGGATTATAATAAGGATGCTGAAGTTATTTCTCCACAACTGATGGCTTCTGTGAAGGGAGTGGGAGAAGAATAGCTCAGTTCTATTTAAGGGGCAGGCCACTGAGAGTTTTTAGCATATAGATAACACAAATTGGATTTTTTCCCTTATCTTTTCAATCTACTTATTTATTTATTTTTAAATATTTATTTTTATTTCTGTATTTGGGGGAGGGGGATCACAAAGGTGAAGGGAGTGTACATAAAGGGACTGGAAAGTAAGTGTGGTCAGGGGGTTTGATAGGAAATTAGCAGACTCAATAAAAATACTGTATCAAAAAAAAAAAAAAGAAAGAGTAGGTAAAACAATAGAGTTCTGGAATATTGTCTTCAGCAATATATATTTGCATTTTCAGAAGAAAGGAAATCAGCCTAGAATATTAAAAAGAAAAATCCTGAAAGAATTTAGCATATATATAAAAGATATACAGGTTCAACTTTTGCCAATCATTGTCTTCAATGGTAATTTTTGACTTCAACAAACAACATATTTTTAAAGCATTCACAATTCTCTTTAAAAATACTCAGAGGCATGCCTACCTACCTGCTGGAAGAAATGGTGTGGGGGGCTTTTCAATGCCCTGTACATAGAAAGATCATTATCCTAATTGCTACGAGGTATGTAAAAGCCTTAGTTGCCCTTTTCACATTGTCAGAGGTACAAGGTGAAAACACAGTTTATGGATGGTAGAGAGGGTTGGGAGGTACTCTTAAAATAATGAATACCTCATAACTCAGACCCAGTGAGCTGTGAGTGAAAGATGTTGTTTTCTCCCTCTGTGACTAAAGATCATCAATTACAGCTGTGGACCGAGAAACCTTTATTTGTGATCTAAGGTTATCTAATGTAAAACTGAAAGGTTTAGCTCCACATTCCCTCTACTGAATTATTTATAATTTTCTCAAAAGACATTTGAAAAAAAACTGTGTGTGTAATAAATAATAAAAATGATTTCGTGTTGATGGTAGAAATACTGTTGCCATTAGTGTTGAGTTGCCATTTGTTAAGGAGCTTTTGTTTTCCTTTAATTGTTTGGCTGTGGCATTTTCCATATAATTAAATTCATACCATACGTGACAAAGTTGAAAATGTGGAAAGAGGTTGCTAAGTGAACAAAGGTTGGGATGTAAATCCTGGGGTTTTTTAAGACTCCAAATGTTAGCTTCAAATATACTTGACACATAGAGGCTTCCTGAAGCTTCATGTCCTCTATCAGTCAGACAGGAGCCAATGGAAAGACATTGGTCAATATGGAAAATGTTATGTCAGACAGAACAAGAGGGAGAGACTGCAGTAACTATGCAGCACATAGGTAAGTACTTAGAAATTATGACATTAGAGAAATAAAAATGAATAGAAAAATCTTAATAGCAACCATGCTTGACATTAAGCCTTTTGTATCAGACATTATTCTATTTTTTTTTACTGCATTTTAATTTCCCTGTAACTATTAAGGAAGCAGCAGGTACGAGAAGTTGAATTATAGACATCTTAATGAAAATCTTAGATAACTTGTTTAAGGGACTGGGGCTGGGCCTAAGCAAGGAAGCCTCAGCACACTTACTACACAAAATCAGCAAAATGAAAACAGATGACTTGTATTAATAATCTTATCTTGAATACAGGTAGGAATGACCTGAAACTATTAATAAAAAGATATTGTGACCTCTGTTGAGTGGAGAAAGGAGACAAGTTCCAAGAACCTTGTTCATCAAGAATACACACTTTCTAGCTACATACATTCCCCTTGGTTTGTTCTTATGCTCGGTCATCATTTTATACTATTTACACTTTGTCCTCATTTCAGTGACACTTTTGATGCATTCATTATTATAGTTTCATTCTTGTTGGTGTAATAAAATTTCCTATCAAAAACCACATGGGGGAAAACTGGGTTTATGTAACTTAAAACTTGAGATGACAATCTGTTATTATAGGGGAAGGCAAGACAGAAATTTGAAGTGTGACATCTATAGCAAGAGGCAGAGAGAACGAAAGCATGGACCTTCCCTGCTTGCGTCCAGAGAGCTTTTCCTTCTTTGACAGCATCCAGGAAGCCTAGGGAAAGTCTAGGAAATGATACCACTCAAATTTGCCTAGATATTCCTTTATCAATTGACAATTAAGACATACTCACACAGACTCCACAGGCCAACCTGATCCAGATAATTCCTCATTGAGATTTTTTCCAGATAATACTTAGTCCTGTTGTTGATAGTTGAAACTAACCAATGAGCACACTACTTTATGGTTTCCTAGGATTCCATCTACTGGTTTCTGTCCCAGAACTATTTTTTTTTTTTTAGTAATTAACAGTGAATTTTGAAACATGCTAGATGAAGCAACAACACAAGGAAACAAGATAAATTTTATTATAAAGCCAAGATTTCAATTCAAATTTCAATCCAACTCACTGGGCAGAAAAAAAATGACACCTTTAATTATCTCATTTAACTAATTTTAGTTGTGGAACCAATGAACCTAATAGGGTTCAGTCAGTACTAGGAGTCATGCAAGATATTTTTATAGAAATAATTAAACATATAAAGAACATTTGCCTGGTGTGGGAAAATTGAAAATGTCAAAAAGGACCCCACTAAGTCAACATGGCAGCAAAAAGCACAGAAGTAGCTGTCAGTGAGAGAGAATTTCATACAAGGAATCCTTAGCTGGTGTTGGAGAACAAACCAAACCAATACAAAACAGATATAAAAACCAAACAGGAAGCTCCAGCACAGTGCCAAAGCAGCAATGGCAGGGAATAGATGGGGGCTCCTAAGGAAGGGTTAAGATTGTGAAAACTCCAGTGGTTGGAAAAGGAGCCCAAAGAAACACAGTTCTAATGAGCATGAGCGTGGGACTTGACTGTTATCTGAAAACTACTGCTTTCACTAGGATCAACCTCTGTGGTTGTGTTAAGAGACACTATGTGGAAATAGAACCCAAGCAGGAAGGAAGAAGCTGGAAGTAAACATGAATGAGAAACATTTTCTCTATTTTTAAGATTTCACATGTTTTCTGTTTCTTGACAGAATCTACAGGGCATCAATGAATTAATCTGAAGCTGTTTTATTAAAAGATTTACTACGAAACCTGCAAACCAGAGAAGGAATGAGAAAGCTTCAGCTTAGAGTCACTGACACAGCCAGTTCTTGGAATCATCATTTTTGAACATACTATTAGAAACACAATTCCAAAAATCTAGATCTCTTATAAAATATTATATATATATATATATATATATATATATATATATATATATATATATATATATATATATGCTTGTGCAGATTTCTTTTTGACTCTGACATTTACTGGAGACGTTATCTACTATTCTCCACCTCACAGTTATTTGAAGTTTGATCATATTCCTGGTCTTGCCTATAAAAGCACATTTGGTGTATTGATAAGTCAGTAGGATTTGTTTTTTTCTGGATTTTTAAAAAGCACCATACCCCCTCAAAAAAAAAAACTCCACTATTTATTCTGGACTATTATTTTTAAGGATTTACAGAGCTTAGAACTGCCAGTGGTCATCTTTGCTCCTTTGTAGGAAAGAGACTTACACATAGAAAAGCAGAGCTGTGGCAAAGAGAGAGGAAGCTAGAATCATAACACATCCATCACTCAGGTTTTGCTCTCAGGCATTTCTCAAGAGTCCCATCTCTGAATTTTCCACCCATGGGGCCTACAAACAGCTCTCTTCATTAGCATGGAATCACAACCACTATTCTCTTTTTGTTATTAATTTTTGTAACAGGTTTATTTTTAAAATGTTTTGTCTGATAAATTGCATCCCTCCCCTCAGGAAGGCTTTGGACTATGCTCACCTTAATAGAGAACTGCATTAACTTGACCTCTAGGGTATTAGAAATTAAGGTCAGCTATGCAGAGGCTTGGGTGAGATTCCCTCATTGGAGATATTCATTCATATCCTCAGAAATCATTGCTGGGTTAAGGTAATAGTATCTATGGTTCTGTTGAGAGTAGATACCTGGGCCTTCGTCCCTCTCTCTTTCTTGAATTCTGTCTCATGAACTGCTTCCATGTATCCCCTGCATTGTAACAATCTATAATAATGGGTAAGATGGCATCCAAAAAACATTGTTGGTCCTTCTAGTACATTTTGGAAGATATGTTGTTGGGAAGACTCCTGAACTTGTACTTGGGGTCAAAGTGAGGGAGGCCTTTAGCACTTCATACTGCTACTAGTTAGCTACTGACCAACTTGTAAAACATCCTTTCTGTATTTCAGAAAATTTTCTACGTCATGTAGCTGGCATATCATGCAGAAATCAAAAATGTACTTTCTCAGCCTCAAGGCAAACATCGAGGCACAAGGTTGAAGACTAAATTCAAATAAACTTAAATTTCACAAATTCTCACATGTCCCCCACGATTTCTCAAAGATTTTGGTGGTTATAGTAATAAAGTCATTGTGATTTGAAAAAAAGACACCGTCAGAAAAATCTTTCAGATTTCAAAGCTCATAAATGAAAAAATTCTCTATTTTTTCTAATTAGAAGCATCTGAAAATTTATGTGTTATCACTAAAAAAGTATTGAAATGCAAAGAAACTATTAAACTATAAATATAAATCCCTCATATGTTATTTTGCCATCTTAGAAGAAAAAGATTGTCATGTTATATCCTTATGAAGAAAAATTGTTATCAAATCATTGCATATAAAGAGGCAATCAGGGAAAATATATCCAGAAATGTAGAAAAAAGGATCTTAAGAATAATAACTTTATGCAAATGCCATTTAAAAAGAAAACTTAATGGTGTTTCTACCATTTGTCAATCATTTAAGAATTTATTGTTTCTTTTCTAGTGATCTTCTCATTTCTCTTTTATAAATTTATGGTCTTATAAAAGAGGCTAGCAGAGGAGGAGTAGGGCAGGGAAGAATGAGACAAGATCTGTGTGAGGGGGTACTGGGATGAGAGGGGTGATTGATATCGGGATGTAAAGTGAATGGATAACTTCTTTAAATGGGCAAAATATAGAAACTATGTTGCTTACTAATACTATAGGAAGAGTCTCAGAGTCTGTTGGGAGCATAGAACTCCTTGGCCAACACCTCCAAAGTGTTTATTGCCTATAGTAAAATAGATGTGGACATAGAGACCTTGGTACAAGCCTCTCCATTGAAGATCAACTGTAATAATTCTGAGGCTATATACATCCCAGCCAGGTTATTTGGACATTGTTCCTGTCCATACGGCCTTAAGTGCAGATTCATTGACCCAGGAATTCTGTAGGCTTTCTACTAATATTCTATGATGCATTATGTTCTGTTTCATGATGATAGGGCAAGTATAGTTTCCAACTAAGAACCTTAGAGTCATTTAGAATTTTGGTAACGAGCAGGGTTGCACACAACAGATAATTTTTTTTGTCTGATAATATTAGGGTAGAAAACAGGGAACATCAGCATCTGTGAGAGTCCAAGGCTCTGGCAGGTTGAAGCAATGGACACTCATGTTTACCTGAATGACGCAATGTTTACCAGAATGACACAGGTACTTACAAAAATACCTGTGAGATCCAAGGGACTAAGGTCCTTTGACTTTCTGAAAGCACAATGTCCAGTATAATGTGAACAAAAGAAAGAGTTCTCATGATTGATGGGTTTGGAGGTTTCAGTTCTTACACACTTAGTTCTTTTACTTTACTTTTGTATCAGAGCTCTTATCATTGGTTTATGAAAAACAAGAGACTTAATAATCTGCTAGTAACTTAATGATCTGCTAGGAAGATTGAGCTCTGAAACTTTCTACCAACTTTCCGAAGTGCTAACATGGAAGCACAGCGTGTTTGAGTAAAGGTCTGGTGATATTGTAATGCCTCACTTACAACCCTCACCTAACCTTCCCTAAACAGCCATTTAATATGGATGATGTCTTGGGCAGTGATAGCAAGCCAATCCCAGATAGTAAGAAACCTCATTTAACTTAGCTGTTTGATTGTTCAGAATGTATATTGGTCTTTAAAAATGTGACATGATTTCCTTAGCTTATTTTGATAGTGACTAATGGTTCAACTGAAGCTCCAAATGTTATTGCTTTACTAAAATAGATTAATGTAATCTCTGGCAGCTACTATACAGCTCTTGCTACATTCAGATGTGTAGAGGACAACAAAAGAAGCAGTTTTAATTCATAGGAGACAAATATTTTGCTTTCCCTGTCTTGAGTCTACTTTAACTCGTTGGAATGAGAAAAGGTGTATAGCCTGTAACCATTATCATTTGGTTCTTATTTCAGAAGACAGCACTGTGCCCTCAAACTGGAGGGGGTAGAGAGTCAGAGTAGCAGGTTATCTTGTGCCTTGATATGTACTGTCAAGCGAAGAAGACAAGCTACATCAAAATAATTAACCTTCCAAAAGTTCTACTAGGAAGATGCCTTCTGTGATATTCTTTCGAAGTGAAACACAAGTTGTACATTTATATACCATTGTATGTGATTGGTGTGTTTGTATATCAGAGAAATTCATAACATACATGTGAATAAAGTCCTCAATTGTTTTCCAACTACATCATATTTACTCGCTGAGTTATTAAATGGAGTGGTTATAGTGTCAGACCAGGCTTATTCAATTAATATTGTTAGATGTTTATATTTTCCAATAACCAAGATGAGTCACTGCTAATGACACCTAAGTTGAATATTTAGATATTTCATGTTTATATATATATCTAAACTAATTGACAACAGTTCCTGTGATATTTCACTTGTTTCATTTGACTAGCAATAGTGATGAGGGTTGACTTTTCTATTTTGTCCAATTTTACACACTATTAGATTTTAGATGAACACACCACCCAATGATTTGGTTGATTGTCCCTTTTTGATTAAAACAGTAAACACATGTGAAAAGAATGCATAATTGCATTATATTAAATGTTAATTGACATTGCTAAATAGTTGTTGCTGCATGAACACTACTTATGGGAGGATGAAGAACGTTGATGCTGGGCAGAGACTGTAGTGAATATATACATTGTGTTCTTTCTGGCTCACTCTGAGCACCTCTTCAAAAGCTTCTCACCACATACAATTTTAAGATGTGAGATTGAAATGTAGTTTGGCCTGGAGCACGAGTGAGGTTCAAATGTGTCCAAACCCTGGAAGTCTAATCTTGATACCAGCAGGAATAAGAAACATTCCCTCCCTGCATGCCCTGGGGCACATAGCCCTATGATCCCCATATCCACCAGGGGCCCACCATCATCTTTAAGGTAGTTACATAGCCTGGAAATCACATTACAGGATTAAACACCTGGAACTCCTCTTCATGTAAATGAAGTGTTTCCAACACCTCTGTACCAACCACTCATGTCCACTCACCTGGAAAACCTCCTACTCAGTCCCCAAAGTTTATATAGTCCTCATCACCCACGATCAAGAGGACTGTAACACTGAAACACTTCTTAGAGAAGGCTCCACAACACCTACACTCAAGACACCCGAGCTCCTGTGAACACACCCATCTGGACAAGCTTCCTTCTTTCCTTCTGGCCCAGATCTCAATTGTGTATGCATACCATAAGGGCAGAAGCAGAGGCTTATGAGATGTCATAGAAGGCACTGGCAAAAGGTTTCATCATAGGTAGACAGTGAGCATCAAGAAGTAACAAAAGAAACGTCAGTGAGTTATAGTTCCTGCATTTTGGTTGGGCAGTGTGAAATTTGGGGTTGTTTGGGGCCCAACTGGGGTATTCTACCAGTATAAATTAATTAACTGTAAATCCACAATGTTTACTGATTTAAAATCCTCTCATGAATTGTTTTCCTTATATAGTGTATATTTTAGATGAAATAGCTCTATTCTTCATAGCTAAATTAATGTTCCAGATACATGAATATCTGAAGTAACCCAAGTGGGGTATGGTACATGATTCTGGTTTTAAACTCAGGCTACCCAGTGTAAAAAAAATGTATAATGTCACTCAAGTTTCAGCTCTTGAAAGTAGAATATTTCTTCTCCAGAAAATTTGTCAAAGAATCCATTTTTTCCCTAATTTACCTTTTAAGAGAATTAACAACATATTTTAGTTTACTGGTACATTTCTCAGTTCTTTCCTAATAGTGCAGCATTTAGAAATTCTGAATTTCTAGGTCTTCTTAATGATATATTCTAGAGAAATAGAAATTTGTTTCTTGTTGAGTATGAGAACATAAATACCTGAGTAAGCAGCTTTGATGTTACCAGTAAACAGGGAGTAACTGTGGATTATACACATTATTTAAAAATACTAACATATGAAGTATGTAAAGTTTTTTTTTTTTTGGCTTTTTGTACAGGTTAACCCTCTATATCATAACATTACATCAAATGGACCACGATACAAACTGCCCTTCTATATAAGATAAAAGACCTATAGAATTTCTTAAAATATTCCTACCTACCTATTGCCAATTACGACCACCAGGATCCCGATCTGTTTTCTCGGGCTCCATCTTGATTTTCTCAGTATGTACAGCATTAACAATTAAGTTTCTTATGTAACTTTCTTGCATGAAGACTACGCCATACAAATCTTACCAGATAACAATAACAGCATGCCTGTCAGTGCGTGGATGCTTCTGTGTTACACTAAGTCCCTAATGATTGTGTGGTGCTGCTTCAACCCATCATTTATAGATATGTTTCAGTCATAAGTTTTAAAATTCTGTCTTAGCACTGAAAGCCACATAGAAGTGTTGTGCCACAATCGTAGTGCAGTGTCCCTGCCTGTAAGAATGGTGTGAATGTAGACTGTACAGTACCAAGCATATAAGTACCTCTAAATCTCTGCTGGGTTCACAAGTTCATAGCACATTTGGAACACCTATTAGCCATTGGAAAGCATCATAAGAAGCCTACCTCTGGAAGGCTGTGTTTATGCCTTTATGCCTGGAATAAATCATTTCCTCCAAGGCAAGGTGAAAGCCCATTAGAAGGATTTGAGCCCCGCCTTTGCCGGTTGTTTTCTTTCTCATTAGAAACAAGTAGTTGTCTCCTTAGTTGTCAGAAATTCGGCTTTGTAATAAGTATATAATACAACTTGGGCATTCAACATTATAGCACAGCTGTAGATGTCATAATTTAAAGGAAATTTAGCTGATTCTGCCACCCAGGACAGTGGAGAAATATGTCTGAGGTTCATCTTTTAAAGCTATGTAGAGAAGGCTAATTTTCAGATTATCCATTGTCTTCCAAGCAAAGCATTATGTCTTTTGAAGATTTCTTTTTTTATGAATTAGATTGCAGAAAATATTGGCTCAACTACTTTTTCCACTGCACTTTGTAGAGATTTGCCATATCTGAACAGCGAGAACAAATGGCTTATTCAATAGAGTTTAAGTATTTGTATTTTGAATGCCACTCAAACCGTCAAAACTCTGAACCACCATGCCTCTTTTTCTCACCTAACAATTTTCTATATGCCTTTTATTAATTAACTCAAAGTAACCAAGGGCTAGTGAAAAAGCTTTAAGGAAGGATTGAAAGCCCACAAATTAGGTAACAGTGAGGGGAAACAGGAATGAAGGCTGTGAAATGGGTGCAGCCTGATTTTAATGATGGCAAGAGCTGAAGGTGAAGCCTAGTGGTTTTAGGTTCTTTGATCAGCTCCCCCCCTTTACAACTTTATTTTTATAAATGAGGGGTACATATACAGATTTTAAAAGGCATTTTGGCATAACACTTTATGAATATTTTTTGTCAAAACTTAATTTTTTTAGAGGTTTGATAGCATGCATTGAAAAGCTTTTTGTCCATAGTTTGCAGATGTGGCTGTGTCTACAGTGACTGCTAACTTAATTGTAGTAAGTCTATGTCATTTCATAATTCATGATCTGAGATAGATTTCATGTCACATGCTCATCCCATATTTCAATTACACCTTGGATATTTTTATTGACACATTACTTAGATCTCTGCCTCAGACTCTTTTCCGACTCTGCAATTATATCCACGTTGATTACAAGGGAAGGGGATAGAAAATTTCTCCACTGGAGTTAAGGCTCTAAATGACATCACCTGTAAGTCCTCTTGGTCATCATGTATATTAATTCCTATTATATCTCTTACAATGGCCACCACTCTGAGAAAAACACACAGACAGTTTCCATAGAATTGCCTATATTTCCACATATACTAAATTCAATTCACTTTCCATTGCTTCCTTATAACCTTTCCTTTTCATAACTCATTTATTTCTTTTTAATTTTTTAAAATAAGTAGCTATGCATATGCAGTGTTTCTCTGGGGGTGTGTGCATATAAGTATCCATAGAGAAAAGAAGAGAAATTCAGATCTCCTAGACCTGGAGTTACAGGGAATTTTGGATGCTGGGAACTGAACTGGGAAGAGCAGTAAAGAATCTTCATCCCCTGTGAAATCTCTCTAGCCCTTCCTTATTATTTTCTCCTGCTCTCTCTATTTTTTTCAGAGAATGTACTGAAAAGTCTACATGAAACTCCCATCATCCACAAAGCTCTCACTTAAAACATTGTTTCCTGTCGCATCTTCTCAGAAGCTCTGGATTAAATTTATATTTCTCTGGACATTATTTTTCAGGTATATCTTTTCTGTGTTTTGCCCCTCCAAGCTTCTTTTTTTCTTACTTTACTAGTCCCCATTTTTCCCACAAAGACACAATTTAAGCAAAATATTCTTCTGACATTTTCGACTTTGTTAATTGTCTGTTTTCACTGTTGTTGTTTTGTTGTCGTAGATCCTATGATAGGCTTTAATGGTGTATTATATTGACATATTATGCTCAAGTATTTCCCTTGTCTTGTATTCTTTCCCTCTCTCTTTTTCTGAGTCAGTCACGGTAGATCCTCAATAAATATAACCCAGAGGAACTAGTTTCATTTTGAGTCAAGCCTGCCCTTCCTTCCAGCTGGTTCTGTGTTCTTCTATCCTGTCTGCCCCATTCAATGATCTATCTAACTGTGGTGAATCTATATGTCCAAGTATCCACTTGTTTTTCTTAGTTATGTGATGACTTTCGCTCAGCTAGTGATTTATAGGTATAATTTTAATTGTGAACTCTTTTTTTACTGGCAAACAAAACCCAGAAACAACTTAAGACCTGTTTTGTGTTTTACTTGCTCAGGTGCTCAGGGTAGCTGGCGCAATCTATCTACAGTAAAATCACAGAGAAGGAGAGTATATCAGAAGGTCTTTGAAATTATAGAAGTATTTTTTTTCTTGACATACCAGTTGTTTTGTAGTAGCTTTATTTCATGTGAAAATAAAGACCTAAGAATGACCATAAAAATGTATAATACTTTTCAGATATTTATTCACCCTGGCTTCTCTGTAATCACAACCTGGTTTAAAGGAGAAAATATTTTACATTTTAAAACAGCACTTTAGTTGTCAAGATTGTTGTCAGACATATATCTATTCTATGAAATTTTCTATTTATTACTTAAAACTGCATAATATATTAGAGATTTTAAAATTCAAATTTGTAGTTTTTCCCTCTATCCACCTCTATCTGCACTAATTTGCTTAAGTACTGTTAGACACTCAAAGACATTTGACCCAAGAAATGAGCAATTAGTTCATAGCACTCCATAGCAAGTTGATGAATTTTTCATGCATGCCATGATTTAGAAATTTAAGCAATCTTAACTAAATGGCTCCTTGAATTCCTCAAGTAACTAAAAAAAAAAAAAAAAAAAAAAAAAAAAGGATGCAGTATTGCTCATGTAAATGTATAATTTTAGGACTTAGTAAAGATGCAACTTTGTACAATGGATTCAAATTAGTGTTTTATTTTGAGGAGCAAGTTCTCTAAGGACACAGTTTATGAGATGCTTAACCACAGATTTTGTGGCATTATCGAATATTCCGTCTTCTGGAATCAAGACACTGATTGCAAGTAATTTCTCTTTTCAATTCATCCTTGTCTTTGTCTTTTGGCAGCTTTATTTCATAGTGAAATCCCCTGGCACGACCAGTTTTCTGTGTAATCCTGAGTTGTAAACAGGTGCAATGGGAGAGGGCATTCTTTTGAGCTGATTGAGCCTACTTGAAATTTCTTAATCCCTAAGAATCCTGAAATTAACATCCACTTTAACAAAAAGATCATCAATTTTTACACCCCCTTTTTCTTATGTCTAACATCCAAAAACGTGTTATAAAGTCTATTCCAGTACTTTTTTTAAATTTTTTTAAACGACTTATTTTGCAAAACAAAGATAAATGTAAAGATTTTAAACATTTTTTGCTTAAAATTATACATTTTTGTCAGTACTGTTTTTCAGACATTAAAATAAATTTTACATAAAACCACATGAATATGTTTTTTAGTCAGTACTTGATTATTTTCAAGGGCTTGACAGTATGCATTGAAAACGTACTAGTTGCAATAAGCGTAAAGTACATGCAAAACAAAACGCAACATGGAAATAGTTAAAGTCTTCTTGTTTTGTGAATATATGTATATTTTTTGTTTTCTTTATTTCTTGGACTTCATACAGTCTGTGAGTTGTTTCTGGGGGAGTGCAAGCCTCTGGGGTTAACATCCCACTATCAGTGACTGCATATTATGTCTGTTCTTTTGTGACTGGGTTATCTCACTCAGGATGATCTTCTCTAGATGCAGCCATTTGCTTAAGAATTTGGTTAAGTCATTGTTTCTGGTGGCTGAGTAGTATTCCATTGTGTATATGTACCACAATTTTTGTATCCATTCGTCTTCTGAAGGACATCTGGGTTCCTTCCAGCTTCTGGCTATTATAAATAGAGCCACTATGAACATTGTGGTGCATATACCTTTGTTGTGTATTAAAGTGTCTCTGGGGTATATGCCCAGAAGTGGAATAGCTGAGTCTTCAGGTAGTAGTATATCCAATTTTCTGAGGTATCGCCAGACAGATTTCCAGAGTGGTTGTATTAGCTTGCAACCCCACCAACAGTGGAGAAGTGTTCCTCTTTCTCCGCAGCCTCGCCAGCATCTGCTGTCATCTGAGTTTTGGATCTTGGCCAATCTGACTGGTGTGAGGTGGAATCTTAGGGTTGTTTTGATTTGCATTTCCCTAATGGCTAAGGATGTCGAGCACTTCCTCAGATGTTTTTCGGCCATTCGGTGTTCCTCAACTGAAAATGATTTGTTTAGCTCTGTACCCCATCTTTTAATAGGGTTATTTGATTCTCTGGTGTCTAGCTTTTTGAGTTCCTTGTACACCTTGGATATTAGGCCTCTATCTGATGTGGTGTTGGTAAAGATCTTTTCCCATTCTGTTGGTTGCCGTTTTGTTTTCTTGACGATGTCCTTAGCCTTACAGAAACTTTGCAATCTCATTAAGTCCCATTTGTCAATCTTTGACCTTAGAGCTTGAGCCATTGGTGTTTTGTTCAGGAAATTTTCTCCTGTGCCTATGTGTTCTAAGGTTTTCCCTACTTTCTCATCTAATAGTTCCAGTGTATCTGGTTTAATGTGGAGTTCTTTAATCCACTTACACTTCAGCTTTGTACAAGGAGATAAGAACGGGTCTATTTTCATTCTTTTGCATGTTGAGTGCCAGTTGGACCAGCACCATTTGTTGAACAGGCTGTCCTTTTTCCATTGAATGGTTACTGCTCCTTTGTCAAAAATCATGTGACCATATACATGAGGGCTCATTTCTGGATCTTCTATTCTATTCCATTGATCCACTTGCCTATTTCTGTACCAGTACCATGCAGTTTTCAGCACAATTGCCTTGTAATATTGCTTGAGGTCAGGGATAGTGATTCCCGCAGATGTTTTTTGTTGTTGAGGATGGATTTCGCTATTCTAGGTCTTTTGTTATTCCATATGAAATTGCACATTGATCTTTCCAATTCCATGAAGAACTGGGTTGGAATTTTGATGAGGATTGCATTGAATCTGTAGATTGCTTTTGGTAAGATGGCCATTTTTAAGATGTTGAACTTTCCAATCCATGAGCATGGGAGATCTTTCCATTTTCTGAGATCCTCCTCAATTTCTTTCTTTAGAGGTTTGAAGTTCTTGTCATACAGGTCCTTCACTTTCTTAGTTAGAGTCACACCAAGGTATTTCATAGTTTTTGTAACTATTGTGAAGGGTACGTTTTCCCTAATTTTTTTCTCCACATGTTTGTCCTTTGAGTATAGGAAGGCTACTGATTTGTTTGAGTTAATTTTGTATCCGGTCACTTTGCTGAACTTGTTTATCAGCTGTAGGAGTTCTCTGGTGGAATTTTTGGGGTCACTCAAGTACACTATCATGTCATCGGCAAAGAGTGATGTTTTTATCTCTTCCTTTCCGATTTGTATCCCCTTGATCTCTTTTTGCTGTCTAATTGCTCTAGCCCGGAATTCCAGTACTATGTTGAATAGGTAGGGAGAGAGTAGGCAGTCTTGTCGAGTCCCTGATTTTAGTGGGATTGCTTCAAGTTTCTCGCCATTAAGTTTGATGTTGGCTGTTGGTTTGCTGTATATTGCTTTTATTATGTTTAAATATGGGCCTTGGATTCCTGTTCTTTCCAGGACTTTTAACATGAAGGGGTGTTGGATTTTGTCGAATGCTTTCTCAGCGTCTAGTGAGATGACCATGTGATTTTGGTCTTTAAGTTTGTTTATATGGTGGATTACATTGATGGATTTCCTTACGTTAAACCATCTCTGCATCCCAGGGATGAAGCCTACTTGGTCATGATGAATGTTGGTTTTGATGTGTTCTTGGATTCGGTTTGCAAGGATTTTGTTGAGTATTTTTGCATCAATGTTCATAAGTGAGATTGGTCTGAAGTTCTCTTTCCTTGTAGGGTCTTTGTGTGGCTTAGGTACAAGGGTTATTGTAGCCTCAAAAAATGAGTTGGGTAATATTGAATCTGATTCTATCTTTTGGAATAGTTTGGCGAATATTGGTGTTATATCCCCAATAAATGTCTGATAAAATTCTGCACTGAACCCGTCTGGACCTGGGCTTTTTTTGGTTTGTAGGCTTTTGATGACTTCTTCTATTTCTTTAGGTGTTATAGGGTTATTTAGATGGTTTATTTGGTCCTGGTTAAACTTTGGGACCTTGTATCTGTCTAGGAATTCGTCCATTTCCCCCAGATTTTCCAATTTTGTGGAGTATAAGTTTTTGTAGTAGGATCTGATGATTTCTTGAATTTCCTTAGTTTCAGTTGTTATGTTACTACTTTCCTTTCTGATTTTGTTAATTTGGATACTCTCTCTTTGCCCGTTAGTTAGTCTGGCTAGGGGTTTATCAATCTTGTTGATTTTCTCAAAGAACCAACTCTTTGTTTTGTTGATTTTTTCCAATGGTTTTTTTGTTTCTATTTGGTCTATTTCTGCCCTAATTTTGATTATTTCTTGCCGTCTACTCTTTTTGGGTATATCTGCTTCCTTTTGTTCTAGGGCTTTTAGCTGTGCTGTCAGGTTGCTGATGTGAGCTCTCTCCAGTTTCTTCTTAGAAGCACTTAGGACAATGAGTTTTCCTCTCAATACTGCTTTCATTGCATCCCATAGGTTTGGGTATGTTGTGTTATCATTTTCGTTGAATTCTAGAAAGTCCTTAATTTCTTTCTTTATTTCTTCTTTGACCCTGCTATCCTTTAACAGAGCGTTGTTTAGTTTCCACGTGTATGTGGGCATTTTGTTGTCTTTGTTGTTGTTAAAGACCAGCCGTAGACCATTGTGATCTGAGAGGATGCATGGGAGTATTTCAATCTTCTTATATCGATGAAGGCTCGTTCTGTGTCCAATTATGTGGTCAATTTTCGAGAAGGTGCCATGGGTTGTTGAGAAGAAGGTGTATTCTTTTACTTTAGGATAGTATGTTCTGTATATATCTATTAATTCTAGTTGGTTCAAAGTCTCTGCTAGTTTTGCAGTGTCCTTGTTCAGTTTCTGTTTCCCTGATCTGTCCATTGGTGAGAGTGGGGTGTTAAAGTCTCCCACTATTATTGTGTGGGGTGACATGTATTTTTTGAGCGTTAGTAGAGTTTTTTTTATGAATGTGGGTGATTTTTTATTTGGAACATATATGTTAAGGATTGAGAGTTCCTCCTGACAGATTTCACCGGTAATGAGTAAAAAGTGTCCTTCTTTATCTTTTTTGATAACTTTTGGTTGGAAGTTTACTTTATTCGATATTAGAATAGCCACTCCAGCTTGCTTCTTGGAGCTGTTTGCTTGGAAGTTTTTTTCCCACCCTTTTACTCTGAGATAGTGTCTGTCTCTGTCTCTGAGATGAGTTTCCTGTATGCAGCAAAAGGCTGGATTTTGTTTATGTATCCAGTCTGATAGTCTATGTATCTTTATTGGGGAGTTGAGACCATTTATGTTAATAGATATCAAGGAATAATTGTTTGTTTTCTGCCATTTTTGCTTTTTTGGGTTGAGTTGTGTCTGTGTTTTTTTCTTCTTTTAGTTTTCTTGTTTAGGAGTTTTCTTGTTTTTACTAGGCTGTATTTTCCCTCCTTGTATTGGGTTTTCCACCTATAATTCGTTGTAGTGCTGGGTTTGTGGTCAGATATTGTGTGAAATTTGATTTGTCTTGAAATATCTTTGTCTCTCCATCGATGGTGATTGATAGTTTTGCTGGGTATAGCAGCTTGGGCTGGCACTTGTGCTCTCTTAAGGAGTGCATGATGTCTGTCCAGGCTCTTCTAGCTTTCATAGTCTCTGTTGAGAAATCGGGTGTGAGTCTGATTGGTCTGCCTTTATATGTTACCTGACCTTTTTTCCTTACTGCTTTTAGTATTCTTTCTTTACTTTGGGCACTTGATGTTTTTACTATTATGTTTCGGGAGGTATTTCTTTTCTGGTCCAACCTATTTGGAGTTCTGAAGGCTTCTTTTATGCTCGTGGTCATCTCATTCTTGAGGGTAGGGAAGTTTTCTTCTATGATTTTGTTGAAGATATTTACTGTGCCTCTTAGTTGATACTCTTCTCCCTCTTCTATTCCTATTATCCTTAGGTTCGGTCTTCTCATTGTGTCTTGTATTTCCTGGACATTTTGGGTTAGGAGCTTTTTGTTTTTTGCATCTTCTCTGGCTGTTTTGTCTATGTTTGCAATGTTGTCTTCTGCCCCCGAGATTCTCTCCTCGATCTCTTGTAATCTGTTGGAAATGCTTGCTTCTGTGACTCCTGATTTCTTTTTTTGGTGTTCTGACTCTAGGGTTATCTCTTTTAGCGCTTTCTTTATTGTGTCAATTTCTGTTTTAATTTCCCTCTTCCATTCCTTTATTTCTTTGGTTCTGTTTTCGTCTCGTTCTTTGAGTTCTTTGAGTGTTTTTCTTGTTTCTTCTTTAAAAGCTTCTGAATCTTTTTGCTTTTCCTCCCTTTCTTGTTTAAGTAACTCTATCAGCGTCTTGAGGCATGATTTCAGGTCTGTGTCTTCTTTCTCTGGAGTGTTTGGAATTCCGATGTTTGCTACTATCGGAGAGCTGGGTTCTGGTGTTGCTAGATTGTCTTGGTTTCCTTGGGATATACTCTTTCTCTTTTCTCTTGCCATTTTGTTGTCAGTGATATGTTCTTGCCTCTCCCTTGTATCTGGTCTGTGTCCCTGGTACACTTTCCGTGTGCACTCTGCAGAGATCTCTCTACTCCCCGGCAGCCCAGGTTCCGGGTGGTAGCTGGGCCAGGCTCCGCTCTGCGTACTGAAGTCGCCTCTGGGTGGGAACAGACGTTCCTAAGATCTGTTCCTGGTCACAGATGCTCAGCCTATCCGAGCCACCTTTCTGGCTGGCAGGTGGGCCAGGCTCTGTTCTGTGTCCTGAAGTCGTCTCCGGGTGGGAACAGAAGTTCCTAAGATCTGTTCCTGGTCACTGGATCGGGGAGGACAGGGAAGGTCAGGGCAGGGGGTGCCCTTTCCGTGTTCACTCCGCAGAGATCCCTCTGCTCCCCCGCAGCCTAGGTCTCCCACTTACCAGTTTCTCAGCCTGTACAATTCCACTACCTTTAGCTTGTGTACTTACTGCTTTTCCTACCACAGATAGCCCCAATCTACCTCCTCTCTCTCTCTCTCTCTCTCTCTCTCTCTCTCTCTCTCTCTCACACACACACACACACACACACACACAAACACTGTCTCTCTCACACATTATTTCAACTACTCTGTGACTTTCATATCTCATCATTAAAAACACAATATCTAATAGACAAAGAAAACAGTAAAGTTGGCTGCACAGCAACTCCAGATTTGTTTTCATTTATCTGTTGCCCTAAAATAATTGTGACATTTCTGCATACTCTTTGTTATTCTTCTGTAAAGTTCTTATCCACTTATGGCAACTTAACTGCATCATGGGCTCCAATTTATAACCTCTGTCTCCATGCCCTTAACTTCTGATATTTGTAGTACCCACTAGTTCTGAATGCAGAAACAGCTTAGACTTGACTTGGACAATTCATTGGGAGAGAATTGATGGAGTGTTAATTGCCAGCTAGGATTTGACAGAGTCCTTCATTTTTCTTCCAACTTTTTCAGAAACCTGCCATCATTCTGGACTCAGGCCAGGGCTTCTCTTTGGAATACTGATGCCATTTTCTCTCTTTCAGGAGAAATGATTCTAGAGGAACTAATTCTTTGTCACCTACTGGTTGGTTACAGGTATACATTCAAGATAAGTTGAAGTCAGTTGAACCTGGACATTTAATAAAGCCACCCATTTGGCTTATAGGTATGAAAATCCCATTCTTATTTTAAGTGTTGAATTCTGTAGTGTCTTGTAATGAGAAAGTAGCCAGGAAACATTCTGTTTAAGAGCTTTTCTTGTTAGGAAGTACCTGAAATGGTATTTTAAAAGCCACCTGGGTCTCATAAGTTAATATACCCAAAACTCAATTTCCTATGTAGATGATATTTTTTTCACAGTCTCCATTACTTCTACTAGATCTCTAAATGTTGATAACCACGGTGATCTTCTGTGGCTACTTTTCATTTCTGTATCATAAATTTCCATTTATGATACCATCTACATCCATAGATTGACATTATAGTAACTCTCTAATAAGGCCCTTGCCATTTTCTTTTTTTTTTTCTGTCACCAAACCTTTTAATGTCATCATTTAATATCATAGATAATACTAATACTGAAACCAGCATGAGGCTCCAGAAGTAATTTAGTCTAGAGAAATTGGTTGCTCAAATCAAATCATTTAAGAAGAATTTTTTTAAAATTTAAACTATTTTATTTGATACTCTCTGTATTTACATTTCAAATATTATCCCTTTCTGCCCCTTGTTCCCATGCCCCCTTCCCCTCTACTTGTTGCTGTGAAGGTGTACCTTCTCCCAATCACCCTCTCCACCTCAGTGCCTTGGCATTCCCCTACATTGGGAAAATAGCCCTCCCTGGACCAAAAGACCTCTTCTCCTTGATTCCAGACAATGCTACTCTCTGCTGTATATGCGATTGGAGCCATGGGACTCTCAGTGTGTGCTCAATGGTTGGTGTTCTAGTCCATGGGAGGGTGCTTAATGGTTGGTTAACAATGTTGTTCTTCCCATGAAGCCCCAACTTCCTTCAGCTCCTTCATCCCCCCTCCAGCACCCTCACTGGAGTCCAGGTGCTCAGTCTGATGTTTAGTTGCAAGCATGCTCAGCTGCATGACTCAGGCAGAGCCTCACAGGAGGTACCCCTATCTGGTTCCTGCCAACAAGTACCTCCCAGGATCAACTATAATGCTTAGGCCACGTGGCTTCACATGAGGGGAATCCCCAAGTGAGGCAGCCCCTGAATGATCCCCTCTTCAATCCAGAATTTCTACTTGATCCTGTACCTCCTCTTGTGAGTGTTTTGTTCTCCCTTCTAAGAAGGTCTGAGGCTTCCACATTTTGGCCTTCCTTCTTTTTGAGCTTAAGAAGGTCTGTAAATTGTTTCTTGAATATTCAGAGCTTTCTGGGGCTAGTGTCCACCTTCTTTTATTGTTTTCTAAGAATGGTCAGTTTTCATCAGTAGTGCAGTTTTTCCAAGTTGAAAATCAAATCACTCCATTCCAATGACTTTACATAGCAATCGAGAGAAATAGTCAAACATCTCATTTGTAGTTCCCTAAACTATGTCTGCGGTTTTCTTCTTGGACCTCTCCAGACCACTCATTCTGTGCCATTACTCACTGGCCATTGTTGCTTTTCTCTGTTCCCCCTGCCACTCTCATATCTGTCTCAGAAACTTGGCTTTTGCTGTTTCTCCTTCTTAGTAGTTATTTTCACAAGGTTGTTTGTGACAGTAGTTTATTTTTATTACTCCAATCTTCAATCAAATGAGGGCTGACTTCCAGAGGTGGCTTTCCAGTGCTTCCTAGCTAAAACACCTAGCTTCTAAACACTGTTACTTATTTCTCAACCTACTACTGTCTTTTATTTTACTTACTTTCACCACAGAATTAATCAAATAAAGTTAGCTTATATTTATTTATTTTGTAACATAATTGTTGCCATTCTTTCTCTGCTGGATTATAGTCTTAAAACAAGAGTCTTGCTTACATTGTTGTTGTGTAGCAATTTCTTCTAAATGAAACACTCTACCTTGAAGAGAAACTCCTTGAGACTGAGAATTGGAGGGACAGACTTGAAAACACAAAACACCAAAATAGAGGCAGCTTATTTCATGTTCTTACAAAGCTAAGTGGTCAGTCTAGAATGACAGACATGCTGAATGAAAGACAGTGCATAATTTCCCCCTTCCTTTTCTTTCCTCCAAATCTTCTCATATAACTTTCCTTATGCTCACATTTATGGTATTGTTTTTATGATTATTAATTAATTAGTTAATTAATAACTTAATTAATTAACTCTCTCTTTTCCCAAACACATGCACACCCCCCCCCCCCACACACACTCCTAAGTATAATGTGCTAGTTTGTGTAATGTTATTTTAAGGTATATTTTTAGGGCCAACCATTTAGAATTGGATAACCAATTTGTGTGCTCTTCTCTGGGAAAGACTAGTTCTACCACCCTCAGTGTCCCATAGCTACATGTAGTTCTCTGTGTAGGGTTGAGACCTTGTGATCTTTTCATTATCCACTTTAACATGACTGTTGTTATCCTTTTTCTGCTCATGTTTAGGCAGTCATGTTTGTGAGACTTCTCAGATTATAAGAGCAAAGTTCCCAGTCTTCTGGCTTTTAAACTTTTTCTAATCTCTCTTTCCCAATGTTTCCTGACACTTTGATGTGGGAGATGCTTTGTATATGTGTCACATTGTATTTTGATTAGTCATAGTTTTCAGTAGTGGCACCTTCCCTAAGGCCTAGCTTTCAATGTACCAGAAGGCACCATATAAACATCAAAAGGAGGAAGCAACCAACAGACCTGACTGATTATGATGACTATGAACTACAACAATGACCAGCGTGGCATGACAATCCTAATGGTATAGTAGTGGCACACATACATTGTTGATAACCAACAGTTCTCTCATTAAACATAAGACCCATTCAACAAGAAAAAAATGCCGGGAGCTATAAACCAAGCCAACTACTCAGGACTAGTGAAGGCATGGATCTAGGGGGAGAACCTGTTACAATCATTTTATAAGTCAGGCATAATATCTAACTAGATTCTAAATATTTGTCACTCTACCCACATATAAGTGTAGTCCTCACATCTTGTCAAAGAAACTTTCCTTTGCAACACTTTGTTTGTTTTAAAGCTAATTAGGTGCATAATGTTTTTAAATCTTCAGGTTGTTGTTTTTGGCTAGTAATGTTCTACTGTAAATTTTCTAGGTATGTTGGGTTGTTAGACTGTCAGAAGGTTAGAATTTCCATCTGTAATTGGACCTATGCTGACTGAAGATCCTCTTTCTTTGACAACAAAACACCATATTTTATTTTCTAAAATACATCTGAAGTAAGTCATCAGTGAAGTATATGTCAAAAGGTTAGCTCTTGACCTTTAAAATTTATAATGGCTGCAACATATCATATATTTCCAAATCATTACTATTGCAATGTGTATAAAAACAAGGCATTACAATAAATATATTTGAGAAATCTCTATTTTTGATGTTAATCTTGTCATTGATAAAGCTTCTGTTTTAGCCAGCATGAGGAAACTGATGTGAAGATACATGTGTTCATTGCCCTGACAACTGGCCTTTCTCTAAATAGATTTTCCAAATATCATTCTTCAAGTAAGATTGATTTGCAGCCTATGATGCTTATTCATGTCTGTGAATAGGCTACCCTCTCTGCTTTACCAACCAATAACTTTGCCTAAGATTGAAATTTTATATTTTTTAAAATGAAAAAAATATTTTTTATAAAATTACATACTTTAATATTTAGAATATATGTTTGCTTGGCAAATACTCTTTTGGTGTATAGAAAATGTGAGACACATTTTCTTCGTGGGTTCCGTGGATCTCTGTGCTCAGCCCAGACCTCTCTGCTCTCCAGCTACTCACAGCTCAGTCTCACCAGGTCTCTGTCCCTGGATCTCCACTGTTCGTGGTGGCAGATAGCCTGAGCATTTGGTCTGCATGCACAGGTCCTCTGGTGGAAACCGAGTCCCTATGGCAGAGTTCCTGCTCCCCTGAACCAATGGGGGGCGCTTTCTGAGCGCTCAGTCCAGACCTCTCTGTGCCCTGGCTACTCGCAGAGCAGTCTCACCAGGCCTGTGTTCCTGGTGGCCATGGCCTGTTTTTTATATTGTTTTCTCAGAGAACTTTGATAGACTTGAATTCATAATCAATTGCTTGTTTGATGCTAATTTGATTAATCAATAAATTAATATTTATCTTAGTCATGATAAACAAAAGCTATTTTTCTCCACAGTACCACGTCATCAAGGATAAAGCAGGCAATAATCCACACAAAGAAATTACAGCTATTTTTTTCTATTTCTATTAAAGAATATTTTAACTAAATTAAGTTTTATATTAGATAAATGATAATACTTAAATAGTAACTATTGAATGTTATACTATGGAGACTCCATTTGATGAAAATATCTCAAATTTTACTGACCTTGGTATGAACTGAGAGTTCCACTTTTTGTAGTAATTATTCCTATAAAATAACAATGTCTTTAGAACTCCCATAGTATTTACTTCATCTTTGTCATCTGGTATATCTATTTTCTCATCTCCATTAACATTACATCCTTTTGAGGGAATTCTACTTAACAGCTGGAAATCTTACCATCAAAATTGTAGGTTTTATTTTATCCTTGAAAATAAAACACCTGCTTAAGGATTTGTTCTGTGGGGATTGAGAAATGGTTCAGCAAATAAAGCACTTGCCATGTAAACTTGGCTATTTGAGTTGTGGTTCACAATATTCCATCCATGTAAAAGCCAGATGCTGTGAGTGATATAATGGTCAGTGGTCTCAAGAAATGTGAGCAACCCCATGGGAAGGACAACATTATCAACCAACCAAATGCTCCAAAACTCCCTTGGACTAAAATATTAACCTTTGAGCACACATTTAGAGACCTATTGATCCAGTTGCATATGTAGCTGAAGATAGCAGTGTCCGGCATCAGTGTGAGAAGAGGCTTTTGTTCCAGGGAGAGCATGTTTTCCCAATGTAGGGGAATGACAAGGCAATGGGGTGGAGAGCGGGATCAGAAAGGAGTGCACCTTTGTGAAGGCAAATGGAAGTGGAGGGGGATGGGAGTGGGGCAGGGCAAAGGGATAACATCTCAAGTGTAAATACAGAGTATTTGATAAAAAAATTAAAAAAGGAAATGTGACAAAGTTGGAAGTCAGGAGACTGTTGAGAAGCTCTTGGGAAAGCCAGTCTAACTCATGTAGTAGCAGTGAAGAGATCTGGTCTCCAACAAGGTGGCAAGACCAGTAAATAAACTTGAAGGTTGTCCTTTTGCCCCATACGTGTCCCATTTGTTTGATGCTGTCATTAATTATCTGTTTGCCTCACTGAGTTAAGCATTCAGGATCTCTGAGGGCTTCTCAGTGATTTCTAGAATGATACAGGATCTGAAGGTTCCTTCAGTTAGTTGAGAGTGTAACTTGTATATTCTGGAGGATGAAGCTCTGCTTGTGACAGGGGCACTGATTTCTTTGCCTTTGTGCTCCAGTAACAAAGTGAAAAATAAATAGCACATTAAGGAAAGTGCTGATGAAGAAGCTTTAGAAACAGCAAATGCATCAGATGGAGTGAAGGAAGCAACTGCAGAACTGCCTTGTATCATCGACCTCCTCAACTTCAGGCTCCTTTCTACCTTTGCATGGCTTTAGTTTCAGAGTCTCCAGCAATGCTTTGCTCATGTGAGCACAGCACATATTTTTACAAGATGAATGTTGAATTACACAAAGGATTTTCTTCCCATTCATCTTCTGCCTTCTGGAAGTAAAGTTTATAGCTGTGGCTTGATTCCCAGAGGTTGAAAAGGAATTAGTTTCACCAGAATATCTGCTTAAGATGCTCTTCAGCCCAGCATGGAGTAAATTTCTTTTGTGGCCTTTTAGGAGACTGAGATTGTGATTCTCAAGTTTAATGTCCACAAGATGAAAGTCATCAATTAATGGTAAATTTAAAACAGCTTACAAAATAACACAAAGGAAGTGCAAAAGGAAGTTACTAATAAATTGCAAATGCTCCTAATGCTATCTGAAACTCTTTACTCATGAAAAAGAAATAGTAATCAGCTAACTTTTCAGAGACTTCTGTATTATTCAGGACACACGGTGTATATGGATTAGGCATTTTATATTTTTAAAAATTTATATTGCTAAGTCTAAACTGAGAACAAGTATGAGTTGAAAGTGCACAATAAGCACATTTTTTTCTGCTTATTTTCAATTTGACTTATGTACTTAATGACATACATTTTATGTAAACGCATGACAATGGCTTGTTGGCCAGCTCATCTGAGGGCCTGTCAAGTCCTCACTAAAGCTTATTCCTCATGTCACCATCTTCCTTCACAAGCTAGAAAAGCTCAAATTAATTTTGGCAAAATAGATTTCATTCGTAAAAGCTATTTTCCTGCTTTTAAGTTTCTTGTATTACTTAGCTGAGATAAGGTTTCTCTATAAGATTAATTGAGTTTCATGAGGATATAATTTCCTTCATAATAAAATAAGAACTATTGAGTGAAAATCATAATTATCCCTTTGTGCCCTACAAAAATAAGGTTTAATTTTGTTCATTTAAAATTTATATTGTTTTAAATTTCAGTAGTTCTCTTCTTTCTAGCCCATTTTCAATTTCTTTTCTAAATATCCATGGCTCTGATCTAAAATTTTATGAATTAAAAAATTATTTTCCCTTGTTCTTAAATTCTTTACAATCTGTTTATTATATCATAGTTTCTACTATGACTTTCCTTTCTCATTCCATACTCTAGATACATATTGAATACAGGCTATAATCGGAGCATTTGACTAAATTAAATTAATAAAAAATTGTTTAAAAAGAGTTACTTGGCTACTTATTAATTAAACTTTCTTAATACAACGTCCCATCTTTCCTTGTCTGCTATACATAGGAAGAATTCATGTGGCAAAAATATTTGACTTTAATACCTACTAATTGACTTCACTGGACTTGCTCTGGCTTTTAAAATTTCCACCTGATTTACCTGAACAGATTTCTTCTTAGGAAAGTATGCTGGGTAGACTTAACCTCCATACATATTCCTTCATGTTTCTTCTCCTCTTTCATTTCTAACAAGGGACTGCCACTGTTCTTGGAATAGTAATTGTTGGAATTTGCCATTTAAAGACTTTATTTTTTTATTTGCTATTATCTGCATTTACATTTCAAATGTCATCTACTTTTCCCTCTCTCCCATCCCCTTCCCCCTCCACTTGCTTTTTTGAAGGGTCTCCCTCTCTCAAACACCCTTTACACCTCAAAACTTTGGTATTTCCACACATTGTGAAAACACAAGTTGACTGGACCAAAGGCCTCTTCTCCCATTGATGCCAGACAATGCTATTCTCTGCTACATATGCAACTACAGCAATGGGTCTTTCCATGTGTGCTCATTGGTTGCTGTTTTAGTCCCTAGGAGTTCTAGAGTGTTGGTTAACTGATAATGTTCTTCCCATGAGGTTGCAAAACTCTTCATCTCCTTCAGTTCTTTCTCTATCTCCTTCATTGGCAACCCTGTGTTGAGTCTGATGGTTAGCTGCAAGCATATTCAACAGTATCTATATGACTCTGGCAGACCCTCTAAGGAGGCATTCATGTTTGGCTCCTACCTTTAAACACTTCTTGGCATGAGCAACAGTGCTTGGGTTTGGAGGCTGCATCTGGTGTGGTTCCCATGTGAATAATCATTTTTTCAATCACTTCTCCTCTATTTGACCTTGTATTTCCTCTCAAGAGTGTTTTGTTCTTACCTCTAAGAAGAACCAATTATGGCCTTTCTTCTCTTTGAGCTTCATAAGGTCAGTGAATTTTTTCTTGGGCATTCAGAGTTTTGGGGGTTTGTATCTGCTTATCAGTGAGTGCATACCATGTGTGTTCTTTTGTGAGTGGGTTATTCAGGATGATAGCTTCTAATTCCATCTATTTGCCTAGAAATTTCATAAAGTTATTGTTTTTCTAATAGGTGAGTAGTACAACACTGTGTAAATGTACCACAATATTTGTATCCATTCCTCTGCTGAAGCACATCTGGGTTCTTTAAAGGTTCTGGCTGTTATAAATAAGTCTTCTATGAACATTGTAGAGCATATGTCCTTGATATATGTTGGATCAACTTTTGGGTATATGCCCAGAAGTGGTATTTCTGGGTCTTCAGGTAGTACAATGTCCAGTTTTCTGAGGAACTACCACACCGATTTCCATAGTGGTTGTACCAGCTTGCAATCCCAATAACAATGGATGTGTGTTCCTTTTTCCACATCCTCACCAGCATCTGCTGTCACCTAGTTTTTGATCTTAGTCATTCTGACTAGTGTGAAGTGGAATTTCAAGGCTGTTTTTATTTGAATTTCTTGATGACTAGGGATGTTGAACCTTTCTTTAAGTGGTTCTCAGCCATTTGGTATTCCTCAGTGGAGAAACATCAGATGAGCACTGTACCCTATATTTAAATAGGACTATTTGATTATCTGGAGTCTAACTTCTTGAATTCTTTGTATATCTTGGACATTAGTCGTCTATCAGATGTACAATTGATAAATATTATTTTCCAGCCAGTTGGTTGCCATTTTGTCTTCTTGACAATGTCCTTAGCTTTACAGAAGCTTTGCAATTTTGTAAGTTCCCATTTGCTGATTCTTGATCTTAAATTATAAGCCATTGGTGTTCTGTTCAGAAAAAATTTCCATTTTTTGTTGTTATTCCAAATAAATTTGTAAATTGTTCTTTCTAAATCTATGAAGAACTGAGTTTGAATATTGATGGGGATTGCATTGAATCCATAGATTGCTTTTGGCAAGATGGCCATTTTTACTATGTTGATTCTTCCAACACAGTTGCATGGAAGACCTTTTCATCTTCTGAGACATTCTTCAATTTTCTCCACCAGAGATTCAACTTTCTATTCATACAGATCATTCACTTGTGTGGAAAGGGACACACTAAGGTATTTCATATTGTTTGTGACTATTGTGAAGGGTGTCATTTCCCTAATTTGTGTTTTGTCCTGTTTATCCTTTGAGTAGAGGGAAGCTCCTGAATTGTTTGGGTTGATTTTGTTTATATCTAGCCACTTTGCTGAAGTTATCAGCTGTAGGATTTCTGGTGGAATTGTTGGCTCACTTAATTATACTATCATATATCTGCAAATAGTGATATTTTGACTTCTTTTTTTCTGATTTGTATCCCGTTGACTTTGTTTTGCTGTCTAATTGCTCTGTCTAGGACTTCCAGTACTATAATGAATAGGTAGGAGGAGGGTGAGTGGCGTTATCTAGCTCCTGATTATAGTAGGATTGCTTCACGTTTCTCACCATTTAAGTTGGGGTTGGCTACTGGATTGTTGCATATTGCTATTACTTTGTTTAGGAAGGGGCCTTTAATTCCTAATCTTTCAAGTCATTTAACATAAAGGGATGTTGAATTTTTCAAATGCTTTATCAGAATCTAATGAGATAATCTTGTAGGATTTTTTTGTTTGTTTATATAGCAGATTATGTTGATGGATTTCTATATTTTGAACCATCCCTGCATGGGATGAAGCCTACTTAATCATGGTGAATGATCATTTTGATGTGTTCTTGGATTCAGTTTGCAAAAATTTTATTGTAGATTTTTGCATTGATATATATATATATATATATATATATGAAGGAAATTGGTCTGATGTTCTTTTTCTTTGTAGGGTCTTTTGTAGTTTAGGCAAGTGTAATTGTAGCTTCAAAGAATGATTTGGGTGGTGTTTCTTCTGTTTCTGTTTGGTGGAATAGTTTAGAGCATATTGGTTTTAGGTGTTTTATCTTATCTGATAGAATTCTGCTCTGAACCCATCTGGTCCTGGGCTCATTTTGATTGGGAGGCTTTTGATGACTACTTCTATTTCTTTATGGGTTACAGGACTGTTCAGAAAGTTTATATTATCCTGATTTAACTTTGGCAGTTTGTATCTGTCTACAAAATTGCACATTTTTTTATTCTAGATTTTCTGGTTTTGTTGAGTATAGGCTTTTGTAGTAGAATCTGATGATTTCTTAATTTTCCTTAGTTTCTGTTGTTATGCCTTCCCTTTAACTTTTGATTTTGAACACTTTAGTTATTCTGGCCAAGGGTTATCTTGTTAATTTTCTCAAAGAACCAGTTCCTGGTCTTGTTGACTCTTTGTATAGTTCTTTTTGTTTTCATTTGGTTGATTTTAGCTCTGAGTTTGATTGTTTCCTGCTGTATACTCCTCTTATGTGTCTGTTTCTTTTTCTGCAAGAGTTCTCAGGTGTGCGGTCAAGCTGCTAGTGTATGCTCTCTCTAGTTTCTTTTTAGAAGCATTCAAAGCTATGAGTTTTCCTGTTAGTACCGCTTTCATTGCATCCTATAAGTTTGGGTATATAATGCCTTCATTTTTGTTAAATTCTAAAAAATCCGTAATTTCTGTCTTTTTTTCTTCCTAAAGCAAGTTATCATTCAGTAAAACTTTGTTCAGCTTCCATGAGTATTTGAGCTTTTTGTTTTTTGTTGTTATTGAAAACCAACTTATGTTCCTGGTCATTTGATAGACTGCCATGGGATTATTTCTTATCTCTTCAAACTACTGACTCTATAGTCAATTTTGGAGGAGGTACCTTGAGGTGCTGAAAAGATGTATATTCTTTTTTTTTTTTTTTTTTTTTTAGGATGAAATGTTCTATAGATGTCTGTTAAATCCATTTGATTCATAACTTCTGTTAGTTTACCTGTGTCTTTGTTCAGTTTCTGCTTCCATGATCCATCCATTGATGAAAGTTGGGTGTTGGAGTCTCTTACTATTATGGAGTGTGGTGCAATATATTATTTGAGCTCTAGTATGGTTTCTTTTATGAATGTGGGTGCCCTTGTATTTGGAACATAGTTGTTCAGTATTTAGAGTTTGTCTATATAAATTTTTTTTGTGATGCGTAAAAAGTGTCTTTTCATATCTTTTTTTTGACAAGTCTTGGTTGCACATCTATTTTATTGGATATTAGAATGGCTACACCAGCTTGGTTTTTTGGACCATTTGCATGGAATTTTTTTCCCCAGCCTTTCACTTTCAGGTAATATCTGTATTTGTCCCTGAGATTAGTTTCTGGTATGCAGCAAAAAGCTAGATCCTCTTTACTTATCTAGTCTGAACTTGTATATCTTTTTTTTGGGGGGGTGGACTAAGTTCATTGATACTAAAAAATTTTAAGGAATAGTGATTGTTGTTGCCTGTTTTTTTTTTTTTTTTTTTTTTTTTTTTTTTTTGTTAGAAGTATATATTTTTGTGGTTTTCTTTTTTGGTATTTGTTTTAAGAATATTATTTTCTTTCTTTTTCTAAGGTGTAGTTTTCCTTCTTTTATTGGTGTTTTCCATCTATTATTCTCTGTAGGTGTGGGTTTGTGAATAGATATTATGTAAATTTGGTCTTGACCTGGATTATCTTGATTTCTCCATCTACTGTAATTGAGAGTTTTGCTGGATCTAATAACATGGGCTGCCATTTGTGTTCTCTTAGGGTCTGCATTACATCTGTCCAGGATCCTCAACCTTTCATATTTTCTGTTGAGAAGTCTAAAGTAGTGTTGATCAGTCTTTCTTCATATGTTACTTGTCCTTTATTCCCTACTGCTTTTAGTATTATTTCTTCATTTTCAACATTTGGTGTTTTTACTATTATGTGTTGGGAGAAATTTCTTTTCTGGTCCAATCTATTTGACGTTCTGTAGGTTTCTTTTATGTTCATGACCATCTCTTTCTTTATGTTAGGATAGTTTTCTTCTGTGATTTTTGTTGAAGGTGTTTAGTGGGCCTTTTATTTGGTAGTCTTCACTCTCTTATACATGTATTATTCTTAGGTTTGGTCTTCTCATTGTATTCTCTGTTTCCTGGGTGTTTTTGGTTAGGGGCTTTTAGATTTTTGCATTTTCTCTTATTGATGTGTCAATGTTTTCTATGGTATCTTCCCTCCGTGAGATTCTCTCTTCCATCTCTTGTACTCTGTTGGTGATGCTTGTGTCTATGTGTCCTGATCTCTTTCTGATGTTGCCAGCTTGTCTTTGTTTCCATTGCTTAGGTTCTTAGACTTGCTTCTTGCCATTTTCTCATCTGTGATGTTAGGTTATCTTGTTGTCTCTAATTGTGGCTTGTCTCTCCTGTGGGTCTGTGAGGTCTGTGGTCTCATGAGGGAGCCTGCTCCTGAGTGTTCAGCTGTATGTAGGTAGCCTGTTGTTCTGGCACAAAGGAGTGCTGAAACAGCTCATTCCCAGGCAGCACTATGGTATCCGTGTCCCGAGAGGTCCAGGTGGTCTCTCCCCAGATAATCTGTGGAGAGAGAGTGGTGAGTCAGCCCTGGGCTCAGGAAAGAGAGCCTTCTGAGCCTCCGCTGGGCGCTCTGCAGTCTGTGGCTAGATTAGAACCTGATACCAGAGCCCTGGCTGCCATGTAAAGTCATAACGGATGAACTTTTTACTTTACTTTGATCCTTCTGAAATGATAAACGTCATTATTTTTCTACAAAGTGAACAATATTTTGTTCCTTTCTGAGGATATTCTAAAAGTAATCCTGATGACATATATATATAGGAACCCCGACTCCAATCATGGATACCAACAAGTTGCAGCAGAATTAAGCACATTTTTCTCCCACCTAGGCCAGACAAGGAGGCTCAACTGTGGGAAAGTAATCTAAAGGCAGGCAGCAGTCCCTGCTCTAATTGTTGGAGGACCTACTAGAAGAATAAGATGTTAATCTGCTGCATCCATATAAGGGGCCTAGAGCCAGACCTGGCATACTTTTTGATTGGTGGTTAAGTCTCTGTGAGCCCACATGGGCCCAGGTTAGTTTACTCTGTAGTTTTGTTATGGTGTCCTTGGTTCCTTTGGCTCCTTTAATCCTCTCCCCTTCCATAAGAGTCCCTGGGCTCCACCTATTGTTTGGTTGTGGGTCAGTGTATGTGGACCCTGAAGAGGTCATCTTCAGTAGCCAGAAGGGACAGTGGCACCAACCCACCCACAAAACCTTCAACCCAAAACTTGTCCTGCTTACAAGAAGCAGGGATAAAGTTGAAGCAGAGATTGAGGGAATGGCTAACCAATGACTGGCCCAGTGGAGATCCACCCCATGGGAGAGAGACTATTACTGATACTTTGCTAGGCTCCCAGATAGGAGCCTAGCATAACTGTCTTCTGAGAGGCTTTATCCAGCATCTGATAGAAACAGAAGCAGAGGCCCTTTAAAATTTTAATTATCATAAAAATATTCATATTTTGCCAGAAATACAATTTTTATTTCATTTGCAAGATAATCTAGTTTTGCCTTTTTCCCTTTTATTTTTGTTTTTTTCTTTTGTCGGTCATGATAATGACTTTGTAACATTTTGGTGACACTCCTATATGCCTCCCTGATTACCCATCAAGTAGTTCTTTGTGTGTTTATGTTTGTGTCATTTATTTGTTGTAAGACTCCTAAGTTTTCCATAAACAAGATTACTTATGTAAAGCTGAGTTGTTTAGTGTCTTTATGATTTTCTTCATAAATATTAGATATGAGAATTTTCCCTACTTAGCAAATGCATGGTAAGCAGAAGGCAGCGCCTTTACCCAGGATGAATGTTTGGTCTGACCCAGAAGTTTGACTGTCACATATTTAAAGCAGGTTTATGGCTTTCTGCTGCATCCTTGAAATAGAATGTGTGACTCGCAAAGCAAGCAGCCATCTGGATTCTCCAGAAGACTGGCAGGATAATCAAATACCCAGACACTGCCATTGATTTCAGATATAACATGAAATGGTGACTTTATTGAAGAGAATTAGTGACCTTTCCTCCTGTCTTCGTGTTCTGTCGACCAAAGTACTTTCTTTAATTATTTCAAACACTTATTATCAGTGTCGGGGTGTATCTGTGCCAGTTTTAAGTTAGGCTATTGGGGACCCACTGCATGTATGTGCACTTTACAATGAGAGGAGAAAAAAATTCCATGGTTTATTGTTGATAATATTTGAAAGACCCTACAAAACTTGGGGCACTTAGTATATCTTCTATTATGCTGCTACTTATATATATATTTTTTTATACTCAGTTTCTCTTTAATTAACTGAAATGGTTTTTTGAACATACTATTTGCATTTTCCATTCTTTGCCCAAGGGTTTGCACAGAACACCAAGTAGATAGACTTGGTGTTGGGAGAGTCATAGTGACTCATTATATTAACTATGGCTTTCAAATTAATAGCACACTGGTGAGAGCTCTCATAAACACCCCTTCTCTTGCAATAGCTGACATTGTATTCATGTTCTTCTTTTGTACAGTGTAAACGCTATGCAAGAATCTACTCACTGTCAAACCAGAAAATGTGTCCTGGCTGGTAATTTGTGCTTCTAGATGCTTTCTTCTATCTAAGATAAAAATAATGGAATGTAATAATCTTCATCATAGAATTTTATAGTGGCATGTCATGTCCCCTCGAGTTCCAAATGTCTTTCCATCTTCATAATAATTTTGTTGGAAGGGGTTCATCAAATTATAATATTCAAATGAATTTTTATTGCTATCTATGTAGAAAACAGGGAATGTTTGGAATCTAAGGATTTGTACATTTATGCCATATTATATTGATATAACACTCTATAGCCTCCATTTCCAAAATTAGAGTCATCTTCTCTAGAACAATAGGATGAAAGGATAAAAAGCAGATATATGCACGCATAGGGCTTAAGGGAAGAGTTTGCTTGAAAACTAAAGTAAGGTCTTTGCACACTTCTTGCAGCAGAAACGTCATCAGCCAATGATGTATGCATAAGAAACTCTAAGATGAAATGTATTGGGTACTCAATGAAAGTTTCAGTGGTTAATAAGTATAATGTATGAAAGAGAACTGAAAATATAAGAAGTATTTTTTATTTGAGAAAAGATATGGCACAGAAGTAAACTTTGGATTGTATGAAAGAAAATTGTACTATCTTAGGTAATTGCTGGCTAAACAGGAAACACTACTCAAATTGTTTGTTTATATATTTTCTTTTAATTAATTAATTAATCAATCAATTTATTGCTTTTTATACTATTTATTTAAATCTCTATCAGATACATAAAGATCCTGTTTTGGATACATATAACCTTACTTCACACCTATTATATTTTCTTGTATTAAATATTAATATTTTTAAATGTATTGACAAAACAGGACACATTGGCATTCATCCTCTAGGCATTAACTTGTGTTCAGTCCGCTGACACATGAGAATCGAGAGTTAAAATGTAGCTGTGACTAATGACTGACTTACAAGCCAGGATTTCTTATTGTTCAGTGTGCCTATAAATCATATTAATAATCTTTGGACTTCAATGATTTGTGTCATGAAAATAGAAACAAAGTATTATGTTTCTTGTAGATTCCATGGGGGTTTACTAATTTTTACTCTTTCTTAAGTAATAAAAATACTTAAATAGTAAAAATCATTATTTATTGATTTTTTTACTGTATGTATTAATTTTATGCTTCTTGGATTAGTTTAAAATCAATGTTAGTTTAGTTTATTAGGAATAAATCACTTTTTCATATTGTTGATGTTAAATAGTAAGTTTAAGGTAATGGTACACATATTTATTCAGATAGTTTAAAAATATACATAAACTTCCATATTACAGATAAACATATCATTTTCAGCCTGAATATTATTAACCTTTTCTGAAAAGGACTTTGAAGGTCATAACTGCAGTGGTTTTTCCTCCTGACTCTATGGTGGTATTTATACTAAGCTAGTGATCTTGTTTTGTTTAGTGCATATCTCCTTATAGAATTTCCCAGGTTTCTCCAGATGCTGAAATATATGACCCACTACCATTAAGAAGGAAATTAGGAGGCAGATTGATTCATAAAGTGCTAATAGCCAAATTAGATAAAATCTTGTGATTACAGGATGTACACACACTAAATATTGATCTAAATTACATTAGTTTCACTATTCGTTTCCTGGTTAAAAACTCAAGGCAAAGCACATTTCAATTTAAGACTTTAAATGGTTGCTAACGCAGAGAGATAGTGTGTACTATAAACATTTACACAGAGCATTAATAATGGCAAATGTACCACATGATGGTTGATGTGGACTGTGCACTGCTTATGTGAGGCTGATACACCTGTATACTAAATGACAAGATAAATGGAATATGAGATGTAAAGAAACGAGAAATAAGTGGTCATTGGGAATAGTATCGTATTATTTCAATATGTAGTGGCACCTGATTAAAAACTGCCACTCTCAGTAGAAAACTCTGTTGTCTAGAGAAATAATCTTATCAGTATTATGGTTATGAACAAACAGCAGTTTGCCTTAATGAATTAAAAAAATCAATCAAGCCATTTGTTGATATATTACACGTTTCCTGGGAGTCTTATTGTATATATTATTTTATTCTTCTCTTTTTATATTAATTATTCTCTCTTCAAAAACTCTCTTCTAACTCTCTTGTCTCTTATTTCTGCTCTCTCAATTCTTGATTCTCTGTTTTCTCTCTCATCAGTCTCATCTCTCTTTCTCCTCATTATCTCTTGCTTCTCATCTATTAGGCACACAAGCTTCATTATATGGAAAGCTACTTGCCTCTGAGAAATATTGACATTTGTGTCTCCTCTCATCTTTCCTAGAATGAATGCACAGGATACCACCATTTGCTTTATGAGACAGTATTAAACTCCATAGCTCTGGGTGACAAGGTACCAAACACATACAGGTAACTCCTTTCTTTCACTAACTCTAACGGACTGCCTCTCTGTACCACCTAGATTCCTGTTTCTGTTATTGTTTCTCATACTCAGACGGAAAGTCAAAGAATTAGTGGGTTAGAGATGACATATTTTGGGTTGAAGATATGGGTGGATTGATGTCTGCCTTCTTCCTTTGGCAGTGTTGCCTGGCTATGGGAGTGGTCAGTTCATTCTGTATATTCCTTTTTGGTAGAAATCTCAGAGGCCCTCTCCCCTGCCCCCAACTCATCGTTGCCTCCCCTCCATGGCCTCCAGTTCCAGAAATGCTTCCAACTGATTTCCAGTCTCACTCCTAGCTCTCTGCTGCCCATGGTCTCCATCCCAGTTCCCTGTCTCCATCCATCTCTGATGACTATTTGGTTTCCCTTTCTGAGTGAGACTCATATATACTCCTTTGGGACTTCTTTATTTCCAAGTTATTTTGGGTCTGCAGATTGTAGCATGGTTATAGTACACTTTATGGTTAATATCTACTCATCAGTGAGTACATACCATATGTATATTACTGGCTCTGGGCTACCTCACTCATCTTGTTCTCAAGTTCTATCTGCATCATGAATTTTGCAGAGAAACTGATAGAATTTGAGAATATAATCCTGAGTGAGAGATGGAGTTATTGAGTCAGAGATGGATTAGCATATATTTAATCAATACTTCCAGGCAGTTTCCAGAATGGTTACAACAGAGTATACTTCTGTCATTAGTGCTTGAGGGTTCAGTTTCTGCTGATCACAATGACTATGTCACATTTCCTACCTTTCCAGGTATGCTGGAAATAGTAGAAAAAAGACTGTGTTTTCATTTATGTTGGCATGCTTACTATTTTGCTGCATGTCCTGATGATGCCATCCACTTTGTTGTGGCAACTATGAAGTCACCTATGTGACAGGAAGTGATTAGGCCTTTAACCTAATCAGTAGCAAGAAAGGATGGAAAATTCTGCCAATAATCCCTGAAGTGAGCCTCACACCTTTCAGGAGACTACACCCTTGTGAAGTACTCAGAAACAGAGGACTCAGACCTACAGGAATTGTAAGTGTATGTATGATAGATGAATGTGTTATCATGAATGTATATTTTCAAATGGTTTGATTTGAGAATAATCAGTGGCACATGTTTATTATACAGTGTGAATATACAGTGAACATTTAGACAATGATAATATACACCAATTGCCTATGTTTCTGTTTATGATACCTCCTTGCTTATTTGTGTGCTTACTTATTGATTTGTAGAAGTTATTTTTATATATTAATTTATGTATTACTTATTTTTGGTGCTACTTTTTTGCCTTATTTTTTTCTCTTGGTATACTAATTTAATATAATCTAACTCATCTTATCTTGTCCTTTATCATTAGGAATTTTTTTTGGCTTTTATAAAGTCAAGGAAATTTATTTCCTGAGGTCATGACACAGGAAGTCAACTCGTAGCTGCTGTGGAGCACTGGTGTGAAGGTCAGAGTGCTGACTACATGCTGGGTGGACCAGGAAGCTGGAGTCTGTGATCACCAAATGCTGGATTACCTTGCTTAGTGTTTCACACAGTGACATGCCTGTCCCAGAGCACAGCATCAGGAGCCTGCTGGGTGCTGACCAGGCCTAGAGACTCAGCCAACAAGGCCAGCACACCAGGCTTTGCTGTGAGACCTCGGGAAGGGGGAGGGACATCAACAATTTATGAGGGTCCAGCTGCTGGGTCAGATTGAGACAAACCATTGTGTGGTTTGGGCAGCAGGCTGGAAAGGTTTCTTTTTGATCATTATCGTTTGGGGCCCCAAGGGAGGGTCTTGGGAGCCACTTGAGCCCCAAAGTTGGGAAATTCTTCAGAGCTGCTCATATCAGGAGCCCTTTCACGGCTGGTGGAGGTCCAGGGAGCATCTCGCACCACAAAGCCTTTGGATGGTGCCTTGGACTATTCATGTGCTGGGGACTTCATGTAAACTTACAGTGCCTCACTGTCCACTACATCAGCCAGATATTCCTCTTCTAGGTTAAGGATATGGTCGATAGCTTCTTCCACATTCTCCTGTCCTGTCACAGTGACGCAATTGGGGTCTGGAGCTCCACTCTGTGGAAAGCGAATGTCCACTTTGAAATCATCCATTATTTTCCGGATGGCTTTGCCTCGGGCACCAATGATTCGGGCATGCACACGGTGATCCAGTGGAACATCCTCAGAAACCATCTGCTCAAGCTCACCCACAATTTTCAGGATGGCATCAGGGGCAGCTTCAGTGTTCCTCTCATACCCTGTGATGGTGATTTGGTCCTGGAGCTGATTCCCATCATCCTTATCAGGAAATTGGATGTTCACATCATGTTCCAAGCGGATCTGGGTGATCACTGCCCCTTGTCTCCCAATAATTTTGGGATGGTATTTGGGGTCTACAGTGACACTCCTTAAAGCCCGATTTTCCTGCTCAGCCTGCAGCTCCTTTACTCGATCCAGTAGCCCCGCCTTAGCCGTGTCCAACTTTGCTGCAAGGCCAGTGATGGCGATGGTGTCTGACTGCAATTCAGGGTCTGGCACATGTATATTCACCACAAACTCATCTATCATCTTGCGGATTCCACTTCCTTTCTGCCCAATGATGTAGCGGTGAAGGTCAAAGGGTTCTTCTACCTCGATGGTGACTGGAACCAGGACCTCCAGGGCTTCCTTGGCAGCCTCGCATTTCTCTTTCCGGCCAGAGATGATTATGATGTCACACCTCCTGGGAGAGCCAGGGTCAGTCTCCTTAGCCTCTCTACCCTCTCCAGCCTCATCTCCATTCTCCTGGATGGAAGGCTGTACACTGTGAACTGGGTTTTCCTCTCTGTCTGGGATCTTAATTTGAACATTGTAGTCCCGAGTAATCTGCTGGATTCTTGAACCTTTGGGACCCAAGACTTATCGATGAACCTTCTGGGGTATAGCACATTCCACTGTTACTTGAGCTTCCAGATCCTCAATGATTCCCTGAATGTGTTTCTTGGCTGCCTCCACACAGTTCTTGGCACCCTTCAGAGTGACTTTGTCACTCTGTGTGTCAGAGCGTGGGAAGCTGACCATCACCCCGCCATATTCTTCAGCAATCTCTTGTAATACCTGCCCTCTTCGAATAACAAAATGGCGGTGGTGTCTGGGGTCCACCAGCATGTAGTCTTCAACTACATTATCCAGGTTCTGGATTAATGCTTCCAGCTCTTTTTGGGCCTCACGGACAGCATCTTCCTTTCCAATGACTGTGATCAGGTCCTGGTCCTTATCCTCAGCAGCCGGAAATATGATGCGGGTTCCTGTACTGTCACTCACCTTGCGGGTTTTACCTCCCACTTTGACAATGAGGAATTTGTGGTATTCTGGCTTGGCTCAGATGTCCTCAGTAAAACTCTTGGCTTGCTTCTCCTCTGCCAGGTGCAGGAGTTCCTTCTTGGCCTTCTTCACATCTGAGGAAGGACACCTGATGACAACAGTATCACTCGCAGAACCTTCCACAGGAAAGTGAATATGGAAGCCACCACATTCCTCCATGATCGAGCGGATCAGACGGCCCTTTGTGCCAATGAGAGAGTTGTGTAGTTTGGCAGGGATTGAGACCTCCACCTCAGCTATGTTGGCCAGATCTTTCTGGATAGACAGAATCCGGCTCCGAGAAGCTTCACGGCTGGCTCGCTTGCCAGTGATGACAACGGTCTCAGAGTTGCTGTTCTCTGCAGGAAGGTCAATTTTGGTGTTGCTCTCTTCACGAATCTTTTAAATGTTTGTGCCTCCTTTCCCAATGATGTTCTTGTGAAACTGTTTGAAGATCGGTACAGAAATTGAATAGCTATTTTCCACCAGGTCTGCAACCATTTTCTGCATGTACTTAGTGCATTTTTTCCACCTCATTCTTGGGACCTCTGAGTTGTACAATATCATTTTTTTGTGCTGGGTATGGAAAGTTGATGATAAACTCTGGGAATTTGTCACGAATTTCTCAAATCCGTTCACCTTTCTGCTCAATGATTGTGCGATGAAACCTTTGCTCAATGATTAGATCCTTGGTGCTCCCATTTTCCATTGTGAGAGGCAAGCTCCAGCAGCTCCCGCTTGGCCTGCTGCACACCCTGCGGGTCTCCCTCGATTCGGATCAGGTTACTCTTTTCGCTGTCAGGGGGGATGCGCACAGACACTTTGTACTGGTCTTTGATTCTGTTGATGTTGGCTCCACTCTTTCCAATGAGGTGTTTGTGAAATTTATGGTCAATGTTGATCTCTACATAGACCATCCGATTAATCAGGTCTTTGACCATTCCTTCAATCTGTTCTTGGGCTACATTCACATCTTCTATGGGGCCCTCCAGGGTGATCTTGTCCTCACCTGTGAACTCAGTGTGACCCTTTGGCATTTGCTGAGTGATGATGAAACGGTGAAGCCAGAAAGGGGCAGAGACTGAGGAGACTGTAAAACTGTTGGCCTTGGCATAGACTTCTGTCAAAGTCTGTCCCAACTTTTCAGGCTCGCCCCTAAGTATCACAGTCTCAGAGATGCTGTCGGAGGGCGGGATCTCAACAGAAACTCCAGTTCTTTCCAGGATCTCTTGCAGTGAATTGCCCTTTGGCCCGATAACATACTTGTGCTGAGATTTCTTCACCTCCACCGCAATGGCTGTAGTCTTCTTCTTCTTTTCCTCATAAACCTTCTTAATACGAGTTACAGCCTGCGCCAGCTGCTCTTTCTCTCCAGTGAAGACGATTTCTGTATGGTTAACACGGGGTGGAGGGATGTTGATTTGTGTCCCTGTCTCCTGCATGATTTCACCCACAAGTCTATTGTATGGCCCAGCGGTGAAAGGGTGGAAAGCCTTCTCCACTTCTAGCCTCTCTACAGCACGTTTGTCCTGCTCAGCAGAGATTAGAAGGACCTCATGGCGAACTTTCTTAATGCCTTCTTCGGTGCCAGTGATCTTGATCTGATTACTGGGGTCATCTGGGTGTGGGATCTGGATTTTGGTTGCAGTTTTTAGTTCTAAGTCTTGTAGTTTCTCTCCGTTTTTGCCAATAACAAAGTGGTGGTGCTCTTTAGGAATGGGGACAGTTGCTTAGGCCTGTGTCTGTAGTCTAGCAACAATGTCTTTCCGGGCTTTCCTGACTGCATCCAACTTCCCTGAGACCATGATGGAGAGGCCTTGGTCTTTAGCCAGAGAGAGCTCCGGGTGAGCACCAGTCCTCTGCATGATCTCAAGGCAGATTTTTGCTTGTTCACCTTCTCCAAACTGGTTCATGTCTTTATATTTTCTCTCCTCCAGCGGAACATGAAACACCTGAGTGATGGCGGAGGCCTTGATGGGCGGGATCTTGTTACTCCAGGCTCCAGCAGGTTCTTGAGCGCTTACCAAGCAAGCTGCTTTTTCAGGAAGTGGAGGAAAGGCATCCTTGTAAGTTGGAGGGTCGCTTTCCTCTTCTGAATTTAATGCGGCAACTTTGATTTGTTGTGGAACCAGCCCACTTCGATGTTCAGCAAAACTCTCTTGGGTCAAAACCACAACGAAGCTCATGGTTGATCTCACGTCCACACACAATCCTAGTAAGACACAGCAAAATGGTCAGTAGCCAGAAAGTCCATCCTGAGGTTGCCTCTGTCAGCCTGCCAGCTTTTACTGCTGCTCCTCTTTTATTAGCATGAGGAATCCAAGCTCATAAGGTAGGAACTGTGTGTGGTGAAACAGGAACAAGACGCCATCTTGGTAAAGGAGAAGAGGCTACGCTTCTATCATTAGGCGTTTTCTAATGCACTGTTCAAAATAGTACTCTCTGTTTCAAGGCATGAAAATATTGATCTTCTACAAAGCTACTTTTTTCATAATTTCACATTTAATCTATGATCCATTGGCTATCCTTACGGAGCATTTCTCACATGGATATCTAATTGATCTGAGGTAACCTATTAGAAAAAAAAAAACCCTTTCCTCTGTAGTAAAATATCATATTTTCTATAAATCATACATTATTTGCTAACACAGTATGCTGCATTTACTTGGATAAACTATAAACAAAAATTTCAAATATTTTCACAGAGTGACCCTTTGTTAGGGTAGACAAAAAGAGGAACTTAGGAAGATGAGGAAGAATACAGGAAATGTCTATTACTTTGAACAAGTATCCTCATATATCTGTTCATGTTCAAAAGTAAAGGGGTTTGCGGGCTCTACTTCTCTCTTATTCTCCTCATTTCCACGTCTAGGTTTTCTTCTTTTTTAAACAGTTGAAAATAGATTCTTCTCTCATACACTATATTTTTACTACAGTTCCCCTTCCTCAAATTTTCACAGCTCTTCCCCACCTCTTTCATACTAAGACACACCACCCCCATCTATTTCCTCTTCAGAAAAAAGCAGACCTCCAAAAGATGACAGCAAAATGAAAAAGAAAAAAAGATACAATAAGACAAGGCAACATCTCTCATATTGAGTATAGACAAAGCAACCCAACAGGATAAAATTAGTCCCCAGAGCAGGCAAAAAAGCCAGAGGTACACATGTTTCAACTATTAGGAGTCCCACAAAGATCCAGCAAAATACCACTGTGCATACTCAGAGGACCTGATACAGAGCCATGCAGCAGTCCCTAGGATGTTGCTTCAGTCTCTGTGAACCCATGGGAGCCTTACTTAGCTGATTAAATGAGGCATGTTCTCCTGGTGTTCTCTATCCACTCTGACTCTTCGAATCTTTCCTCTCCATCTTCTGCATAGGGCTCCCTAATATCCTACAAGAAGGACCTGTTGGAGATTCCCAATTTAAACTCTCTCGATGCGTAATGTCTGTCTGTGGGTCTCTTCAAATTCCATCTACTGCATATTAAGAATCATTTCATAGATTTTTTTTTCTTTTTGTCCATCATGTTGGGATTTATCCTATGTTTGTGTGGTATCCAGCCTCTGGTTCCCAGCCATTCAGACAGTATAGAAAATAGCTTCCATCTGCTGCTCTGGCCTCAAGTTAAACCAAACATTGATTGGTCATTCCCACAAGATCTATGCCACCATATCTCTCAGAAAGAACAGATTATAGGGCAAGGACTTTGCTGATAATTTGAAGTCTGAATTTTCCTTTCCAAGGCCTGCAAAAATTTAGAGACTAGAATGTAGGCATGAAGGTTCCATGCAGGCACCAGCTCGACTGCTCTATGGTCAATGCCTAGGTTTTCTTCTAAAACCTACCCTGATGAGGAACAATATCCTTAGAAACTCCTCAGGTGCTTACCAGCACACCACAAGCATGGTGGTTTTTTCCCAAAAATTTTGTTTATGGCTACATTTAGAGGAGGCTACTCTGATAAGCAGTTCTGCGGTCTTTGGTTTTCCATTTATGCCAGGGTATCAAGACAATTAATCACAGAACTCTGACACATATAACCCCCAAATTCTATTTTTTTGCATAGAAATAGACATTAGGAGCAGGACATGTATAATATCCTTTCCAAATTGCAGTGTGATAATATTGAGTTGATCTGATTCTACGCTTTTTAGACCTTACCAGTGATGATTTCATTCTGTTCATACATCCAGCTCAGAATCACTCAATCACTGTAGTTTTCTAATAACTTCTGGTTTGGAGTAAGGTAAGTTGTTTAGCTCTGTTCTTTATCAAGATTGTCCTGGGTACTGTTGGCCTTTTTCATTCTATGTAAATTTTAGAGTCAGTTTGCCAATTTCCAGAACAAGCAAGCAACAGATAAATAACAAACACCTGCTGGGGTTTGTACTGGGATTTCTCTGAATTTCCAAGTTGAAGAAGAATTGACATTTTAAAAGGATATGTCGCCTGAACAATACATAATTCAAGAGCCGGAATCAATCTTCCTCAAGGGAAGTTAGTATAACTTTGATTCTTGAATCAATTAAAACTTGCTTTTGTAATGTTGAGAAAAGAAAACCAACAATATGCGATCTGGATGCAGCCACTTCCTTTGTTCAAATAAGGGAATGCCATTTATTTGACTTGGAAATGAAAATCCTTGCCAATTTCTCAGAATGCTAAGGCAGGAACCCTGGGTCCATGAATTCCCTCCTATCTCTCTGAACGTGTTCTAGGCATCACTGACTCCTCCAAGGTAAATTATGGGCAGAGCAAAAGCTTCTAGATCTATAAAGGAAATTGGATTCCCTTGAGGCTTTTCTTTGGCATAGAAAATATTTCTGGGAAGATGGAGCCAGGTTTTACATCTTGGCCATGTATATATGTTGATGTTGAAAGAAAAGAGTCCTTGGAACCTTTCCATAACTTTCTTGAGGCCAAATATCATACCTCATGCACCATGGACAACCTGTACTCTCTGGTATGTAGACTTAACTATATTTCTTTACTCTACTACACTAAGATGTCAAACAAGTATGGTCATTTGAATTCAGGTTCCACATGTGTACAAGGATGATATAGAAAAATTAAGAAAGCCTTCATTAAAACAAAACAAAGCAAAACAAAAAACAGAACTTGTCTTTGAAGACCAAAAGGAAAGTTTGTAGAGGAACAGACTATGGTAAGATTACAGGAAACAGGTGAAGAGGGACAAAAATAGATTGTTACCAGAGAGTCAAGGAATAACCTATAGTCTGATACTGGTAAGGTTTCCCAGTAGGAGGAAATTCCAGAGTAGTATCCTGGATAAGACACATTGGGTACTTACAAAGTAGTGACTAGAAGCCTCTGGCATCTCCTGTACCTGTAATTTGATGCCTGTGCTTTCTGCTGTGTACTACTTAGGCAATGTTACTGGAAAGCTCTATGTTTTTATCTTTCTCAATGCTATTACACCAGGCTTTTAAAACTGCAAATAATTAGGCAATATGTTTATTCACTATTAAGGTTGTAGGAGCAACCTTAAATTACTTACCAGGTGAGAAAATTTTTTAAAAAAGACTATTTCTGACTCTGGTGTTTGTGATTATTCCTGTTGTTTATTGTTTATTTATTTACTAATTTTTAAACTGACATGAATTATCACTTTGTAATAGCCTTTTCCACTGAAAAATTCTTACTCTTCCTAAAGATGTAAGTTGAAGTGTTGTCTCTTCAGAGAAAGCTTTCTCAAATATCTCAGGATTGTGTGCGTATATATGTGCATGTATACAGTGTATATAATATATATATGCATATGTGTCTGACATATGCTCAGATCTGTGTATGTATGTGCAATGTATGAGTGTGCATATGTATAGACATGTGTATATATATATATATATATGCACACATATATATATATATATATATATATATATATATATATATATTTAGTATTTGTGTTTGTAGTATGTGTGTGTAATATGTGTATGTGTATGTGGGGGGAGGTGTGGGGGAGTGTCCATCTGTGCATGTGCTTGTAGACGACAGAAGCTGACTTTGGCTATGTATCTAGTTCCCCACAGTATTAGCTATAATTTGAAACAGGGTCTTTGGACTGTCCAACAAGCCCTCAAATCCTTTTATTTCTGTCCTAGCTTGAAAGCACTGGGAATATAGGACTATGTCACTACTATGTTACTACATCTTTCATATGGGTTCTGGGGATCCAAACTCCTGTCTTTATTCTAATGCAGAGAGCACATTATTGACTGGGCCATCTCAGCAGCATCAAGAATGAATTTCTGCCTTTTCTCGAAGTGTTTTTGTAGTTCTCTTCATTCATTCACCTTCCTTTCAGACATTTTGCACATTCTTTTATAATTATTTGCAAATGTTGTTCTGTTACCTATATATTTCTTGAGAGTACGCACTATATCTTAACTTGAAAAACTATGGTTGGCATCATTAGAACTTGAAAATAAAGATTGTGAAATTAATCTATCCAAGGCTATGGAATTCTTAGCCTCCAATATAAATGAGCATGTGGAGTATCTTTTTCAGCCATTGTGATGGATTTTAAGACATCAGCAACTGAGCATGTAAATGAGCATAATATCTTCCAAGTGTGACACCCATGTACAACTCTGAAGCTGTTCCTGAACAGACATCAAGGACATGACTCAGCTAGATGTGCAAATTCATACAGGATCAACCACATTTTATTGGCTCATTTGAAGAACTGAATCTATTCCATAGTACTTGGCTTGATACATCAGTGACATGAGGAAGGATTGCCTTATGAAATTCATTCTGATTGTACACATTTATGCATAGAAATTGACCATAATTAAATACAATTATGGATACTCTGTATGTTGCACTAACTACTGTACATTCTGTGCTTTAACTTAGGATGACTAGAACAAATTTTCTGTAAATAATATGGCAAACAATGTGCTATCTTCTCAGTAATGGGAACTATCAATGGGAATTCATATTGATAAATTCTTTTATTTAACAACCCTTTACTGATTATATATGTTATGATAGGTGGGTGTTTGGCATAATGATAGAATTGTAGTTAAAAGAAGATATGAGCCATCCTAACACAAAAGGTATATTTAATAAAAATGGTAGACTCTAGACAAAATGTCTTTAGTAAATTATAGCTGGTATAAAAACTTTGACATCCCTGGATAGTAAGGGATTCGGAATCTGTCTGGTGAACAAGAAAGACTTCCTCAAGGAATAGGCATTTCATCTGTGTCCTGAGATGATTAAGAATATTGTTGATACATCAAAAATGGAGAAAAAAAACCTTGATGTGAGGAGACAGAGACTGGAAGGATCCAGTACAATAGAAATTGGAGATGGAAATAGCTGACACTAACAGTAAAGGAAGTATTAAGAAGAAATAAAATGGAGACAGTATACCACTTAACAAAATCAGAAAGGAAAGTGGAGACATAACAACTGAAACTGAAGAAATTCAAGAAATCATCAGACCCTACCACAAAAGTCTATACTTCACAAAGTTGGAAAATCTGGAGGAAATTGATGAATTCCTAGACAGATAAAAGATCCTAAAGTTAAACCAGGACCAGGTAAACCATCTAAATAATCCCATAACACCTAAAAAAATAGAAGAAGTCATCAAAAACCTCCCAACAAAATAAAGCCCAGGTCCAGACTGGTTCAGTGCAGAATTTTATCAGACATTTATTGCAGAAATAACACCAAATACTCTCCAAACTATTCCACAATATAGAATCAAATGGAATACGACTTAACTCGTTTTTTGAGTCTACAATAACCCTCGTTCCTAAACCACACAAAGACGCTACAAGGAAAGAGAACTTCAGACAAATCTCACTTATGAACATTGATGAAAAAACAGTCAACAAAATTCTTGCAAACCGAATCCAAGAAAACATCAAAACGATCATTCATCATGAACAAGTAGGCTTCATCCCTGGGATGCAGGGATGGTTTAATATAAGGAATTCCATCAATGAAATCCACCATATAAACAAACTCAAAGAACAAAATCACATGGTCATCTCACTAGATGCTGAGAAAGCATTTGACAAAATTAAACACCCCTTCATGTTAAAAGTCCTGGAAAGAACAGGAATCCAAGGTCCATACTTAAACATAATAAAAGCAACATACAGCAAAACAACAGCCAAGATCAAACTTAACAGTGGAAAACTTGAAGCAATCCCACTAAAATCATGGACTTGACAAGGCTGCCCACTCTCCCACTACCTATTCAACATAGTACTGGAAGTCCTGGCTGGAGCAATCAGACAGCAAAAGGAGATCAAGAGGATACAAATCAGAAAGGAAGAGATAAAAACATCATTCTTGGCCGATGACATGATAGTGTACTTAAGTGACCCCACAAATTCCACCAGAGAACTCCTGCAGCTGATAAACAAGTTCAGCAAAGTGGCTGGATATAAAATTAACTCAAACAAATCAGTTGCCTTCCTATATTCAAAGGACAAACATGTGGAGAAAGAAATTAAGGAAAAGATACCCTTCACAATAGTCACAAAAACTATAAAATACCTTGGTGTGACTCTAACTAAGCAAGTGAAGGACCTGTATGACAAGAACTTCAAACCTCTAATGAAGGAAATAAAGGAAGATCTTAGAAAATGGAAAGATCTTCCATGCTCATGGATTGGAAGGATCAACATTTTTAAAATGGCCATCATTACCAAAAGCAATCTACAGATTAAATGCAATCCCCATCAAAATTCCAACCCAGTTCTTCATTGAGTTGGAAAGATCAATGCGCAATTTCATCTGGAATAACAAAAGACCTAGAATAGCAAAATCCGTCCTCAACAAGAAAACATCTGTGGTAATCACTATCCCTGACCTCAAACTATATTACAAGGCAATTGTGCTGAAAACTGCATGGTACTGGTACAGAAATAGGCACGTGGGTCAATGGAATAGAATAGAAGATCCAGAAATGAGCCCTCACGTATATGGTCACCTGATTTTTGACAAAGGTGCTGTCAACATTCAATGGAAAATGGATAGCCTATTCAACAAATGGTGTTGGTCCAACTGGCACTCAGCGTGCAGAGAATGAAAATAGACCCTTTCTTATCTCCTTGTACAAAGCTCAAGTGTAAGTGGATCAAAGATCTCCACATTAAACTAGATACACTGAAACTATTAGGAGAGAAAATAGGGAAAACCTTAGAACACATAGGCACAGGAGAAAAATCTCTAAACAAAACAACAATGGCTCAGGTTCTAAGGTCAAAGATTAACAAATGGGACTTAATGAGATTGCAAAGTTTCTGTAAAGCTAAGGACATTGTCAAGAAAACAAAATGGCAGCCAAAAGAATGGGAAAAGATCTTTACCAACTCCACATCAGAAAGAGGACTAATATTCAAGGTATACAAAGAACTCAAAAAGCTAGACACCATAAAATCAAACAACCCAATTAAAAATGGGGTACAGAGCTAATCAAAACTTTCTCAATTGAGGAATATGGAATGGCTGAGAAACATCTAAGTAAGTGCTTGACATCCTTAGCCATCAGGGAAATGCAAATCAATACAACCCTGAGATTTCACCTCACACCAGTCAGATTGGCCAAGATCCAAAACTCAGATGACAGCAGATGCTGTCGAGATTGTGGAGAAAGAGGAAAACTTCTCCACTGTTGGTGGGGTTATAAACTGATACAACCACTCTGGAAATCAGTCTGGTCATTCCTCAGAAAATTGGACATAGTACTACCTGAAGATCCAGCTATTCCACTTCTGGGAATATACCCCAGAGACACTCCAATATACAACAAAGATACATGTACCACAATGTTCATAGCAGCTCTCTTTGTAATAGCCAAAAGTTGGAAAGAACCCAGATGTCCTTCAGTAGATGAATGGTTACAAAAATTGTGGTACAATTACACAATGGAGTACTACTCAGCTATCAGCAACAATGACTTAACCAATATCTTAAGAAAATCTAGAGAATATCATCTTGAGTGAGATAACTCAGTCACAAAAGAACAGACATAATATGCAGTTACTGATAGTGGGATGCCACCCCCAGAAGCTGGACTGCCACAGAAACAACTCACAGACTGTGTGAAGCTTAAGAAAGAAAGAAAACAAAACAAAACCATCAAAAAAAAAAAAAAAAAACATTATGCTCAATCCTTGCACACCAAGAAAATGTTGACTAAATCCGGGTTGCATCCTGTTTTAAGTGTGCTTTTTGCTCATTGTGACTATTAGGACCTTAATGCAGAGTATCAAACCTTAAAAAAAAAAAAAAAGAAGAAAAAAAAAGTGCCACGCACTGACAAAATTGTATTTGTATACATTTATGCAAAAATGTTTAAATTTTTTTCTTTTATCTTTGTTTTTTAAAATAAAGTTAAAAAAAATAAAATGGAAGTTAGATTCTCTGAGAAGAACAGAGGACTTAACCTGTGGAAGTAATAATATACAGTAAGGCTTTAGACATGATGCAGAATTTGCATGTAGTAGAACAGACACAAAGTATCAGTGAAAGGCCAGAGAAACAGAAGTTAAGATTCATTGCTATAAAACACTTCCTGGAACCTGGAGTTGTGGAAAGAGAATAAAATAAAAATTTATAGCAAACATCAATGATTGCTGTGGATGTTTTACTTTCAGATTGCTGTTACAAGTGTAATGGCTTGAAATGAATATGATTGCATTGGCATACAGAGCTGGGCATCTGGATTCTGGCAGGGGTTTGGCAGGGCTAAAATCAAACCTATGAGAGGGCTGACTTCTTTGAGAGCAGTGGTCCTTAACCTGTGAGTCATGTCCCCTTTGGTAGTCATAGATAGACATTTAGATTACAATTTATAAGAGTAGGGAAATTATAGTTATGAAAGAAAATAATTGTTTACTTGTAGTCACCAACCATACTGTTGTTATTATTATCATTATTATTAACTATATTAAATGGTTGCAGCATTAGAAAGATTGAGAACCAATGCTCTAGAGTTTTAGGGTATTTCTTTTTTATTTTATCTTTTTATTGCCTTTTTTTTTTGTCTTAGCTTATTGACCTCTTTCAACAATAGCATTTTTCTGGCCACAGGTTCATGTATTATGTCCACTCTAAGACTCCTGCATATATAGATGCTTAAATATAACAAAATCTCTTTGCCATAAAAGGCAATATGTTTGTGTGCTTCAGAGATTAGCACATCTTGGAGTATCCAAGGGCACCAATCTACCTACTATAAATTCTAGGTAAGATTTACATATTTTTCCCTTTAGAAGTAGAGTTAGCTTGCTTCTCTTTTTATTGAGAATATCCTGGAATATTTCAATAAGAAAGCAGAATGGACGTGAAACTACAGTACATAGTGATTATGTTTGACAGGAAATAAATATTTCTCCATCTCTGGAGATGCAAAACTTATCCGAAATTTATTCATACCATTTTCTACCTCTGTGATCCTTGACTTTATTAAAGTTTTCTGAATCTCAGTTTCTGCCTCTGATAATAAAATTATGACAGTGTAAGGTCTAAAATTACTATCAGTATTCTGTGCTGCATTCTCATTTGGGGAAATTGGGAGGGTTTCAGATACATTGCCTGTGTGCTTTCTTTTCTGTGTTTCTCCTATGGCCACACAATCTTCCATGTCAAATGGGCGTCACTTCCCTATTGTCTCACAGAAGTATTTGAAGGGAACAATCATTGTGTCCCACTACCAAGCTTACTTACCTCCATGAAGTAAAAATCTCTGGTTTCTGTGGAGATTCAGTTGTGTCGTGTGATGTTTTTCTGGAAACTATCTTATGAGAGGATGTTTTTGCTGAAGCAGACAGGTCGGGGGATGTTTTGCTGAGAAAGGCATGATGTGTTTCTGGAAGCAGCCTGTTAAAAGGGCATTAAGGTTTCGCTAGAGGGGTCCCTTGACAGAACACATAGTTTTTGGAAAGGTTGTAAATAAACCCCAAAAAACAGTGGATGATGCTGTGTGGTAATGGTCTTAAAAGATTTAGGCCTTAGCATTCTTTGCAGATTATTGTTGGGCTTTCTTATTTGCTGAAAGCATGGTATGGTATTGGTTTATCTTGTCATTTTTTGCTGGTCATTGTTTGTCATGACTTTATAGAGAAAAATGCCATCAAAGAATGTCTGGTGGTGTTCCTGCTTCTTGCTGCTGCTGCAGACTTGGGCCAATTGGCAGAGCCTTGTGGTTTCTTCTGGATTGAGGCGCTGCTTCTGCTGATTCCTCTGAACCAATGTGCTGATATTATTACAACCTGGACAGGATTTGCTCCAAAAAATGATTTATAAACAGGCCCACATCCTCCTTTGCTCTATTCGTCTTTCCTGTACACTAGCTCTGGTGGGTGGTGGTCTAGAAAGGAGGTTCAAGCATTAAAGACCCTTATTAAAAGTAAGTTTTGAAAAATCTAAGCCTTACAGTCTTTGTTCTTTCTGATCCATAGTAGTCCCTTATATGGCACAGGGCATTGTTCTGATCTTCTTGATCCTAAAAATATGTAACTGATGAACTAAACTACCCATTGTTAGTCATTGTATTTCCAGCCATTTTAAAATCTTATGAACCTCAGCAAGGTTTTGTTGTTGTTTAAAAAAAATTGATCTCTCCCTTTATACCACTATGATATGAATGATGAAAAAAACATGATTTCAACTCATGTCAAGACAACAAAACAAAATTTAAGATAAAAATAAAACTAACCACATCAATGTTAGAGAAGGCATACTAACAAAAGGAAAAAAGCCTAAGAGAAGCCACAAAAATCAAAGACCAATGGTTCACACACTTGGGAGTCCCATAAACATCCTAATGCTGAAAGATGTAATATATATGCAGAGGGCCTGCTGCAGACCCTTGAGGCCCTGGACTTGTTCAGTCTCTTGTGAGCTCAAATGAGCTTTGCTGAGTTGATTTAGAGAGGATTGCTCTGCTGCTGTCCACTGTTCCCTCTGGCTCTTTTGCTCTTTCTGCTTCCTCTTCCATGGGGTTTTCTGAGGTCTGAGCAGAGGGATTCAGGGAGTTTTCTCATTTAGAGATGAATGTCCCAAGGTCTCTCTGTCTTGTTTTTTCCCTGCCTTTCTCTGTCTCTCTGTCTCTCTATCTCTCTCTATCTCTCTGTCTCTGTCTTACTGCATAATGTTGGGCTATGTCTTCCTGTGTTTTTCATCATGTGCCTCACCAGGAATCTTCTTTGATGATGGCAGAAGAAGGCACTGACCTGACTATAGCAGAATATCAGTAGTAGTCATTTTATTACTACTTTTACAAATACAATAGTATTTGGTTTTACTATAGGGCTCTGAGCTATTAAGCCTCTGGCTCTTGATTACCTAAGCTTGTGGGTTATAGATTTTTGAAGGGGTCCCACAGCAAATCAGACATTATTTGGTTACTCACACAAGTTTTGTGACAAAATCACATTAGTATATTTTTCAGACAGGACAGCATTGTAGGTCAAAGGTTTTGTGCCTGGGTTGGTATATACTTCTCTCTGTTTGATAGTCTCTGTCTTTTGTACCTTCCCATACTAAAGACACTAGAATGTAGTGGTGAATATTTTAAATAGGAACCAGGCAGACCTGTCCATGTTTAAAGAAATGGGTTTTATTGCCTTCAGGAATGGGGCCCTGCTATTAGTTGGTTGAGAACAATCTATTGTCTTTACAACAGCCTGGGTCATTTGATATTTCCAAGGTACCCCTTTGGCCAACAATTCAATAGGATATAATCCAGTCTCATTATTGGAAGCTTCATTTGGTGAAGAGATAGACTGTTGGGACTCAGTCTCCCTCATTGTTTGGAGGCTTTATTAGGATTGCCTTCATATACTTTAGAAAGTTTTATCTTCACTTGTTTTTCATACAGCTTCCTAAATGTCTCTCAATTCTAGCTTTTCCTTTCTACATTTCTTCCTGAAACCCTATCTTTCCCCACTTGGTCCTCTTGTTCTCATTCCCTCCCCTAGCCCTCCTGTAAGATCTGCTCAATTTCCCCTTTGTATGAGAGAGCAATTTTTTCATGAAGACACACAGCATTAGCAAAGTATAATTTGGTGCTACCAGCATGAAAAATCATCAAAATTTTCTTTCTTGACTTAAACACAAGGTGGTTTTAAAGTGAGTTAATAAAGTAACAGACAGGGCAGACACAAGATGAAGTTCTTTCTGCCAGAAAAAAAAATGTTAACTTTATTGCACAAGAAAGGTTTCTGATCTGGGTAAGTAGCTATGTGCCTTTGATTTGTATAAAGAAAGAAATAGTTTCTAAGGTGAATGATAGGCACTTTCATGAAGAGTACAACATGATTCTGTAAAATAAATGAAATGATTTGGGGGTTTTGGTGAGTCTTTCTTTAAAGATCATCTGAAACACAGCATGGATAGCTTCTCAGAAGGGAAACACATGGGGAATGTGAATCTTAGTGCTCTTCATGAATGAATCTCAAAAATTAATTTCAAAGGCACAACATTGACTAAACCCCAGAGGATATAGCACACATTGAGTAGGGGCATATGGGTTACCAGGATGCTTGAAAATCCATTTCCTTAAGGGCCTGATGCAATTGGAAAAGCAATTGTTCATGGTTATAGAGCACCTAGCAGAGCTTCTGAGTCTAAATGATCAAGAAACAGTCCCATTTCAACTTGTAATTGTGTACTGAAGTACATATATTCTTTTATGTTCAGTTCCATTTGCGCAAAAGCTCTTTCCAGAATATTCCATCAAGCTTCCTGTGTTACAAACCTGCTTCCCTTTTAAAGTACAGAGACCTCCACTACATAGAGAACCTCCACTTTTCATTTCTCCCAACGTTTGACAAAAGCTACTACATTAGCTGAGGCAAAGTGATGTGGCAGCATTCTCAGGCTTCCTTAGATGGAGAAATGTCACCGCAAAATGGCAGATATGTGGAATACACGTTGAGCAGTATCAGGGTTTCTTGCAATAAATGCCATTTGCAGTCTTGCCTTACCGAGTCAGGAGAACTACTTTTCTGAGAAATTGTGGGACTCTGGGATCACAGATGGCAAATACCTAATGCTTTCTTCATCACCCCCTGGAGTAGCTTTTTTATTTTTACCCCCAATAACCTGAGAAACTGAACTGGGAATTTCAGAAAGATTGACCTAAGTAAAGAATCTGTTGGAGGTAAGGAAGAAAAGTAATATTGGCACAATCCAAGATTCTTCTTTATTCTGTCTCTACACCAGTATATACAGTTGGTAGTCAGTAGCAAGCTCTCCTGATAGAATGCTTTCCTGCCTCCTGTGGGGTGCTCTAACCATTTTGAAAGTTCAATCTGTGTCAATCAGAATTTCTCCTCATTCTTCTACTAATGTCTGCGATTTCTCTGCTTTCCCAATGAACACATGCTCATTTACATAGTTGCTGAAGACTGATTCAATAAATCCCTAATTTTAAAGATCATATTTTGCTTGTGTGTACGTGTGTAGATATATACAAATGTGTACACACATATGCTTGAATATACTTTCAGCATGCAAAAGATGGGTTAGATCCATTGCAGTTAGATTTAAATAGTTATCCAGTGTGTGGGCTTAATTATCCAGCTAGTTCACTACTGAGCCATCTCTCCAGCCCAAATCTGACCTCTCGATTCCTGTTTTAACAATTCATTTTTGCCTTTTTCCAGCTCTTTTTATCCCAACAAATGATGGATTTCTCCCTCTACCTATGATCATTGCTCTACTATGTCCCTTTTCTATGAGTGCTCATTTAAACCCTAGGCCATTTGTCCATCCAGTCCTATCTGAAGTCATTCTCACAACAGGTCCTACTCTAGTCTTGCTACTTTGCAGTCTGTTTTTCAAACTACAACAAGTGTAAAGATTCTAAAAGAGAATTCAGGCTTCTCTTTGATTTGAAAACAATCTACTCATTTTCCAATGCTCAACAACAAAATCCAAATCCATTAAGAAATCTTGTTTCAATTTTAGCCCCTTTATTTAGCGTACATTAATAATATTTAAGCTGTCCGTGTGGTATGAAAGCAAAATTTTGCACTTTCTAGAATAAATAGCACTTCCATGCAACCACATTCTCTGCCTAGAATGATTTTTCTTTTGAGGTGTCTGGAGCAACATTACATGCTTGTCAGTGGCTTTTGCAACCTCCCTTCTGACCAGTGTGGTGGCCTCACCAATATATTATAATACCATTATTGGAGTGCTAACATGATTTATTATGATTGATTATTTAATTGTCCCCCTGCTCCACTTCCAATAATAAAAGGCATCTGACAAATCTGTTTTGGTTTACTATCCCATCTTTGTCTCATCCTTATACCAAGACAATTTGAATGGCACAATTAATAAGCTCTTAAGTACTTGTTGAATGAGGTTCAATATTCATGACAGATAAGAGGACAGGTATTTTTTTTTTTGGAGAGAAAATCTTTCTATGTAGCCTTGTCAGGACTGGAATTGTTCAAGTAGCCCATGCTGACCTTAAATGCATGGTGGACCTTCTTGTACTAGCTTCCTGAGTGCAGGGATTACAGGTGTGAACCATCAAGTTAAGGTAGGGTGGGAATGTGCATACACTGACTCATCTAATGTTCATAACAAACCCATTATGGAGATACTATCATGCCTATTATATAGCACAGAAAGCAAAATCTGAGGGAAGGGTGCAGAATTGCCTAAAGTCACAACATGGGGGTTGTGGTAGGCTGTGATTAAATATTCAATTTTCAATTTTCATTCTAAAGTTACACAATGAGAGAAGGTGATTGCTTCTAGAAATGTGGAACACTGTTTGCAACCAGAGGGGTGGATATAGAACAAGAAGGGATTTTTGCTGTTTTGTCTTTTTAGTAAAATGACACTACATTCAACTAATCTATTCTGAATAGAGATGTGTTTATTCTCGTCTGCAAAGACCTAGGGTCCCTCAGCAAGGACACTTTAGAACTCTGCCTTCACTCCCTCAAATTTCTCCATCCTGGGAGGGGCAGGCATTTCACCAGGAAGATTTGTTAAGGCACCAAACACCTGATCCTACTCACCAGAGTAAGTTCAATAAGCCTTCTGCAATTCGAATCTTCTACTCTATCGTTCCTTGATATAACTTCCATCTCTGGTGGGACACCTAAACAAAGTATAGTACAGGTTATTAAAGGTTTTTATTTCTATAGTTCCTGAAAGAGGTTCCATTAAACCTTATCTATCAGGCACATTTATTTACTACAATAATATGTTGGTATGTGAGAGGACCTACCCATGTAATGTTCCCCTTTGTTAAAATCTAAGATAATTACCAACATATTTTCTATGAGGCAAACACAGTTCAAAGTTTACTGATACATTTCGGTTCCACCCAAAGCAACTGTGAGAGCTACAGGGTGGGCAAAAAGCAAAAACATTTCTTAGTTTTTATTTTTATAACAATAGGTTCCTTTTCATGATGATTCTTTTGTTTCATTTTAATGAAAAATTTTCAAGTGATGTATTATTCTTTTCATATTTTTGAGATTATGATTTAAGTACAATATTTATTCTTTCCCTTTCTTTCCTCCAAGCCCTCCAATATTCCCACTCTAGTCTCCTTCAAATTGACATTTTTTCACTAATTGCTATTACATGCCTATATGTATTTTCATGTACATTTAATAGAGAGTAAGCTAATAAAAGAAGACTAGTCTTAAAATTAAAGTTGTCTCTTTGTGGTCTGAGTCGCTGGAAATTAACAAAGTGATATGAATTAAAAATTTTAGAATAAATCATCATTAACTGTATAAGACGTATTGTACACCAACTAAGTTCTGACACATAATTAGGTACCTAATTAGGTTTTACAATTTATTTAAAGATATGGTTTCAATCCTTTGCCCACTACTCACTTTCATCACTTCTACTTGAGTACAATTTAATATTCGCATCACAGAGCACTGTGCCCTAAACACGTGAATTCTAGATGGAGACATAAAAAAGCTACTTGGATGGCTGTACACTTACAGTAAGTAGTATATGGTTTGAGTAAATATATGGGAAAAGTCAGTCTGCTGCTGTAGAAACTCTCAGTCTAGGATCGCTAGATTTCCTTTCCTTTTTAAACCTGTTGAAACTGAGAAGGTGGACACTACATTCAATTAACTCATTCCCAACTGAGATGTTTTTATTCTTTGTAGCTGGCAGGTTGTAATTTAATATGCCATTTGTATAATAAATAGCAACCCATACATGCCTTTTCACATGTTTATCATCCTTGAACATGAAAGAGGTTGTGTCACATTTAATCTCTAGAGATATTCTCATTAGTACATGAAATCCTGACATGGTTTATGAGCGGTGGTACGCTAGATTCAAAGAATTATGATGTATTGCTTTTCTGGCAAATTTAAATGGAGTTGCACAAGGTAGGTCTTATACTTAAATAAACGTACTAATTAAATGGATATTCTGTCATTCTTTCTTCCTTTCAGTATATATTCTCCTTATTGCTTTTGGCACTAGGAAAACAGATAAAGAGAGTAATACTGCTTCCAAAGAGCTTATGCAAAAGCAGGGGCAATAGATATGTCAAATATAATGCTTTAGTTTTCTCTCATTACTATAGCAAAGTGCCTGAGATAATCAACTTAAATGAGGGAAGGTTTATTTTAACTCACAGTTTCAGAAGTTTTCGTCACTAGTAAACCATGCCAGCAGAAGACATCCATGCGTAGGAAAGTTGTTCACTTCTCAATCAGAAACAAAAGAGACAAGCCCGTGGCTCCACAGTCTTCTTTGAAGAAAAATCCCAAATGTTCTGAGACTTCTCACTAACCCTTACTTCTTCAAAGACAAAAACCCCTTTATTCTGTTTTGTTAACTTGGAGCACAGGGGAACATTCATTATGCAGTGTATAATATAGTGTGAAAAATTGCAGTGAACATTGTATTTAAAACCAAGTGTCTGGCTGAGGAGAGGTATAGTAGATAAGAATCTTTTATTTTTTTGATCCATACAAAGGTATACTCCATTTTATATATACTTGTAATGTTGTGAGAACTGATTTTAGTTTTCATGCTAGTGATAACAAATCATGGAGAATTGTGGGGACCCTGTACTGCACCTCTGTTCACTGACATGATTGTGGATATAAGATTTTATTGCCTTGGAACTGCTGCTTTAAAAATCAAGCAGGCAAACAAACAAAAAATGATAATAAAGATTCCTAAAGTTCTCACCATGATGTTCTGGCCCAGTGGGTGTGTGCCCAAGAAATTATGTTTTTGATAATTTGCTTCTCACTCAGTGTGCTTCACATATGCGAAGCGTTTTTAGTCTGTGTTTTGAAAGACACCGGCTGATCAGACTAGAGTTAAATTAGCACTACTAGATTTCACTTTTTGCTATTTGTCTAAGCATACAAACTCTGGTTCATTTCAATGGGGTGTGTTCCATGATAATTCGGGCATCAGAGAGGTAGATTTATTTAACTTGATTATACCAACTTCTATAACTTCTCTTCAAAGTTTAAGAGACTTTGTAAAGTCTCTTAAAATAAGTACAGTAAGAGAGAGAGGGTGAAGAAGAGGGAAGGGAGAGAGGAGAAGGTGGGGAGAGAAAGAACAAATGATCTATTCTATATGGATGAAAAGAGGAGACACAGGGAAAATCTATGGGTAGAACCAAGAAAGATGACAGTGTGCTTTTCTTATCTGTCTTGCCAGTTCTTTCTCTGTCAGTTGTAGAATTACCATTGCAAAATGAACAAAACTGCACTGGGAGGCAAGTAGATAATAATAGAGTTTCCTACCTAGGCCCAATTCTTAGAACTGGGTAGCCAGGCTAGGCAGTGAGTTTCAATTTTTTGGAGAATATCTTACTTGCATTGTCTGTGAGTGCAACAATTTCATTTTATGTCTATAGAGACAGGAACAAATTAAACTTCTGTTTTCTTTTAAGTTATTTAAAAATAAACTTTTCCCCTTTAATTTATTCTTTGAACATGTTATACGTATGATAAATGTATCTTGATCATTTTCACCTCTCACACCCCATCCCCAATTTCTCCAGAATCTTTTCTCTAATACATCTCTTTCCCAAATTCACATTCTTTTTATTTATGTATTTGTTTATTTATTTTAATTCACTAAACCTATTTTGTGCTGACCATATGTGCCTGTGTGTGGTGTCATCTACACAGCCACAAACAACTTTTCAGTGGTCAAACTTCTAAACAAAAGTGCTAAAACCTATATTTGACTTCTATGAACAAATTACTTTTCACTTGGCTAGCTGTAAAAAAAAAAGTTTTACACTAATTTTGAAACTATAGATGTAGAAAGCTTGAGGGAATAAACACACACAGATAGATAGATAGATAGATAGATAGATAGATAGATAGATAGATAGATAAATAGATAGATAGATAGATATTGGAAATTTTACTTAATTGTACAACATGATTGTCACCACTTGCTTTAATAGCATGTTTAGGCATCATGAAAACAACACGAAAATCTGTTGTAAATGGCCACTTGTGCTTAATTTATACTTAATAAAAAGCCTCGCATGTTCAGTAATTGGTTAAATAAACAAGATTTGTCAATTAGCTTTTATTGACTATTTAATTAAATTCATGTTTATTTTTATTTATTACTATTAGTTTTTAATACAGAGAAAGGTTTATTTTGGCTTTGACTTTCAGAGGTTTTTCAATCGTGGATTCCTTACTCCATTGCTGTGAAGACAATGGTGACATAGAACATCCTGATGGTGGGAGCCTATGGTAGGTAAGACCACCTATCTCATCCAGCAAGGTTAGGGGAAGGAAAGGGATTAGGATAAGATACCTAAAGAGCCACAGGATGAGTGACTTATGTCCTTCACCAAGCCTTGTTTGCTGTCTCTGGCTCCACTGCTTCCCAAAAGTTTGTCGAAAATTTGAATTGTTGAATTAGTTTATCAATGAATATAGGTAGAGTCAATCCCTTCCCAGAAGGCTCACCTCTAACCACTGCTTATGCTGAGGATAAAGGTATATGCATTTAAACCTCAGGCCATAGCTTATCATTTAAATAATACAAAAGACTCTTCATTCAAGATCCAAGGAAAAACATGGCTATTGGGGAAAAAACTACCCACACCTATGTCCTGTGGAAAAATTTGTATCTATATAGCTCTCCTTTCCTGGTAAACACCTGGCAACTGCTTTTCAGACTTTTTATGTATAGACTCAAGGATACTTTGATGAAATATAGAAGAAAATGCTGTGGGCGTCCTCATTTTCACACACATAATCTCACATTTGCTAAATGTGTTCCTCTAACAGCTGATGCCATTTTCCCAACTCACACTCTCATAATACATAAGTGTATCTCAGAAGTTATAGCTTTGAGTTCTCTTGCCATTTGCCTGTCTTCCTCCCTCTCATTACTCATTTTTGAGCTATTTTTGTTTAAAGAGGTGTTTATTCATTTCCTAGTAGAATACGCTCTGGTTGGTTAATTTTGTTCACTGATGTGCAGTGGGTAGGTTTTCCTCAGGGAAATACTACACAATTTCCACCAGGATCTCTGATAGAGGTTTCTGTGATAGCCCATTATTGCTAAAGTGATTTTCCAGAGTGTGTGGGCTTCCTTCGAGAGCCAGGTGCTTTGGGGAATCTAGGGCTATTATCAGAAAATGAATAAAGGGATTTAGGGATTTCTTCACATTTAAAATTACTTCTGTTTCTTTATGCTTTTCCAGGATTCTTTCTAAACCCTGAAAGTTCATTTTGCTTCTTATGCAGACATAGCTTAGCAATGTCTTTCTTAAATGTAAGATAGTAGCTGCAGCCAATATGTTCCATAACCAAGAAGTACCTAGCTGAGAATAGTGATGACAGAAGACATTTTTAACTGACTGCAATTTGTTTCTATTATATGTCTTTCTAACATATTTTTACTAGACAACAGTTTTGTTTTTAAGTACATTAACAAATTGCACTAACAGAAAATAATCACTTTTTTGAATCAAACTTTCAAAGTTTGTAGTTCCTACTTTCTGTCAAAAGTTCACATAACTTAAATTAGTCTACACTGATAAATACAATCAATCAACAAAGAACATGTTCTGGGGAATTAATTGTTGTCAGTTGATGTATTTAATGGGACATCACACTTCATTAACTCAACTAACTCATTAAGCCTAATCAGACATAAAAAAAGTTAATGATCAAAGTTACAAAATAAAATCTGGACTTCAGAGTCTTCATTTGTGGCACATAGCATAGGCATCCACTGAAATGGCTTCAGAAACATTCTTTTGTAAGGTCTAATTTAGTATTGAAGCATGATATATGTTCTTTATTTGTGGAATACATATTTTAAGATAGTAGAAAAGGTTAGAAAAATAAACATTTGATCTGAATTTTAGAAAATCATAGAGAATTATAGATTTCTATGTTTAATAAGACATGTTGAATTAATATTTATCTTCCATTCAAAGCCTTAAAATAATAGTTATTTCATGTTAATTTCAGATAATACTATTTTTGATAAAATGTCTTGTTTTTTTAGTCTTAAAAAGAAATGCATTTGTTAGTTCTTTGATAATTCCATATGTTTAGGTCACATTCACTTCTCAATCTCTTCATATCCCACACTCCCTTCTTTACCTGCCCAACTTAGTGTCTATTACATTTTTTTAAAGACTCTTCAGAACAAGTTAGTTCTGGCTAGATATTTTTGCACTGGTCACTTTCTCCTGCAATGTGGTCAACTACCAGGGTCTAAGCTTTTAAGAAAGATACTTTTCCCTTTCCCAGAAGCTAATAAGTGCCAAGATCACCCCCTTTTCAGCTAGGGGAAAAACTTTATGTCTAACTCTCCATCTTGTGGTATTGTCTGGCTTGGGCTTGCATGAGTATTGTGCATGCTGTCACAATGGCTGAAAGTTCATATTGCTGTCTCTGTTCTGTCCAGAGGACATGATTTCTTTGTAGTCACCTACCACCTGTGGCTTTTAAAATATTTTCTCCTAAAAACACTTTGGGGAGGAAGTATGATTACATCTTCTATTTAGGTCTGGGAATTGTTCAGTTTCTTATCCTTTGTACCTTGACAATTAGTCTCTGTGTGAAGCACAGAGTACTTCAAATAGGTGTTCTTTGATGGTAGTTGGGAGAAATATATTGATAAGCAAGTATAGTTATACTCCATAGTATTCAGTTTAAAATTATGTCTACCCATCAGACTAAAAGCATGTGTAGAATGTACTTACTTAGAAGTGAATATTAGCCATATAATACAGGATATACATGCTACACTCCACAGACCCAGAGAAGGTAAACAAGAAGGAAATTACAAGTGAGGATGCTTGAACCTCATTTAGAAGTGGGAATGAAATAGTCATAAGAGGTAGATGGAGAGAGGGAATGGTTAGAAGAGTTAATGGGGAAGGTTATGGGGGAGTTTAGGATCAGGTATGGGGAGAGACAGGAGAGATGGCCATGAATCTGAATGTAAATCTGCAACTGACAGAGGTGGGGTAGTGGGGGGCATCTCCAGGATGAGACAGAGATGTGGCAAAAAGGAAGCACACAAGAGTCAGCAGGAGTAACCTTAGCTGTAACCCACAGTATCGTGGAGACAGAACCTGAAGAGGCCATGTCCTGTAGCCAGGAAGGAACTACAGTAGAAAAAAGGGGACATCATCCCACTTCCAAAACTTTTAACCTCAAATTCATGCTGTCTACAAGAAATGCAGGGATGGGGGATAGAGCAGAGATTGAGAGAATGGTCAATTCATAACTGGCCCAACTACAGACCCACCTCATAGGCAAGCACCAATCTCTGACACTATTAATGATATTCTGTTATGCTTACAGACAAGATCCAGCATGATTGTCCTCTGAGAGGCTTCACCCAACAGCTGACTTTGACAAATGCAGACACCCACTGCTAAACAGTGGATGGAGCTTGGGGACTCCTATGGGAGAATATGAGGAAAAATTGTGGGACCCAAAGGAGATAGAAAGTCCATAGGAAGATCAACAGGGTCAACTAATTGGACCATTGAAGGCTCTCAGAGATTTAACTACAAACAAAAGAATAAACATGGGCTGGACCTAGTCTTCCCCCTCTCCTTGCACATATGTAGCAGATGTTCAGCTTGGTCTTCATGTGGGTCTAGAACAACTAGAGTGGGCGTTATTCCAACAGCTGTTGCCTGTACACAAGATAGTTTTTTTTTTAAAGCTGGGATTCCTGTCTGGCCTTAGTGCAAGAGGATGTGTCTAACCTGGTAGTTGGATGTGCCAGAGTGGGGGATATTCAGGGGCTCCCATCCTCTCAGAGGACAAGGTCATGGGAGTAAAGGGGAAATGATCGTAGGAGAAGAGACTGGGAGGAAACAGTTGTCAGGGTGTAAAGTGAATAAGTAAAAATAGATTTTAAAAGATTCCTCATTTTTATATTCCATTTTCAGTTCAATATTTAAGCTGTTTTTATTTTCTTGTTCATGAGTAGAACAACCTATCGTATCTCTATGATACGACTGGAAATCTTTCTACCATCAGACAAACAAGGTTTTGTACACATTACAACAACAGACAGTTGGTACCCATTTTTAGCAAAATGAGGAATTTCAAATCAAAGTTATCCATTGAGCTTTGCTTTCAACTGAACAGGATGGCCTGTAGACCAGTGTGGAAAATGGGAGCAGGGTTGAACTATTGTTAATTTTTGGAGTTTGATGTCTGATGCCAGTCTGGAATCTCTATTTGTGGAGAACATCCATATTGTGATGTTGTTCTTCTGTTAACCTGGACTTGACGTATCTGAACCTGAACCTACCAAGATGGCCTTTTTTTCAGGCTAATTCCAAAGGCAACACATTGTTTGTACTGAATTCACAGGCTCTGCCAATGTATTTATGACATCACTTTCTAATTAAGAAAGCACTGTTAGGCTAGTCTGAGAAAATGTTATCCTCTGGTTTGTTGTGTTTGGTTTTCATGTCACATCTGGATAAGTAATGTTAAGGATATTCATTCTATGAATAACATGGACTATTTTCTTTGTTATTGTTGTGTTTGGTACACATCAGAGATAAATTGAAAGACCTAAAGGGTATCCCAGGAAATTTCTTCAGGGACTTAGTTTAACAGCCTCATATATGAAATGAGGATTCAAAAGGCCAAGAGGGTTATTGAAAATCTCAGAAGAGGCAGCAGTCTTTTATCTGATTTTTCTTATAAGAGATTTTTATTATTCCATAGAGAACTTATGATAAAAAATCATTAATTTATTTAGTCTTCACAATTCCATGCCAGAGATTGCCATGAATTTCTCTCTCTCTTAAAGCTCAGGGATCTGGCTAATCTGGTGTTTTTTTTATTGCCATGATATTGAAGATATGTAGTTTACTCTAGAGCATATTTGGTTATTGAGATGATACAGAAGGTCTTTTTCTTTAAGAATTCTAGTTAAGTATTTTTTAATCAAAAATTGATCAAGCACTTATTATTAGCCAAATATTATAATATGTGCTAGGGAGATAAAAATGATGAATCAGATATCATCTGTTATCCTGAGGCTTGGAATTTGTGTTAATCTTTGAGTTCCAGTGTGTTTCAGGACCAACAGAGGAGACTCTCAATCTCAATTAGCTAAGCTGCAAATAAGCATAGAAGAGGGAACAGCAATCCATTTAAATGACATTCTACAAACCGCATGCATATCTACAAATGTTCAGTTTTCTGCTGATGTGCAGCAGTCTTCTTTTTCTCAGAGGAATGACACATACTCCCCTATGGCCAACTTGAAGGGTTTGACATTTTCAATGAATCTTTCCACAATTTCCACATAGAATTTTCTTATCTTCTCATGCATTTCTCTTTCTATTGGTTTTGATGGTTTTCATATTTCACTCGCCATGTTCTCTGACATATCAATTCTATACTCTTCTTGAGTTATACAAGACTCTTATTTAGCTGCAGATTTTATCTTTCCATTGTACATTTTTTCTTTAGCTTTTAAGGGGTACACATTCTCACTGCTCTGCCTCTGAGGACTGAGATGTTATCTTTAAGACATTTCCTATGCTTTGAGCTATTTTGTGTGTCGAGCTTGCAGATGCATATCCCTTAAAATGTTTTTGTTGGTGCTGGAAGCTTGCATTTGGTCTGCTGTCAGTGATTTCTAGTTAATAGTTTAGGGTTGGTTTTCTCTTTTTAAATAAGACATATGTCACTGTTCTCTTCCTGCTAATTTTGTTGTCAGATTGAGATCCTATGGTGATTTAGATGGTGTTAAAATGATACAAAATATAAAAACATGCTATAAACTGAAAGTGCTTTTCCATCTATGGTCTCTCTCAGCCAAGAGTTAAGTGCTGCTTTCGAAGCACTATTGCTGCTCTCAGTGTATCTCAAAGGGTACAAATGTATAACTACAGTTACTCTTTACATCTTACTCTATTGTTTGTCCAGAAATGTCTGTACCTATTCATTTCTCTATCTATAACTTTATCTGTATAACTAGATAATCCCAGATGAACAATGAGTAACTGTAGAACTAATAAAAACATGACAGGCAGCTCCTTAGTTTCTGGTCAGTCATTCTGTATGAAAATGTTGATCTTCCATTTATATGAGACACATGGTCTAAAAACAATAGCATAAACAGTCATAGAAGAGAATGCCAGAAATCTGACACACTGGTGTCTGTATATGAAGCACATCTGTTTGTATACCCAGACTCACATGCATGCACTGCACAGAGGTAGAGGTGGAGAGGGAGAGGTGGTGTGGGAGTGGAAGACTCTGCATTCACACACAGAAATGATCTCTATGCTTATTTTGTTATTTTCTCCCACTTTTGGAAAAGCAATAATTTATTAGGATTGTAAACTTCAGAATGCCCCACCAGTTCTTTTGAATTCACTCTAGAGACAGCTGAGCTATCTGGAGATCTCTGCAGAGTAAAATAACTTCAAAAAAAAACAAAATTTCTGACTTGGTTGGAAGATCAAAGAATTCTTTTAGCATCTTTTCTGACTTTGTTCAGAAAACCCATGAACTATCCAGATAGCTTTTAGAATCTTTACTAAGGAGAGAGAGAGGTGTGTCAACCAATGAGATTTTAGAATAGGAAGAAATGGTTGTCTAGAACAGAGCACACACACACACACACACACACACACACACACATAAACACATATTCGGGGGGAGGAGGGAGCGAGGGAGGAGAAGGGGGAGCGAGAGGGAGAAGAAAAGAAAGGAAGCACAGTCTGGATAGTAACTTCAGCAGAACCAAAGCAACTAGCTTAGATTTGAATCCCAGTTGTTTCTTTTTACCACTCCCAGACACCCCTTCTCTCAGGAACTCCTCTGTAGGCCAAGCTGGTCTTTGGCACTTTCATCTGTCACTCCAGAAAATGTTATTATTATAGAAATTTATAAAAATAATTAGTGTTTGTTTAATTGCATACAAACCCATATTGAAGTAACAGATTATTTACTTTGTTTTACTATTTTCTACAAAACTTATAATATATATTATCTTTATAACAACATTATGCTACATGTCGGCAAGATGGTAGAGTCAGAGCCACAATGTGCTTCCCACAAGAAGAAAACAACATAGCTACCTATAATTGAAAATAGCTCAGGGAAAGCTCATGGGCCCAATTAAATCTCCATTAGCACAATGGTGCGATCAAGCAAGCAAACAAGCAAGTACAGAGTAACTTCTCAGACAGACAGGAGCTATCAGTACCAGCTAAGCACTATATGCCAGAGCAATCTCATGGCCCTTTTTGCATTAGGCACTCTTGCCTCAGAGGTAATCAGTAGTCATTCATTTTGTAAATGCTTGGAGAAGGAAATGCTATTGGAAAATACTGGTACTTGAAGAAGCCCTTGGTCTTTTCAACCCTTTCCTTCTACATTCAAGACCCTGAGGATGTTGCCACACCAAATATACCTGAACTCTATGGCTGCCTCCTCTGTTGCTACATATGCTCCTGTGTTCTAGACACAAGCTTTGTAGTTGTGCCACGTGTGCTCACAATGCAAACACTATAGTTACTATTGCTGTAAAATATCTCTGCTCTGGGGCTTTGGACAATGTTTGATATGGACAGACTTAGACTATAGGTTATGGCTACTTGGCTATTCTGTGAGGGTCAGCATATCTGACATCTGAAGCATCACCAGAAAGAGTTAACACTTTTCTTAGACCATAGAATCATGCCTAAGCTGCCCTGTATACATGTGAGGTTCAGAGTCTATAGATGTGAATATCCCTTGTGGACCTGTGTCTAAGACTCCTAAGCCTTGAGGCTACTACTACTATTGGCTAGTTTGAACTTTAGATTTCAAAGCTGCAGTCTCTGTACATGCTTGTGCTGCAAGCATTGTGCTCACTGTCACTGTAAACCATCTGTGGTGCAGACTCTAGAGCATCTATAACTCTGTTGGGGACTGTACTCCAAGTCTTGATTCTGAGCTCTTCTGCATGTACCCATACCTCACATGGTTACCAAAACAGTGAGGCTGTCTTTGCTACCAGCACCTACAGTGTTTGCATAAATGCCTATCCACTGGAGCTCAGGAATGATGGTTTTCCTGGAAGTTTTTTTATTGTTGAGAATGGTTTTTAATCTATCCTGGATTTTTTATTATCTCAAATGAATTTGCAAATTGTTCTTTCTAAATCTATGAAGAATTTAGTTAGAATTGTAATGGGGGTTGCATTGAATTTGTAAATTGCCTTAGGCAAGATGGCCAATTTTACTACATTGATTCTTTCAATCAATGAGCATAGGAGATCTTTAGATCTACTGAGGTCTTTTTCAATATCCTTCTTCAGAGATTTAAAGTTCTTGCCATACAGATCTTTCACTTGCTTGGTTAGGGTCACACAAGAGCATTTTATATTGTATGTGACTATTGTGAAGAGTGTCAATTCTCTAATTTCTTTCTCAGTCTATTTGTCCTTTTAGTAGAGGAAGGCTATTAATTTGTTTGAGTTAATTTTATATACAGACATATTGCTGAAGTTGTTTTTTAGCTGTAAATGTTCTCTGGTGGAATTTTTGGGGTCACTTAAGTATACTATCATGTCTTCTGAAAGTATTGATATTTTGACTTCTTCCTTTCCAATTTATATTCCTTTGACTTCTTTTTAATGTCTGATTGTACTGGATAGTACTTCCAGTACTATATTGAATAGGAGAGAGTGGGGAGTCTTGTCTAGTCTCTGATTTTAGTGGAATTGCTTCAATTTTCTCACCATTTAGTTTGATGTTAGTTACTGGTTTTTTGTATATTGATTTTACTATGTTTAAGTATAAGCCTAGAATTCCTGATATTTCTAAGACTTTTAACATGAATGGGTGTTGAATTTTGTCAAATGTTTTCTCAGTATCTAGAGAGATGGTCATGTGTTTTTTTTTTCTTTGAGTTTGTGCAAATACACCCAAAAGAATAATATGGCAGGAAATAATCAAACTCAGAACTTAAATCAACCAATTAGAAACAAAAAGAACTATACAAAGAATCAACAAAACCAAGAGCTGGTTATTTGAGAAATTCAACAAGATCTATAAACCCTTAGCCATACTAACAAAAGGACACAGCGAGAATATCCAAATTAGCAAAATAAAAAATGAAAGGGGAGGCATAACAAGAAAAACTGAGAAAATTCAAGAAATCATCAGATCTTACTTCAAAAGCCTATACTCAACAAAAACTGGAAAATATAGAGGAAATGCACAATTTTCTAGACATACACCAGGTTCCAAAGTTAAATCAGCTTCAGATAAACCATCTAAACAGCCCCTTAACTGCTAATTAAATAGAAGCAATCATGAAAAACCTTGCTACCAAAAAAAACCCAGGACCTGATGGGTTCAGTTCAGAATTTTATCAGACCTTCATAAAAGACATAATACCTATACTCTCCAAACTATTCCACAAACTAGAAACAGGGGGAATTCTACCCAACTCATTTAATGAATCCACAATTATGCTCATTCCTAAACCACACAAAGATCCTACAAAGAAGAGAACTTTAGACCAATTTTCCTTATAAACATTGATGCAAAAATACTCAATAAAATTCTTGCAAATGAAATTCAAGAACACATCAAAATAATCATTCACAATGATCAGGTTGGCTTCATTCCAGGGATGCGAAGTTGGCTCAATATATGGAAATTCACCAATGACATCTAGTATATAAATACTGATGGTTGTTATCATGCCCTCAAACTTTTCCAAGTTATTGAAAAAGAGAAAACATTTTAAACTAATTTTTGTGAAGTGAGCACTCATGTAAAGCAGAATCTAAATATAGTTACTTTAGAAAAGAAATCTATTGTGGGCAAACCAAAAAGTATTTCAGATGTAGAGTTATAAAATTCATGAACTGATACTAACAAGCAAAATTTAATAGCACATTTAAAGCCTCAAATGTCATGAAGAAGGGGACATACCATGGAATTCAATGAAGATTAATTTCAGAAATATAGCAACCTTTACAGTAAAGCACATGACAAAATTCATCCTTTAATAATAAAAAAGAATTTAATACACAATGCAAAAATTTATCTAGTTTGTTAAAAGCTTGTTCCATGAAAGGATTAATTTTGACTTGGGATTAGGACAGGACTTTCTACAATTTATGAAATGATTGTAAACACAAATCTATAGATTATTCTATGTATTAGTGTGAAGTGGTAGATTGAACATAGACAATTAAAAGGCACAATATTGATCACTCATGACAAAGGTTGAAGATGATGCATTTGGAGAAGTACATAACATTCATGAGATTGGATTCTTTAAAAAGTAATAAATGTAATTACATTTTATCTATTATATAACATATATAATTTTTTATGTTTATCAGTAAATATTTGATGAATATGTATTGTCTATACCTACATGCCTAGAAGCATGCAATAATTGCTGGGCATAAAGTTGTTGTGAATGAGAAAAGTATAAGAGTCTATTGTATAAAGTATATTTGAGGCAGTCAGAGAAAACTATGGCACACCATCTCAAAGGATAAGTATGTGAATAAGCTTGGAAGTTTAGTTGTATCTCTATAGAATGTTATATGCTCACCCTAAACAATAATTATTACTTTAACTCACCTTTCCACATACATGTGTAGTTTGGTTGTAGCCATGTTCACCTGCATGCTAGAGGAAAGAAGAGAGATAGATGAGTCCTGCAATCCAGTGCAAAAATAAATGGTTCAAATGTTAAATGAAGAAATCCCTTATGAAAGCAGACAACATAGCACATGTATAAAGGTGATGTTTACCAAGCCGGATAAACAGAGTTCATTCTCTGAAATCTACATGGTGGAAAGACAAAAACAAACTTTCCCAAATTGTCCTCTTGATGCTACATATATATGGGAGTGTATGCTTGTATGTGGGTATGTATGCTTACACACACAAACAGACACAGACACACATGCATACACACATAAACATATGCATACATACATACTGACATACACACAAATGCACACCTACATATACAAATACACACACAGACACAAATAAATAAATGTGGAAAAGTTAAAGAAATCAATTATAGAATGTATTTTAAATATTATTTATAATTAAAGAGAAGCCAAAGCTGGGGAAAACAAATGATGTACTTTTGAAATAAAGTAAATGATTTAAATGATGCTCTAGATGATGCAGCCTTAAAAGTTTGATGAAACAACATCATATATAAGTGACATACACATGAAATTGTCTGCCCCTAAGAGACCTGGGAAGCTCCTATTTGTTGCTTGTTTTGCAGCATTAGAGCTGTCTCTTAATTTTAATTATTCTGTAAACCAGGCTGTCCTGTAACTCACACTCTGTCTTCTCAGTCTGTGATTAAAGGCGTGTACCTCTACTTCCTGCCTCAAATTATGTTTCTTATAAGAAATAAACATAGTTATTTTAAGTGTTTTACTCCTGGCTTTTGTTTTGTGTGCATGTGTCTATTTCTCTCTAGGATCGTATTTCACTTTGAATGGTTTATATTAGCAGGGATGAGACTATACAAAGGGTTCAGTCCACAGTAACCTGTCCTGACTTTCTTAGTACCTTCTTTGTATCCAGTTCTTACAGACATGATGTGGTTTTCTCTCCTTATGGCCCTGTCTTGAGCAATGATGTAACCGCTGTAAAATTTAGGTTCTTTGGTCCTTGTTGCCTGTAAAGTTTCTCTAGGTTAAAATGAATTCTCTGAGTTCAGTGGAAATAAATCCTTTGAGTTGAATTCAGAGGCTATAAACCTTGTATTAAAAGGTATTGGCTACCAATCTTGTCAAATTAATAAAATACAATAGAGTTGAGTGAAAGAAATTGTTTGGCCTTTAAGGTTGTCCTGGACCCTTGCCTCTACTCTTGTGAGACTTCTGGGGATTAAATGTTTTTTCTTAACACAGGCATGGAAAGAACAGGTAATTTGCTGAACTATTAAGCACATCTCCCCTGATTCTTAATCTAGTCCCATTTTACATTAGAAAGTAACAGCACTAAGAAATACTCCTTCTATTAAACTTCAAGTATCACTTACCATTCCTCTGAGAATAACATATGTCTCACCAATACATCCTAATTCAGAATAAGGAAAGAGGTCTTCTAGAGTCTTTTGCTTGAGGACATAGTATTTCAAAAACCTTCCCCACGTTTATTAAAATAATTCATGTCCCAAAGGATGGAAGATCCATGTACACAGGTACACAAACACACACAAACACACACACACACACACACACACACACACACACATGTCCACATTCCTAAGTGTAACCTGTTTATTCTATAAAGTGTTACTCCTGTGTATATTTTTCAGTGTTGACCAGTTGGTATTGAATAACCAATTGATGTGATCTTCCCCAGAGAAAACCATTTCTCACACTCAACTTTCCTTGTTGCCTGTAGTTATTTTATGTATGGTTGAGCCCTCAAGGGTTTTTCTCTGGCCATCTTTTGTCTATTGTTGTTCTAATTCAACTCATGTTTAGTACTTTTAAATGATAGTTGGGTGGTTCTTTCATATTCAAGTTTACAAGCTGAATATTGCCCCACAAAGAGGTATACTTTGCCAATGAGTTCCCTGTGTCACAGATTTCTTATTTGTTTAGAATAATTTTACTTGACAAAAATGTTAAGAATATAAAGAAGAACGCACCAAAGATGGTTTTTTGGCCATGGCACCCATCTCTTCTCCAAGCATGAACACAGAACATGTCTTTGCAGCTCTGCCATCATATCCCAACCTCCAAAGCCACTGTGACCCATCTTCTGAGATTGAGGGTGCTGAGGAGCTTTTGCCACCACTGAGCTTTGTGCCTCTGTTAGTGACAAAAACATCTGTGCAGCAACTTGTCGGGTCAGCAGCTGACATAGTAATGAACACAGAGTTTCTGAGAAAGCTGAAAGCATGACATAAACAGAAGCAAACACCCCAAGAGTGAGTGGCCAGAGAACACTAATGGGATCCCATTGACATCCAAGCTTCATTCTCTGTGTCTCTGGTAGCTCATTCTCCCAAGTATTGTGAAGCTTAAGAAGAGGTTTTTCATGAAGCTGCAGCCTGACAGCCAGCATCCTTGTCTAGACAGATGCACCACCTTGACCATACTGTTGGGTTCTGCATGTCAACTCAGCACATGCTACCCTGAAAATCAGAATGACTTTGAGTTGGTCTTGGATTCTGCAGCTGTTGCCTTTGGCAGGTGAAAAGCTATTTCCTTATTGCTCTCCATCTACCTAGGGAAATTCATCCTCTAATTCACTCTACACACTACTGCCTACTTCTACTTTATGCTCAAGTTGGAAGCAAGGTACGTTCTTAGTAGTACATGGGTTTTGAATCACTGAAGAGCCTAACAGTCCTTTCCAGTTTTTTACACCATTGGCATGACCAAGTTATGATTGCCCTGAATTGTGGCAAACATCTAAACTGAGAGTTTCTACACTTTGCAACTTCTATGCCAATTTCTTGCTTGCTTCTGACTCACTGGCTCAGATCCTTTCCCTATCAAACTGTGAAATCATTCTTCCCAGCAGTGAAATCTGTGAAAACCACTTCCACCAGTGTAGGACCCCTCACATGCTTAGATATGTCTGAATATTGATTGTGGATCTTATTATCATTTCTGATTCAGGGTATACCCCCCAACCTCCAGAAAAACATATATATGCACAGAGGTGAGGGATTATGAGTGGAATTTGTGTGAGCTTCAGTTTTGTTCTGGTTGCTCACTCTCCCAACTTGGACTCTATGCACTTATGGTCAGGACAAGAAAAGAGTAACTATTATACTAGCTTTCTGTTTGTATCATTTTATTTAATCTTTACTATATTATTATAAAGTTGTTTTTTTCTATTCATATAAACTACAGATAGAAGCTGTGAAAGACAAAGATGCTGAAAAATTAGCTTTCACTTCTGTACTTAGTAAGTGCCTTGCATTCCTGGAAATTGGAGTTGACAGTGTGCATCTTACTTCTTGGCTGGCCTCAACTCTTTAAAGTGGAAGAGAAGCTTGCTTAGTCATAAATAACTCAGAGGTAATTATAGTTTCAAATCTGACTATTATCAGCCTGAAGGAGAAATCCAGCTAATGAACCTCTCTGTGTCAATCTATCCTTTAGGCAGACCCTCTGAGGAACAATGGGTGTTGTCCTTCTTTTTCAGGGTTAATCAACAGTACAATGATATTTGCTAGGAACACTGCCAAAAATGGAGGACTTGTTTATTTGATTGTCATTCAGTATTTCAAGGGGCCCAACAAACACTGCTCTAGCAATCTGTTCAATCAGCTTCTGAATTATTAATGTATAGTAAAATAATATGCAATATGTGAACTGTGTTATTAGTTAGATTGGCTAATGGAGCTTGGGTAAGTTGTTTTCCTTTTCTGGGTCTTTCATCTCCAGAGGTTTTGTTCTTTATTACTGAAGCCAGCAGTGGTCACAAAGTTTTAGAGTCATGTCTAAGTAAAATATTCTACCTTTCAGAAAAAGGGTATGGTGACAGTTTTTATCATTGAACACAACTCAGTGTATTTTAGCTAGAATACAGTGCTAGTAGCAAAGAAGGTGATTGGCAAGGACTTTGGACATAAATGCGATGTTGGAAATATACTTGAAATTACTCCTTGAGCCTCATGCTAAATATTGCCAAATAAGATAACAAGTCCTGGAATGCTTTGTGACTAATTACAAGGTTTGCTAATGAATTAAGTATCTGACTTTCATAAATATTGCCTATTACTGTGCATTAACTGGGAGAAGGCTAGAATTCATCACTCTCTGCCAGTGATCCTTAGGATGATAGTTTGACTTCAAATATAGAAATCCAGTTCTTATTTATTTATTATCTAATATGTTATTATTATAATAATTTATTATTAAACAATGTTTGTTTCAATATATAATATGTTTTAAGCATGATTTTTGCCCTCCCACAGCTTTTCCCAGATTCTTCTCACCTCGTTACCCATATACATTCATGTGAAGTGCCTCTCATTTCTATGGATGTAAATGAAGAAGTACTTTTCATCACTGAGTTCTACTCAGTAGTGGTGACGTTTCTGGTTGAGAACCAGTTGTATTTTTCTATGTTAAATGATCTAAATAATTTGAGCCTTCAGCAATAGGACTTTACAATTAGGTTAGGGAAAGTAACCAATACCAATATGGACAATGATTCAACAAGCTGTAGACCATTCGGGGTAGAAAGGCAGTTCTTAAATATGCCTAACATTGTTACTAATAGTAGCAAGAATAATAAGAAAACATCCAGTGCTACTCACGTTTCACCTGCTGTGGGATTCAGAGCATGTTCCTTCACTCCCTCAGCATATCACCATCTCTGCCACACTTAATTACTATTACTTAGAGACAAATGGGGTTTTGATGTTTATTTTTTGAAACTCTTGGTATGTCCTTGTTTCAAATAGTTTTGTTGTTGTGGTTGTTGTTTAGTTCCTTGTGAGAACATTATAAAATAAATTATAAAGTAAATGCATCTCAGACATACATGTTTTTCAAATAGCACTTGCATAATATTTAACATTTGGTTAATAGCTGTGGAAACAACAAGGTCTGCCTGTATCTCTAGTGATGTATTACCAAGAACAGCATCTGTCCTTGACAGGTCTTTCACAGCGAAGGTGCTGGGGCATTTGGAGACTTTCTTTCATTTGTGGAGTCAGAAGGAAATGATTTTCCCCCAAATGTTATTTACTTTTTGCTAGCATTTTTTGATCAAGTGTTTTTTATGAAACCAACTTTCAATGTGGCCCTATGTTTTCCAGTTGCATTTAACAGCATGAAAATTTTTGATTGAAACGTTTTTGAAAATATTTCTCCTGCTTTACCTAAAGAATACTTATCAAATAGAATTTTTTGTTTTTACCATCAGTTAAAATCAGCTGTGTCGATAAAGTTGTCATTGGCGTGTTCTTCTGAAGGTGAGATATCTTTCTGTGTAAGACTTAATCCCAGTTTAAAAGGATAGCAAATCACTCCAACATTACAGTATTGCTGTACCTCTAGGCATCACACAGTATAACACTGTCTTCTCTTTCTCTTTATGTCTGGTTCAGGGTTGTTTTTTAGTGTTAATTTGGGAGACACATTTAGTGTCTCAAGCTTGTTTAGAGTTTCACTTGTCCTCAAGTGATTTGTGTCACAATTACTGAGTTCCATATGATTGACTGGGTGGCTTTATATTGACATAGTTACTAAAAGTAATGTGACTAGTAGCTTGCAGTCTGCCATAAAGTAGGAAACTGGGGTAGTAAAACAGCTGGAACTAAAGGTATAGAGATATCTATGATCCAAGCACTCAGTAGAGAATAGCACATTGTGATACTAGAGATCTGGAGGATGAAGGCAGCAGCTATGAAGTTATAGCATTTGATATGAAAGCATTATGTTAGTGAAAGTTGGCAATTGTCCCAATCTCTTCTCCCAGAAAAATTGAATTTAACAAAATGTATAAACCATAATATGAGACATATAATATAATGTAGTAATATGCTTAGACAATAATTAACATTAGACTTGAAAAAATATTGGTGAATTTACGACATCCTACTCAAAATATCATTTTTTTCCTCATTTGAACTTCTAGAAAGTCTTTAAAGAATTTTTAAAAATATACATTTTAATTGAAATCTAATTACATTATTTCTCTGTTCCCTTTCCTCCTGCCAGTGGTTCCGGCTTCCATCCCTGAAACCCTTCCAATGCCCTTGCTCCCACTCTAATTTGTTATCATCTTTATCATTGATTATTATTGTCATTTACATACATATTTGCATGAATGCATACCTTTGTGCTTGAATGCATATGTGTCCATGTAGTATAATCTCATTAGTATCTTTTGTTGGTAGTGTGTATATGGTTTCAAGGCTGACCACTACATTAGAAACCAACAAAGGTATTTTATTCTTGGGAGAGGCTAATTCTCCTCTGAGCAGTCACTATGTTTCTATTATTCTTGTGCTTACTTATTATTGTATACTCATGTTGTTTGAAGCTAGGAATTATAGATGAGGGGGAACATTCAGAGTTTGTATTATTGGTACTGGATAATATCATTCTGTATATTTTTTCTAGATCCATCTATGTACGTATATATTTCATGATTTCCTTTTTCTTTAGAGAAAAGTCACATTCTATTATGTGTATGTATCAGATTTTTATTACACAGTCATTGTTTGAAAGGCATTTGGGTGACTTTCATCTTCTGGATATTGTCACTGGGGCAGCAAAGAGAACTGGCAAGCGCGCATGTGCAGAGGAAGAAGTCAAGTCCCTTGGGCATATGACAGGGAATGTACCATCTGGGTCATATGGTAGATTTATTTATAGATATTTTTGAGGATGTTCTATTTCCAGAATAGCTGTACCAGCTTATAATCTCCTCCCACAGTGGATGAGTGTTCCTCTTTCTCTACATCCAAGTCAGTATTTATTGTCAGTTGTTTTGTTGATACCCATTCTGAAAGCAGTCAGAAGAAATCTTAAAGATATTTTAATTTGCATTTCTCTAATCATTAAGGACAATGAGCAACCTTTGAAGTATTTCATAGCTGTTTTTATTTCATTTATTGCAAACTCTATGTTTAAATCCCAAGTGTCTCCACCCCTTTTATATATTGGAAGCAAAAATAATCAAAAGATGAACTGAAAATAACAGCATGCATTTATTTCAGTCTTTATTCATTTCAATTGCACTTGTAGAATAATACCAACAAACTTTATGTTTTACTTTTAAGGTAGTAAGATGGCTTAAATATGCTTGGCCCATAGGAAGTGTCACTATTAGGAGATCCAGTCTTATTGGAGAAAGCACAGTCTTTTGGAGAAGGTATAGCCTTGTTAGAGGAAGTGTCTCACACTGGAAGTAGGGCTTTGAAGTCTTGTGTATATGCTCCTGTGGTTAGCGTGATCTAGAGCCTCCTCTTAGCTGCATAGAATTCTTAGTTCCTAATGCAACATGTCTACCTGTAATCCAACCCCAAATAAATGCTTTTCTTTAGAAGAGTTGCCTTGATCATATGTCTCTTTACAGTAATAAAACCCTAAGACGGGTAGTTACTTTAAAATCAAAATGTCATACTTAGGATAGTCTGTCATAATTTATTAGTTTGACCCCAATTATAAAGGATAGACATTTTAGCTCATTTATAATGCCTTATTTAACCTCTTTTTCTGGCCCAGTATTAAAAAGTAATGTATTTTTTTAGTTCTGTAACTGTTAGTTTTCTTCTTTGATTATTCTTAAAACCCATTTTTAAAATTAGCTTTCTACTGTATCTCTTGACTTACATGATGCAAAACTGATACTGTCATCCTGGGCTTTCTCAGCACGTATTTCTCTCTAGTCTGGCCTGATTATTCATTTCCTAACATCCAGGATAGTAATTTTAGCCTCCCTTCTCCAGTTAGTTGTCTTAGCTTTCAGGCTGATTATTCAGTTGTGGAAGTTAATTGCTAAAATAATTCAACTCAAAACCTTATGCTACTCTTTGCCACAAAGGATTTTGATTTGGTTTTGCTAGAAAGATGAGGCTCTCTTTGTAGGTAGGCTGTGACTTCAGATCACAGGGCTCAGGCTCTGGCTTTTGGCTGGAACTGTCTTTTCCCAGGCTGTACCATGCTACCAGCATCCTGAGAGTTCCTGGTTTCCTCTTCCTTGATAGTCAGTGGAGAAGTGTGAACTCACCTGTCAGCTCAGGAGGGAGAGCACTGTTGTGGTTCCTCTGGGTACTCAGCAATCTGCAGGCAGGCCTCGAGTTCTGTTGGCAGTGAGCTGGCCTATTTCAATCTTTTTGTATTTGTTGAGATTTCGACCAACTATATTGTCAATTTTGGAGAAGGTCCTGTGAGGTGCTGAGAAGAAGGAATATTCTTTGTTTTAGGATGAAATGTCCTATAGATTTCTGTTAAATGCATTTGCTTCGTAACTTCTGTTAGTTTCATTGTTCAGTTTCTGCTTCCATGATCTCTCCATTGACAGTGTTGAACTCTCCCATTTTTATTGTTTGTGTTGCAATATATGCTTTGAGCTTTAGTAGGGTTTCTTTTATGAATGCGGGTGCCCTTGTATTTGGAGCATAGATGTTCAGAATTGAGAGTTCATCTTCACAGACTCTTCCATTGATGAGTAAAATGTGTCCTACCTTATACTTTTAGATAACTCTTGGTTGAAAATCTACTTTATTTGATATTAGAATGGCTGTCACAGCTTGTGTCTTGGAATGATATGCTTGGAATGTTTGTTCCCAGACTTTTATTTTGAGGTAGTGTCTGTCTTTGTCACTGAGATAAGTTTTCTGTATGTAACAAAAAGCCTGTTTCATAACTAGTCTGATAGCCTCTGTTTTTTTACTGGAGAATTGAGTCCATTGATGTTGAGAGATATTAAAGAATAGTTATTTTTGTTTCCTTGTTTTTTTGTTAGAGGAAGAAATATGTTTGTGAGGTTTTCTTCTTTTGGGTTTGTTGGAAGAAGAATATTTTCTTGCTTTTTCTTGGGTGTAGTTTCCCTCCTTATGTATGAGTTTTCCATCTATAATCCTCTGTAGCACTGTGTTTGTAGACAGATATTGTGTGAAGTTGGAGTTTTTTTCCCTTGGAATTTTTTGATTTCCCCATCTATGTTAGTTGAGAGTTTTGCTGGAGTTAACTTAGGTTGGCATTTTTGTTCTCTTAGGGTTTGTATAAAGTCCATTCAGGATCTTCTAGCTTTCACAGTCTCTGTTGAGAAGTCAGGTGTAATTCTGTTTGGTTTGCCTTTATATGTTACTTGTCCCTTTTTCCTTACTGCTTTTAGTATTCTTTCTTTGTTTTGAACATCTGTTGTTTTGACTATTATGTGTCAGAAAGAATTTCTTTTCAGATCCAGTCTATTTGGAGTTCTGTAGGCCTCTTCTATGTTCATGGCCATCTTTTTCTTTAGGTTAGGAAAGTTTTCTATGGTTTTTTGTAGATATTTAGTGCGCCTTTAATTGGGAGTCTTTGTTCTCTTGTACACCTATTATTTTCAGGTTTGGTTTTCTCATTATGTCCTGGATTTTCTGGATATTTTGGGTTATAAGTTTTTTGATTTTTGCATTTTCTCTGACTTTTGTGTCAACATTTTTTATTGTATCTTTTGCCTCTTAGATTCTCTCTTTTATATCTTGTATTCTGTTGGTGATGCTTGTGTCTATGACTCCTGTTTATATCTCTTTTCTAGTTTTTCAACTCCAGGGGTGTCTCCTTTTGTAATATTTTTATTGTTTCCATTTCCATTTTTAGGTCCTGGATGGTTTTGTTCAATTCCTTTACCTGTTAGGTTGTACTATCCTGTAGCTCTTTAAGTGACTTTGGTGTTTTCTCTTTAAGTGCCTGTAATTGTTTACCTGGTTCTCTTGTGTTTCTTTAAGGCATTTATTCTCGTGCTTCTCAAGGCCCTCCATCATCAACATGTGGTATGATTTTAAGTCCAAATGTTGTTTTTTTTTTTTTTTTCTGGCATGTTGGGATATCCACTACTTGCTGTGGCGTGACAACTGCTTTCTGATATCTTCAGGTTGTCTTGGTTTCTGATTCTTAGGTTGTTGTGCTTGTCTCTTGCCATCTTTTTGTTTGTGATACTAGTTGATCTTGTTGTCTCTGACTGGAACTTACCTCTCCTGTGGGCCTGTGATCTCGTGGATTCGGGAGGGAGATTGTTCCTGGGTCTTCAGCTCTTTGTGGAGAGGTTATGAGTTCTGATGGCAGTGGGCTGGCTCTAGCTCTGTGTGCAGATAGAGTTCAGGAGTGTCTGATCCCAGTCAGCACCTTGATATCTGTATCCTGATAGTTTCTGTAGGCTCCTCCGGGACAGTCATGGAGAAAAAGTGGGGACTCACCCTTGGGCTCAGGAGTGCTTCTTGGTGCTCCTGGTGCTCCTGGGTACCCAGCTTTCAAAGGGCAGGCTGTGAGTTCTGATGGAGATCAACCAGATCTGGCCACACATGGAAGCACAGTGATAACTACACCTGCAAGTTATTGCTTGTTTTTCCCCAGATAGTCTGTGGAGAGAAAGTGGGAATCTACCATTTGGCTCATGAGAGAAAGAGCTCACTTCTGAGGTTCCTGGGTGCTCAGCTGTGCGAGGGCAGGTTGTGAGTTCTGATGCTGGTGTTTTGGTTTGCTTTTTCAACACAGGATTTTTCTGTGTAGTCCTGAATATCCTGGAACTTACTCTGTAGACCAGGCTGGCCATAAACTCTCAGAGATCTACCTGTCTCTATCTCTTGAGTGCTGGGATTAAAACCTTGTGCCACTATCACCTAGTGTCAGGAAGAATGTAAACCATGGTCATTAATTAAATTTTTCCTAGTATTTGAACAGTAGTATGAATTGTCATCTTACTGAGTACTTACTGCCACATTGCTTAATACAAAGGCACAGTTAAACTCAAAGTATCTGAGATGTGTACCTAGGAATTGTGTACCTGTAATGACATCTCATTACAGGCAATGTACAAGAAGTTACTATCCTATTCCTATCTGCTTATAAGAAAGAGAGGAAAGCATGTTTGTAATTTCCCATGAAAGAAAACCATGCATTCAAGGAGGGAATGGTTAAGTTCATTAGTGAAGATAAAAAAAAAATGTTTAGAATTGTGTTCAGGTTGTTCTCCCACATGAACCTTTTGGTCCATTCTCCTTTGACTCTTCAGTGCCTGTCACTGAGAGGAGGATGCCATTTTTAAAAGGTGGTTCAGTAATCTCATGAAGCATGGTGGCACCTGACTATGAGTTTTCAATTAACTGCATTCAGACAAGAATGGAAGTATTCTACATGTACACAACACTTTATTATTTCAAATCTAGATTTCCTTTTAATTATCAGATACCATAATCTATAAAAATATTATACTTGCAAAGTTGTTTTATTAATTTCCATTGTACAAAGATGAGGGTGAATCTCAAAAAGATTATTACTTAACAATCAACTGCTGAGAAATCTGTAATCACAGCATGGATTTCTTATTTTATATAGACTTTAGCAGGAATGATCCATTACCATATGAATTTAAGTACTTTCATGCCTGTTTAAGCTTGTCAGTGAATATACAGGCAGCGTTAAGCACCCTCCTTTAATGAGACTGCTTTGATCTTCTCCATGTTTAACATGATGTGAAAATTCTATCCTTTTTTATCTATTTAATATAGTTTCTTTGTTTTCTCTTAACTTTGTATTACAATAAGTTTTACATGCATTTTCAGTGTTTCTAATCTTCCTAAAGATTTATATTTCATCTTTTTTTTCATTTAGACCTTTATTATAGTCTTCTTGACTAGTTGAAAATAATCATGACTTGTTTCATCAAATACACTAATTATCTAGTTTGTTGTTCTAGAAGGCTGATAATTATACATTAAGGTGAGGTCCTTCTGTCTTAAGCCAATGTACATAGAAAACTATGTATACTTTTGACTATAGGAATGAGGTTTCTCACATTAAAAGTAATGTTCTTTAAAGCATGTGATTATGAATGCCATGGAGGATGCATGTAAAGCATTTAATATAGTGTTTGTCTTCTGATATGTATTTAATAAATAACAACTCATACTTCTCTTCATATTTTTATTAATGTCAATAACAGTGAATATCAATAATACTAATGTGTCAAGCTCCCAAACATAAGGTATGGATATTTCTTTCATGGCTGACTATGTTGTGCTGACTTTATAAGAAAATGAAACAGTATAATATTGACTTAGAGGTGTTCCTATACCTCTGTCTTATCTTTGCACTCAAGGTCAAAGGACCTCCTTTAGAATAGTGTTTGCCATCCAGTATATATAACAACCAATAATCATCAATGCCCACACGGTATTTTGGATACAGAGGATGTGTTTATTTGATTCCAAAAGGTTAGGAAAGAATTCAACAGAATAATCTTTGGGTTTTTTTCTTTTCTCTTAGATAGTTGAGGAATAGTTCAACCAGTGTAAATGAGTAGATGCCAGTTGTGACAGAGGTGTTGAATTATTGAGTTCTGTTCAGAGACCATGAGAACTGATATGTGATATTGCTGCAACAGCAGCAGGACAATCAGAATCTTATCACACACACATACACATTGACATTGATTGAGAAGTTAGGTCATAAGTTGACTAACAGAACATAGAAACCTGAACAAATTCATTTTATTTTTCAGGATGAAAACTCAACAAATAGAATGAGACACAGAGGTGCTAACTTATCTCTAACTTTAATCTGACAGAGGAAAGTGAAGAACAATGGGCTTTTACTTACAAAGATAGAAGAAATCTGTTAAGTAAATGTGGGCTTTTAATGTGTTTGTCACCCACGTGGCTGGCAACACCAGAAGGTGACTTTATTCTTCTTCTGGTTTGGAGGAGGAGAAGCAGCTGAGCTCTCTTGCTCCTGATGAAATTTTAGAACTAAGGGCCATTAGTAGCTGAGACCTCAGACTGCTTCCAATAAATACATGTTTCAAGTTTGATTCCCTTCCTGAGAAAATGAGCTGTAAAAGGGATTTTCTATGATTACCTAAAATTTTCTCAGATGACCACCCCCAGTACAAGTTGCCTAGAGAGATCCGACAAAATTGCAGAAAGGGTAATTTAGCTGCAGGTTATTCTTGAGAACATTTAAGAATTGAGCCATTGAAAGATTGGGAACAACTTTGGTTTAGAAGAACCCAAAGTAGCACTTTCTGAGCTTCAGCAACAAAGCTCAATATATTTGTGGTGTAATTACCAATATTGAGGATTATGGCCACCTAACTTGGCAGACTATTACTCTTTCTTTGGCTCACTCCTTTAATCAAGGGCAGGCAGTGTAGGGGCCAAATTTGACAGCTGTGATACTGGAGGCAGTTTGGGAACAAGGCTTTCGGGTGAGATCCATTTTCTCTAGCTTTTGTGTCAAAGCAATTGGCAGTCTATTAGAAAGTTTCATTGTCTACATCAAAGCCAAGAGTCTGTGATGCACCATCTCTCTGGCACAAGTAACAGTAGTATAAAGTGCTTGTGATAAAATCTCATTATGCTCACATCTATGGGATCAAAGAAAAAGAAAAATGGCCTGTGTGTTGTAAAAGAGGAATTTCATATTACCTGCAGCTATTTGTCTGGATGTTGTAAGTCCTTGAACAACTCAGCAGTAATGTCATGTGGCTTGCAAAGACTGGAGGTTCCCAAATATTTTTTTCCAGCTGAATCTGAATGGATGGTAGCAATCATGAGCATCACATGTTAACAGTGTGGACCACCATTTCAGGGCCACATCTGCTGGGCATTTTGATTCAGCAGCTCTCTCTAACAAGATACTTTAATTTATATCTAAATTTTAGAATGTTTAGCAAACACTCATTATTTATTTTCAAAATTTTTAAATATTTTTTTGTTATTGTTGAAAAGAGAATTTGCTGTATAGCTCAGATGATCTTGAATTTTCAGTCTTCCTGTGTTTAGATGCTCTACATGTTGGAACTACTGGCCTGCAACTCTACTCTCAGTTCCTTCTTTATTTCTGTGCTTCCCTTCCTTTCTACTTATCTCTTTGGGTATCAACAATCAACCTTACCTAATAGTCTCAATTTTACTCTCCACACTGGTGAGGACTTTCCTAAAATATAAAAGCTATATTTATTTTCATTCTCTGGATTTTTAGGCCTTAAAAAGTCAATCTATCTGCTGAGACATTATTACACAAAAGCAAAGTTTCTAAAATCTGGGTTACTTCTTCTGAAATTAAAATGTGAATGATTTTTTTTTGAATGAAAGGAGTCCATTCCTCAGTTGAAGGACATCTGGGTTCCAAGAAATGCTTACTGGCAGGAATCTGATATGGATGCCTCCTCAGAGGCTCTGAAAGAGCCATACTGATACAGATGAGAATGCTTGCAGACCAAACTCCAATGAAAGAGCTAGAGGAAGGACTGAAGAAGCTGAAAGGCATTGCAACCCCATGGGAAGAACATAAACCAACCAAACCCTCCAGAGCTCCCAGGAACTAAAACACCAAAATGATTTCACATGGTGAGATCCATGGCTTTAGTTGCATATGTAGCAGAGGATAGCATTGTCTGGCATCAATGGGAGGAAAGGCCTTTGGTCCAGTGAAGGTCAGTGAAGGTGCTGAGGTAGGAGGTAGTTGGGAGTTAAAGCGCCTTCATGTAAGCAAGGGGAGGGGGGAAGAAGAATGGGAATAAGGGGAAAAGGGATAACATTTGAAATGTAAATACAGGGAATATCCAATAAAAATAAATAAATTTTAAAATAATGTTATTTCTTTTTAATTGTGTGTGTGTGTGCATGCAGATGTGTGTGTGTGTGTGTGTGTGTGTGTGTGTGTGTGTGTGTGCCTGTGTGTGTGTGTGTTTAGATATGTGTATATAGATGCAGTTGCCTGCTAAGGCCAGAGGCTTGGAGTCTTCCTGGAGCTGTAGTTACAAGTGGTTGTGAGCTATTTAATGTGAGTGATAGTAACAGAATTAGGTTCTTCTGAAGAAGCAGTAAGCATTCTTAACCACTGAGCAAAGCCCTATTAATTCCATTTCTTTACTACTTCATTACAAAGATTACAAAGATTCAAGTGTAGGATTATCAGAACTGAACATCTGATCCAGTACTTAGAGGACAGTTTTCAGTGACAGTTTATAATTTACGAAATAAACTCGCTTATCATTGGACGAAAAGGAACCTTTTGGTTGCCGATGTCCTGAAAAGATATCATCTTGTAAAACTTTCAGAAATAATTATTTTTACTCTGGAAATTTAATGAATAAAATTCAAAGCTGCAGCCGGTTTCATTATTTTCTTGAACATTCCTTCTGCATTTCTCTTTCTAAGTTGGAAGGTTAATTGCTAATCCTTCATCATATGAAGTGTCAGTCTCCTTATTACAAAGCTAGATCACACACAAGAATGCCCCTTATCTAACATGACTGACTAATTATTAAAATACTTTTTTCTTCCAGCTGTTTTCTTCCTGAGTAAACAAATTGCTAAGTTCAATTGCCTTCCATTTTCACTTCATTGCTTCTTGACAGCAGATCTTCTGCAAAAAAATGAGGTGCCTCTGGGTATTTATAATCTCCAAGGGCAGAGGATACAAATGTGTGCATGATATCTCTAATTAAAACACACACAAAAAATAAAAATAAAAATATCTTCTTTAAATATCTAACATGCTTCAAAACTGGCACGATTGGATTTCCTGAACTTTATAGAGAATCTGTTCCTGCTGTTCCTCAAATTTGTCATTTGCCATTTTATGATGTGATCTTATTAACTAAAAACAAAGCTACCGTCTTTGGATAATGTGATCACCAAGTAACAAGAACATCCACATACTGTGGCTGTCAACAGTGTGAGACTGATCTACATCCAGACTAAACAGACTTCTATGATTAAAGAGCTTACAAGAGCCCTGCTTAATTTCTCAACTGATTTGTCTTGGTCCTGTCTCATTGCATTTGGAGCCCTTGAAAACAGAATAACACTGGAGTGACAATATTTGTTCTAGCTGTGGAGTCTGAGAGGCTGGTTCTTTAGTTTGTATCAGAATTGCTATACAAGGTTTCTATATCTCTTTTGCTTGATTTGTGCACAGTTTCAACTTTTTTTTTGTTCCCATTGATCCTCAGGGAAAGGACACAAGCTAAAGTTAAATATACTGTATATATAAGAGCAAAATTGGAAGTAAGAAGAAATTAGGAAACTAGTTCATTTTTTTTTTTTCTGTAGACAAGGGAATCAGGCTAATACTATTTAAAATGCCTTATAAAATTGGGTCAGGAACCCATGTCTACTCATTTAGTCTTTATGATGGAGAAGTAAGTTACTAAACATTTTAAAAATTATTTTAATATCTGAAAAAACAGTACTGACAAAAATGTATAACTTTAAGCAAAAAATGTTTAAAATCTGTACATTTGTCTTTGTTTTGTAAAATAAAGTCGTTTTAAAAAATAAAAAAAAGAAAAAAAGAAAAAAAAATTTTCCCTTTGTTCCCATTTATTTATTTATTTATTTATTTATTTATTTATTTATTTGTTTGTTTATTTATCTATCTATCTATCTATCAACTTTACATCCTAATTGCAGCTCCCTCCTCCCAGTTCCCCTTACACAAGGCCCTTCTCCATATCGTTCCATTACCTGAGAAGGGAGGGCATGCCCCCACCCAGTTATACCCCACTCTGGCACATCATGTCACTGTAGGACTATTTACATTTTCTCCCACTGAGTCCAGACAAGGCCTCCCAGTTAGGACAATGGGATCCACGGAAAGACAACGGATTCATGAACAGCGCAGGTCCAGTTGCTGGGGGTCCCACAAGAAAACCAATCTTCCCATCTGCTACACATGCTAGGTCAAGCCCATGCTCACTCTTTGGTTCCTGGTTTAGTTTCTAAGAGACCCTGTGGGTTCATATTTGTAGAGTCTGTTGGTCCTTTTGTGGAGTCTATTTCTCCTTTGGGTCCCTCAATACTTTCTCCAATTCTTCCACAAGACTCCTTAAGCTCCATCTAACATTTGGCTTTGGGTCTCTTAAATAGTTTCTATTGGCTGCTGCATAGAACTTCTCAGAGAAGAGTTGTGCTAGGTTCCTGTCTACAAGCATTAATGATATCAAGTATCATTAATGATATCAGTGGTTGTTGGTTGCCTCTTGGTGGGTCTGAAATTGGACCAGTCATTAGTTGACCATTCTCCCTTGCGCCCCCCCCCCCGTCTCTACTCTATGTTTGTCTCTGCACATGTTGTAGGCAAGATACATTTTGAGTTGAAGATTTTGTAGGTGGGTTGATGTCCTGATCTCTCCATTGGGGGTCCTGTCTTGATACAGGAGTTACCTACTTCAGGCTCCGTCTTCTGCACTGCTAAAAGTCTTAGCTAGAGCCACCCCTGTAGACTTCCCAGGAGTCTCCAACTGTCTCAGTTCTCTGACACTTCCTAGAAATGCCTCCATCACTGATTTCTGTTCTTTTTGCCCTGTTCTCCATATACTTGATATGCCAACTCCATTTCCCATACCATCTTCTCTCTCACCAAGTTCCCTACCTATAACTGCCTTCAATATCTATTGTATTTTTTCCTTTGAAAAAGACTCAAGCATCTTCCATTGGGCTCTCATTATTTGGCTTCTTTGGCTCTGTGAGTCTGTACCATGGTTATCTTGTACTTTGCAGCTACTATCTACTTATAAGTAGGGACATACTATGAATGTCATTTGGGATCTAGGTTACCTTACTCAGGATAGTATTTTCTATTTCAATCTATTTACCTGTGAAATTCAGGATGTCCTCGTTTATTCCCTCTACGTGTATGCCTAATAGATACTCTACTAAACCAAAAAGAGCCTGCCCAACTCTGTTTGTAACAGCTTTACTCATAATAACTAGAAACTTGAAACAACCCAGATGCCTCTCAACTGAAAATGAATAAAGAAAATGTGGTGTATTTATCTACAAAATGGAATACTACTAAGCTATTAAAAACAAGTTACTAGATTTTATTTTATTTTATTTATGTCTTTTTTTCTTTATTTTAAAAAAACAAAGATAAATGTACAAATTTTCAGCATTTTTGCATAAAAGTATACAAATACATTTTTTAAGGTTGTAATTAAGTATTCTTGGGTTGTTTCTGGGGTGTTCAGAGCTTTCTGGGGATAGTATTTCTTATAAGTGACTGTATATTATATCTGTTCTTTTGTGACTGGGTTGTATCACTCAGGATGATATTCTTTAGATGCTTCCATTTTCTTAAAAATTTTGTTAAGTCATTGTTTATGATAGCTGAGTAGTATTCCATTGTGTAAATGTACCACAATTTTTTTTTATCCATTCATCTACTGAAGGACATCTGGGTTTTTTCCAGCTTCTGGCTATTATAAATAGAGCTGCAATGAACATTGTGGTGCATGTATTTTTGTTGTATGTTGAAACGTCTCTGGGGTAAATGCCCAGAAGGGGAATAACTGGGTCTTCAGGTAGTACTATGTCCATTTTTCTGAGGAACCACCAAACTGATTTACAGAGAGGTTGTATCAGTTTACAACCCCACAGCAGTGGAGAAGTATTCCTCTTTCTCCACATCCTCGCCAGCATCTATTGTCATCTGACATTTGGATCTTGGCCAATCTGACTGGTGTGAGGTGGAATCTCAGGGTTGTTTTGATTTGCACTTCCCTGATGGCTAAGGATGTCTAGCACTTCCTCAGATGTTTCTCAGCCATTCGATATACCTCGATTGAGAACTTTTTGTTTAAGTTTGTACCCCATTTTTTAATAGGGTTGTTTAATTCTCTGGTGTCTAGCTTTTTGAGTTCTTTGTATACCTCAGATATTAGGACTCTATCAGATGTGGGGTTGGTAAAGATCTTTTCCCACTCTGTTGGCTGCCTTTTTGTTTTCTTGACAGTGTCGTTAGCCTTACAGAAACTTTGCAATCTCATTAAGTCCCATTTGTTAATCTTTGACCTTAGAGCTTGAGCCATTGGTGTTCTGTTTAGGAAATTTTCTCCTGTGCCTATGAGTTCTAAGGTTTTCCCTACTTTCTCATTTAATAGTTTCAGTGTACCTAGTTTAATGTGGAGATCTTTGGTCCACTTACACTTGAGCTTTGTACAAGCAGCAAAGAAAGAGTCTATTTTCATTCTTCTGCATGATGAGTGCCAGTTGGACCAACACAATTTGTTGAATAGGCTGTCCTTTTTTCCATTGAATGTTTAGAGCTCCTTTGTCAAAAATCAAGTGACCATATATGTAAGGGCTCATTTCTGGAACTTCTATTCTATTCCAGTGATCCACTTGCATATTTCTGTACCAGTACTATGCAGTTTTCAGCACAATTGCCTTGTAATATAGTTTGAGGTCAGGGATAGTGATTCCTGCAGATGTTTTCTTGTTGTTGAGGATGGATTTTGCTATTCTAGGTTTTTTTTTTTTTTTTTTTTTTTTTTTTTTTTTGTTATTCCAAATGAAATTTCACATTGCTCTTTACAACTCAGTGAAGAACTGGGTTGGAATTTTGATGGGGATTGCATTGAATATATAGATTGCTTTTGGCAAGATGGCCATTTTTAAAATGTTGATCCTTCCAATCCATGAGCATGGGAGATCTTTCCATTTTCTGAGATCTTCCTCGATTTTCTTCTTTAGAGGTTTGAAGTTCTTGTCATAGAGGTCCTTCACTTGCTTAGTTAGAGTCACACCAAGGTATTTCATAGCTTTTGTGACTATTGTGAAGGGTATCTTTTCCCTAATTTGTTTCTCCACATGTTTGTCCTTTGAATATAGGAGGGCTACTGATTTGTTTGAATTTATTTTATATTTGGTCACTTTGCGGAACTTGTTTATCAGCTGTAGGAGTTCTCTGGTGGAATTTGTGGGGTCCCTTAAGTACACTATCACGTCATCTGCAAATAGTGATGTTTTTACTTCTTTCCTTCCAATTTGTATCCCTTTGATTTACTTTTGCTGTCTAATTGCTCTGGCCATAACTTCCAGTACTATGTTGAATAGGTAGGGGGAGAGTGGGCAGCCTTGTCTAGTCCCTGTTTTAGTGGGATTGCTTCAAGTTTCTTACCGTTAAGTTTGATGTTGGCTGTTGGTCTGCTGAATATTGCTATTATTATGTTTAGGTATGGGCTTTGGATTCCTGTTCTTTCAAAAACTTTTAACATAAAGGTTTGCTGAATTTTGTCAAATACTTTCTTAGCATCTTGTGAAATAACCATATGCCTTTTTTTCTTTGAGTTTGTTTATATGGTGGATTACATTGATGGATTTCTATATGTTAAACCATCCTTGCATGACAGGGATAAAGCCTACTTGATCATGGTGAATGATCGTTTTGATGTGATCTTGGATTCAGTTTGCAAGGATTTTGTTGAGTATTTTTGCATTAATGTTCATATATGAGATTGGTCTGAAGTTCTCTTTCCTTATAGGGTCTTTGTGTGGTTTAGAAACAGGGTTATTGTAGCCTCAAAAAATGAGTTAGGTAGTGTTCCATCTTATTCTATCTTGTGGAATAGTTTGGAGAGTATTGCTGTTATGTCCGCAATAAATGGCTGATAAAATTCTGCACTGAACCTGTCTGGACATGGGCTTTTTTTGGTTGGGAGGCTTTTGATGACTTCTTCTATTTTTTTTTAGTTGTTATGGGATTATTTAGATGCTTTACCTGGTCCTGATTTAACTTTTGTATCTTGTATCTGTCTAGGAATTCATCCATTTCCTCCAGATTTTCGAGTTTTGTTGAGTATAGGCTTTTGTAGTATGATCTGGTGGTTTCTTGAATTTCCTCAGTTTCAGTTGTTATTTTTCCACTTTCCTTTCTTATTTTGTTAATTCGGATACTCTCTCTTTGCCCTCCAGTTATTTTAGCTAAGGGTTTATCAATCTTGTTAATATTCTCAAAGAACCAGTTCTTGGTTTTGTTGATTCTTTGAATGGTTCTTTTTGTTTCTATTTGGTCTATTTCTGCCCTAAGTTTGATTATTTCTTGCCAGCTACTTTTCTTTGGTGTATTGGCTTCCTTTAGTTCTAGAGATTTCAACTGTGCTGTCAGGTTGCTAGTGTATGCTCTCTTCAATTTCTTTTTGGAAGCACTCAGAGCTATGAGCTTCCCTCTCAGTACTGCTTTCATTGCATCTCATACTTTTGGGTATGTCATGTTTTCATTTTCATTGAATTCTAGAAAATCCTTAATTTCTTTCTTTATTTCTTCTTTACCCTGCTCTTATTTAATAGAGCATTGTTTAGTTTCCATTTGTATATGGGCTTTTGTTGTCTCTGTTCTTATTAAAAACCAGCCTTAGACCAGGTTGATCTGAAAGGATGCATGAGAGTATTTCCATCTTCTTGTATCGATTGAGGCTCATCCTGTGTCCAATTATGTGGTCAATTTTGGAGAAGGTGCCATAAGGTTCTGAGAAGAAGGTGTAATCTTTTGTTTTAGGATAATATGTTCTGTAGATATCTATTAATTCCAGTTGGTTCATATTCTCTGTTAGTTTTCCAGTGTCCTTGTTCAGTTTCTATTAATATGATCTGTCCATTGGTAAGAGTGGGGTATTAAAGTCTCCCACTATTAATGTGTGGTGTAAAATGTATTTTTTGAGCTTTAGTAGGGTTTCTTTTATGAATGTGGGTGCTTTTGTCTTTGGAGCATGTATGTTATGGATTGAGAGTTCCACCTGCAAAATTTTCCCAGTAAGTAGTAAAAAGTTTCCTTCCTTATCTTTATTGATAACTTTTGGTTGGACATTTACTCTATTCGATATTAGAATGGACACTCCAGCTTGCTTCTTGGGGCTATTTGCTTGGAAGGTTTTTTCCCAACCTTTTATTCTGAGATAGTGTCTGTCTTTGTCTCTGAGATGAGTTTTCTGTATGCAGCAAAATGCTGGGCTTTGTTTATGTATCCGGTGTGATAGCCTATATCTTTTTATTTGGGAGTTGAGTCCATTTATGTTAAGAGATATCAAGAAATAGTGGTTGCTGTTTCCTGCTATTGTTGCTTTGAAAGGTTGAATTGTGCCTGTGTGTCTTTCTTCCTTTAGTTTTCTTGCTTGGAAGTTTTCTTGTTTTTACTATGAGGTAGTTCTCCTCATTGTATTGGGCTTTTCACTTATAATTCGTTGTAGTGCTGGGTTTGTTGTCATATATTGTGTGAACTTTGTTTTGTCTTGGAATATCTTCATCTCGCCATCTATGGTGATTGATAATTTTGCTGCGTATAGCAGCTTGGGCTGGCACTTGTGCTGTCTTTGGGTCTGCATGACGTCTGTCCGGGCTCTTCTAGCTTTTGTAGCCTCTGTTGAGAAATCGGGTGTGATTCTGATTGGTCTCCCTTTATATGTTACATGACCTTTTTTCCTTACTGCTTTTAGTGTTCTTTCTTTGTTTTTGGCACTTGGTGTTTTGACTATTATGTGTCGGGAGGAATTTCTTTTCTGGTCCAACCTATTTGGAGTTCTGTAGGCTTCTTTTATGCTCGTGGTCATGTCATACCGAAGGGTAGGGAAGTTCTCTTCCAGGATTTTGTTTAAGATATTTCCTGTACCTCTTAGTTGATATTTTTCACCCTCTTCTATTCCTTTTATTTTTAGAGTTGTCTTCTCATTGTTTCCTAGATATTCTGCACATTTTGTGTTAGGAGCATTTTGCTTTTTGCATCTTTTCTGATTGTTTTGTGTATGTTTTCAATGTTGTCTTTGGCCCCCAAGATTTTTTCTTCCATCTCTTGTAATCTGTTGGAAGTGCTTGCATCTGTGACTCCTGATTTCTTTTTTGGATTTCTACCTTTAGAGTTGTCTCTTTTAGTGTTTTTTTTTTTTTTTTTTTTGTGTGTGTGTGTGTGTGTGTGTGTGTGTGTGTGTGTGTGTGTGTCCTTTTTTCTTTTAAATTTCTTCTTCCATTCCTTCATCTCTTTGGTTCTGTTTTCTTCTAGTTCTTTGAGTGTTTTTATGGTTTCTTTTTATAAAGCTTCTAATTGTTTATGCTTTTCCTCCAGTTCTGTTTAAGGATCTCTATCATCATCTTGAGGTAGGATTTTGTGTCCGGGTCTTCTTTTTCTGGAATGTTTGGTGTTGCAATGTTTGTTGTGATTGTAAAGCTGGGTTCTAGTGTCACCAAGTTGTCTTGGTTTCCCTGGGGTTTGTTCTTTCACTTTCCTCTTGTCATCTTGTTGTCAGTGATTGGTTCTTGCTTTTCCCTTGTACCTGGCCTGTGTCTCTGGATCTCTGCTGTTCCTAGTGGATGTTCTGAGTAACTATTGTGCACCTTGTAAGCCGCTGGCTGGGAACAGAGGTCCCAATGCAGTGGGGTTCCTGTATCCCTGGTTCAAACTGGGCAGGTGAACACTTCTCGCATGCTCCGCTGAGATCACTTCTCCCCTGGGCTAGTCAGAATCCATTCTCACCCAGTTCTTGCCAGTCCTTAGTGTCCTGATCTCTGCTCTTCCTGGTAGTGGGTGTTCTGAGTGCCTATTGTGCACCCCGGAAGCCGTCGGCTGGGAACAGAGGAACCAATGCTGCCGGGCTCCTGGATCCCTGGATCAAGCAGGGCAGGCACACTCTTTCCGCGTGCTCCGCTAGATCTCTCTGCCCCCAGCTAGTCGGAATCTGTTCTCACCTGGTTCTCGCCAGTCCTGTGTGTTTGCGTCTCCGCTCTTCCTGGTTGCGGATCAGTTACTAGATTTTAATGGTGAGAATTTCCTTATTAGATTGATACTGAGATGATGAAGAAAGTATATCTTTTATACAATCTATACATTTTTTAAATTTGTCATTGATTAAGTTATTTACTTTATATCCTGTTTCTTTATTTTTATATATTTATTTTTTTAATATTTCTTTATAATCCAGATTTTATTCCCCTCCTGGACCACCACCTGACTGTTCCACATTTCAAATCTCTTCACCCTGTATTCACGAGGATGTCCCCTCTACCCCCACCCTACCAGACCTGTCTACTCCCTGGGACCTCCAATCTCTTGAGGGTTAGGTGCATCTTCTCTGACTGAACCTAGACCTGGCAGTTCTCTAATGTCTATATGTTGGAAGGCTCATATCAGCTGATGTATGATGCCTTGTTGGTGATCCAAAACTCTCATTCAGAATTGTTCTTGTCTGAAAGAACTGTAGAGACAAAAACGGAAAAGAGTCTGAGGAAAGGAAGGTCTAGGGGCTAGCTTAGAGATCCAGCTAAAGGGGAGGCCCCATGATCTAACACCATTACTGAGGCTATAGAGTGCTAACAAAAAGGGGCCTATCGTGACTGTCCTCAAAAAGTCCCAACAAGCAGCTGAAAAGGTGAGATGCAGATATTTACACCCAACCAACAAATATATATTCAACTGCGTTTGAATTAGTGAAAAGCTGAAAGAAGCCGAGGGAAGGGCAACCCTGTAGGAAGACCAGCAGTCTCAATTAACCTGAATCCCCAGAAAGTGCATTTTAAGTAATCACCCTAAATAAAGCCTGACTCAGATTAAGAATTAATTAATAGATGGGGTAGTCTCAGCATGATCTTTCCTTCAGACCCTGCTCCACTCTTTGGTCCTGCATTTCCTTTTGACTAAAGGAATTCTGGATTATTATTTCTGAGATGGGTGGGTGGCCCTATCCCTCAACTGGGGCGGAGCCCATCCATTGGGTATGGTCTCTTCAGGTTCTATCTTCTCTTTGTTGGATATTTCAGCTAATGTCCTCTCTGCTGTGTCCTGGGAATTTCTTTGTATATGGGTATCTGGAACTTTCTAGTGGCTACCCCTAGTTTCCCTTCACCACTGCTACATATCTCCTTTAAATTTTCACAACTCTGTACTTCTCCCCTATCTCCTACTATATCTGAACCAGACTCCTTTATTCTTTCCCCTTCTCTCTTACTCCCAGATCCCCCAATCTCTCTACCTCCCCAGATTATTTTCTTTCTCCTTCTAAGTAGGACTGTAGCATCCAAACTTTGATGTGGTCCTCTTTCTTCTTGTGTTTCATATGGTCTATGAGTTGTACCATGGATATATTGAACTTTTTTACCTAATTTCACTTATCTATGATTGTATACCATGTGTATTCTTTTGTTACCTTTCTCACAATGGTATTTCCAAGTTCCATCCATTTGCCTGTAAATATCTTGAAGTCTTGTTTTTAATAGCTGAGTAGTACTCCATTGTCTAAATGTACCACATTTTCTGTATTAATTCATTCCTATATTGTGGGACATCTGGGTTGTTTTCAGCTTCTGGCTACTATAAATAAGGCTGCTATGAATATGGTGGAACATGTGTCCTTGTTATATGTTGGATCATCTTTTGGGTATATGCCCAGGAGTGCTATAATTTGATCCTCAGGTACAACTATTTTGAATTTTCTGAGGAAATGCCAGACTGATATTCAGAGTGGATATACCATCTTGGAATCTCACCAATAATGGAGGAGTGTTTTTCTTTCTCCACATCTGCCCCACCATCTCCTGTTATCTGAGCTTTTGATCTTAGCCATTCTGACTAGTGTGAGGTAGAATCTCAGGGTTGTTTTGATTTGCATTTTCCTGATCATTAAGGATGTTGAACATTTCTTTAAGTGCTTTACAGCCTTTCTGTATTCCTCAGTTGAGAATATTCTGTTTAGCTCTGTACACCATTTTAATAAGGTTATTTGGGCCTCTGGGGTCTTATTTCTTGAGGGTTTTTTTTTTTTTTTTTGTATATTTTGGAAATTAAACCTCCACCCTGCCCCACCGTTATGGATCCATTTTATCTGCAGACACCAATGCCAGATACTATTGCTGATGTCCAGAGGATCTTGCTGACAGGAGCCTGGTATAGCTGTCCCATGAGAGGTCCGGCCAAAGCCTGACTAATACACACGCCGTTGTATGCAGTTAAACATTGAACTGAGAGCTGGCACAACAATGGGTGAGTTGGCAAGGACTGGAGGAACTAAAGGGGTTTGCCACCTCATAGGAAGAACAACAATATCAACCAATTAGAATCCACAAAACCCCCAGGGACTAAACCACTAACCACAGAGTACACATGGGTAGACACTTGGATCCAGCTGGATAGGTTGCAGAGAATGACCTTATCTGAAATCAATGGGAGAGGAGGCCTTGGTCCTGTGGAGGCTTGATGACCTAGTGTACGGAAAGGCTGGAGTGCTGAAGCAAGGATGGGTTGGGGGGAGCACCATCACAGAGGCTGGGGTAGAGAAGGGTTATGGGGGTTGTGGAGGAGAAACTCGAAAGGGCGATAACCTTTGAAATGTAAATAAATCAAATAACCTATAAAATATGAAAAAATAATGAAATAATTTTTAAAAGTGTTACTAAATAATATACTCTCACAGAGATAGACCCAGCAAATCTTTTGACAGTAGGTGAGCAAAGGCTTACCCCAATGATACAATTGAAACAAATATTTTTTTAAACTCATATAAATTTGATCTATTTCATTACCATATTATATATTAGAGTTTACCTCATCAATATCCCCCAAATTTTTTATTGGATATTCTCTGCATTTACATTTTAGATGTCATCCCTTTCCTACAACTCCTCTTCCTCCCACTCCCATTGTCTCCCTAAAGGTACTTCCTCTCACAATGACACTCTCCCACATCAGCACCTTTTTGTTCCCCTACACTGGGGAAACATGCTTTCATTGGGCCAAAGGCCTCATCGCCCAATGTAGTCAGCAATTGCTGTCCTCTGTTGTATATGCACCTGGATCCATGGGTCTTTCCATGCAAACTCATTGGTTGGTGTTTTAGTCCCTAGGAGCTGTGGTGGGCTTGTTTAGTTGATGATTTTGTTCTTCCCATGGGGTCAATCCCTTTCTTTAGTCTTTTCTTTAAGGACTTCATTGTGGTCCTAGAGTCATGTGGAAACATCCTTCTCCATACTAATTACTATGGCTCTGGCAGATCCTCTGAGGAGGCATCCATATCTGATTCTTGCCAGTAAGCACTACTTGGAATATGCAATAGTGTATGGATTTATTGGAAGCATATGGTATGTGTCCCCATGTAAGGAAGTCTCTGGATGAGTCTTTTCTCAATCACAGCTCCTCTATTTGTCCCTTTATTTATGCCCATGAACAATTTGTTCTTCATTCTAAGAAATACTTGAGGCATCCATTTACTGGCCTTCCTTCTCTTTGAGCTTCATAAGTTCTGTGGATGGTCTCTTGGGTATTCCAAACTTTTTGGAATAGTATCCACTTGTAAGTGACTACATACCATGAGTGCTCTTTTGTGACTGGGTTATCTCAATCCAGATGATAGTGTCAAGTTCTAACCATTTGCATAAGAATCTCATGAAGTCATTATTTTTGATAGCTGAGTAGTATTCCATTTTGTATGTGTACAACAATTTCTGTATCTATTTCTTAGTTGAAGGACATCTGGGTTCTTTCCAGTTTCTAGCTATTATAAATAAGGCTGCTAGGAACATGGTTGAACATGTGTCCTTGTTAGATGTTGGAACTTCTTTTGGGTATATGCCCAGAAGTGGTGTAGTTGGGTCCTCAGGTAGTACTATGTCTAAATTTCTCAGGAAACCCAAGACTGATTTCCAGAGTGGTTGTACCTGTTTACAATCTTACCAACAGTGGAGGAGTGTTCCTCTTTGTCCATATCCTCACCAGCATCTCCTTAAACCTGAGTTTTTGATCTTGGCCATTCTGACTGGTGTGAGGTGTAATCTCAGGGTTGTTTTGATTTACATTCCCCTGATGACTAGGGATGTCGAGCATTTCTTTAGGTGCTTCTCAACCATTCGATAATCCTCAGTTTTGAATCTTTGCTTAGTTCTGTTCCTCATTTTTAATAGAATTATTTGATTCTTTAGAGTCTAACTTCTTGAGTTCTTTGTACATATTAGATACTAAACCTCTATAAGATGTAGGATTGGTAATGATCTTCACCCAATCTGTTGGTTGCTTTTTTGTCCTTTGGTCAATGTCCTTTTCCTTACAGAAGGTTTGCGATTTTATGAGGTTCTATTTGTTGATTCTTTTAGAGCATAAGCCATTCGTGTTTTGTTCATGAAATTTTCCCCTGTGCCTATGAGTTCTAAGCTTTTCCCCACTTTCTGTTCTATTTGTTTAACTGTACCTTGTTTTATGTGGAGGTATTTGATCTACTTGGACTTGAGCAGTGTACAAAAAGAAAAGAATGGATTGATTTGCATTCTTCCCCATGATGACTACCACTTATACCAGTACCATTTGTTAAAGAGGCTGTCCTCTTTTCATTGAATTTCTTTAGCTCCTTTGCCAAAGATCAAATGGCCATAGTTGTGTGGGTTCATATCCGAGTCTTTTATTCCATTTTATACCATTGATCTACCTGCCTGTCTCTGTGCAAACACCATGCAGTGTTTATCACAATTGATCTGAAATACAGCTTGAGGTTAGGGATAGTGCTTCCCCTGAAAGTTCTTTTATTGTTGACAATAGTTTTTGATATTCTGGGTGTCTTATTATTCCAAATGAATTTTCAAATTGCTCTTTGTAACTCTGTGAAGAATTGAGTTGGAATTTTGATGGGGATTGCATTGACTCTGTACATTGTTTTTTGCCAGATGGCCATTTTTTACTATGTTGATCCTTCTAATCCACGAGCATGGGAGATCTTTCCATATTCTGGGTTGTTCTTCAATTTTCTTCTTCAAAGACTTGAAGATTTTCTCATACAGATTTTTTACTTGCTTGGTTAATGTCAAACCAAGGTATATTAGAATCTTTGCTGAGAATTATGATGAGTATTGATTCATTAATTTCTTTCTCAACCAGTTTGTTCTTTGAGTAGAGGAAGACTAATAAGTTGTTTGAGTTAATTTTATATCTAGCCACTTTGCTAAAGATGTTTTCAGCTGTAGATGTTTTCTGGTGGAATTTTGTGGTCACTTAAGTATCTATCATATCATCTGAAATAGTGATATTTTGACTTTTTTCTTTCTAATTTGTATCCTTTTGACCTTTTTTATTGTTGTTGTCTGATTTCTCTGGCCAGGACTTCTAGTACTATATTGAATAGATAGGTAGAGAATAGGCAGCCTTGTATAGTCCTGGATTTTAGTGGGATTGCTTCAAGTTTTTTTGCATTAAGTTTGATGCTGGATACTGGTTTGTTGTATATTGCTTTTACTATATTTAAATATAGGCCTTGAATTTCTGATCTTTCCAAGACTTTTAACATGAAGGAGTGTTAAATTTTATCAAATGCTTTCTCAGCATCTAAAGAGATGGCCATTTGGTATTTTACTTTGAATTTGTTTATATAGAGGGTAAATTTGATATATTTCCTTATATTGAGCCATCCTTGCATTCCTGTGATGATGCCTATTTGTTGATCTTGAATGGTCATTTTGATGTTCTTGGATTTGGTTGGCAAGAGTTTTTTCAAGTATTTTTGTATCAATGTTTATGAGGAAAATTGGTCTAAAGTTCTCTTTCTTTGTAGGGTCTTTGTGTGTTTTAGGAAAGTGTATAATTTTGTTATTAAAAATAAATTGGCTACTATTTCCTCTTTTTCTATGTTGTTAGAGTATTGGTATTAGGTCTTCTAAGAAGGTCTGATAGAATTCTACACTAATCTTATAATGTCCTGGGCTTTTTTTTTTTTTTTTTTTTTTTTTTTTTTTTTTTTTTTGAGATGCTTTTTCTTTTGATGATTGCTTTTATTTCTTTAGGGGTTATGTGGCTGTTTAGATGGTTTATCTAATCCTGATTTAACTTTGGTACCTTGTATCTGTCTAGAAAATTATTCATTTCCTCTAGAGTTTCAAATTTTGCTGTGGAAGGTTCTGATGATTTCTTGAGTTTCCTCAGTTTCTGTTATTATATCTCTTCTTTCAGTTTTGATTTGTTAATTTGGATACTTTCTCTGTGCCCTCTAGTTAGTCTGGCTAATGGCAAATGGTATATTCATCTTGTTGATTTTATTGAAGAACCAGCTCCTGGTTTTGTTGATTCCTTGTTTAGTTATTTTGATTCTACTTGGTTGATTTCAGCTCTGAGTTTGATTATTTCCTGCTGTCTACTCCTCTTTGGTGTATCTGCTTCTTTTCTTCTAGATCTTTAAGGTGTGCTATTACGTTGTTAGTGTATGGTCTCTGCAGTTTCTTTTTGGAGGCAGTCAGAGCTATGAGTGTTCCTCCTAGCACTGCTTTCATTATATCCTACAAGTTTGGGTATGTAGTGTTTTCATTTTCATTAAATTCTAAAATATCTTTGATTTTATTTTTTATTTCTTCCTTGTCCAAGCTACCGTTGAATAGAGCATTGTTTATCTTCCATGTGTATGTGTGATTTTTATTGTTTTTGTTGTTATTTAAGACCATTCTTATTCCATGGTGATCTTATAGGATTCATGGAATTCTTTTGATGTTCTTGTATCTTTTGAGGCCTGTTTTGTGACCAACTATATAGTTAAATTTAGAGAAGGTGTCTTGAAGTGCTGAGAAGGAGATAGATTCTTTTGTTTTAGGTTGAAACATTCTATAGGTGTCTGTGCAGTCCCATTGGTTCCTAACTTTTGTTAGTTTCATTGTGTCTCTGTTCAGTTTCTGTTTCCATGATCTGTCCATTGATGAGAGTGAGGTGTTGAAGTCTCCCACTATTATTGTGTGTGGTTCAATATGCCCTTTAAGATTTAGTAGAGTTTCCTTCATTTATGTAGGTACCTTTGTATTTGGAGCATAGATGTTCAGGATTGAGATTTCATGTTAGATTCTTGCACTTGCTGCTTGCCATCTTCTTATTGGTGATGATAGTTGATCTTGTTGTCTCTTACTGGAGCCTATCTCTCCTGTGGATCTATGTGCCTATGGTTTCCAGAGGATGATTGTTTCTGGGTGTTCAGCACTTTGTGTAGGCTGTGAGTTCTGATGGCAATGCTTCGTCCTGATGCAACCTGTGGCTCTACCAGGTGTATAGCAAAATGTGGTCCTGATGAAACTGAGTCGTTTATGACCTTGGACAGGAATTGTGGGCTCACAGGCAGCACCCCCCCCACCTATGCCTTGACAGTTCTGGGTGGCCTCTTCTGAGATAGACAGTGGTGAAAGAATCTGAACTCACCCCTGTATTCAGGAGTGAGAGCCCTCCTGCAGCTCTTCCAAATGTCCAGCAAACTCCTGCTGGGGCTGCCAATCCTAATGAAATGGGGCCGAGTCTGGCCTTGGGCTGAAAGTGTCTGTTCAATTTTTAAAACATAAATCAAGATTCAGATCAGGTAAATAATTACCTGAAATGACTTAATAGGCTATGCTAGATTTTGATCTTGAGTTTGACTTCAGTGAAATGTGATCTTCTTACATGTTTCTTATTTTCCTTCTGTTTTTTAGAGTTGCCTCCTTTTCTAGATTCTGTTCTCAGAGGCCGTCTTTTCTTATAGCCAAAGCTAGCTGCAAACCCAAACCCTCCACTATCAGATTTCTATGTGCAGGCAGTAGAAGACTGTACCATCATGCACAATATCTTTTGCTTTTTACATTGACTTTGCAAAACTTTCTTCTGATGCTACACTTTTAAGATTAATTATATAATTATATTTAATGAGTTAAAACACAGAAAATCACAAAGATGACCAACTACCCTCTATAATCATGTTTCTCTGAGAGATGACTCTAACATTTTAGGGTTCATTGGATAACATGTACTTACTGCTTTCTTTTCATTCATATCAATCTTGTTAACACATACTTATATCCTCTCTCTTACTCTTTCACACACACACACACACACACACACACACACACACACACACACACATACACACACACAGCACCTGATCTAGACTTCTTACTAGAAATTTTTGGATGTTGAACTTCTACCTCTGTCAGCAGTAGTTTTTGTTCCTTTGTTTATTAGTTTATAAGGCATCATGAAGACACATACCATTGATAAACTCAGACTCCAGTGAGATTGAGGATAACTACATGCAGGGGAGAAAAACTAGTGGTAAAAATTTGACTGACAGTAGACCGATTTACAAGAGCAGAGTGTACACTTTTAGGAGATTGAGGATACAAATAACTCACAGTGAGTAAAGAGGGATTTGATGTTTGACCTTCAAAACACATGCTGACATTTGGTCATTGGTGTGGTAGTGAGACCCTCAGGAGATGATTGGGTGAATAAAATAAGCAAGCTTATAAAGGGACCAGAGAAATTTCTGTACATCTTACTTGCTTTGATATCTTTCATGTGACACCTCATATTTAGCCCCTCTGAAAGATGCTTGGCTCAAGGTGCCATCCAGGAATCAGAGACTTCTCATTCTGCAGGCATGGCTGCTGGTAGTATTATGACTAAAATAAATAATGTCTGACAGATGAATTTTTTTTTTTGCAGAATTTGGAAAATAAAGGTGCATACACCATACCATTAACTCATACCCAGTGTGTTAATGGGTAACTGTTTTAAGTTCCAAAAAGTCTGATTGTGTAATTACACATTTATTGGAAATAATGGCAGTTATAGTGATACCTGCACAAATTAAAACTAACAATGCTCCCACATATGTATCCAATAATATGAAGCAATTCTTCGCATATTACAATATAACGCATGTTACTGGTAAACTATACAATCCCTCAGAACAAGCTATTATAGAAAGAGCCAATTGTTCCTCAAAAGAGATGCTTATTAAACAAAAAGGGAGAGTAAAAATCACCAGAGAAAGACCAAATAATGCTTTGTTAACTCTTAATTTTCTTACTGTTGGTGAAAGAAAGAACAATAGCAGCTATGAGACATAAGACTATAAAAACAAACAAACAAACAAAAAACAGAGAAACTAAGCCAACTATTATACCTTAAGGATGTGCTGACATGAAAATGGAAACCTGCAATAGTTTTCAGATGGGGATGAGGGTCTTCTTACATATCTACAGGAAATGGAAAATATAGATAACAACAAAACTTATAAAGATTAGATCTGACCTGGGAAAACTTTCTGTCAACTGAGATATGAATGCCTTCACAAAGCAAACAGCCCAAGTGATTCATTTTCAAGGACTTTCTCCATTATTAATTTCTCAAAAATATTCATGCAAATCAACTTCAAAAGACCTAACTCAAATGACTGATCACACAAAAGCTAGACAGACAACACATAGACTGGATAGACAACGTATAGACTCGACAGACATTATATAGACTGGACAGATAACATTCAGACTGTGTAACATAGAAACCTGATGAAAAAAATGTTACAGCTAGTCTTTTAAAAAACAACTATTTTTTTCTCTTTGGACCACAAACAAGACTTTTTTTGCCCCAATTCATCAGGAAGTAATTATATAAGAAGAGTGTCTTCATAATCCCTTAAGGCAGGTTGGATGGTTTTGGTCATTTGATATGTTATGATTGTTAGCATCTTAGGGGGTAGGATGTTTTTCTTAACTGTTGTATAGTGATCAAAATTTAAGGTTGTTTGCTTAATTACTTTATATTTATAGAAGTTTAAGGTTGTTTCGTAAGGGTATTGTTTAATTATCATGTAAATAAGCTGTTTGTTTAAGATGGGATGCAAAGTTCGAATTTTGTGGTTCTCATAGTTGTTTCTATTGTGTGTAAATTGATAATGTTAGGGAAAAAGACAATTTTTTTAAACAGGAAGGGGAATATAAAGTGGAAATTTTTGGATTCTTTGTTGACTCAGTTGTGTCATGTGATGATTTCCTGGAAAATGTCTTATGAAAGAATTTATTTTTCTGATGAAGACACACCAGAGGATGTTTTTATGAGAATGGCCATATTTTATTTTCTTTAGGAAGCAGCCTGAAAAGGGGGCATGTAATGTTTTGCTAGAGCAGATGTTGCAGTAAATTTTAAAAATAAAAAAGGCTCATCTCTTAATGGGCACCCACGGTCTTCCTCTGTGTATGCCGCTCTGGTGTGATTCCGTGCGGACTCTTGTCACTTGATCCGCAAGCTGTCCCCCTCTACATGGTCTCCTGCCCAGAAGGTTCACTTTGCCTGCCCTACTTCCTCCATCCTGGGTGGAATTCCCATCCTGGTTTCTTTTTTTCTCCATCACCTGTCACAAACATCACTTCAAAGCCTGGTAACTTTTCAACTGGGGTTATATAATAGATTCTCAATTCACAAACCCTCTACACAAAGATTAAATCCAATAGACAAAGATAGAAACTGCCCTTCCATATGAGATAAAGACCTATAGAATTTCTTTAAATATTTATATCTACCTATGTCCAATTATAGCCACCAGGATCTAAGTCTGCTTTTCCCGGTTACATCTTGATTTATTTTTTCTCAATCTCAACCTCTTCCATTTTTCTACCTTTTTTCTGCCTATCTCTTCACTGTCCAATCATATATCAACTTAACATAAATCTACAAGCCGATCCTTCAGTGAACACGCCGTGCCTGGAAAGAGTATAAATATAACCTAACAGACAGTAAATGAAGCTGTGTGATATTAGTAAGCTTTACCATTCCCTGCTGGTCATTGTTGGGCTTTGCTTATGCTGGTCTTTGTTGATGACATTTTGTGGTATTTATTTGCTTTGTCACTCTTTGCTGGTCATTGTTTGTCATGATTTCATAGAGAGAAATTCACCAAAAAACATTTGGTCATATTTCAGTGGCTTCTTGCCACTTCTTTAGACTTGGGCAGATTGGCAGAGCCTCATAGTTTCTTCTGGATTAATCTGCCATTTTTGATTTGTAAATATATCAGGTTGCATATGCTGATTCATGAGAACTGAACTTCTGAAATCTTGACCATTCAGATTGGAAATGCTCTAAAGAACTACCTTTAAACAGGTCCACATCCTCCTTTGCTCTATCCACCTTTCCTTTCCACTACCTCTGGTGGGTGGTGGGCTAAAAGGAAGGTTAAAGCATTAAAAAAAAAAAAACCTTATTCAAAGTAGGCTTTGAAAAATGTAACCCTACACATGACCTTTCTCAATACATTGATTGTAGATGTTTTTTTCAGTCTCCAGACGATGAAAGAATACATTTCAGCTCTTTATAAGTTACTTACTCTGTGGAATCTCTTAAGGCAGCAGGAGTAGACATGACAAGGGATTACAACTCTTTTTAAAAAAGAACAACATGAGGATAGCAACAGGACTTAGTGAGGAAAGCTCTGGCTGCCACTTATGACAGCCTGCCTTTGTACCTAGGGATCCACTGCCTCCTGCAGGTTAGCCTCTGACCTCACTGGTGTGAATATTCATTTTTAAAATAAAAACCCCAATGTTTCAGGAAACTGCAAAACAAAATCAAAGAGCTTTGAGTTTCTAGTTTCTCTGTCTGACATGCCAGAGCTCTAGAATTTTCTTTGCTTATTAACTGGTACCATCCCTGGTAACAAAGGAAGAGGAGACATGTCTACAAGTCAGTGCTCTCCGTTCAGACAATTGGTGAGGCAGAAAGATTTATACTGATTTGATTCTCCTCAGTTACCTTTCATTCCAAACTGTTCTCCTGCAAAGCAACATATTTTGGATGGTATTTTCTGCATCTTTTAAAATTGCATTGGGAGAGGATGACTAAACACAAATGTGGTGGGCAATTTAAAGCAAAGTTTATTGTCTAAATTAATTACACTTTTCTTCATTTCATTGTGTGTGTGTGTGTGTGTGTGTGTGTGTGTGTGTGTTTATGACAGGCAAGCAGGTCAGAGGATTGCAGGAGGATGTTCTATCTATTATGTGGATCCCATGGATTGAACTAAAGTTATCAGGTTTGGCAGCAAGTGCTTGTCTTTACTGGACCATTCACCAGCCAGGCATTAGCATTTTAAAAGAGGAAGGAGGAATGAAGGAAGAAAACAAGTAGGATCTCTATCAGAGCTCAGGATTTAAATTTGTAATTGGTGAATTATCAGAAGAAATGAAACCATCCTTTGAGAACAAAGTTTAACCAGACTAATGGTTTCAAGGTGAATGAAGTAGATGGTCATTTTCCTGCATGTTTTTAAAAGAAACTTCTTTTGGGTCTTTAAAGCACAAGTTCTAAGTGACAGAAAACATGAATGTACCTTATAGGGGGTGTAAGAAATAGTAAAAATTTGTCTTAAGGGAACATTCAGGTGCTTCCACAGAATTCTCTAGAATGAAGAACAAGAATTCCGAGCAGTACTGAGCTGCCTCGGCAGACACCCTAAAGGAGACATTTTAGGTTTGTGTCCTTGAAAAGGACAGTTGCAGTGCTCGCTGGGGCTGATGACATCATTTGGGCTGAATTTGCAGTTTTTAAAGCAGAGTCATAAGAAATCTTAGTAAACTGTGGCTAGTGTTCAATCAAAGAGGGGATCTTCATTTCAAGAGAGGAACTAATTTAGTTTGTGAATGTCTGTCACTACTGCATGAAAGTCAGTGTGCCAAAGCAAAAGAGTAAGTAACATATCCAGGATGGTAAAAGGAAATAAATAAATAAATAAGACTATAGACTGGATATTCCCATTCCTTGTACACTGTAGCTGTTTTATAATTCAGATAATGAGGCAATCAAGGAACAAGAAAATAGGGACTCAGTGGATGGTGTAGTCCCCATAAATGATGGGACCTTGTGGAAAAGGTAATGAGATTGCCCTCTTTTGTAGCTACCCAAGGAGACTGCAGACAAACAACCTCTTTGATCAGGGAATATCTATGTAAAAATAGTGTGACTCTGAGCTTTCTCATAGGTCTATGAAGGGCTCTGGAAGGCCAGAGCATGACAAACATGTTACCAACAGGTTTTGCCCCCTCTCTCTCCCCTAAACAATTATATTACAATCCTAAAGCTAGCCAGAAGGTCTATTCTTTTATTTGGCCCTTTTTATGCCTGACTCATTCCTGAGACTGGTCAGCAAGATCCAACTACCAAAACATCAGCTTTCAACAATCAAATTTTATTATTTTGACTAACCTAATTAAAATACTCAATCAGAATTTACCAACATGTCCTAACTCACTTTAATATAGAGCACCCCCTTTTCCTCTTAAAATGAACATATGCCAAGCTATTTCATGCTGTTTCTGTGCATATTCAGATTCAGTCCCTTCTCTCTTTGCCATGCTTAATAAAGGACCTCTGTAGATTTGGTTTGTGGGGCACGCCCCACATCCTGCCGGCAGGAACAATGTGCGACAACAAGATTCTTCTGTGAACAACCTTTATTGTATAGCACTCTGAGCAGGGGACCACATGGAAGGAAAATGCACTGTTTAAATATGCCCAGGAGACTCGTGTCACTACCTGATTGGTGCGCCCTCCAGTAACTCATTAGCATGCCCCGAGAGCGGGCTGTGATGTCTGTGGTACATGTGCACTACATCTCTCGGGCTGGGCAACAGCTCTGTTTGCTGAGTCATCGACGGGAAGCCGGGCGCCATCTTTGGGTGTAGCACAAATGGCTCTCAACAGGTTTGTGCTTTGGAATTAGTGTTTGGGTGTGGTCTGTGCTTAATCTGAGCTCTAGAGGGGAGTGGTTTGTAGGGCAAGGGTCCCTTCACTCAGTGGAGGGCCAGGCTCTGTGAGTGCATCCCTGAGCATGCAGGCTGGGGTTTTGCCATGATATAGAGTATGGGGTTGTCTAGATTTTTTACATTTATTTGGATAATTAAGAAGATCCTGGGAGTCAATAAGAATGGGAGAAGAAGTCATACACTTTTTTCTTTTAGGCAATTTCTCCCATGTGTTAAAGGTGCAGTTTAGTTTTGTCTTTATGGAGAATTCTAAATTATTTTTAGTTTTCTCCTTAGTTCTCTCAATTTCTTTTAAAGTCAGCCTTAAGGGATTTATTTACTCACAACAAAACACAGAAAAATGAAAGAAAAACAAAACACTGCTTATAGTGAGGTTTAAGTTTGAAGCCAGTTCTTCTAGCTCTTTTAAAGGCTTAGCTTTTATGCTTCTAAATCCATAAATGCTGAATGTCAGAATTTTAATGTAGAATTGACCTTGGGTCTGATTTGCAATTGGCTGTCACCTCCACAGTGACAACTGAAATGGAGCCCATGGCATGAGACAACTAAATGATTGGATTCACCTGATAAACCATGATTAAGAAGATGAGAAAGGAAACAGAAAAACACTTCTAAAAAGAAAACCTATTCACTTTCCTCCACCGGAAGCGTTTTCAGCATTGAGTTGGACCTGTTTAGAAAGGGACAACAGTGGTCGTTACTCATATGAGTAGGGCCCACTGTTCTGCTATTTAATGAGTCTTGAGAATATTTCAGGAGGAGGTTGTTCTGAACATGTCTATCTTGCATATGCTTGTGTGCACTGCTTTCAGTCTATAAAGCTCTACTTCTTACAATCACTCATCCTTGAAAGACAATTTAGGCCCACATCTGGGAAACATTTGGAGTGTTATTTCTTTCTTTGGAGTCTTTTGGCTTAGCATCAACCTGGCTGTGAACAATCCCTCAAAGACAAAAAAATATATAAAGGCCTTGTTGTTGGTGTGAATATTCTATTTATTTGCACTGAAGAAAGGCTTTGTGGGGAAGATTAATTCCAGAAATGACCAACAGACAGTGAAATATGAAGTATACTAAAACCAATACTTATACATTTATATGTTATAATTTAATCATGTATTCATTGAATTTCAGGTAAAACTAAAGTAAGGCAAATATTTAGATATTACATATACAGTTGCATCTGAACCATTAACAGCAAATTGCTTGCACTAGAATAAATGCGCATTTCTTTTGCTTTTATTATTAAACTTCATACTGTTTTAAACAGTGGATGATTTAGATTTGGACTCTCTTTGTATCTTTATTGAGGTGTAATTGACATGGTGTTTATGCTATATAAAATATTCTATTCTTATATATTGTGAAAGCACTGTCACAACCAAAGTAATTAGCAGTTTTATTGCTGCATGGTTTTATTAAGAAAGTCTCAGATCTCCAACAAGTGTCAACTGTACCATGAAAAGTAATATTAGATATGATTACAATGCTGGAAAGTCCAGGATTTATCATCCTGTCTGACCACTGAGATTTTGTGGGACTTGATTAGTTCATTCATTTTTCCCTAACTCTCTAACCCTAGTAGCTTCCATTCTACTCCATGATGTTATGAGTTCCACTTCTGAAGACTTTGAATGTGAGATTATGCAGTGTGATCTTATTGTGTCTGGCTATTTCAATATGATAAAGTCAGCATTTGTCCATGTTACTGAAAATGACTGGATTTCTTTTAAGGCTGAATAATGTTCTTATATGTGTCTATAGATAGGTCACATTTTCTTTTTCATTTATATTTATATAGCCATTGAATAATGTAGTAAGGAAGATAGAAATATGGGTGTGCCTTGAAAATGCTTCATTTTCTTTGTATGTGTGGCCAGAAATGAAATACCTGAAGCAGATCACAGCTCTATTTTCACTTCTTTGAAGAATCTGCAGACTTTTTTATGTGATAGCTCTACCAAGTTATATTCTGTTGGACATTCTTCAAGAATTACCTTCCCCTCTTCTCCCTCTCTCCATTCTTTTCCTTTTCCTTTACTTGTGTGGGTGGAAGGGGCAATAGACAAGCTCAGAGTTGACTGTTGGATGATATTTGATCACATTGTGAGCCCTAAGATTTTATTGCTTACTGGAAAACTTTTTCTAGTTGTGATGTGATTCAGCCATAGCACACACCTTTAATTCAAAAGCTTTCTGGTATTCTAAATGGGATTAAATAAAATCAGCCATGAGTCAAGAGATGGAGCAAGCAACCAGCTGACAGTGAATGAACATAAGAGAAAAAGCATAGTGAGTAATAGGAAGTCAGGAGGATGGATAGAGAGAGGAAAAGGAAATAGAAGGAAGGCACACTGAGTTTGAAGGTCTTTTTGAGAAGGCAGCATGGAGACCTTCCTTTGAGCTGAGGAGGAAAGTCAGCTGGCTGCTTTCTCTGCCTCTAAGAGCTCAGAGGTTTTCACCCCAGCATCTGTCTCCTGAGTCTTCACTGATAAATTCAAACGCTTTAGGATTTGTTTTTGACAGACAACTCATAATAATTGAGTCTGATTTGATCTGTACTCCCCTTGTGGTTGGTGAAGCAGAGTGCTTATGTGTTTTTATATATACCTATTGGGTGATGGTATGTCCATTTTGAGAACAATCTGTTCAATTATCCTTCAGATGTTTTAATTAATTCTAAATTTATAAAAATAATCAGAATTACTTTTCACTCTTTTTGTTCATTTCCTATACATTTAATTATGGAATATATATATATATATATATTCCATTTCTAAGGCTGTTTCTTCACTTTATTATTTTCAATATGGATGCTTTTTTAGTTTGATAAAATCCAGTTTGTTTCTATTACTTTTATTTCCTGTGATTTGAAAGCAGATAGAAATATCATTGTCCAGACCAATGTCAATAAGCTTTTCTCTATTTTTTTCTATTTACTTTGATAGTTTACTACAAAGGACATGATTTTAATTATGCATTTGAATGATTTTTGTTCATAGTATGAAGTAAGGCTCCAGGTTCCAGCTCTACCTATATCTATCATTCTTATTCAAGAGACATGTGTTCCTCTTATGTATTCTTTACACTGTTGTTGAGGACCAATTGACAACGGATGCACAAATCTATTCCTGTAATACAATCCCTCCATTGTTTTTGTACAATTCTGTTCAGACTGGCTCACTTTTATAATACATTCTGTGATAAGGTATTTTGCTGACTCTAGCGTTGTTTTGTTATTCAAATTGTTTTGTGTAGTTCAAACACTTTATGGTTCCACATAAATTTTATGATTGACATTATTTTTACATGTCCGAAAACATCCCTGGACATTTGGTAAGTATTGTGAACATGTTAGTCCATTTGGTTAAATAAGGGTTTTAGGACTTTCAATTCTCCCAAGCCATGCACATGTATTTACATTAGTTTCTGTTTTTCAATTTCCTTTTTCAGTTTCTCAGTTTCTGCATACAGCTTTTTTATATGCACAGATTACTTAATTCCTATGTATTGCATTGTAACTCTTATAGTTTGTTGGGCAATAAATTTTGGCCTGGTACTAGACTGAGTCTAGAGCCTGAGACCAATGGGATCACCATGGGATAAAAATTTACTAGGTTATAAGTTTTCTTATAGCTTTATTGCAAATTTATGTATCTATTATCTCTCTGTGCATTGCACATCTGGACTTAGGAAGCTTGTGATGGACACATTAACTCCTACACTCTTGGAATCATTTATTATTATTTGTTTACATTTTAAAAATGTGAGCTTATAATTATATTTTTCCATTCCCTTTCTTGCCTTCAGACCCTCCTCTACAACTTTTCTTGTTCTCATTTACATTCATGTTCTATTGTTTTTCATTAATTGCTATTGTATGAGTGTATGTAAGTATACATAGGTATATATTACTAAATATAACCAGTTCAATTCATATAGTACAACTTATATGTATGCTTTAGGTTTGATTATTTGGATTTCTTACCACAAAGAAATGATCAAGGGGAACACAGATACATTCATCTTGTTTTGAGCATTGTGATATATATACTGAAACAAAGGCTGCCTCATAAATAAATACAAGTTTTATGTATCAGTCAAAAAAACACATTGTACAAAAGTCAACAATGGACCTAGGATATAGTTTTCTGACCCTTTGCTTTAGTATTCCTCAAATTATTTTCATTTTTTTAGTTTATTTTTATTTTAATCCTTACAAAATAGTCTTTTATGTAGTGACTATTATTCCCATTTTAGTGATGAGAAAATTTAGGTAGAAGCTTGTTAAATAACATGCTTTTACTTAGTTGATAAGTATCATAGATAGGGTTTCACTATATCTAATATTTCTGGAGATCTGTAGGAAGTGATTCTAAGAAAGAATAACAGATTCTCAACATCTTTCTTCAGTGTCTGAATAAAGCATGGGTATATGTTAGGTCATTAATATACTGGAAGGTATTGAAAATCTAAATAAGTCATCTATGGATCAAAATACTTTGGAAGTTGTGATTTTTCTTTGTATTAAAGTAAGAATATGTATGATGTACCTAGGGAATATGAAAGATTTATTGAGAGGTCACCTATTTGTACCATGCCCCTTGGGTGTATCTGCATTAGTCGGGATTTCCATTGCTGAGACAAATGTCTGAAAAGATTAACTGGAGAAGGAATGGTTTACTTGAAGCTGTGGTTGACTGAGTCAATCTCTTTTTGCCTATGACAAGGTAAAAATATGGAAGAAAAGAATGGTGGAGAAAAACTGTCATCCCAGCTAAGAGACAAAGAGGAGTATTAGAAAGGGATCAGAGGCAAGAAACAATTCACAGGCATGCTTTTTCCACCATCTCAAAGGTCCCATTAAATTATGAATCAATCAAAGAATTAGTTCTCAGGACTTCCAAGATCTTATCACTTTAAATCCCATTGTTCATTAAACCTTTAAGGCATATCTCAGCATATTTTGTGGTCTGGCTACAATTATTAACAGCAGTCAGTTTCAATTTTAATGGTGTCTCATATTGGCTAATATATTCTATGATATTTGCTTCCATGGAACTTGAGAGATGACTCTGTACCTGCAAGGCATGCTTGCTAACATGACGTCTTCTTGCTTCCATCCGACTACTACTTTTTAGAAACTCCTATCCACAGCATTAAGATTTCAAGAAACTTTAGCATTTGTTTATTTTCTCCAGAAAACAATTTAAACAATGTAAAATTACTTAACTTCTCAACTCATAGCTTCTAATGAAACTCTTCTTCCTTGTCAAGAGTGACATTGCTATCACAATGATATACATATATGTGATCATTCTGATCACATATGATTAATCTTTTCAAATTGATAGGATATAGAATCATCTGGGAGAAAGACAGCCTCTGGTTATGCCTCTGAGGGATTATCTAGATTAAATTAATTGGGGTGAAAAGACCCACAATAACTTGTGGAGCAGGTACAGAAGGGTTGGTGTCCTGGACGAGATTAAGGAGGAGGACAGTTGAGCACCTCCAGCATCGCTTTCTTTTCTGCCTCTTGATTGTGGATGCAGTGCAAGCAGCTCTTGAGCTTCTGTTGTTGTATCATTCAGACCTTCACTGTGACCAAAATAAACCCCATCTTTCTTAAGTTGCTTTTGTCAGGAAGGGAACTTGGTCATGCTCCTGGAAAAGTAATGTTACAGCTTTCAACTAAGTTTCATGAACTGGAAGTCCCACAATTAAGACAATATTAAAGGCCTTCTAAGTAGACTGATTAAGAACTTCTAAGTGTCTTTTAAAATATTAAGGCAGTAAACTTTGTCACAGTAAGAGTAATCTCAGCATTACCTTATGAAAACAATTGCATTGATGCTCTTCTCAGGGAGTTAGCACTTTGGTAATATTTCATTATTTTATCCACTTTTCTTACCTATTTCTGAAGATCAATCAGAATCAAGAGGTTTCTTGGGATCAGAGTTTTCTCTGTTTTAAAATTTAGATGTAGACTATCTAGGAGTTGAGTTCTCTTCTTGATCCCAAAGTGAATGTTTTAGCAGTTCTGATGCCAAATGTGTGTTTCTATAACTGTTTAAATTTTAGTAATGTTCTATCAGATGATACTTAAAATTTGATAATATTCTTTAACAGTAGATATTTCAGTTAACTACTCATGGAAATGGAGGTACTGGCAGTTGTGAATTTCCTGATGTGGGTACTAAGAATCAAACCCTAGGCCTATGTAAGAGCAATAAATGATCTTACCCAGTGAACCATCTTCCAAGCTCCTGGGTCTTAATTTATAGAAGAATCATAAATACATCTTATTGAAAGTAATCCATAAAGTAGTGGGCAGCTTGAGTAGAGAAAGATCTGAAGTATAATTTGGGTCAATTCTGGTCACAATTCACTTTACTTTTCAGGGGAAAAAGCCAAATATCAGAAATGATCTTATTTTATAAAGTAACAATGTGTGAAAACTTATTGTTCTTTTTGCTGTATTTTTTATTGTGCTTTGGGACTTGGTTTACTCCGCTATAAAAATTTTAATAGAGTATTTCTTGCTTTTTCTTGGGAAGCTAACAAAAATATGACACTTTAGGGGTTATTTGATGGAAAGTAGAGGAAGTCTTTAAAATTTTCTGAAGCAAGCTCTAGCTACTGTACTTTTAATCTAAATATAGTTTCTCTTCACTTTGTTTTTTTTTTTTTTTTTTTCCTATAAGGCAAATAGGAATCCCTCTCTATATCAGCAAAAAATTAATTAAAGACTGCTTCAAACTCTTCTCACTGTACTAATCTTGAATGCTAATCATTCTTGGAATTTATGTAGCATCTCTTCTTCAGGGAATGTCAAATGTATTTTGTTGATGATTTAATTGGTATATATGAAGTGCTCTGCTTACTTTTGCCCATTGTGCTCTATAGAAGCAATTATGCATTTGAATTCTCCAGAGCCCTATGTCCTGGGATTTCTGTTCATTGTATGCATAAGCTCTGCCAAAAATTCATGGAGGGTCTGGGGGGATGATTCAGTTGATCAAAGGATTGTTGCACATGCATGAGGACCTGAGTTTGTGTCACATGTAAAAATCTTGGGGCAACAGTGCATGCCTGTAAAACCAGCACTGGGGAGGAAGAGCTAGGAGAAATCCTTCGGTTAGCTTGGCAGCCAGGCTATTATATCAGTGAGCTCCAGGTTCAAGAAAAATCTGTCTCAAAAATAAAATAGAGAGATACCTAATACCAATTTATGGTCTCCACACATATATGCATGTGTGTACACATATAAAAATACACATATGCCAACACAAACTCACACACACAGCTGTAGAGTGTCTAGAACTCCATAGAAAGTACATCAAATTAGTTTTATTTTTATTTAAAGTACATGTAATTTTTGAACTCTTGGTGTTTGATAAAAAAGCCTTCAGAAACAACTTCCAGAATGTTTTCATTTTTAGCATTTTTTGGTGCCGTATGTAAATATTCTGTGCACAGGGCCAGAATTTTTTTTTTTAATCAAAGGAAAACCATGGTGTTGTGTGGATAATGTAAAACTGGAAACCATAGAAACTGGCAGCAACAAAACCTTCTGATTCTCATGGGAGCTGGAATCTAGATTTACATGAAGGATTCTGTATCACCAACTTCATTGTATGTCTTTTACATTTTCACATCTGGATGATAAGAAATAACGTTCAATTGGCCAAGTTTTATTGACATATTTCAGACTGTGATTCAAGATAATTTGCATTTGTATTTTATTGAATAATCAGTAGTGCTCAGAATCTTTAAAATAAATACCCTGTGGTATTCCGTTTGTGTCACCCTGCTGAAGCTATGGCTTGACTGCCTTTCTCTCACTTTGAAAATAGACTGGATTTCTGTAATGACTATTGCAGATTCAAAGGGAGCAATTGATTATTGAGGCCTTTTTACTCTTTAGGCTTACGGAATTTTGTTGATCCTCTTAAAAGTTAACTTTTCCCAATAAGTTAAACCTGATATGTACCTCATTTCTTAGTGGCATCGCTCTGCTGGGCATGTGACATAATCCAGTAGGATGAAAATGACTTAGATAATAACTGTTATATGGTACTAGAAGGGTTTGTGCTTAGATTTTATATTGTACAAAATATCAAAAACAAATTCTATCTCCTGTAGAGAAATATGCAAACAGAGATAAAAAGAAAAACTGGAAGAAGAGTATTGCAGTTAAATAATAATAATCAATATTTATTGAAATACCACTATGGTCTTAGAATCTTGCTGAATAATGTGGAAAGAATAGAGAAGTTTAGGTCATGTCTAAGGATTTGAATGAGAGGTAGTCATTTCTACTGCTTTCTTCCATGTCAGTTAATATTTGAGTGAGTTTGAATGTCTATTGTCTACTGATCACAGCCTAATTCTTGGGAGTTTTCTTATTTTTTATAAGTTTATATTATTTTAGACACCAAATAGGAAAATTTTAATTTTAATGTGGGTTGTTTTTTTCTTTTTGGTTGTGAATAATGATCAGATTTTCACACTAGCAGAACAGGGAATTTCAACATAAGATGTGGAGAATCCTAGTAGTCTGTGCCAGTTTGAATAGGAATGACTTCCATAGACTCGTGTGTTTGAATGCTTGGCCCATAATGAATGGCACTATTAGGAGCTGTTGCCTTGTTGGAATAGGTGTGACCTTTTTAGAGAAAGTGTGTCACTATGGGAGCAAGCTTTAAGTTCTCCTATGCTCAAACTAAATCCAGTCACACAGTTTTCTCCTTACTATATGTGGATCCAGGTGTAGAATTTCCAACTCCTTTTCTAACACTATTTCTACCTGGATTCTGCCATGCTTCCCACCATGATGATAATGGACTAAACCTATGAAACTCAAAGCCAGCCCTAATTAATTTTTATAGTGTCTCTAAACAGTAATAAAACTCTATGACATAACCCACGACAAGTCTGACAATTTTCAACATGGTAGAATTTGGGATCAGAAAGCTAGAAAGTGAATTCAGTTTTATAATCTCTGTAAAACCACATTAGATTATTAGTTGATGAGTTTTTCTATGACTGTAATTCAATTGTTCCTGATAATATATGATTAGCTAAGCACAGCGTGTATCTGGATGTCCTGATTGGCACTCAATTAGTAACTCTTGCTGGTCTGTAGGACTATATGATACAACATGACTCCATCAAGAGAGCTTGTGGGGAAGTAAAGCATGTTCTGAAGGAGTGCTGGGCCATGGAATGGTTCAATGAGTTAGATTATGTTAACATTTTGACCACATCTTTATAGATGGCTTCCAAATCCTAGTCAAGAATAGGAATTAAATTACAGCAAGATTCTTTCACTTCTAGATATGTATCCTTTTTTTTTTTTCTCAATAAATCTTTTTTTGAGGTACTAGTGTTTATGCTGATAACACCATGGTAAAGAGGAGGGAGATGCTTCTGGCCCGGCTATCCTGGAGCAGGAAGCTTACGGAATTCTGTGGCTCTCGCGAGCATTTTCCTAGCTTCTATGGGCTAAAATGGGGGTGCTTCTTAAAGGGCAAGAGAGAGAGAGAGAGAGAGAGAGTTGTCGTTGTCTTTCGTTCTTCCCCCTTGACCTGAATGAATATCTGAAGCTCAGCGACGCAAAGTCTAGTTTCTCAAACACGTACGTACGAGGGTGGGGTCAACGGCGTTAGAGAAGCGTGGAGGAAACGCCTCAACGAGGTTCAACTTATCGCTCCCTAACCGAGTGCGGTGGGCTTCCCGAACAAAAGTTCCGAATCCTGGCCGCTAGGTCGAGATCAGAAACTTCGCTGATCATGTAGTGCACAGGGGTGAAGAAGTGTTTCAGTACTAATATGGGTTCACTTTGTAATTGGAACTTTTGGGGGGTTGAAGAATTCAGGGGTTGCCCGAGGTTGGAGACCCAAGGTATCTGAGAGCATGCGTGTTTTGTTCTTAATTTGAGCTTGGAGGTGAGGAGAATGCTGAAAGCGTTAGAACTTTTACTTTATGAGTTAAGCTTTCCAATTGTCTCCGTTCGCTTCACTTGTGTGCATTCAAATATTTGACCCCGAAGCAAGTACTAGATGTCATTTTTTAGGAACAAAAGTGAACAGAGTAAGTAATGTAACCCTAATGGAGCTCACAGTCTAGTTGAGTTTATAATCGCTCTTAATTTTTATACTTTAATGTGTTTGAGACAGGATCTTGATGTTTGCTTCAAAATTTGACAATATTCATGTCCTAGCCTTGACTAAACCCAGATGATTTTTTTCTTATTTTATATGATAAAATAATTGCACGAATATTCTAGTACTTTAGGTACTCGGAAAGTGTATGACAAGACATCTAATTCTGAAGTGAGGCATGGAGGATGAGTAATTTTGTCAGAGGGAACATATTTGAGGAGATACAAAGAAGGCAGTGTGCTGCAGCAGCAGAGGAAGAAGATATTGAGGGATCTTTTAGGCCAAGCCTACCATTTGAAAAGCAGTGGATTCATTGCAGGTTTCATCAGAGGAAGAACCAGAGGACACACATGTCCAGGGCTCAAAACCCTCCTTGACCTTATTCCATGTATCATCAAGCTGTTATTCTGTATCTTCTATAAATAGCCTTTGGAATGGATAAACTGTTGCCTTGAATTCTGTGAGCCACTCTAGCAAACTGTCAAACCCAGTGGGAAGTGTCAGGTGGAACTTTTAATGGGCATCCCAAGCTGGGGTAGGCTAGAGACTTTGCTAACTCTAGGTCTTGTTAGAAGTGACCTGAACACCCAGCTGGTGCTTAGTTTGGAAAGAAAAAAAAAAAAAAAAAACTTCGGCCTTTGGCCTCGGAGGTTGAATGTAAACAATTTGTTAGTAAGGTGAAAGTGTCTTTCCTGGGTGTTAAGGATGCTGGAAAACAGGGTAGCACCTAAATGCTCTGTACCTGCAACCCTTTCCTAAGTGTTTTTGTTGTTGCTGTTGTGCTGCTGCTGCTGATTTTCTGCCCCAACCAGAATTCCACAATAGATTTTTGCATAGAACTGGGTGTATGCAGTGGTAAAACACTAGTCTGGCTTGAGTAACAAAGCTCTGAATTTCAGCTGTATCACTGGGGGTGAAGAAAAAGCCCTTGTGTGGTGCATACCTGTAGTTCTAGCTACACCCAGTGTAGTCTGTAACTAGTTACACCTGCTCTGGGAATGAGACTGTCAGTTCAGTTCAGAAATTGGAGACAAGCTCAGGAAACAGACTACCATCTCAAACAAACAAACAAATTGTACTGTACCTCGGTGGCTGGGGAAGGCCTAAAAATCTCTATTCTTAAAAAATGAGGCAGGAGGATCTTTAGTTCAAGGGCTATCCAAGCTGCTGAATAAACATAAGGACAGCCTGGGCTATGTGAGACACTGTCTCAAATGAACAATTTTTTAAAAATGGAGTGGCAATGGAGGTTTGAGGGCTGGTTGTGGTGTTGAAAGCCTTTAATTTCAACACTTTGGAGGCAGAGGCAGGCAGGTCTCTGAGTTCAATGCCGGTCTGCTTTAGAGACCCCAGGACAGAGATTACAGAGAAACTTGTGGGGGGTGGGGACCTGACAGATGGTTCAGCATTGGCTGCTCATCCAGAAGAATGTGGGTTTCATCCCAGCAGCCAAATGATGGCTTTATTCCAGTTCCAGGCCACATGTGGTGCACATACACACATGCAGGCAGACACACACACATACACACACAAATTAAATCATTAGGTTTAAAAACAATGAAAAGGCTGGGGCCCTAGTTGAGTGACAGTGTTTTATAATTGTGTGTAGGGCCATTCCTCAATAACCAGAAAAAATATCTAGTTCTACATTCAGTGTCTAAGGACTCTACTACTACCATTGTTTCTAATCTCCACCTTCTGAGTCATGCTTTAAGAATTTAAGACTTTAGGACTCACGTGGTCCTGTGCTTTGATCAAAGTGATTGCTTTTACTGTTTTCAAGACAGGGTCCAACCTGGCTCCAAACTTGGGGAGTCCCTCAGCCTTCTAGATGCTGGGATTACAAGTGTGAGCCACATGCTCCATGGAAGTCTTAATATGAATTATATATGAAAATGTATCAATGTTAAGTTTTCTGATTTTGATAATTATGGGGATCATGTAAACTGCATTTGGAAATACTCTAAAGCATCACGAGTATGAAATGTGCAAGGTAAATAAAATTTTAATTCAATCTGAAAAAAAAAAAGAGGAGGGAGATGTATTATAATGAAAAGAAGTTGATGATATTAAATAAATCAACACATAAAATAATGAATGTCCCAGGTTTTCTCTGACTTACACATGTGTGATATGACATGCACACACCCTTCATTTACCCATCAAAAATCAATAAGAAACAAAGTTAAAAAAAAATTCTAGAGTCAAATAAAAGCATGAACACAAGATATCAGAGCCAATAGAATTCAATGAAACACTTTCAAAAGGGAACTTCATAGCTATAGGCAGGGGCATTGAAAAGTCAGGGAGTTTGAATAAATAACTTAATGAAACACCTCAGGATGTTGTGAAAACTAGGAAAAGTTTAAAGACAAGTAAGTAGATGGAAAAAATGATAGGTAAAGACAGAAGTCATTGACATGAGAGAAGACAAAGAATCAATGAAACAAAGCAACGACTCTTTGAAAAACATAGGGATGGAAAAATACTTAGCCAGACTAACAGTAAATAGAAGGGAAAATGAAAATAGATTCATATTTTTCATTGTATAAAAACTAAGAGCCAATAAACACATGTACATGTTCAATTATCTGTCGAGGTGTTATATATTAAAACAGTGCTGAGATTCTATCCTACCCATTTCGAATGGCTATCTTAAGGAATTTATAATAATACATTTAGAAAATCATACAGGAAAGTTAGATGCTATTGGAGGGAACATAAAATAGTCTCTCCTTCATTGAAATTAGTATGAAAGCTCCCTTAAATATTAAAAATAAAGCTGTAGTATATCATACACACACACACACACACACACACACACACACACACACACACACACACACATACACACACAGCTTCTGTGTATGAACTTGAATATCTCTAAGAAAACTTTCCACAGGGATACCTAAACAATGTAATGAGCGGATCATCATATTAAGCAAAGCAAATATGGTTCATAAAGACACATGCTTTCTATTATTTGGGGATCCTAGAGTTTTCAGAGACACATAAAATCATTTATTCATATAATTGACATGAAAGATAAATTAAGGATGGATTATAAATGGGAACTAGATAATAGAGCATAAGGAGCAACAGCATAAGGAGATAATGTGGGTAAAATCCCAGCACTTATATAAAAATGTAAGCATATTGTACTCTCTAATCATTTTTACTGGATCTTCTCTATATTTACATTTCAAATGTTATCCTTCCCCACCCTACAATATTGTAGTTTTAATGTTTTTCATATTTGAATGCATTATATTATAAATGTATTATATTTGTATTATCAACTTTATTAATTTCCTTTTAAGCAATATATAATGTTTCATATTATGAGTATAGTCATGCATTTTTTGTTGGTTATTTTGGTCACTTATAATTTTTCACCACTTTAAACAGTACTTGGACATTACAGGGTTTTTTTAATATGTTCATATAATTTTAGATCCTTTTTTACCCTGATATTGTATCATACAGTCATTTTATATATACATTTTATATTTATATTTTATATTTACATCGTGACACCATGATTTATTTCATCATCTTGCGTAGAGAGAGTTCCATATTGAATCTGCAGATGGACATATATGTCAAACCCCCTGAGTCTCTGGGCTGTACAGTTTGAGAACCTTTCCTGTCTGTATATTTGTTATGCCTATATTTTAACAGATTAATTTTAAGTTCTGAAAAACCCTGATGACTAGCATAGCTGAGAAGACTGAGCCATGATTGACTGCTTTGTCTTACTTCTAGGAACGTTGCTCCATTTCCAAAGTAAGTGTATTGCAAGACCATGAGTGTGCACAGAGGACAAAGTTTCTGAACTTCCCGTCTTTTATCTTTGGTAGTTTGAAGAAGCTGTCATAATAAGGTCACAGAACAGGCTCAGCCTTATGTTAACAACTTTCTGGAGTTGAAATAGAATTCCCCCGAGAAGACTGCACAGCAGTGCTTGGCATGTGAACAAAAAAATATCAAAAGAAAGAACAGCACAGTTTTCCTGTGATGGGTACGCACTCTGCGATCAAGATTTTGGAATATTAATTATAAGGCAAAGGGAGGCCGAGTTTGAAAAAATTTACAAAACACAAGTACAGATTCTTAGTAGCTGAAATACATTAATTTCCCCACAGGTTCTATTTATTTTATAAGGCCCAAACTTTCTGACTGCCTTAAGAAAGGTTTTTACCCTCAGGTAATTCTTTGGATGGATTTCAAATGCGAGAATGTAGAACAACAGATTGGCAAATTCAGTGAGTTTTATGCTTTCCGTTCAAATGGAATGGGAGAAAGACATTGTGCCAGGAAGAATAGCCTGAGATGTCACTATTGTGGCACGGTCTTAAATTCATTACAAGAACAGGACTGTATATGACAGTACTAGCGTTGACACAATGATAGGATGGAGGAGCAAGAGGTGCTGAATAAAGAACAAAAGTAACCTACGGGGTCTTGATAATGAGGAAGACACTTTGCATGTGAATCACACAGCATGCATTAGCTTGGCAAATACTAGAATTCAAGTTTGGATTAGGTTTCTGGGGCAGACAGCATCATGTTTAAGATCTTCTATGACCTGACCCTTGTCTCACACTCCAGGCTCCTTGTCAGTAGTCCCTACCTTGAGTTTTTTCCAGTTCATTATTAGATACTTTTTATTTGAGTATTTTATTCTACTCGTTTTGATTATGAATATATTTTATTTCTTTGGATATTTTCTTTACTTACATTTCAAATATTATCCCCTTTCCTGGTTTTGCCTCTGGAATTTCCCTATCCCATCCTCCCTGCCTCTGTGAGGGTGTTTCTCCACCCACCCACTCCATCCCATATGCCCACGCTGACATTCCCCTACACTGGGGTACTGAGCCTTCACAGGGCCAAGGACCTCTCCTCTCCTTGATGCCTGATAAGGCCGTCCTATACTACATATGCTGCTGGAACCATGGGTCCCTCCATGTGTACTATTTGGTTGGTGGTTTAGTCTCTAGGAGCTTTGGGACATCTGGTTGATTGATATTGCTGTTCTTCCTGTGGGGTTGCAAATCCCTTCAGCTCCTTCAGTCCTTTCTCTAACTCCTCCATTGGGGACCCTATGGTCAGTCCAAGGGTTGTTTGAGAGCATCTGACTCTCTATTTCTCAGGCCCAGGAGGCAGCTATATCAGGCACCTGTCAGCACGCCCTTCTTGGTATCCCCAATATTGATTCAAAAATTTTAAAAGACTCCATGCTGGTGTTCTCTCTTAGGATTTCTGGACCAATCTTCTGAGGAAAGTGTCAATAGTAAATCTGAGTTGAAATACATATTGCTTCTTTGGTACATTTCCCTGCTTCTTGTTCTTTCTACAGCTCTGAAAATTCTGATTATTTGAGATATGTCAGAGTCCTTCATCAAAGGTATTTTACCAGAATTGGGAGAGGGAAGACCTTGCTATGTCATTAAGATGAAAAAGCAAGAGAAATAATTACAATAAGAGAAATACAGAGACAAAAGATAGCATTTTGGTGAATGGCTACACCCATTTTCTGTCACTGAATTACACAGAGATGTTTTTATTCTTATATTATTATTTAATGATCTCTATGCCTCTCCTTTCTGATTCTCTGTTCTTCAGAATCCTTCTGATTTTCTACCACAATCATTAAATCACCTATGACTAGAGGACATTTATTTAAAGTTTTTTCTATAATTAAGAGTCCCGCCTAACAGTTTCATTCTTGTGATTCACACAGTGTTGTGTACTTACCTCTAGTTTGTCACTTCATTTCAGTGACACAATCTTACTATATATATTTAAAACCAAAGCATTTCTGATAAGAATTATTTTTAGTCACCATTTAAGGGGAACATTTTGGTTTTATTGTTATTTAGTAGTACAATTAAATACAAATAGTGCAATACATTAGATAATTGTTTTGAATGGCTATTTTAATATTCAGATGTATATATCCTCTCCCATTTACAGTGGCTCATTTTATATGGCTGTTTTAAATCTATAATGATGTGAGGGCAGTCTGAACCAAATGAGGTCTTTGGGCTGAAAGGAGAAGTGGAAAAATGCCCCAAACCTAACCCAGAACACATTTCCAATGGATATCCACTTGTAAATGAAAAGATTTGAGTTCTACAAGGGCCTTTCACTGGGGGAACAAACTTCTTTAAAGGTATGCCCCAGGCCCTATATTAGATGGTCAACAGAAAACAGCCTGAATGACGTCTGTAGAGGTTATTTTTTTGGCTCATAATTGTTAAAGCATTATTTAATCTTACAGGTCCATTGTGTCTATATATTGTTTCTGGTTTTGTATTTGTATGGGTTTCCTGTGGACATGTTTGTATCTGAATAAATATGTTTTTCTTGTTTCTCCTTTGGTGTTCTTCCTTTATTTGCTATTCTCCTAGGTATTTTGTTTTATATTAATTTATTTTATTATTATCCCTTAGATATCTGTTTGTTTACTATCAAAGGGCAGAAAGAGGATGGACCCAAAAAATGTATGGGGAGATTGGGAGGAGGAACTAGGAGGAGTCAGGGAATAGGAAACCATAATTACCATGTACGGTATGGAAAATAATTTATTTTCAATAAGATTAAAAAGAAAAGTTAGAAAAATGTAAGCAGCATATGCAGGAATGATGGTATCCCACAAATAATTACTCAAGCTTGGTTTCCCTCTTCCTTTCAAGGCTAACTGATGAGGCTCAAGAAAAGCTGTCATAAAATGATATACTTCAGTTGGAGAGTTCACAGATGTCCTTTTCTAATGAAAGAAAACTTTAATGCTTTTATTTTTAAGAATACCTGAAATGTAAATACAGAGAATATCCAATAAAAGAAGAGGAAAAAATATTAGCAGTGACCTGAGATTATTTTATGACAGTCTGTTCAATTTAACAATAGATGTAATTATTGAGGAGTTTTTCTTTATGCTGAAATCAAGTCTGCTTCTAAAGTAATTATACTCGTTGTTTTTGTAATTCTTGTTAGTAGACATTAGGAAAAAAAAAAACCCTGCAATATCTCTTCAACATAGTATATGGATTCAATTGCACTTTCTGGACGTCACCACAACATTGAATCTTCTTAACCCTCTGGTAGCTCTTCTCAGCAATTATTCTGATATTGTCAATTTATATTCGTTTTGATACATAAAATATGTTCTGGCTAATTAAAGCTAAAATAGTATAATCTTTGTTTTTGCTTTTCATATGTGATTCAAAGAAGATAAACCCTTGACATCTTGAATGAGAAGTCAAATACATCTTCTAACTCAATAATTAGCTCCCGTTCGTGTGTGTGTTAACGCTGGTAGATTGTTAATTTTTATTAATGTTCAATTCTGAAATCTATGCCTAGGATGCTGCAATTTCATACTTATGCTCTAAAATTTTAATTATGCGTGCAAAATTCTACTTAGATGCACGAAATAATGAAAGCATGATAAAATCTATTTTGGTTTTTACATCTAGCTTCTAGGATAGTAGTTTTCTCTCTAGTTTTAGGTTCTTAAAAGTTAATATGTATGGTACCATAATTGGTTTGTATTTAAAACAAATTTAAAACTTAAAATTGTATGTTTTCAGAAAAGCATTTTAGTCTATCTGATGGTTAGTGCTAATTATCACCTTGACACAATATAGGATTATCTAGGAAGAGAATCCTGGGAGAACTAGTATTTAGCCTCAATAAAATCTACTGGCCCATGGGAATGTCTGTGGCAGTTGTCTTGAGGTGGAAATACATGCCCACTCTGGATGTCACCATTACTTAAGTAGGGCATTCTGGATGTCATTTTGAGGTGAACATCCAACTTTATCTTGAATTTGATTTTCTCATATCCACAGGAATGTAAACTAAACTATAGAGAAAATATTTTGGGCTTGATGCAGATATTATATTGATGCTACATGGATATAAAGGTAGGTATGGATAGAAACAAATGTCTTTGAGTTATGTACATCTCATACCAGAACTACACACACAAACACACCCTCCACACACACATACAGCTTTCCCCAATACTTTCTACAAGCAGCCATATCCCATGAGGTAAGTATTTAGTGACACAAAGAAACTAATACTCAAAGATGGCCCATATTCAGCCTAAGATTTTATGAAGAGCATATCAAGTGTTGATTTGAGACTATGCTATTAGTATTTTTCCTATTTATGTCTGAGGACACCAGTAAACTTCACAGAGAGACACTGTTTCCCATTTACACTGCTGTGCAAGACAATTTCTTTCCTATTTAAAGCCAGAGAAGGAAAAGACTCCAGAGAGTTAAGACAAGTGTAGTTTTAGCTAGTTTTTAACTGAATAACAAACGAACTAGAGTTACAAAAATTAGTTGAGAAGAGGCAATCTTTAATTTTGTACTTAATTAATGGGAAATATCTTACTTAAAAGGAGAATTATTCCATTCACAAGTAGCTTAAGGGAGACAAAATGAAATTTGTTTCTCAATCCTGAACAAGGTATTAGTGGCAAATTTATTTTCAGAGCAGGAGATTTAGCTGAGTCAAGGGACCTGAGAGTGTAGCCAGAAGTGAACTGCCTGGCATCTTTCAAATCAGGTGAGAATAGCAGCTTCAGACAGTGGGAAGAAACACTTCTGGCAATTTCTCAGATTCCCTCTAAGGCAATGTTAGAACTGAAGAAAATCCATCAGGAACAGATGACCTCCTTGAATCACACACAGGAACATTATGCTTTTATTGTTATCTCAGCTCCAAAATAATTTAGTAGGAAAACATATATTAAGCTTCTTTAGGATGTAAGCTTTTGTCTATTTACTGCTGTCTCAGAAAAATATAGGTACAATGCTAAGGAAAGCATTTAGTCTCTTGTTACTTTGTGATTAATATCTCCTGAATTCACCGCTCCACTTTCCAGTGTTGGGGATGAGAATTCTCATGGTATTGGGCATTGTATAAGTAATCATCATATCAAATGAGTCACAGTCCTATCTCCTAACTCTTATTTGTGGAGTAATCACTGGATAAAGTTATTAATTTGGACTGTTCTCACCTTCAAGAATGGTATAATAATAATAACATCAAAGGCTGCTATAGTGATTAAATCTGAGACTACATCTAAAGAAAGTAACATTGAATATATTGTATTGTGAATATCAAACAGATTTTAATTTAAATTTACTAGTAAGTAATGTGTCTCATATTGGATTCATACTATGTATTGAAAATTGAAGAAATGAATTAAGTTAAATTTTAATTTAAAAATACACTGAAACAATATTATAATGACTAATACAGATACAAGCACTTACAGCCAACCATCAGACTGAACCCAGGTACCCAAGGGAAGAGCTAGGGGAAGGGCTAAAGGAGCTGAAGGGGGTTGCAACCCCATTGGAATAACAATAGCTGGACCACCCAGAGCTCCCAGGATGTAATCCTCCAACCAAAGAGTTCACATGGAGGGATCCATGACTCCAGCTGTATATGTAGCAGAGGATGGCCTTATCTTGCACCAGCAGAAGAGGAAGCCCTTGGTCCTGTGAAAACCTGACGCCCCAACAAGGAAGATGCTAGAGCAGTGAAGCAGGAGTGGGGGGTGAGTGGAGGAGTACCCTCATCAAAGCAAAGGAGAGACGAGGAAGGGTGAAAACATTTAAAATGTAAATAAATAAAATAGCCAATAATAATAATAATAATAATAATAATAATAATAATAATAATAATAATAATAATAATTTCCAATATTTATTTGGGATTCCCCATCTCCAGTCCAATTTAGCACATCGTTTGTTGCTGTCCTTTTATGGCTTTAACCTTACAAAAAGTACGATATGAATAATAAAGTCTGAGAGAAATAGAAACAGTCTTCTCCAGGGAAGAACATACCAACTGGTTATCCAATACCAAATAGTCTAGAAAACATACATAATAGGAACATTATACAAATTGATAAGTTGGCACTTATTTATTTAGAATATATATCATAATATAAATATTATGTATATATAAGCATATTAACATATAATAATAGCTAATGCAAAAAAGAAAGCATAGATTTATAAAGATTAAGAAGTGTGTATTTGGGAAGGTTTGAATAGAGGAAAAAAAATAAATGAAATAATTTCTAAATATTTGTTTGAAAATGCTTTTTATGAAACTCCTAATTTCCAAATAAAGTAGAGCCATTAACTTGGCAGTGCTCTATTCTCCAAAAATATCTTTCTGAGTAATCAAAAGAATGTCAGGTTGGACAATGAGTAACTATTAGATGACTAAAAACAGGCCAAGAAAGTTTGGCTCTGGATCTCTAGCATTTTTGTTCTTTATTATTGGGAAAGTTCTAATTAGTTATTCAAACGTGGAGAATAATGGTTCCTTCTTCAGCTGGAAACTTTCCTTTGCACTCTAGACCTCTAGCGACTCCCCCTCCCCCCCAAAAAAACCAAACACTTACACTCACTGTTCACAGGGCTGTAGTGGGGCACTGTACTATAATCAAAATTTGAGAACCAGTTTGGGTTAATTCTAGGTCCACCATTCATCAGCTGGTTTACTTGGGCATATCCTTAACCTTCTATATGGCACAGCTCTTGATGGCGATGATGATACAGGGACATTTCAGAACACAGAGAGGTAATATATGTAACATGTCCACTGTTGCAGTATATATTAAAAAATAAAAACTGGTTCATCTATCTATGGGCCCTGAGGTCTCACTACTCAGCCCCGACCCTGATATGGCGTCCTGTGCACCTCTGGCGCCCGGTCCGATCTGCTACCACAGCCCAACTTGTCCATGCAACTCCCTTCCCTGGCGGTTTTCTACCGCCTGTTCTCTGCCTCTGTCCGGGGTGTTTCTCTACCCTAAAATCCCACATAAATACAACTTTACAACCAATAGCTTTTCATTCAGGTTTATATATTCAACTCTCAATCCACAAACCCTCTACACAACAAGATACAAATTGCCCTTCTATATGAGATACTAGACCTATAAAATCTTAATGTTCATAGCTATTTGACACCAATCAATATCACCTGGGTCGAGCTGGTACTTGGATACCTCCATGTTGCCACGACCTTCCCTCCATTCTCCAACTTCTGAGACCTATGTCTCTGCGCCTCCCTAGCCCAGCCCAGTCACTGGCTTTCCTTTATTTTACTAATAAAAATGTGAAGGTTCAGATGACATCACCTCTTGAGTAGGGACTGGGCAGCCCTTTCTGGGGAAGTGGAATTAACATTAAAATACACACAGCTTCAGGACATTGTACAGTCCACCATAGTTCCCAGCTTCAAAAAGCACTCAATGATTATTTGTCTACAAACAACAAAAACATGGAAATGTTTGTACTGTTCATTCATTGCCATGTCTGCAGTGTCTAGAATAATACGTGACAGGCACACAGCCCATAAAAATATATTAAATGCATCAATGTTTAACATTTGAATTTAGAACTTATGAATTGTATGTTATTGGTAGCAGTTTGTCATATATCTAGCAATTTAGTGTATTGGCCTTGGCAGAGAAAAATCAAAAACTGAACTGGACAGATGGTTAGGGTAGGTGCCAGTGCAGACATTTTCTCTGCAGTCTCATGCTTTGATTCATTGTGATTCAGTGTAGAGCAACAATGTGACTTGTAGTACAAACCAAATTCTTTTGAAAATGTAAGCATTTTCCTGATGCTAGGATAATAGATGTCAGCATAGACAAACTAGGACATATGGACATCTTTATTTAGTACTTTCAGTGCAATGACTGGATGAAAGTTTGGTTTATTCCCCAAAGCAGTTGTCTATTCAGTGGATGGCAGCTTCTGATATGGCTCTAAATATGTTTCATAGCAACTGTTTAAAACAATATTATTTTCTTACTGGAGCATTTTAAATGCAAAGTAGCCTGAGAGTCAGATAGGGTGAATGAGGTCAAGGTTAATAGCTCTACGCTGCAGAGGATAGAGAGGCAGCTGGATCTCTGCAGCAGAGGCTGATTGTGCGTAGTCACCTGGGAGGCTCGGCTCTGTTTCCTGGCTTTAGCTCTTTAGTGAGTGAGGCTCCATATCACAGCCTTTCTATGTTTGAAAAGAAATGGATGTATCTCTGGTCCTGACAACCTGAGAAACATAACTCAGAAATGTCACTTACATGTCCCCCAGTATAACTTACCCAACTCCACTGTGGTATAAGGTGTAAAACCGTGTGCAGCATACAGTACTGAACCATTCCTTAGCCCACCAGGAAATCAGTATAGGAAAGTGGGTTAATTGAGAAATAACTCATTATTATTATAGTGATGAGAGATACAATCAACTATAGATTAAAGAAACTCTTTCTGGGCATTGCCCAGAACTCTAACCAACAACCTACAAGATATTATTTTATGAGAAAAATAAAGGCATTTTAAATTCTAGCTAAGAATTCCAAAGTATTGTTTTAGAAACTAAAACTCGGGACAGATGGTTGGATAAGCAGTGATGAATTTACAAGCACAGTAGGGCAGGATTTTTGAAACTGAGTTTCTACCAGATTAGAGTTCAGTGGGAATACCGGAGGCTCAAGGCTGAGATCCAAGCCATCATCATAGTGGTACTGGGAGAGAACAAATGACTGAAGACTCGTTACATTATAGCAATGTTAAATGTACAGGAAAAAGATACACAGACTGCTGATAACCTGAAAGAGAGTAAGACTGGGATCCATGCTGGGAGAAATTTAACAAAATTCAGGGCTGTATGGCTAAAAGGAGCAGGAAGATTGCCGAAGACTAGCATGCCTGTCAACATAATTTTCTGTGACTTAATGACTCTCCCTTTCTAACCCCAGCTGATCATAGCATAGGAGAAATATTCCAGAAGTATGATAATCCACTTATTCCAGCCTTTATGCTGCCTAAACCTTTTCTCTCAGCACAAATAAATAGAATAAATGAAGTCAGAAATGGAATGTCCCCTGCTCTGAGGTCGTTGGAGAGACGACTACAATTCTAACTCTGTCTACTAGTCCTGAAGCTATTTTAGTGAGGCTGCTGCTCATGTGAGCTTATGGAGGAAGAGGAAAGGTCATTGACTCGTTGAAAATCTGGTTTGGATCTATTTTAGTGAGACTCGTGCCTACTCTGCTGAATCGTTTAAATAGATACGAAACTGTTAAAATATTTAAAATGCTCATTTTTCTGAACAGCTTTTAAAAATAGTTCATAGTCCAATGGAGGTCAAGTGCAGCAGGATGTGCAATTTTAAAGTTAGAGGGCAGCAATTAGAAAAATTACACCCATTACAGTAAGGAACAGCTGAGAGTCTTATATTTATGCAAGTTCTCTTGTCATTTGAAGAGCACATTACATAATGTCCTCATGCTCCTTTATTTGAGTCCTTCATTGTTTCTTAGCTCCCCTTCCCTTTACTCACAGGAGGGAAAAAAGAATCAAATCTTTCTTTAGCTTTAAAATTAAGGCTTTAAGAATTTGTCTTTAAGGAATTTAGTCTTTCTTAAAATTTGCCCTATGTTCTAAAGGGAATTGCATGTTTCCCTTTATTTGTGTATATATATTATAATATATAATTTGTGTACATGTGTGTGTGTGCATGTGTGTGTGTGTTAGCATGCACAAATAGTAGTGCTGTAGGTGAGCATCAGAGGACACTTTACGGGTCTCACTTCTTTTTCTTAATTATGTGTATTCCTGGGATTAAAAACAGGAAATATACTTCTAAATCTATCCTGAGTTACAAATATGCTTATAAGTGTCCTCTTAAAGTCTGGTTCACACATATGTGTAACACGCATGAATAATGAGTTGGTTTACTTTCATTTCTAACATTGGTAATAAAAGTACACTGGGGTGAGATGTGTGTTTGGCAGCTTTACCAACTGAGCCATTTTGCTGGACCAGGATGTTTTTGACTTAATGTCTCACTATGTATCCCAGGCAGCATTGAGTTTTACATCCTGTGTTTCCATAGTCTTGGGGGCTATACTAGGTTATCAACAGCTTAGCTAGGAGAGATTTTTGAAGGCAATAAGTCTAATTTACTTTTACAATATAACATAAACCTAAATATACAATTTTTGATGCAATTTGAGGGAAAAGAGCTCTTCTTCAGTCTTAACACTTTTATGTTCATGTTTATAAATATATGAAGTTATACTCCTAATCTGGCTGCCTTGCCTTTCCTTCAAATAAATTCCTTCTTGACATAATTTATTACTCAGTTTTTCACATAACTTTTATTTTCATGTCTAAAGCTTAGTCCAAAGTGTATCTACCCTAATACTTTTCCTTGTTACTACACATAAAAGTTAACCTTTAATGTAAATATACTTAAAGATATAAATTCAGACAGGTTAAAATTTTAATAAAATAGAGGCAATGATGGCTTCACCTTAAGTATTTTAAAATTGTAATTATTTATTTACCTATTGTTGTGTGTATGTGAATGTGGTGTATGTGTATATAGTGTATATATTCACATATGTATGAGTGTGTCTGTGTACGTGTTAATGGAGGACAAAGAATTGCAGGTGTCCCTCTGTACCACTTTTCTTCTACTCCTTTTAAACAGCATCTTTCCATAGACCTGAAGCAGAGCCCCCGTCCAGTTATCCCCAGCTATCCTCTCATCTTTGCCTTTTGTGGGGTATACCAAGTTGTAATTTTAATGCAAGTGCTTTTATCCACAGACACATCTTTTTAGCATATGTTTTAAGTATATTGTGGACAATTAGTGTGAATAGAAATACTGATTACTGTTGTTATCATGCTGAATAGTTTGTATGTCATCTTGACACAAACTAGAGTCTTTTGAGAGGAGCAAATCTCAACTGTGAAAATGCCTCTTTATATATTCATGCTGTGAATGAGTCTTTAAGGCATTCTCTTAACTAGTGACTAATGTGGGCAAGACAAGTAACTCCCTTGGGAATGGTGTCATAAGCAATCCCTGGGCTTACAGTCCTGAGTTCTATAATAAATCAGGCTAAGCAAGCCACAAAGGCATACCAGTAAACAGCATCTCCCCAGGGCCAATGCATCAGCTCCTGATTTTAGGTTCTTACTCTAGCTTTCTTCTTTGATGATTGGTTACCCAAGGATTATAAAGCAAAAGGAGATCAAGGGGATACAAATCGGAAAGGAAGAGATAAAAACATCACTCTTTGCCGATGACATGATAGTGTACTTGAGTGACCCCAAAAATTCCACCAGAGAACTCCTACAGCTAATAAACAAGTTCAGCAAAGTGGCCGGATACAAAATTAACTCAAACAAATCAGTAGCATTCCTACACTCAAAAAACAAACATGTGGAGAAAGAAATTGGGGAAAAGGTACCCTTCACAATAGCTACAAAAGCTATGAAATACCTTGGTGTGACTCTAACCAAGGAAGTGAAGGACCTGTATGACAAGAACTTAAAACCTCTGAAGAAAGAAATTGAGGAGGATCTCAGAAAATGGAAAGATCTCCCATGCTCATGGATTGGAAAGATCAACATCTTAAAAATGGCCATCCTACCAAAAGCAATCTACAGATTCAATGCAATCCCCATCAAAATTTCAACCCAGTTCTTCATGGAATTGGAAAGATCAATGTGCAATTTCATCTGGAATAACAAAAGACATAGAATAGCAAAAACCATCCTCAACAACAAAAAAACATCAGCGGGAATCACTATCCCTGACCTCAAGCTATATTACAAGGCAATTGTGCTGAAAACTGCATGGTACTGGTACAGAAATAGGCAAGTGGATCAATGGAATAGAATAGAAGATTCAGAAATGAGCCCTCATGTATATGGTCACCTGATTTTTGACAAAGGAGCAGTAAACATTCAATGGAAAAAGGACAGCCTATTCAACAAATGGTGCTGGTCCAACTGGCACTCAACATGCAAAAGAATGAAAATAGACCCGTTCTTATCTCCTTGTACAAAGCTCAAGTGTAAGTGGATTAAAGATCTCCACATTAAACCTGATACACTGGAATTATTAGATGAGAAAGTAGAGAAAACCTTAGAACACATAGGCACAGGAGAAAATTTCCTAAACAAAACACCAATGGCTCAAGCTCTAAGGTCAAAGATTAACAAATGGGACTTAATGAGATTGCAAAGTTTCTGTAAGGCTAAGGACATCCTCAAGAAAACAAAACGGCAACCAACAGAATGGCAAAAGATCTTTACCAACACCACATCAGATAGAGGCCTAATATCTAAGGTGTACAAGGAACTCAAAAAGCTAGACACCAGAGAATCAAATAACCCTATTAAAAAATGGGGTACAGAGCTAAACAAATCTTTTTCAGTTGAGGAACTCCGAATGGCCGAAAAACATCTGAGGAAGTGCTCGACATCCTTAGCCATCAGGGAAATGCAAATCAAAACAACCCTAAGATTCCACCTCACTCCAGTCAGATTTGCCAAGATCCAAAACTCAGATGACAGCAGATGCTGGCGAGGCTGCGGAGAAATAGGAACACTTCTCCACTGTTGGTGGGGTTGCAAGCTAATACAACCACTCTGGAAATCGGTCTGGCGATACCTCAGAAAATTGGATATAGTACTACCTGAAGACCCAGCTATTCCACTTCTGGGCATATACCCCAGAGACACTTTAATACACAACAAAGATATATGCACCACAATGTTCATAGCGGCTCTATTTATAATAGCCAGAAGCTGGAAGGAACCCAGATGTCCTTCAGAAGACGAATGGATACAAATATTGTGGTACATATACACAATGGAATACTACTCAGCCACCAGAAACAATGACTTAACCAAATTCTTAAGAAAATGGCTGCATCTAGAGAAGATCATCCTGAGTGAGATAACCCAGTCACAAAAGAACAGACATAATATGCAGTCACTGATAGTGGGATGCTAACCCCAGAGGCTTGCACTCCCCCAGAAACAACTCACAGACTGTATGAAGTCCAAGAAATAAAGAAAACAAAAACTATAAAAAACAAAAAAATGGGGTACAGAGCTAAACAAATCATTTTCAGTTGAGGAACACCGAATGGCCGAGAAACATCTGAGGAAGTGCTCGACATCCTTAGCCATCAGGGAAATGCAAATCAAAACAACCCTAAGATTCCACCTCACACCAGTCAGATTTGCCAAGATCCAAAACTCAGATGACAGCAGATGCTGGCGAGGCTGCGAAGAAAGTGGAACACTTCTCCAGTGTTGGTGGGGTTGCAAGCTAATACAACCACTCTGGAAATCTGTCTGGCGATACCTCAGAAAATTGGATATAGTACTACCTGAAGACCCAGCTATTCCACTTCTGGGCATATACCCCAGAGACACTTAAATACACAACAAAGATATATGCACCACAATGTTCATAGCGGTCCTATTTATAATAGCCAGAAGCTGGAAGGAACCCAGATGTCCTTCAGAAGACGAATGGATACAAAAATTTTGGTACATATACACAATGGAATACTACTCAGCCACCAGAAACAATGACTTAACCAAATTCTTAAGAAAATGGCTGCATCTAGAGAAGATCATCCTGAGTGAGATAACCCAGTCACAAAAGAACAGACATAATATGCAGTCACTGATAGTGGGATGCTAACCCCAGAGGCTTGCACTCCCCCAGAAACAACTCACAGACGGTATGAAGTCCAAGAAATGAAAAAAACAAAAAATATACATATATTCACAAAACAAGAAGACTTTGACTATTTCCATGTTGCATTTTGTTTTGCATGTACTTTACGCTTATTGCAACTAGTAGTTTTTCAATGCATACTGTCAAGCTCTTGAAAAAAAAATCAAGTACTGACTAAAAAACATATTCACATGGTTTTATGTAAAATTTATTTTAATGTCTGAAAAAACAGTACTGACAAAAATGTATAATTTTAAGCAAAAAATGTTTAAAATCTGTACATTTATCTTTGTTTTGCAAAATAAAGTCGTTTAAAAAAAAATAAAATAAAATGGAATAAACCTTAATTCTTAAGTAGCTTTTGGTCATGGTATTTTATCACAGCAAAAGCAATTCTAAGACAGTAGCAAGAAAAAAAAAATCATTCATCAATAGGTAAACTCATGAATATCCATAGTGAATGACAGCAGTGGTGGTCTACAGTTGGAATTGTAGCACACAGCAAAGATCGAGGCAGGGGAATTGGGTATTTGAAGTCTGCCTGCTCTATGTAGTGACACTGTTTAAAAGGGAAACCTGAAACTGATGAAGAAATCAGTTTATTTCTTTTCAAGCAAATTCTGTATTGCTTATATCCTTTAAAAATCTTCTCTCTGAATGATTGTGTTTTTTCCTTTCTCCATCTAAAGTGATTTAACTAACTTATAACATTTTAAAATATCAATGAAATGTCAGGTAATAAAAATTCTTAAATTTATAGTTAAAAAAATTGTGTCGTATTTGTCTTTTGGCCAAAGATGACTCCAAACCAAATCCAGGCTGAGCATAGTCATGCATGTCTGTAATCCCAATACTTGGGATGTAGAGGCAAGTTCAAGGTAATCCTTAGCTGTTGCACATGAGTATGAACCAACATCAACTGACAAGAATCTGCCTCAAAAATCCTCAAACCAAAAAAATTCTTATTGAAATTTTTTGAAATATTTTTAAAGTTTTACGAAAACTTTATTTAAAAGTTTTATATTAAAATCCATTAAAATTTGTGCCCTAACTTTCTAGCATCAATTTTTTTGTTTATTATTTATTTATTTGGAAAATATCTAAGCAAGTTGGCACAAAACAAAGCTTAATATAGCTGGCACTGAGCAAAGACATACCAATAACTTAAAATTAATATGCGTTTTTATCTTCGTGACATTTGGGTGCACACACTTTTTTTTTAACAACTTTATTTTACAAAACAAATATAAATGTACATATTTTAAGCATGTTTTTGCATAAAATTATACAATACATTTTTGTCAGTGCTTGTTTTTTTTTCTTTTTTTTTTAAGGTTTGATAGTGTGATAAAGATCCCACCAGTAACAACGAGCATAAAGTACATGTAAAACAAGATGCAACCTGGAAATAGTCAAAGTTTTCTTAGTGTGTAAAGATTTTTTTTTTTTAACAATGAGCAGACAGTAATGTAATAAAGGGTACAACCCGGAATTTGTCAATGTATTCTTGGTGGGTAAGGATTGAGCATGACTATTTATTTATTTATTTATTTATTTATTTATTTATTTATTTATTTATTTTTGTTTTCTTTTTTTCTTGGACTTCATACAGTCTGTGAGTTGTTTCTGGGGTAGTGTCAGCCTCTGGGGTTAGCTTCCCACTATCAGTGACTGCATATTATGTCTGTTTTTTTGTGACTGGGTTATCTCACTCAGGATGATATTCTCTAGATGCAGCCATTTTCTTAAGAATTTGGTTAAGTCATTGTTTCTGGTGGCTGAGTAGTATTCCATAGAGTAAATGTACCACAATTTTTGTATCCATTCATCTACTGAAGGACAGCCGGGTTCTTTCCAGCTTCCGGCTATTATAAATAGAGCTGCTATGAACATTGTGGTGCATATATCTTTGTTGTGTGCTAAAGTGTCTCTGGGGTGTATGCCCAGAAGTGGAATAGCTGGGTCTTCAAGTAGTACTATGTCCAATTTTCTGAGGTATCACCAGACTGATTTCCAGAGTGGTTGTATTAGTTTGAAACTTGAAACAATCCCACTAATATCAGGGACTCGACAAGGCTGCCCACTCTCCCCCTACCTATTCAACGTAGTACTGGAAGTCCTCGCTGGAGCAATTAGACAGCAAAAGGAGATCAAGGGGATACAAATCAGAAAGGAAGAGATAAAAACATCACTCTTTGCTAATGACATGATAGTGTACTTAAGTGACCCCAAAAATTCCACCAGAGAACTCCTACAGCTGATAAACAAGTTCAGCAAAGTGGCTGGATACAAAATTAACTCAAACAAATCAGTAGCCTTCCTATACTCAAAGGACAAACATGTGGAGAAAGAAATTAGGGAAAAGGTACCCTTCACAATTGTCAGAAAAACTATGAAATACCTTGGTGTGACTCTAACTAAGCAAGTGAAGGACCTGTATGACAAGAACTTCAAACCTCTAAAGAAGGAAATTGAGGAGGATCTCAGAAAATCGAAAGATCTCCCATGCTCATGGATTGAAAAGATCAACATTTTAAAAATGGCCATCCTACCAAAAGCAATCTACAGATTCAATGCAATCCCCATCAAAATTCCAACCTAGTTCTTCATGAAATTGGAAAGATCGATGTGCAATTTCATATGGAATAACAAAAGACCTAGAATAGAGAAATCCATCCTCAACAGCAAGAAAACATCTGCGGGAATCACTATTCCTGACCTCAAGCAATATTACAAGACAATTGTGCTAAAAACTGCATCGTACTGGTACAGAAATAGGCATGTGAATCAATGGAATAGAATAGAAGATCCAGAAATGAGCCCTCAGGTATATGGTCACCTGATTTTTGACAATGGAGGCATAAACATTCAATGGAAAAAGGACAGACTATTCAACAAATGGTGCTGGTCCAACTGGCACTCAACATGCAAAAGAATGAAAAAAGACCCTTTTATCTCCCTGTACAAAGTTCAAGTGTAAGTGGATCAAAGATCTCCACATTAAACCAGATACACTGAAACTATTGGATGAGAAAATAGGGAAAACCTTAGAACACATAGGCACAGGAGAAAATTTCCTGAACAAAACACCAATGGCTCAAGCTCTAAGGTCAAAGATTATCAAATGGGACTTAATGAGATTGCAAAGTTTCTGTAAGGCTAAAGACATTGTCAAGAAAACAAAATGGCAGCCAACAGAATGGGAAAAGATTTTTACCAACTCCACATCAGATAGAGGCCTAATATCCAAGGTATACAAAGAACTCAAAAACTAGACACCAGAGAATCAAATACTTTTAATTCAGCTAAGTGAAGTCAACAGTGGGTGAGATCTCTTTGGGCTACTGTGGGGAGTTTGAAAAGTATTCCCATTAAAAAGATGGGAAGTGGCACTACTAAGGAGGCATGGCTTTATTGGAGGAAGTATGGTATTGTGCAGGTAGTCTTAAGGGCTCCTAGGCTCAAGCTCCACCCAGCGAAGAAGAGAAAGCCTCCTCCCTGATGTCTGTGGAAGTCAGCCTTCTTTCTCGATGCTTTCAGACCAAAATGTAGAGCTCTTAGCTCTTTCTCCAGCACCCTGTCTATCTGGATGCTGCTATGCTTCCTGCCAAGATGATAATGAAACTAAACCTCTGAAACGGTAAGCCAGTTCTAGTTATATGTTGTCCTTTATAAAAAGTTGATTTTGGTCATAGTGTCTTATTACAGTAATGAAATTCTAAGCCTCCTTGGCTAGAACCGTAGATTCAAATGTTATCACCAAGCTATTGACCTTTCTTTAGTAGCTGGCTATAGTGAAGAGAGTTCTTCGACAACTGGCTCTCACTGTTCTTACTGCTGTGGCTCCTGAACCAGTAATGATCCTCTATGCAGAAGAACCTGCATTGGCAGAAGAATAGTTTTGTATTTTCAGAGGCAGGGTTATTGCTAAGTTCATCTCAACATTTTCATTAGAATGCATTTGTAGGCACTTTCTACTTCCCATTATTTCTAGAGAAAATCTGTCCTTGCAGGGTGTAACTGGAAATGAAGTTTTCACATTAATAAAATCTTGAGTGAATTTCAATGTACTCTTAGTTTTTTGCTCTCTACAGTCTCAGAACGTTCTGGTAGAATGATGCATTTTGTAGCAGTTACCATTGAAGTATTTGTAATTTCAGGATACATGGGTACCCTAACTACATTGTTTGACTAATTCTATTTATAAACAAACACTGAACGTTTGGTAAGTTTGCTACATTAATATTTTGTCTCCAATGCATGTTATAAAGCTCTTATTATTTTTCCTTTTTTAAATTAGATATTCACTGTATTAACATTTCAGATGTTAACCCCATTCTGCCAATCCCATTCCCCCTCACTCTTCCAGACACTGTCAAGAAAACGAAACGGCAGCCAACAGAGTGGGAGAAGAGCTTTACCAAACTCACATCAGATAGAGGCCTAATATCTGAGGTATACAAAGAACTCAAGAAGCTAGACACCAGAGAATTAAACAACCCTATTAAAAATGGGGTACAGAGCTAAACAAAAAGTTCTCAGTTGAGGAATATTGAATGGCTGAAAAGCATCTAAGGAAGTGCCAAACATCCTTGGCCATCAGGGAAATGCAAATCAAAACAATCCTGAGATTCAACCTTACACCACTCAGATTGGCCAAGATCAAAAATTCAGATGAGAGCAGATGCTGGCGAGGATGTGGAGAAAGAGAAACACTTCTCCACTGTTGGTGGGTTTGTAAACTGATACAACCACTCTGGAAAACAGTCTGGCGATTCCTCAAAAAATTGGACATAGTACTACCTGAAGACCCAGTTATTACACTTCTGGGCATTGAGCCCAGAGATGCTCCAACATACAACAAAGATACATGCACCACAACTTTCATAGCAGCTTTATTTATAATAGCCAGAAGCTGGAAAGAACCCACATGTCCTTCAGTAGATGAATGAATACAAAAATTGTGGTACATTTGCACAATGGAGTACTACTCAGCTATCAGAAACAATGACTTGACCAAATTCTTAAGAAAATGGGTGCATCTAGAGAATATCATACTGAGTGAGATAACACAGTCACTAAAGAACAGACATAATATGCAGTCACTGATAATGAGATACTAAGCCCAGCAATCTCTGAACACTCCAGAAAAAACTCACAGACTGTGTGAATTTCAAGAAAAGAAAAAAAAAAAAGAAAAAAAAAACATTATTTTTACTCTTTACACAACAAAAAAACCTTGACTAATTCTGGGTTACATCCTGTATTACATATACTTTAGGCTCATTGTAACTAGTAAGACCTTAATGCACACTATCAAACCTTAAAAAAAAAAAGCCAAGCAATGACAAAAACACATTTCTATACTTTTATGCAAAATGCTTAAAATTTGTACATTTATCTTTGTTTTTTAAAATAAAGTTCTTCAATAAAAAATAATAGAATGTGTCTTTTTCTAATTCATGATTAAAAGAAATTGGTGTAATGTAGTCATCAGTGCTGTAGTTTTTCATTCTGCTGTGTGCCTTGTCTTTGCATTGTTACTGTCATGAAATAACTGCAGATATATGGCTTAAATTTGAGACAGTATGAAGAGATAGTAAGTAAATAAGGAATACAGAGCAAAAGTGGAAATTTGTTCCTCAGTTTACTGTATTACTATCTTAGAAGGAAAGAGAGTCTTTAATCTCTATAAACCACTATGATGTTTTCTTTTTTTTTTTTTTTTTACTTTATTTTAAAAAACAAAGTCAGTCACAAAAGAACAGACATAATATGCAGCCACTGATAGTGGGAAACTAACCCCAGAGGCTGACACTGCCCCAGAAACAACTCACAGGCTTTATGAAGTCCAAGAAAAAAGAAAACAAAACAAATATAAATAAATAAATAAATAGTCATGCTCAATCCTTACCCACCAAGAATAAATTGACAAATTACGGGTTGTACCCTGTATTACATTACTGTCTTCTCATTGTTAAAAAAAAAAATCTTTACACACCAAGAAAACTTTGACTATTTCCAGGTTGCATCTTGTTTTACATGTACTTGTTGCTCATTGTAACTGGTGGGATCTTGATCACACTAGCAAACCTTTAAAAAAAAAACTGACAAAAATTTATTATATACTTTTATGCAAAAAATGCTTAAAATCTGTACATTTATCTTTGTTCTTTAAAATAAAGTTGTTAAAAAATAAAAAACAAAGATAAATGTACAAATTTTCAGGATTTTTGCATAAAAGTATATGGATATATGTTTTAAGGTTGTAATTAAGTATTTGTGGGTACATATACATATACACATATGTATATATGTAACAATAATAAAAAAAAGAGGCTATTAAATTGAGGGGATAGGAGAGCGTCTAGGAGGGGCTGTAGGGAGGAAACGGGGATGTGATACAGTTCTATTTTAATTAAGATATATCCTTTTTTTTGTTGAACTTCACACGGTCTGTGAGTTGTTTTTGGGGTGTTCAGAGCTTTCTGGGGTTAGTATCCCATTATCAGTGACTGCATATTAAGTCTGTTCTTTTGTGACTGGGTTATCTCACTCAGGATGGTATTCTATAGATGCAACCATTTTTTCAAGAATTTCGTTAAGTCATTGTTTCTGATAGCTGAGTAGTACTCCATTGTGTAAATGTACCACAATATTTGTATCCATTCATCTACTGAAAACCATCTAGGTTCTTTCCAGCTTCTGGCAATTATAAATAGAGCTGCAATGAACATTGTGGTACATGTATCTTTGTTGTATGTTCGAGCGTCTCTGTGGAAAATGCCCAGAAGTGGAATAACTGGTCTTCAGGTAGTACTATGTCCATTTTTCTGAGAAAGAGCCAGACTGATTTCCAGAGTGGTTGTATCAGTTTACAACCCCACCAGCAGTGGAGAAGTGTTCCTCTTTCTCCACATCCTTGCTAGCATCTGTTTTTATCTGAATTTTGGATCTTGGCCAATTTGACTGGTGTGAGGGGGAATCTCAGGATTGTTTTGATTTGCATTTACCTGATGGCTAAGGATGTTGAGCACTTCCTTAGATGTTTCTCAGCCATTTTATATTCCTCGATAGAGAACTTTTTGTTTAAGTTTGAACCCCATTTTTTAATAAGGATGTTTAATTCTCTGGTGTCTAGCTTTTTCAGTTGTTTTTGTACCTTGGATATAAAGCCTCTATCTGATGTGGGGTTGGTAAAGATCATTTCCCACTCTGTTGACTGCCATTTTGTTTTCTTGACAGTATCTTTAGACTTACAGAAACTTTGCAATCCTATTAAGTCCCATTTATAAATCTTTGACCTTAGAGCCAGAGCCACTGGTGTTCTGTTCAGGAAATATTCTCCTGTGCCTATGTGTTCTAATGCTTTCCCTACTTTCTCTTCTAATAGTGTCAGTGTACCTGGTTTAATGTGGAGATCTTTGATCCACTTTTATTTGAGCTTTGTACAAGGAGATAAGAAAGGGTCTATTTTCATTCTTTTGCATGCTGAGTGCCAGTTGGACCAATACCATTTGTTGAATAAGCTGTCCTTTTTCCATTGAATCTTTACAGCTCCTTTGTCAAAAATCAAGTGACCATATACGTGAGGTCTCATTTCTGGATTTTCTATTGTATTCCATTGATGCATGTGCCTATTGCATGTGCCTATTTCAGTACCAGTACCATTCAGTTTTCAGCACAATTGCCTTGTAATATAGTTTGACATCAGGGATAGTGATTCCCGCAGATGCTTTCTTGTTGTTGAGGATGGATTTCACTGTTCTAGGTCTTTTGATATTCAATATTAAATTGCACATTGCTCTTTCCTACTCAATGAAGAATTGGTTTGGAATTTTGATGGGGATTGCATTGAATCTGTAGATTGCTTTCGGTAAGATGGCCACTTTTAAAATGTTGATCTTTCCAATCCATGAGCATGGGAGATCTTTCCATTTTCTGAGATCTTGCTCGATTTCCTTCTTTAGATGTTTGACGTTCTTATCATACACTTCCTTCACTTACTTTGTTATAGTCACACCAAGGTATTTCAGAGTTTTTGTGACTATTGTGAAGGGTATCTTTTCCCTAATTTCTTTCTCCACATTTGTCCTTTGAATATAGGAAGGCTACTGATTTGTTTGAGTTAATTTTATATCCAGTCCCTTTGCTGAACTTGTTTAGCAGTTGAAGGACTTCTCTGGTGAAAGTAGTAGAGTTGTTTAAGTACACTATCATGTCATCTGCAAAGAGTGATGTGTTTACATCTTCCTTTCCAATTTCTATCCCTTTAATTTCCTTTTGCTGTCTAATTGCTCCAGCCAGTATTTCTAGTACTATGTTGATTAGGAAGGTGGAGAGTGGGCAGCCTTGTCGAGTCCCTGATTTTAGTGGGATTGCTTCAAGTTTCCCACCATTAAGTTTTATGTTGGCTGTTGGTTTGCTGTATATTGCTTTTATTATGTTTAGGTATGGTCCTTGGATTTCTGTTCTTTCTAATACTTTTAACATGAAGTATTGTTGGAATTTGTCAAATGTTTCTCAGCGTCTTGTGAGATAACCATGTGGTTTTTATCTTTCAGTTTGTTTATATAATGGATTGCATTGTTGGATTTCCTTATATTAAACCATCCCTGCATCCCAGGGATGAAGCCTACTTGATCATGGTGAATGATCATTTTGATGTGTTCTTGGATTTGGTTTGCAATTATTTTGTTGAATATTTTTGCATCAATGTTCATAAGTGAGATTGGTCTGAAGTTCTCTATCTTTGTAGGGTCTTTGTGTGGTTTAGAAACGAGGGTTATTGTAGCCTCAAAAAATGAGTTAGGTTGTGTTCCATCAGATTCTATTTTGTGGAATAGTTTGGAGAGTCTTGGTATTATGTCGTCAATAAATGTCTGATAAAACTCTGCACTGAAGCCATCTGGACCTGGACTTTTTTTGGTTAGGGGCGTTTAATGACTGCTTCTATTTCTTTTGGTGTTATGGAATTATTTAGATTGTTTACCTGGTCCTGGTTTAACTATGGTATCTTGTATCTGTCTAGGAATTCATCCATTTCCTCCAGGTTTTCAAGCTTTGTTGAGTATAGGCTATTGTAGTAGGATCTGATGATTTCTTGAATTTCTTCAGTTTCATTCCTTGTTTCTCCACTTTCCTTTCTGATTTTGTTAATTTGGATACTCTCTCTTTGCCCTCTAGTTATTTAGGCTAAGGGTTTATCAATCTTGTTAATTTTCTCAAAGAACCAGCTCTTGGTTTTGTTGATTCTTTCAATTGTTCTTTTTGTTTCAATTTGGTCTATTTCTGCCCTAAGTTTGACTATTTCTTACCATCTACTCCTCTTGGGTGTATCTGCTTCCTTTTGTTCTAGAGCTTTCAACTGTGCTGTCAGGTTGCTAGTGTATGCTCTCTCCAGTTTCTTTTTGCAAGCACTCAGAGCTATGAACTTTCCTTTCAGTACTGCTTTCATTGCATCTCATACATTTGGGTATGTTGTGTTTTCATTTTCATTGAATTCTAGAAAATCCTTAATTTCTTTCTTTATTTTTTTCTTTTATCCTGCTATCATTTAATAGAGCATTGTTTAGTTTCCATTTGTATATGGGCTATTTGTTGTCTTTATTGTTATTAAAGACCAGCCTTAGACCGTGGTTATCTGAAAGGATGCATGGGAGTATTTCGATCTTCTTGTATCGATTGAGGCTCGTTCTGTGTGCAATTATGGTGTCAATTTTTGAGAAGGTACTGTGAGTTCTTGAGAAGCTGGTGTATTCTTTGGTTTTAGGATGATATGTTATGCAGATATCTATTAATTCCAGTTGGTTCATAGTTTCTGCTAACTTTACAGTGTCCTTGTTCAGTTTCTGTTCCCATGATCGGTTCATTGGTGAGAGTGTGGTATTAAAGTCTCCCACTATTATTTTGTGGGGTTAAATGTATTTTTTGAGCTTTAGTAGGGTTTCTTTTATGAATGTGGGTGATTTTGTATATGGAGCATATATGTTAAGCATTGAGAGTTCCTCTGACAGATTTCCGCTGTAGTGAGTAAAAAGTGTCCTTCCTTATCTTTTTTTTGATAACTCTTGGTTGAAAATATACCTCATTCGATATTAGAATGGCCGCTACAGCTTGCTTCTTGGGGCCATATGCTTAGAAGGTTTTTTCCCAAACTTTTATTCTGAGATAGTGTCTGTCTCTGTCTCTGAGATGAGTTTCCTGTATGCAACAAAATGCTGGGTTTTGTTTATGTATCTAGTCTGATAACCTATATCTTTTTATTGGGGAGTTGAGTCCATTTGTGTTAATAGATATCAAGGAATAGTGGTTGCTGTTTCCTGCTATTGTTGCTTTGGTAGTTTGAATTGTGCCTATGTGTCTTTCTTCTTTTTGTTTTCTAACTTCGAAGTTTTCTTATTTTTACTATGAGGTGACTCTCCTCATTGTATTGGGTTTTCTACCTATAATTCGTTGTCGTGCTGGGTTTGTGGTCAGATATTTTGTGAATTTACTTTTGTCTTGGAATATCTTTGTCTTGCCATCTATGGTAATTGAGAGTTTTGCTAGGTATAGCAACTTGGGTTGTCATTTGTGCTCTCTTAGGGTATGCATGATGTCTGTTCAGATTCTTCTAGCTTTCATAATCTCTGTTGAGAAATTGGGTGTGATTCTGATTGGTCTGCCTTTATATGCTACATGACCTTTTTCCCTTACTGCTTTTAGTATTCTTTCTTTGCTTTGGACACTTGGTGTTTTGACTATTATGTATCGGGAGGAATTTCTTTTCTGGTCCAACCTATTTGAAGTTCTATAGGCTTCTTTTATGCTTGTGGTCATCTCATTTTTAAGGGTAGGGAAGTTTTCTTCCAGGAATCTGTTGAAGATATTTACTGTGCCACTTAGTTGATATTCTTCTCCCTCTTCTATTCCTATTATCCTTAGGTTTGGTCTTCTCATTGTGTCCTGGATCTCCTGGACATTTTGGGTTAGGAGCTTTTTGGTTTTTGCATCTTCTCTGACTGTTTTGTCTATGTTTTCAATGTTTTCTTCAGCCCCCAAGACTCTCTTTCATCTCTTGTAGTCTGTTGTAAATGCTTGCATCTGTGACTCCTGATTTCTTTTTTAGGATTTCTACCTCTATGGTTGTGTCTTTTAGTGTTTTCTTTATTGTGTCCATTTCTGTTTTAAAGTCCTTCTTCCATTCCTTCATCTCTTTGGTTCTGTTTTCTTCTAGTTCTTTGAGTTCTTTGAGTGTTTTTCTTGTTTCTTCTTTAAAAGCTTCTAATTCTTTATGCTTTTCTTCCAGTTCTTGTTTAAGGATCTCTATCACCATCTTGAGGTATGATTTTGTGTCTGAGTCTTCTTTTTCTGGAGTGTTTAGCATTCTACCGTTTGTTGTGATGGGAGAGCTGGGCTCTACTGTTGCCAGGTTGTACTGGTTTCCCTGGGGTGTGTTCTTTTTCTTTCCTCTTGCCTTCTTGTTGTCAGTGATTGGTTTTCATCTTTCCCTTGTACCTGGCCTGTGTCCCTGGATCTCCACTCTTCTTGGTGGTGGATGGTCCAATCACCTATTTTGCATCCCAGAAGCAGCTGGCTGGGAACAGAGGCACCAATGCTGTGGCAGGGTTTCTGGATCCCTGGATCAAGCTGGGCGGGCACACATTTTCTGAGTGTTCTCCTGAGATCTCTCTGCCCCCTGGCTAATCGGAATCTGTTCTCACCAGGTTGGTTCCCGCCAGTCCTGTCTGTCTGGGTGTGTGCTCTTCCTGGTGGCAGATAGTGGATTGCGAATTTGGGAGATGTGCCAAAGCTGGACCATACAATGAAGCTCAAACTCTATGATGTTTTCTTTAAGTGGATATTATACTGAGACAGACGCAGTAAGTTTGTCCAAAGCAGACAAAGAGGTTAGTTTAAAGCAAAACTGACAACCCAAGGCATAAAATTGAATTAACTTATACACACAAGTTGCAAGAAGGCCTAGGGGTGGACAAAACTATAATTAGGCTCCAGAAAATCTACCAAGTAGAAGATGCATTCCTTGAGGCTGCCTGCATAGTCATTCGCAGTACTTACTCTGCCTGCAGTGCTGTGAGAATCCCAGAACCAGTCATCTCCAGCATTTTTGAGTCTATAAATCACATTAAGAACACCAACTTGGGGAACCATGAGAGTGAAATATAGCCAGTACTTGGAGCAGCCTCTGTTAGAAGGCTAGTGACTTCTGGTGTGAAGAATAACACAAAATGCTTTAAAAACCTGCATTATTTTACAGTTCCTTGTAGTTTACAAATAGGTATTTTTCTCCTCGTTCTTTGCCTCCTCCTCTACTTCCTTCTCCCTTTTCTACTTTAATTAATTACAACCTTTCAACTTCTCCGTATTGGTTTTGGTTCATGTAGCTCAGGGTGATGAACATAGTATCTGATCTAGGGAACATATTTTACTGTATGTTTTTCCAGACTCAAAAATCATTGTTCGAGTAAAATTAAAATATCCTCCTGAAATTTCCAATTGATTACAACAAAGCATTTTATTTCCTAATTTTTTTAAAATTCAATACCAATCATATTTGTTTAGAAGTAGGTCACATATTGGTAAAGAACTATTTATTATGACACAGTGACTTCACAAATTGTGAAAAACTCAACAATATTTCTTGAAAAGTACTTCTCTAATTGTGATCTGCAACTTAGCAACACAGTATAGAAAGGGTATTTTTTATTTCCTTGAGGTAGATACCATTTTATATGTAGTTTTGGGATTTAAGGCATGCTTAAATTCCTTTTCTATCTCAAGATAAAATTCAAATATCTGAATAATCACAATTATGAAATTAAGCAATCTGAGAAATTTTACTCAACTCTCATATTTTATTAATTATTTTATTGGCAACTTTGTATCTGTATATTGTATATTCTGATTATGCTTTCCTCTCACTGTTCACTCCCCTCTTTTTAGTACCATCTGCTACCATATTCATGACTTTTGGGTTTCTTTGTGGCCAATGTAGATTGATCAGGGCCATCTCTTTGAGAAATGAGTTGGAACTATCCATTGGAAACTGGTGGGTTTAACACTTGTCACACACAACTGAAAGCAATGTCTCCTCCAAATATATATACATATATGCAATGGAAAGTTCAAGAATCCAGTGCTAGCTCAGTTCATAATGTAGGATGTCTCAGGTACTGTTCAGTGAATTCAATTATCCTGAAGAAGTTGGCTTTAAGGACTGCAAGAGTAAGCAAGTAGGTATGAGTAAGTGAGCTTCCTGTTCTACTTCAAAGATTCAGGTTAGAGTTAGGTCTTCTAATTTAAATGGCTTAATTAAGAAAAAATATTTAATAGGTACATCCAGACAGTTGGGTTTAAGTTAATTCAAGTAGTCAATTTGACAACCAAAGCTAACTTATCAAAAGTAGTAACTCGTTCATCAGTGAGAGATACAGTCTGCTGAGACTCGTCTCCATGCATGCCTGACTGCTCGTGGGCCAGTTTTTGTGTAGAGGCATTGTAGTTACTGTGAGTCCATGATTATAATGGCTGTGCCATTACAAGCTTAGAAGATAAGGTACATAGTGGCATCACACATTCTTTACTATATCTTTGGATTCTTCTTTTTTTTTATAATCTCCTCCTCCACAATGACTTTGAGAGAATGTATGAATTTCTTGTTTAATGTTCAGCACTCATTAGTCATTTTTCTCAAGCATTGTATGTCCATGAGTCTCTGCCTTTACTCCCATTTACTGTGTACTGCCCAGTTTTGTGTGTCAACTTGACACAAACTAGAGTCATCAAGACGGGAAGGAGCCTTAGCTGAGGAAATACCTCCATGAGTTCCAGCTACAAGGCATTTTCTCAATTAGTGATCAATGGGGGAAGGCCCAAACCATTGTGGATGGTACTTTCCTTGGCCTGTTGGTCCTGGTTTCTATATGTAAGCAGACTAAGGCAATGTGAAGCAAGCTAGTAAGCAGCATGCCTCCATGGCCTCTGGATCAGCGCCTGCCTCCAGGTCTCTGTTTTTTTTTTTTTTTTTTTTTTTTTTTTTTTTTTTCATTAATTTTTTTAATAGTCCACTCTTTATCCCCCTTCTGGTCTGTCTTATGTTTGTTTCACATCCCATACCTCCTCTCCCTATACCCCATCTACAAGAAGATGTGCCCATCCCTGGCTCCCACCCTACCAGACCTCCCCATTCCTTGGGGCCTCAAGAATCTTGAGGGCTAGGTGCATCTTCTCTCACTGATCTGACAGTCCTCTGCTGTGTATGTTTTGAGGGCTTCATGTCACATCAGCTGTTGTATGCTGTGTGGTTGGTGGCTTAGTATCTGAATGATCTCGGGTTGGGAAGGGCATCCATGTGAATTGAAACCGCTGGTCTTCTGTTGGGTTGCCTTCCTTCTCAATTTCTTCCAGCTTTTTCCTAATTCAACCACAGGAGTCACCAGATTCTGTCCATTGGTTGGGTGAAAATAACTGCATCTGACTCTTTCAACCCATTGGTTGGCCTTTCGGAAGGCCGTCATGGTAGGCTCCTGCTTGTAAGCACAAGAGAGTATCGTTATGAGTGTCAGGCCTTGGGTCCTCCCATTGAGCTGGATCCTAGTTTGGGCCTGTCACTGGACCTTCTTTTCCTCAGGCTATTCTCCATTTTTCACCCTGCATTTCCTTCAGACAGGAACAATTAGGGGTCAGAGTTTTGACTGTGGGATAGCAACCCCATCCTTCACTTGATGCCCTGTCTTTCTGTTGGAGATGGGCTCTACAAGTTCCCTCTTCCCACTGTATGGCATTTTATGTAGGGTTCCTTCTTTTGAGTCATGAGATTTTCTTACCTCCCAGGTACATTCTGGAAGGGCCTCCCAATCTCCTACCTCCTGAAGTTGCCTGTTTCCATTCTTTCTGCTGGCCTTCAGGGCTTCAGTCCTGTTCCCCTCAATACCTGATTCTCCTCTTTCCCTCCTTGTCCCTTTTCCCACTTAGTTCCTTCCCCTTTCTGCTGCACCTCCCTGTGATAATTTTCTTCTTCCTCCCAAGTGGATTTGTGGTATTCTCACTTGGGATTGCACACTGGAACAACCACTCTGCAAATCAATATGTAGGTTCTTCAAAAAATTGGAAATAGATCTACCTGAAGACCCACTCTTGGGCATATACCCAAAAGATGCCCCACCATGTCACAGGGTTACATGTTCTACTATGTTCATAGCAACCTTATTTGTGATAGTCAGAAGCTGGAAATAACCCAGATTTACCAGGGCAGAAGACTAGTTACAGAAAATGTGGTTCGTTACATAATAGAATACTACTCAGCTATTGAAACTGAGGACATCTTGAGTTTTACAGGCAAATAGATGGAACTAGAAAGTATCATTCTGAGTGAATTAACTTGGTCGCAAAAGGACATGTATGTTATGTACTCACTAATAAATGGATATTAGCTAAAAATTTACAGAATACCCAGGATACAATCCAGGTTCCTATCATATTTGAATTCCTGTCTTGACTTCCTTTAGTGACAAACAGCGATATGGAAGTAGAAGACAAATAATTCCTCGTTTTTACCAACTTGCTTTTTTGACTGTGCTGTTTCATTGCACAATAGAAACTCTAACTGAGACACACTGGAATAAAAGGCTTTGCTTATTACCCATGCAAATAGCATTTATCTATGGATGTAAGCATAACTATTTAGAAGACAGCTTGATCCAGGTCAACCTAGCTATACTACAGTTTCAGCCTCACAGTAGGATCTATAATCTCCATCGACATGGAGTTTTGATCAGGTTTATAGCACCAACGCTATTGTGAATTAAGAAAATAGTATCAGTAGGGGGTCATTTTTTTCAGCATTGTTTTTTACCAGATGTTTAAAAATAAACATTGCAAAATAGGTACAAAATCTAAAGAAGAAAAGAAAAAACAATCTTAAGTTGAAGTATTTAAGTTTCACTTGTGTAATGTAAAATATCTTATTTTAACTGCTTGTGAAGAATGGAAAAATGGATCAAACTATTCCACAACAATTATAAGAGAAAATTCACTTATTTCTTAAAAATGAAACTAACAATCTGCATTCATATTGGCACAATATTGGGCAATACAGATTCATCAATGGACCCTGAACGTAGATATGACTGTTCTTTGTCCTTATTGTGAATGGCCACCATTTATCATTCATACTTTTGGAGACTAGTATACTGCCACCATAATCTTAAATGTCTGTTGGGATACAGAAGATTAAGCAAGTAATGTGTTTAACATAGTTAAAATGATTTTTATCTAGAATCAATAGGTTATTAACAGTAGCTGACATGTTTGTCAAGCTGCAACCTCCTGTGTCTTTTTTCCTGTAAGTAAAAAAATTGACATTTTGAGACTCATTTTTAGCAATTGTTAAATAGAGAGTCAACTTCTAGGGTATAAATGCTCAAGCAAAAGTGAATATATGATATTACAAATAGAATCTAAAGATTAATGTTTATGCTGAAAATGAATGAAAAATTGGAAGTTTCACAGCTTTACTAAATAAAATGGGAGTAAAGAAGATGTCTGTAAGTAGCTATGACTTTGAAGACATTGAAAACTATCATTTAAGGAGGTTCACCTATATGCAGCTTGTTTGGAGATTTTAAAGTGTGATTCCCTAGCCTTAGCAGTACAAAGGGGAAAAGCATCACAACAATTCAGTCTTGTGTTTCCCACATGGCCATGTATTTTTTTTTCATGCACTTTTGCTCTAGATATGCTTTTGATACTGAATGATGTTCAATGATTCACTCACTGAGTGCTGATACCACATGATGCATTACAGCTGATCTATATCCAATCCAGAATTCTTATTGGAACAGTCTGAAATAACTTCCTGAGTCTCATTCCTTATCAACAGACTTAAAGCAATGATAAGATCAGCATTGTCTTTTGCTACAGCAAGCCTCCTACTTGAAATTTCAACTGATCCACCCCCACCCTTGCCCCGTGTCTTTAACCTTTAAATTTAAATTTCTCTAATCATTTTCTTTAAGTGTATGTCAAATCCCATCACTCATTTTATAAATCTCAATTGCTCCTTTTTTCTTGATGCTCAAATGTACAGACGAAGATTTCTTACTTACCTTTGAACTTGCAGCTTTTTATTCTTGGAACACTCTCTCTGATGTGTGAGACTATTTCACCATCTAGATCTCAAATCGCTGGATCCTTGGAGAGCTCTCTTTGACAACACTAATTAAAGTATCAGCAGCTTTTAACATTTTCTTGTGACTGTATTTGTTTTCCTATGAAGTTAGATCCTTTGTGTATAGATGGTGTTGTCTGCTTTATCTTTCTAGAATGTAAAACTGATTAATTCAGGGCATGTATCCTGCTCAGGTCTATATATAGCGAAGAATAAAGCATTGCCATAATTAGATCATGTGGAATGAATGCATGAATAAGAAAGCAGCTTTTGTTATCTATCCATCACATCACTGATTATGGATCAGAATGTGTGTACCAAGTCTCAGAGGAAAAATAGACACAATAATTTTCATAAGTTCCTGTGACTAAAGGAATCTCGTTCAACATGGTCTGAGTAGGGCTTTGTACATGTAACATAGATAGTAAGCTGAACATAGAAGTATGTACTTAGTTCATGGGTTTTGAGTCATGGTATTCTTTTTCTGTTCAGTGACCCAGTCATTGTAATGTGAATTAGAAGGTGAGTGGAGAGTTAATGGTCCACATGGTTCTTGACTTATCAAGTTTCTATGTAGTGACTTTTTTCTGATGCTGTGACAGTGGTATGCATTTAGTAAGACATGTGTTTTAAATTTCATCTCTCCATCTGGCAATGTCCACTGATGTTCTCTCATCACTTTGATCAGGGTTAGCAATGAGCCATTAGTGATGTAATAGAATGAAGAATTACCTTCCCTTGTAGTACATTGTGTTGCTCTGCTGTAATATCTGGTGTATCAAATGCGCTACTGACATAATATTTTAACTTACTGTGAGTTTATTAGGATGTAGTTTTATTTATTATAAGGGACAATGTCTGTTTGGCTTTCTATATATGATCAACCTCATGTTGCTCTTAGCTAGGATTGCACAATAACAAAGCATGTCATCGGCTCCCCGTGTCCTTGCAGGTAAATTTTCCTTTTCATTTTTTCTGAGAAAGGAGTCTCCTGAATTATGGCATATGTAATTTCTCATCTTGCTTTATCCAGAGTCAAGATTTGTAAACCATTCAGGAAAGCTGTGCTGCGCATTACAGCCTCACTCAAAACAGCTCTTGTTTGCTGAAGAGAAAATAGAGTGAGTATTCCTTAATTCCAGGCACAGCTTATTTCTAATACTGCATTTGCTTGCAAAGTGACATTTACCTTAGGGCAGAAAAAGGATATTTGGGTAGCACTTAAAATTTAATGTGTGAGAATAATGGAATGCATGTTCATTAGCTCTAACCTCAGTATTTAGAAGAGATGATAATATGCTTATATAAAAAGAGTAAACCACCATCCAATGAGTACACATGGACAGACCCATGGCTCCAGCTGCATATCTAGCAGAGGACGGCCTTGATGGGCCTCAGTTGGAGGAGAAGCCCTTGGCCCTGCAAAGGCTCAATGACCCAGTGTGGGGAAATGTCAGGGCAGGGAGGTGGGAAGGGGTGTGTGGGTGAGTGAGCACCCTCATTGAAGCAGGGGACAGAGAGATGGGATAGGAGGTTTGTGGAGGGGAAACCAGGAAAGGGGATAACATTTGAAATGTAAATAAAAATATCCAATATTAAATCATTATGTTTAATCTATGCACACTAAGAAAACTTTGACTATTTCCATGTTACATTCTGTTCTACATGTACCTTTTGCTTATGGTAACTAGTATGATTTCAATGCATACTATCAAACCTTTAAAAAATTCAAGTACTGACAAAATATATTCATATAGTTTTATGCCAAAATGCTTTTAAATATCTGTACATTAATCTCTCTTTTTAAAATAAAGTTGTAAGAAAAAAAATTCCAACATTATTTTATTCCACATCAAAGTATAAGCCTGTTATTTTCTACTGATTTTTTAAAAAATCTGAGTACATTAATCTCTGACCGTCTTGAGGTCCTGAAAGTTCTTCATCACACTCTCCCTTCCTACACCTCTTTCTCATACTTCCTTCCCTCCTCATTGTCTCCAATATTTCTTTATTTTCTCTTCTTTGTTTCCTGGCTCCTAGGAAGGATCTCATTATACTCAGCATACTCCATTTTTTTGTGGAATGCAAACATTAGGAAAGACTGTGCTTTTCTTGCAATCATTTTTATTTATTATCTCAGCAAAGTTTCTGAGTCTTCTGAGATGGGGCTTTACAGGCCACACTTGCACTAGTACAAAAATTAAAAGGACAGCAGTGAGACTCTTGGGTTAATATTTTACTCCTTTTCTTTTTGCCTCTAATCCACTCTCCTCAAAAAATAATTAAGCAGTGGCTCAGAAGCCTTGTTCATAGATCATCTTCATTGCAGTGGGGAGTGGGAAATAGCCGAGAAGAACGTGAATGTTCCTACAACTCTGCATTTAATGAGTGTTTGCAGGAAATATTTAATATTTAAAGAGTTTTTTAATGAGAGTTTTTGGTAGAAAAACCCCAATTCTTCTTTTAATGAGTATGCATGTAAAAAAAGTAAGTACACTGAAAGAATTTTAGCAGAGTTCTAACTCTCAAGAAGATTTCTCATTGTTAATATGCTGTCCAAACTATCCTTGAAAAGAAATTCAGAATGTCCCCAGTGTACAATATCACCATTTGATGTGGTTAAAAGCATTTTTGTTTGTTTATTTAAGATAGACTAAATTAAAGATAAGATCAGAAGATTAGCTTTTACAATTGGAGTCTCAAGAATAATTGCTCTCTCTCTCTCTCTCTCTCTCTCTCTCTCTCTCTCTCTCTCTCTCTCTCTCCCTCCCTCCCTCCCTCCCTCCCTCCCTCCCTCCCTCCCTCCCTCCCTCTCTCTCTCTCTCTCTCTCTCTCTCTCTCTCTCTCTCTCTCTCTCTCTCTCTGTGTGTGTGTGTGTGTGTGTTGTGTATGTGTGTGGGGGGGACACACATATAAGAAAGGTGAGAATGTTCTACATAAATTCCCTGTATTTATGTACATCTTTTGTGGACATGTAGGTCTCTTTCCTCTGTGATAGATGGATTTTATGGTGATGGATTGGATGGATTAGATGGATAAAGGAGGGTAGGATCATATATGAATTAATGTGCTGAATCATAATTTTTTAATGCCACTAAATTGAGAAACTATCAAGGAATTTTTAAGCCCCAACTTAAAGGTATGCTTAAAGGGGTACTTCCATAGAGGTTTAAGAGGATATCATACTCTAGGTGTGTATAAGATTATTCAATAGGCTATACTCTGAATGCTTAAAGAAACAAAGAAAGAAAAAGGAAGAAAGAAACAAGCGAAGAAAGGAAGGAAGGAAGAAGAAAAAAGAAAGAAAGAAACAAGCAAAGAAGAAAGAATGAAAGAAAGAAAGAAAGAAGAGAAGAGAAGAGAAGAGAAAATAGGCTCATAAATGCAAAGATTATTTCTTTGCTTCTTGATCACCATAATGTGAACTACCTTGTGCCACATTTTCCTGCTGTAGCAGACTAAAAACCAAAACCATAGCCAAAAACAGTTTTTCCTTCCTTAAGTTCTTTTCTTTAGATATTTCTCCTAACGATCAAATAAATAACACATTAAGAATTTTGAGAGTTAAATCAATAAATATACACCTGAGAAATATTTTTTGCTTGAGTAAAAAGTTTATTGTTAGAATTAATATTTAATTCATTTGAGAATTCTCTTAGATATTGAGGATACTTTTAAATGTTGTGTATTGACTTTCCAAAGATTAGTATTTACAATGATTATGTTTCATCTAGTTAACTATTTAGTTATAGTCTAGTGCCAGCCTGACTATTTAAAAACATTTTAATAATAGCAGTACATACAAAACTTCCAGAACTATTTAATGCTGGAACTAGTTTTTCAGATCATACAATGTCATGTAAATGACTTTGGGTACCAGATGTAAATGTAAATGTCACTTTCATTCCCTCAGATGGAGGGATGATGTTCGAGCCATACCCAAGCTGTGCAGATAATATAGCTTGTGCTCAGCCCAGAGTGTTTCTATTTAAGCATCCCTCAGCCTATGCCCTAAGGCATCTAGCCTCAGTCCAATCTAATAGGCAAGGCCAGAAGGCTTCAGTCTGTTTCAGCCTAGAAATTTACTACTCAGTCTGTGTCAGCATCCAAATTTACTGCTGAATAAGCTCACCCTCCCTAACTCTTTCTGAATTCTGGCTGGTTAGTTCAACTCAGCCTCAAACTCCTCTCCAAGCTCACTGATTTAAATGGCTTCTCTTTTCTTTTGACTGAATTGTTCTGAACTACTCTGAACTGCATTGAACTGAACTGACCTGAACACCACTAGAGAAGTCTACTCTCTCTTCTTCACTTGTTTTTAAGTAGTCTCTCTTTCCTGGCTATTCTCATGAGAGTTAGGCATATCTTATCTCTTAATTATTCTGTCAAAACTTTCTCATATCAGTCCCTTTGTTTACCCCTCAATTAGTCAGTATTTGGGATTAAAGGTATGTACTAAAGACTATATTCCAGTCAAAGAGATTAAAGTCTGTGGCATGTCTGCATTCCAACCAAATCATATAGACCTGGACCTTTACATGTGATCCCTTGCTAGAGCAGCCATTTGCTGGATTAAAATTCATCTACACTGTCTTTAAACACACTTCCAAAATTTTAACCTGATTTCTTCTAGATTGAGATTATGTTACTTGGAGGACTAAAATCTTTGGTATGGCATCTAATGAAACTGATCCACAATCACACAGGGGCGCAACATCCACAATTTAATGTTTACAAAAATACTCAGTGATAGGTACTAGCATTATTATCAACTTATTGCCTTACAACCTGAACCCCAAAAATGTTAATTGTCCCAAGTCATATAGGTAGGAGATTATCAAGCTAATCCCAGATTCTGTATTCTTAGTCAATGTGATATATTGCTTATTTATAAAAGCATAGATTCACTGTTTTTTTATTTTTATTTTTTTGCTTTTCTGAAAGTTAGTAAACTCTTGCTTCTTCATTTTCTGATTGTAGATGTGAAGGGACCAGCTGAAGCAAGCTTCTGCTGTGTGATATACCCATGGTGATGGGCTGTGCACAGCAGTTATCAATATGAGACAAAATGACTCCTTTCTCCTTTAAGTTGCAGTTATTAGGCACTTTTATCAGAATGAAAAAAAAAAAAAAAACCCTAGACATTCTGAAACAACCTACTTTTATATTTGTTATTATGCTTATAGAAGAATCATTTCAACTCAAAATTGAACCTATGACTGAGTCTACCACCATTTTCATTTTGTCTTTATGTCTGGCAAAGTGTTTTCCTGGTTAGAGAGTTCTGGGTTGATAGATAGCCTTTCCTTTCCTGAGTACAGCTAACCTTGTGTGTCAGTGTCTTCACACTTGCATTTTTTATGATGACATATCTGATGTAGTTCTCAGGTCTGTTTCCCACTACATAGTGTCCATTCTCTATGGCTGCTTTCAAGGTGTTTGCTTCACTGCTGGCTTTTATATTTTGAAATGATATCCAGTGATATAGTTTCCTTCATGTTATTGTACTTAAGGTTCATTACAGAATTTATGTGATTCAAAGTTTTTAATTCTGTAAAAATTTTAGTTATTATTTATTTGATATTGTTTATTCTTACTCTGTTTTTTGAAAGCTCCAACCATAGTTGAACTATAGCAACAACAAAAATCTCCCAAAATGCTGCAGCTGCACTATAGTTTTATGATATTCTTTTCATTAAAAATGTATTTATTTTCTCTGCATATGTTATTCTTGGATTGCTTTTATTCCTATGCACCACTGATCTTTTCTCTGAAACTTTGTATCAGCCATTAAATTCTATTAATTTACCTTTTAACATACTTTTTACACAAGAAATTTAATTTGTGTCATTCTTAGTCTCTTATTTTTACATAACTCTTTGGTATATAGAATAGATCTACAATTAAAATGTCAATGTTTGGCTTTTATTTCTACTACTATCTTAGAGTTTTCATTGCTGTGAAGAGACTCCGTGACCACGGCAACTCTTTGGGCTAGCTTCCAAGTTCTGAGATTCAGCCCATTATGTTCATGGCAGGAAGCATGGCAGTGTCCAGGCAGGCATGGCCCTGGAGGAGCTGAGGACTCCACATCTTGTTTAGAAGGCAAATAAGAGAAGACTGTTTTCAGGCAGCTAGGAGGAGGGTTTTAATGCCCATCCTTACAGTGACACTCTTCCTCCAACAAGGCGGCACTTCGTAATAATGTCATTCAATGGGCCAAGCATATTCAGACCACCACAATTACCCATGTCAAATATGAATTTATAAAATGAACTTACCAATTTTCCTTACTATTGGTTGAACTTTCTAGCTGTTTTTCTACTTCTGATTATATTTTTAATGAGAATTAAAGTGTTTTGATATTCATTTTCTTGGTAATTGGTACTTTTGTTTATAACAAATCTTCTTTGATTTTAGTTGTAAACTTTTTTTTTTTTTTTTTTTTTTTTTTTTTTTTTTGGCTCGAATGTGGCAATTCATGACCAAAAGTAGATTTGGAACAACCCTCTTTTAGAGTTAATTCTATACCTTGGTTTATGTTCTTTCAGAATAGTTTGAATCTGAAATGCCCTATGTAGGCTCAATATGTCATCATGTATTCTCCAGATAATGGTACTATTTGAGAAGGCAATTAAATTACTGCGGGCAGGTCTTACAACTTAGTACTCCTGACCTAAATACTGCCTCCCAAGAGTGGATGCCAAGTGACCAGTTGGCCTCATGCTCCTGTCTCTGTGATTTATTTATCTACCCTCCTATATTCCCTATCATGAATTGACTTTATCCCTCTTCAACTATATCCCAAAATAAACAATTTGTTTCTTAAATTTATGCTGTTAGGTTTTTTTTTTTTTTTTTTAATTTGGTTTTTAACCACACAAACAAGAAATGAATTCAGACACCAATGCTCGATGAATTAAAGTGTGTTACAATGTGACTCATCAAAACAGGACTACTTCTTGGGTCTCCATGTGTGATGCATTATTACAGCAAATACTTCTTAAAATTTTTTTTTTAGCTCTGGGCAATTCTTTTACATATGTGCTGATTTGTGCTTTGCTGAATGCTCATTATTCAAGACAGATTTGAAACAGGTCCATTGGGTGGAATAGGATTGTCTCTTGGCACATCTATACTTACTGATACTTTCTCTTGTATATTTGAGCTGCTCAGAATCTTAGTTCTGTCTCTTCAGATAAAACCTTTGAAATTCCACTCCTGGATTTTTTTTCAGCCTAAAAACTGTGTTAATTCAGCAAGCAATAGCACACTAACATTTCTTGTTTCTGCTGTTTACATCTTCAGTTGTTGTAGCAAGAAGAATAAGGGGTACATTTCATATTCACTTGTTGCTTTGGCTGGAAGTTATAAGCTATGACCCTTATACTCACAAAACGGAGGCCCACAATCCTCACCGTCATCTTACATACATATCTTCACTCTTACATCTACATACCCATTACCAAATCCTATATTACTACAAACCTCTCACCTCCCCCATTACTCTTCTACATCATAGCATTTGTATATAACTTTATACGGATATGGATATGTGTATATGTATATATAATTTATATTTATGTGTAAATGGGTATGATATATGCATATATACTCACATACAAGTAAGAAAATATTTACATGTACATTTTCATCTTGGGTATGATTTGAAACTTAGTCTTTCTTCACTGTAGATTGTATCAGTTTTGACTTCTCTGGATTCATTATACTTAGGAAATCCATTTAAATCATTGTGCAAATTTATTTCCAAATGAACATGACAGACTTTTCAAACCATTAATGTGATTTACAAATTAAGTGCACAAATTTTAGAGGTGTCTAATGTGTAAAATGTGAATAATGAGTTGATTGTGAGGATGTATTATGATATTCAAATGGAGCAGGTTTTATACTGTTGGACCCTTAAAATCTCTTCATTGACTTCAACCTGTTTTTTTTAATTCTTTTTTCTACTAATCTTATAATTTTGCTTCATTTTTTGCTCCTTTAGATTCTTCAAAATCAGACAACTGATTTACTAAAGCAGGCAGAAAGACAAAAATCTGGCATATTTCAGTTTATAAGCTAAGGATTTGAACAACTGTGGGATGGTGTGGATTATACTGTGTGAGTTGCTTTCACTAACATTTTTGTTTGTAATCAACTGGCCCGAATTCATCTTTTCTTCCAGTAGCAGAGAACAAGTATACCTCAGGGAAGGGCTACAAAAAGCACTTCAAAACATTCTAGTCCTTCAGAGAGGTAGAAAGGCAAGGCACTAAATCACATTGCCCTGGTGAGTGGTGACTTCCTGCCACAGTATCTGCCTAATTTGCTCCTGGAGGAGCTAATTCCTTTCAAAGTTTAGAAACTAAAACTCTGTGGATAAACACTATTCTTCCTCTGACCTCCTTAGGTTCTTTTCTTTCCCCTAGGTTTCATTTAAATTATCTTAAACCAGATCAAAGGGAAAATGAACCTGTGCTCTCTATTTGATGTGTCTTCCTAGCTAGTTTCCCAGCCATCTGTGTTCCTGGCTCTTACCCATCCCCACTTTGCTGCCAACCTTATCTTCCTTAAGTGAATCTCACTGTCCTGGATGGTTCCCCATGGTCTCCTAAATGCAATACAAAAGTCTCCCTGGCTTTCAAGGCTCTCCACGGGGTCTCTAAAAGATTCCATCTATATTAATGTCCCAGCAGTGTACTTCCAGTGCCCTGCATTTCAACTATGAATACTGCTCACTAAGGGCTGTTTTACATGTTTGTGCAGTCCCTGTGTTACACAGAAGCCACTGGATGACAGAGCTGAACTTCATCTTGCACACATCCTGTGTGCTCACTTTTAGAGTTGTGACCTCTTTGCACAAAACTGATGGAAGCCCCAGATGGCCCTGTTAAAGTTAAGTAAGTATTCATTAAAAACACTTCACCTCCTACTTTTATGACTTACATATATATCTATATCTATATCTAATCTATATCTATATCTATATCTAATCTATATCTATATCTATATCTATATCCATATTTATCTATATCTATACTTATATCTATATCTATATCTATATCTATATCTATATCTATATCTATATCTATATCTATATCTATGTCTATGTCTATGTCTATGTCTATGTCTATGTCTATGTCTATGTCTATGTCTAGGTCTAGGTCTAGGTCTAGGTCTAGGTCTAGGTCTAGGTCTAGGTCTAGATCTAGATCTAGATCTAGATCTAGATCTATCTAGATCTAGATCTATCTCTATCTCTATCTCTATCTTTATCATCTATATCTATCTATATCTATATCTATATCTATATCTATATCTATATCTATATCTATATATCTATATCTATCTATATCTATATCATCTATCATCTCTATCTCTATCTCTATCTATCTATATCTCTATCTCTATCTATATCTATCTATATCTACCTATCTATATAGATACCTATATAGGTAGATATAGATATATAGATAGGGAGTTATATATTTACTGTTTATTCAAATTTTCATTATCATACACCTCACTGGTCCTTTTGATGCTTTCTGAAGAACTCAAAGTCTGCACGTGTTTACCACCTTTAATATGATGTATTTCTTAATCCTTCTCCATAAGTCTCACATCAATTTGATTTCTGTCTTCTATCTCTATTTGATTTTCAAATACCTTAGCAAATACTTTTAGATTAGATTCCTCTACCCTGCCTCATGACCTTTTCCTAAATGTTTATATCCCTCACATCTTGAATCTCTGTCTTTTGTTAATCTTGTTTTTAGCATGTCTCAGAATCTCCTACACATTTTGACTCTCAGAGATAAATAACAATATTGACTTCCCTTCTGAATTCTACATCTCTTTACACAACTTCTTAGTTCTCTAAACAATCTTCTAAAAGAAAATTAAATATCCACCTTCAAGGAATCACATCCTCTATGGTCCTATCAGTGTCTAGCAGCACAATCCACTTTTCTTGATTATTAATACTAAATTCATTCTTGTAATATTTCTACTTTAGGGGTGTCTCCCATCATCTTCTTTTTTTCATCTCACACACTTTAGTTACAACGTTCATCTTATGGCTAGACTACTGGGAGACATTCCTAACCATTGACCTTTCCTAGTGATTCCTGATATTTTCCATTCGTTTTCCATATTGCTTCACTGTCTCTCTTCCAGGACATTAATTTATCATCACTCTGTCTTCCAGCATCTGACCCAAGAAATAAAGCTCATCTTGTTGAAGAGTCATAACTCTAAGCATAGGCTGAAGTACTCCAATGTGTTTGATACCTCGTATAAAATTCATGAAGCCCTAAGATTATAAAGCATTACATTATAGACTAAGCAATGAAGAGTTGGAGAGGATGAATCATGTTCTTACAGTAGTGAAAAAGTCTAAAAGATGGGGTCCTATTGTTACAAAGCTTTCTATTTGTCCATTAAATTTTACTTCCTAGGAGAACTGAAACTGAATCCTAATATTCCAGGTAATAAAGTGCCTATCACATAACAATAATAACAATAACTGAAATATAAAGATCAGGAATGCTGTTCCTTAAGGAAAAATGAGACATACGTGAGGTGCTTGCTGCTTTAAGTGCCACACAGATATAAGCTATTACTGTATGCAGTCTGGGTATGGTGATACCTATTATCAAGCCTTTGGTTTGATGAGTTGAATTGGTTCTTACATCTTCAGTGTATTCATTTTGGTTTGTGAATGTCGGAGTTTGTCACAGTTACTTTTAAAGTTTTTCTCTGATGAATTATGAGTACATTGAGGGCATGGGGTTCATGACCATTACAGCTATATAGCCAGTACCTATTGAAGTACCTGGCAGAGAGGATCAAAGATTATCTGACCCCTGAAACAAAAGCTTAAAGTTCAAACAAATGCTTTTGGATAAAAGTTATTAAAAACCCAGCAAGATATCTCGCTCACCTTCAAAGTCCATGTCAATGAGGGTTCATAGGGCAAATACTGAGACTTATAGAGAAGACTGAGAAATAAATCAATAAACAAAATTTTCTGTTCACAATTTAAACAAATAATTTAATTATATTTTTTACACTAGAAGATTGGCGTAGTATTGTTTTAGGGCTTTCAACATTGTTCACTTATTAATCATTAAGAAGTCACAGATTCACCTGTATACTAAAAAAACAAAACAAAACCAGACTGCTTTTTTTGTAGACCTTTACACATGCATTAACATGAATTGAAATACCTTAATCATTTCCAAAATATTTTAACAGAATTAACTCCCCTGAATTAGATACTTTGTTCAAGAAAATATATCTCATTTTCTGTAAAATTTTGAAAATGATAAATAATGATGACTAATTGTTGGAATAAGTTATGATATCAGAAACTGTTAAGAGAACAACCAGATAGTTACTATGCCGAATTGAGCATATCTTTTGTGAGACCATCAAAGACATATATCTCAGCATTGAAGAGTATTGGTTGGAAATGGGACTTTGTTCTTACACTCTTTCCTCCATGTTGTTCTTTTGCATGGTTTGAACTTGAAGATCTTGTGCATGCTGTCACAAGCAGGACAATTTCAAACCTGGATATATCTTATTTAATTCTCTAAAACATTTGTACAAATATTTGCTTAAGCAATTGTGTCTTTATGAGAACTTCTGAGGGAATCACCATCCAAATACACTCAAACTTAGAAGAGAAAATGGAGAAGAGCCTCAAGAACATGAGCAATGGGGACATTTTTCTGAACAGAATACCAATGGCTTATGCTCTAAGGTCAAGAACCAACAAATGGGACCTAATAAAGGTGCAAAGATTCTGTAAGGCAAAGAACACTGTCATTAGGACAAAATGGCAACCAACAGAATGGGAAAAGATCTTTGCCAAACCTACATTAGATAGAGGGCTAATATCCAATATATAAAGAACTCAAGAAGTTAGACTTCAGAGAATCAAATAATCCTATTTTAAAAATGGGGTACAGAGCTAAAGACTTCTAAACTGACAAATACTGAATGACTAAGAAACACCTAAAGAAATGTTCAACACCTTTAGTCATCAGGGAAATGCAAATCAAATCAACCCCAAGATTCCACTTTAGACCAGTCAGAAAGGTCAAGATCAAAAACTCAAGAGACAGCAGATGCTGGTGAGGATGTGGAGAAAGGAACACTTCTCTATTGTTGGTGGGATTGCCAGCTGGTAAAACTGCTCTGGAAATTAGTATAGCGGTTCCTCAGAAAATTGGATATGATACTACCCGAGGACCCAGCTATAAAACTCTTAGGCATATACCCAAAAGATGCTCTAACCTATAACACGAACACATGTTCCACTATGCTTATAGCAGCCTTATTTATAATAGCCAGAAGCCGGAAAGAACCCAGATGTACTTCAACAAAAGAATGGATACAGAAAATGTGGTACAGTTACACAATGGAGCACTACTTGGCTACTAAAAACAATGACTACATGTAACTCTTAGGCAAATGGATGGATCTAGAAAATACCATCCTGAGTGAGGTAAGCCAATCACAAAACAAAACAAAAAACAAACAAACAAACTAACCAAAACACTCTATGGTATTTACTCACTGATAGTGGATATTAGCCCAAAAGTTCGGAATACCCAAGTTACAATTCACAGATCACATGAAGCTCAAGAAGAAGGGTAACCAAAGTATGAATGTTTCAGTCCTTCCTACAAGGGGGAGAAAAACTATTCTCAGGAGGAAATATAAAGACAGAGTTTGGAACAGAGACTGAAGCAACAACTATCCAGAGACTGCCTTACCTGGGGATCCAACCCATACACAGCTACCAAACCCAGACAATATTGCTGATGCCAAGAAGTGCATGTTGCCAGGAGCCTGATATATATGTCTCCTGAGAAGCTTTGCCAGAGCCTGACAAATACAGAGGCATATTCACAGTCTGCTCACAGTCAAACACTGAACTGAGAACTGAGCCCTTAATGGAGAAGTTAGAAAAAAAAATTGAGGGAGGTGGAGGGATTTGCAACCCCATAAGAACAACAATACCAACAAACCAGAGCTCCGAGGGACTCTGAAAGTACACATGGACAGACCTGTGGCTCCAGCTGCATATCTAACAGAGGATGGCCTTGTTGGGCATTAGTAGGAGGAGAAGCCCTTGGTCCTGCCAAGGCTTGATACCCCCATGTAGGGGCTTGTCAGTGTGGGGAGGTGGGAACATGTGGTTAGATGAACACCCTCATAGAAGCAGGTGGAATGGGGAATACACACTCCTGTGAGTTAGATAGAACTAATATTGAATTATAGCAAAAGTGGGAAAGTGTAAATTTTGAGGGATGTGTTTTAGAATGGGCTTGGGTAAATTGGTAGGAGATAGTTAGGTGAAGTTAAATTTTGCTGTGGATTTTATGCTTTCCATTTTCTTCCTGGATTTGGTTTTTACTATATTTTATAATATTTGTCATGTTTTTTTTCATTGCTACCCCTGGATGGAGGGATATAGGGAGGGAAGCTGAGGGTGATAATGAGGAAATATGTGTTGGGTATTCATTTGAGTGGAAATTCATAGAAACTGATAAATATGTTTATATTTTGTTATATTCACATTTACAATATAGACCTGGGAATAATTTCTTGATGAAAATTTGGATAGTCTTCCTTGAAGGGAGTCTTTACCATTCTTTATGTTTAAAGAATAAAATGGCAAGTGCAGATTAAAATCAAGGAAGATCTCAGAAAATGGAAAGATCTCCCATTCTCATGGATTGGAAGGATCAACAATATAAAAATGGCCATCTTACCAAAAGCAATCTACAAATTCAATGCAAACCCATTGAAATTCCAACCCAATTCTTCATAGAATTGGAAAGAGCAATGTGCAATTTCATCTGGAATAACAAAAATCCCAGAATATTGAAATCCTTCCTCAACAAGAAAACATGTGCAGGAATCACTATCCCTGAACTCAAGCTCTATTACAAGGCCATCGTATTAAAAACTGCATGGTAATGGTACAGATATAGGCATGTGTATCAATGGAATAGAATAGAAGATCCAGAAATGAATCCTCACACATGGTCACTTGATTTTGACAAAGGAGCTGGAAACATTCAATGGAAAAAGGACAGCCTATTCAACAAATGGTGTTGGTTCAACTGACACTAAGTATGCAGAAGAATGAAAACAGATTCTTTCTCATCTCCTTATATAAATCTCAAGTGCAAGTAGATCAAAGTACTCCACATTAAACCAGGCACACTGACACTATTAGATGAGAAATTAGGGAAAACATTAGAACACATAGTTACTAGAAAAAATTTCCTGAACAGAACACCAATGGTTTGTGCTCTAATGTTAATGATCGACAAATAGGACTTAATGAGATTGTAAAGTTTGTGTAAGGCTAAGGCTACTGTCAAGAAAACAAAATGGCAGCCAATGGATTGGGAAAAGTTCTTCACCAACTCCACATCTGATAGAGGCCTAATATCCAAAGTATACAAAGAACTCAAGAAGTTAGACAGCAGAGAATCAAACAATTCTATTAAAAATGGGGTACAGAGATAAGCAATAAGTTCTCAATTGAGGAATATAGAATGGCTGATAAGCATCTAAGGAAGAACTTGACATCTTTAGTCATCAGGGAAATGCATATCAACACAACCCTGAGATTCCACCTCACACCAGTCAGAAAGGCTAAGATCAAAAACTCAGATAAGTGCATATGCTGGCCAGGATGTGGAGAATTGGAACACTCCTCCACTTATGGTGGGGTTTTAAACTGGTATAATCACTCTGAAAATCAGTCTGGCAGTTCCTATGAAAATTGGACATAGTACTACCCCAAGACCCAGTTATTCCACTTCTGGGCATATATCCCAGAGACACTCCAATATAAAACAAAAACACATGCACCACAATGTTCATAGCAGCCCTATTTGGAAAGAACCCAGATGTCCTTCAATAGATGAATGGATACAAAAATTGTTGTATATTTACAAAATGGAGTACTACTCAGCTATCTGAAACAACGACTTTATGAAATTCCTAAGAAAACTGATGCATCTAAAGAATATCATCCTGAATGAGGTAAACCAGTCACAAAAGGACAGACATAATATGCAGTTACTGATAATTGGATACTAACTCCAGAAAGCTCTGAACACCCCAGAAACTACTCACAGGTTATATTAAACTCAAGAAAATCTAAGGCCGAGGACGCAGGGCAGAGCCTGGCCCAACCACCAGCCGGAAAGGCGGCTCGTACAGGCTGAGCTACTGTGACCTGGAACAGATCTTAGGAACTTCTGTTCCCACCCGGAGACCACTTCAGGACGCAGAGCAGAGCCTGGCCCAACCACCAGCCGGAAAGGCGGCTCGTACGGGCTGAGCAACTGGTGAGTGGGAGACCTAGGCTGCGGGGGAGCAGAGGGATCTCTGCGGAGTGCACAGGGAAAGGGCACCCCATGCCCTGACCTGCCCTGTCCTCCCCGATCCAGTGACCGGGAACAGATCTTAGGAACTTCTGTTCCCACCCGGAGACGACTTCAGGACACAGAGCAGGGCCTGGCCCAACAGCCAGCCGGAAAGGTGGCTCGGAGAGGCTGAGCATCTGTGACCAGGAACAGATCTTAGGAACGTCTGTTCCCACCCGGGGGCGACTTCAGGACGCAGAGCAGAGCCTGTCCCAGCTGCCACCCGGAACATGGGCTGCTGGGGAGTAGAAAGATCTCTGAGGAGTGCACACGAAAAGTGTACCAGGGACACAGACCAGATACAAGTGAAAGGCAAGAACATATCACTGACAACAAAATGGCAAGAGGAAAGAGAAAGAGTATATCCCAAGGAAACCAAGACAATCTAGCAACACCAGAACCCAGCTCTCCGATAGTAGCAAACATAGAAATTCCAAACACTCCAGAGAAAGAAGACACAGACCTGAAAACATGCCTCAAGACGCTGATAGAGTTACTTAAACAAGAAAGGGAGGAAAAGCAAAAAGATTCAGAAGCTTTTAAAGAAGAAACAAGAAAAACACTCAAAGAACTCAAAGAACGAGACGAAAACAGAACCAAAGAAATAAAGGAATGGAAGAGGGAAATTAAAACAGAAATTGACACAATAAAGAAAGCGCTAAAAGAGATAACCCTAGAGTCAGAACACCAAAAAAAGAAATCAGGAGTCACAGAAGCAAGCATTTCCAACAGATTACAAGAGATCGAGAAGAGAATCTCGGGGGCAGAAGACAACATTGCAAACATAGAAAAAACAGCCAGAGAAGATGCAAAAAACAAAAAGCTCCTAACCCAAAATGTCCAGGAAATACAAGACACAATGAGAAGACCGAACCTAAGGATAATAGGAATAGAAGAGGGAGAAGAGTATCAAATAAGAGGCACAGTAAATATCTTCAACAAAATCATAGAAGAAAACTTCCCTACCCTCAAGAATGAGATGACCACGAGCATAAAAGAAGCCTTCAGAACTCCAAATAGGTTGGACCAGAAAAGAAATACCTCCCGACACATGATAGTAAAAACATCAAGTGTCCAAAGTAAAGAAAGAATACTAAAAGCAGTAAGGGAAAAAGGTCAGGTAACATATAAAGGCAGACCAATCAGACTCACACCCGATTTCTCAACAGAGACTATGAAAGCTAAAAGAGCCTGGACAGACATCATGCACTCCTTAAGAGAGCACAAGTGCCAGCCCAAGCTGCTATACCCAGCAAAACTATCAATCACCATCGATGGAGAGACAAAGATATTTCAAGACAAATCAAAATTCACACAATATCTGACCACAAACCCAGCACTACAACGAATTATAGGTGGAAAACCCAATACAAGGAGGGAAAATACAGCCTAGTAAAAACAAGAAAACTCCTAAACAAGAAAACTAAAAGAAGAAAAAAACACAGACACAACTCAACCCAAAAAAGCAAAAATGGCAGGAAACAGAAACAATTATTCCTTGATATCTATTAACATAAATGGTCTCAACTCCCCAATAAAGAGACATAGACTATCAGACTGGATACATAAACAAAATCCAGCCTTTTGCTGCATACAGGAAACTCATCTCAGAGACAGAGACAGACACTATCTCAGAGTAAAAGGGTGGGAAAAAAACTTCCAAGCAAACAGCTCCAAGAAGCAAGCTGGAGTGGCTATTCTAATATCGAATAAAGTAAATTTCCAACCAAAAGTTATCAAAAAAAATAAAGAAGGACACTTTTTACTCATTACCGGGGAAATCTGTCAGGAGGAACTCTCAATCCTTAACATATATGCTCCAAATAAAAAATCACCCACATTCATAAAAGAAACTCTACTAAAGCTCAAAAAATACATTTCACCCCACACAATAATAGTGGGAGACTTTAACACCCCACTCTCACCAATGGACAGATCGGGGAAACAGAAACTGAACAAGGATACTGCAAAACTAGCAGAGACTTTGAACCAACTAGAATTAATAGATATATACAGAACATACTATCCTAAAGTAAAAGAATACACCTTCTTTTCACCACCCCATGGCACCTTCTCGAAAATTGACCACATAATTGGACACAGAACGAGCCTTCATCGATATAAGAAGATTGAAATACTCCCATGCATCCTCTCAGATCACCATGGTCTACGGCTGGTCTTTAACAACAACAAAGACAACAAAATGCCTACATACACATGGAAACTAAACAACACTCTGTTAAAGGATAGCAGGGTCAAAGAAGAAATAAAGAAAGAAATTAAGGATTTTCTAGAATTCAACGAAAATGAAAACACAACATACCCAAACCTATGGGATGCAATGAAAGCAGTATTGAGAGGAAAACTCATTGCCCTAAGTGCTTCCAAGAAGAAACTGGAGAGAGCTCACATCAGCAACCTGACAGCACAGCTAAAAGCACTAGAACAAAAGGAAGCAGATGTACCCAAAAAAAGTAGACGGCAAGAAAAAATCAAAATTAGGGCAGAAATAGACCAAATAGAAACAAACAAAAAAAAAAACCATTGAAAAAATCAACAAAACAAAGAGTTGGTTCTTTGAGAAAATCAACAAGATTGATAAACCCCTAGCCAGACTAACTAAAGGGAAAAGAGAGTATCCAAATTAACAAAATCAGAAAGGAAAGTGGTGACATAACAACTGAAACTAAGGAAATTCAAGAAATCATCAGATCCTACTACAAAAACTTATACTCCACAAAATTGGAAAATCTGGAGGAAATGGACGAATTCCTAGACAGATACAAGGTCCCAAAGTTGAACCAGGACCAAGTAAACCATCTAAATAACCCTATAACACCTAAAGAAATAGAAGAAGTCATCAAAAGCCTCCCAACCAAAAAAAGCCCAGGTCCAGACGGGTTCAGTGCAGAATTTTATCAGACATTTATTGGGGATATAACACCAATATTCGCCAAGCTATTCCAAAAGATAGAATCAGATGGAATATTACCCAACTCATTTTTTGAGGCTACAATAACCCTCGTACCTAAGCCACACAAAGACCCTACAAGGAAAGAGAACTTCAGACCAATCACACTTATGAACATTGATGCAAAAATACTCAACAAAATCCTTGCAAACCGAATCCAAGAACACATCAAAACCATCATTCATCATGACCAAGTAGGCTTCATCCCTGGGATGCAGGGATTGTTTAACATAAGGAAATCCATCAATGTAACCCACCATATAAACAAACTTAAAGACCAAAATCACATGGTCATCTCACTAGACGCTGAGAAAGCATTCGACAAAATCCAACACCCCTTCATGTTAAAAGTCCTGGAAAGAACAGGAATCCAAGGCCCATATTTAAACATAATAAAAGCAATATACAGCAAACCAACAGCCAACATCAAACTTAATGGCGAGAAACTTGAAGCAATCCCACTAAAATCAGGGACTCGACAAGGCTGCCCACTCTCTCCCTACCTATTCAACATAGTACTGGAAGTCCTGGCTGGAGCAATTAGACAGCAAAAGGAGATCAAGGGGATACAAATCGGAAAGGAAGAGATAAAAACATCACTCTTTGCCGATGACATGATAGTGCACTTGAGTGATCCCAAAAATTCTACCAGAGAACTCCTACAGCTGATAAACAAGTTCAGCAAAGTGGCCGGATACAAAATTAACTCAAACAAATCAGTAGCCTTCCTATACTCAAAGGACAAACATGTGGAGAAAGAAATTAGGGAAAAGGGACCCTTCACAATAGTTACAAAAACTATGAAATACCTTGGTGTGACTCTAACTAAGGAAGTAAAGGACCTGTATGACAAGAACTTCAAACCTCTAAAGAAAGAAATTGAGGAGGATCTCAGAAAATGGAAAGATCTCCCATGCTCATGGATTGGAAAGATCAACATCTTAAAAATGGCCATCCTACCAAAAGCAATCTACAGATTCAATGCAATCCCCATCAAAATTCCAACCCAGTTCTTCATGGAATTGGAAAGATCAATGTGCAATTTCATATGGAATAACAAAAGACCTAGAATAGCGAAATCCATCCTCAACAACAAAAAAAACATCTGCGGGAATCACTATCCCTGACCTCAAGCTATATTACAAGGCAATTGTACTGAAAACTGCATGGTACTGGTACAGAAATAGGCAAGGGGATCAATGGAATAGAATAGAAGATCCAGAAATGAGCCCTCATGTATATGGTCACCTGATTTTTGACAAAGGAGCAGTAAACATTCAATGGAAAAAGGACAGCTTATTCAAGAAATGGTGCTGGTCCAACTGGCACTCAACATGCAAAAGAATGAAAATAGACCCGTTCTTATCTCTTTGTACAAAGCTCAAGTGTAAGTGGATTAAAGATCTCCACATTAAACCAGATACACTGGAACTATTAGATGAGAAAGTAGGGAAAACCTTAGAACACATAGGCACAGGAGAAAATTTCCTAAACAAAACACCAATGGCTCAAGCTCTAAGGTCAAAAATTAACAAATGGGACTTAATGAGATTGCAAAGTTTCTGTAAGGCTAAGGACATCCTCAAGAAAACAAAACGGCAACCAACAGAATGGCAAAAGATCTTTACCAACACCACATCAGATAGAGGCCAAATATCTAAGGTGTACAAGGAACTCAAAAAGCTAGACACCAGAGAATCAAATAACCCTATTAAAAAATGGGGTACAGAGCTAAACAAATCTTTTTCAGTTGAGGAACTCCGAATGGCCGAAAAACATCTGAGGAAGTGCTCGACATCCTTAGCCATCAGGGAAATGCAAATCAAAACAACCCTAAGATTCCACCTCACTCCAGTCAGATTGGCCAAGATCCAAAACTCAGATGACAGCAGATGCTGGCGAGGCTGCGGAGAAATAGGAACACTTCTCCACTGTTGGTGGGGTTGCAAGCTAATACAACCACTCTGGAAATCGGTCTGGCGATACCTCAGAAAATTGGATATAGTACTACCTGAAGACCCAGCTATTCCACTTCTGGGCATATACCCCAGAGACACTTTAATACACAACAAAGATATATGCACCACAATGTTCATAGCGGCTCTATTTATAATAGCCAGAAGCTGGAAGGAACCCAGATGTCTTTCAGAAGACGAATGGATACAAAAATTGTGGTACATATACACAATGGAATACTACTCAGCCACCAGAAACAATGACTTAACCAAATTCTTAAGAAAATGGCTGCATCTAGAGAAGATCATCCTGAGTGAGATAACCCAGTCACAAAAGAACAGACATAATATGCAGTCACTGATAGTGGGATGCTAACCCCAGAGGCTTGCACTCCCCCAGAAACAACTCACAGACTGTATGAAGTCCAAGAAATAAAGAAAACAAAAACTATACATATATTCACAAAACAAGAAGACTTTGACTATTTCCATGTTGCGTTTTGTTTTGCATGTACTTTATGCTTATTGCAACTAGTACGTTTTCAATGCATACTGTCAAGCCCTTGAAAAAAATCAAGTACTGACTAAAAAACATATTTACATGGTTTTATGTAAAATTTATTTTAATGTCTGAAAAAGAAGTACTGACAAAAATGTATAATTTTAAGCAAAAAATGTTTAAAATCTTTACAAAAAATAATAAGCTGTTAGTCTTTTGTGCAGATGGAAATATCTCAAGAAACACTTCTTGTTATGATTAATAATTTGAGTCTTATTTGTAACAGATAAGAAACCAATGTATTTTCCATGTATTTTCATGTTAAAAAAAAATTAATCTTGTTTTGAAGACAAAAAAAAAAAAAAAAAAAAAAAAGAAAATCTAAGGCCAAAAAAAGAAAAAGAAAGAAAAGAAAAAGAAAGCCTCATTCTTTCTTAGGAAAAATAATGAATGTATAGCACCTTCTCAGAGTGTGGGACACCTGGACCTCAAATCATTCATAATCCAAGAGCTAAGATAATAGCCTTGTGGCAATATTTCTTATTCACAGATCATTATGCTTAATCTATACCCAACAAGAAATCTGTTTCCATGTTAAGTTATGTCCTATATATACTTCATGCTTATACCTAGTTGGATTTCAATGCATGCTACCAAACCTCTAAAAGAATTAAGTACTGACAAAAATATTTATATAATATTATGCTAAAAGGCCTTTTAAAAATCTGTATTTGTTTCCCTCTTTTTTAAAAAAATAAAGTGGTAAAAAAAAATCATGTTATTTTCGAATTAAATAAAAATTGGGGCTAAAATGCATTCATATACTAAGGGCTGATTAAATTAAGTCTAAATATTTGGTTATAACTCATGCATTTTAGAAAAAAAATCATAGAAAATGAGTATGGTCAATATGTCAAAGGTTCTACAGTCCTGTCACTTTGAAAGTATTTGAGGGAACCATCACATTTCTAGAGATTAATAAGGGAAGACAGGATCCAACTTTTCAATCTTGTTCATAGCACTGTACCAAAACACCAGCTTCAGCCTTCCCTCCCCTTTTCCCATCCTTTTGTGGATCACACAGAGCATCCACTCCTAATATCTCTCCCCCATCTCTTCTCTGTGTCCCAGCTCCCATCTCCAACAGGCACAATGTAAGCCATGCCTACCAGAATATCAGGTTGGCTGCCCACAGAATTCTGTCTCTCTGTTTTCTCAAACCTAATTCTACAGTCTCCTTCCTACTTTTGTACCAGAATACTAGATACAGATTACCCTCCTCCCAGCCCACATCTTCTGTGGGTCACAAAAATCATTGCCTTCTAGCCTTAGAACTTAATTCTAGCAGCAACCCTAAGCTAACCCAACAGCTTCTTCTAGGACAGCAGATATGCTGAAGGAGAAATCAAAACTCTCTTATTGCTCGGAGATCTATTTGTCCAATACTTGTGCCTAGTTCTATAGCTGGAAACCTGCTATAGCCTCCCTTTCTTCTTTGATGCTATGTCCAGTGGATCACAAAGACCTTCTTCTCCAACCTTTTTTTCCCCAACTCATCCCTGTCACCTAGTCTCCAACATCAGCATGCATTACTGAGAATGAAACAGTTGAACAGGCCATAAAAACTTGTCAGAGACATCACATTCTTTGAAAATTTAAAGGGAAAACAAAAACAGGGACCAAAACACCCACCTACCCAACAAAAACAAATCCAGAAATCAGAACCTAGGATTTCTTAAAGATAAAAATAATAATTTTCTTAAAAATTCAGGAAAATACAAATAGTGTTAGAAGATAAATAAAACTTTTTAAGACCTAAAATTGGAAGTACAATCAATAAAGAAAACCAAACTGATGTAATTTTAGAAATGTGAACAGGAGTTACAAAGGCAAGCTTTACTAACAGAGTAAAAGAGAGGAACAACAGAACTGCAGGCATTGAAGATACAATAGAAGAAATGGGTACATTTGTCAAAGAAAATGTTAAATGTAAAGAATTCCTGACAGAAATCATTCAGCAAATCTGGGTCATTACAAAATGAACAAACCTAAGAATATGTATAGAGGAAGAAGAAGAAACCCACTTCAATGGAACAAAAATATTTTTACAAAAATCATAGAAGAAAATTATCCTAACTTAAGGCAAGAGTTATCTATAAAGGTACAAAAAGCTTACAGATCCTGGATTTTTAAAACAATCCTGACAGATGTAAGAAGTGCTGGAGGGCTCACAATTCCTGATTTCAAGTTGTACTTCAGAGGTATAGCAATAAAATTTACATATAGTGACATAAAAACTAGACATGTTGATAAATGTAATCAAACTGAAGACACAAACATAAATCCACCCACATACAAACACTTTATTTTTTCATAGATAAGAGAGAAATATATAGTAGAAAAAAAGGCAAAAGGTGCTAGTCAAACTGGATGTATTTATGCAGAAAAGTGCAAGTAGATCCATACTTATCAATCTGCAAAACTTGACTCTGCTGTATCAAAGATGTCAATATAAAAGCATGTACACTGAACTTGATAAAAAGAAAGTCTGGCATAACAGTGAATGCATTAGCACAAATACATATTCACTCCTAAGAGAATAAATAAGTAATACCTAAGCTACACTCTATAAACCCAAAATGGTTACTTAAAAAGAAGGAGAATATAAATATATAGAGATCTCCTTGGGTTGGGGAACTAGTATATATTTTATAGAAAGACTGAAAGAGAATGGGGAGGGATGCAGGGCAATTAGGTGTACCTTTGGGAAGTGGAGATGGAGAGAATGAAAAGAAGTGGGGAAATGATAGTTGAAATTGAGCAGGGAGTTGGAGGCTGGAGTGGAAACCTAGTTTAATGGAAACTTCTTAGAACATATCAATGCAATTCTTGTGAGAACTCCTAGTAGTGAACGATATGGAACCTCATCTGTTCATTTCCTGTGTAGCCAGACAATGCTACCAGTAGCAGGAATAGGTTATATTCCATTGAGTTGTTGGCCAAGAAGGTCCCATAAAAATTTCCTTCCAATCTATGCTGTTGGTAAGACGATGGCTTGCTCTCTACAAATTGACAGCAGGGCCATATTTCTCAGGACAATGCCTTTACAACTCACTGAACATAGAGAAGTTGAGCTGATGCCTACATGGAGCCCTCAACCCTATATTCTAGTCTCCTTGGTGAGAGAAGGTACTTTCCAAGCTACTCAAAGAGGAATATGGACACCATTTAAGTCACAAATCTTCTATATTACAATATATCCTGCCTACAAAATATGCTAGGGCCATGGTGGCACAGAACTTGTGGGGTTAACCAAACAATATCTGATTTGACTTAAGGCCAACTTGAAGAGAAGAAATATATAAACATATATATATATATATATATATATATATATATATATATATATATATATATATATGTGTGTGTGTGTGTGTGTGTGTGTGTGTATGTATATATATATACACAACACTGCTTGGTATTCAACAAGCAGAGACTAGATAGCCCAGAGAGAGACAGGCTACAACCAAATATTACTGGTCTAAGAAAAAGTCAATGACATGATTCTTAATGATATTCTGCTATTCTCCAAATTAGTGCCTTATCCAGTCATCATCAGAGAGGCTTCTTATGGCAACAAATGTGAACAGATGCAGAAACCCACAGATAGTCATTATGTGGAGAGCTTTAAATGGGAAGTCTTCATCAACTCTTGACTCTCTGAGCTCAGAAAATCCCGTGGAAGAATAGGTGGATAATTTTAAGAGCCAGAAGAGAAAATGAAGCTAGTGGACACGAGGAGAACAGAGAACAAGGCCCCCAAAATAACTAAGCTAGGAACAAATGAATCCACAGAGGTGAAAACAGCAAGCACGGGTTCTGCAGGGGTCTGCTATAGGTTCTCTCCAAAAACATTGTAGTTATTAGCTTAGTGTTTTTATGGAATTCTTGACTGTGAGGATAAGTATGGCTCTGACTCTTGTGCCTACTCTTGGAATTCCGTATGTTGGTTGCTCTTTCCAACTTTGACATAATAGTTTTTCTGCCATCTTGTTATATTTTATTTTGTAAAGTTTGGTTGTTATATCTCTGAAGCCTGCTATTTTCTAATGAAATACAGAAGAGGGTTGATCCAGAGTGGAGAAGAGATGTATAGAAACTGGGAGGAGAAGGGAGGAGAAACTATAACCAGTGTATATCATAGGAATTGAAGAATCTATCTTCAATAAAAGGAAAACCATTGAGAATAGAGAAATATACAGGGAAGAGACTGGAGGCCCCAGGGAGTGGGGATGTCTGGATAGGTAGGGGATGGGGACAAGAAGGAGGTATGGCATGTGGAACAATTAGAAAGTAGACCAGAAAGGGGATAAAATTTGGATTATAAAAACAAGATTCAATAAAAGAAAAAAGACATTGAAAACATACAAGCAAAATCTAATTAGGAACAAAATTTATATAAACCTAATTTTAGAATTGAATACATGAAATATCAGATAAATGAACTGTGGAACAAACAAACTGACTAATGGCTTTTGTGTTGCAAAGACTTTCAATAGCTAAACCTGGGAAAGAAGAGTATATATATATCTGCTTCCAAAAACAAAATCTATCACATAAAGTAACATTGACTTCAGTGCTAGATGTCAAAATGTATATCACTTTATAGGATGCTCTGAATGAATATTGTTCTCCATGGTTTCATGCATTTAAACTCTTGGCCTCCCAGTTTATGGAATTTTTTGAAAAGGTTGCAGACCTTAAAAAGGAAGAAAAAATATGCTTTCTGAAGCAAAAATATTGCTCCCTCTTCCAACTTCTGTTTCTTGTGTGCACGTATCAGCCTTCTACTCCTCCCCTCATGCCATGGCTTTTATGTCATTATGGATTCTTAATCATTCTGGAGTAGGGAGCTAAAACAAATCTTTCCTTCTTGAAGTTGTTTTTGGTTATGGTATTTTATCACTGTAACAAAGCTAAAGCTGCTACAGTTCACAAAGATTGTGATATTTTGGGGGCGAAAACCATTTCTTTCTCTGGAAGCATTTTCCAAGTGGGTAGTTGTTTCATGAAGTACTGAGGAATTTGTTATGGGAAGCACAAACATGAAATTTCCTGTCAGAGAAAAGTGGTAGCAAACAGTCGTTTTTGAGTAAAGGAGGCTGTTTGAATTTCAAAGTAGTGGTTCCCAGGTTTCCCATGATATGGCACAAAGGACAATAGTGTTTCTGTCACATGGTGTGATGAACTGTGGTATGCCATCAACGTCTCAAGGCAGTGCTGCTCACGGCTGCTTGGTGTAAGAAAAATCTATGTTCACTCTTTTGCACTGTGTTCAAAATGCTCCATCACATTATGGCAAAGGTATGGAGGGGATGGAAGGAGCATTGGTCAAAGGTCATATCTAATTGTGATTCTCCAAAAGAGGTTTAGAGAAAGAGAGAGAAAGAGAGAGAGAGAGAGAGAGAGAGAGAGAGAGGGAGGGAGGGAGGGAGGGAGGGAGGGAGGGAGGGAGGGAGAGAGAGAGAGAGAGAGAGAGAGAGAGAGAGAGAGAGAGAGAGAGAGAGAGAGAGAGAGATTTAATTTTACCTCAGCACAATGGCTTCTGTATTAGGAAATAAATGACTGGAGATAGAACAAACCCAGATTCCCTGCTCCTTTTTTTAAAATTCATTCTACTCTACGGTGACCCTCAAATCTAACACTTAACAAAGTATTTATTATTCTGATCATTCTAGAAATCCATTTCCTAAATCAAGCTACTATTCCAGAATAACTAGATTGATTTTTAAACCAGTATAAAGAAGCAATGAGAAACAAATCAGAATGCTTTGTTGGCAGCAACACAGCCAGGATTCTTGCAGATGAAAATATGCTGCACACAATGACAGAATAACAAATGAGCGGGTCCTTTTCAGAGGGAGCACACAGAGCCTTGTCCTTGTCCCAGGTCCATATTTACTTTCCTGTCTCAGTTCTGAAATTTAAAGTATTTAGACCTACATTTTATTAACAACTGTTAGAATTAAAGCTATTTATGTCATATGGGAGACAATGAGTTCAGAATAGGTCTGTTGCTACGTTTCAACAAGAATCATATTACATGTTTAACTACATGTTCAACTGTTGATCAACCAAGAAAGACTTTATTTCTGAAAGATTTTCATTTCACTGTTAAGCATGACTTTCTGAATTTCAACTTTCCTTGTAAAATATCTTTAGAATAGGGAAAGACATAAGGGATCTGGTCAGAAAGAGAAAAAACTTTTTTTTGATCTAATACATTTTGTTTTCTTAGATTCTTGTCATTTAAGGTATTTTGTCCTTTTGTAAGTATAGTGCCATTTAGAAAGTATTTGTTAACATTATTATAATTAATTTTTATCCCCTACACATTTTGTGTAACAGTTGCTGCTGTAGTTTGGGTGGGTAATAACTTAATATTCTCTAGTTCACTGATTCATCAAACATTTCTCAGAATTTATAGTGTATTAAATACAGAACATGATTCTGGGGAGGTCTGGTGAAAAAAAAAACATAATCTTTTACTATAAAAGAAATCATGATGCAAGGGGAGATGATTGGAGGACCAATTTTAATAGTTATCATCCAGCTGAGTGCAGAACTCTTTTTTGTAAGAGCTAATCTAACACAGTGTGCTATTTTTATACACCATGTGTTTTGATGTTTGGACACAGGAAGTTGCATACTTAAGAGGTTTGGACTTACTGGAGTTGGTGTGGCATTTTTTGAGAAGTACATTATGGTATAGGTGGGCTTTGAGCTCTTTTACTCTCAAGCTCTGATACCCAGTGTGGTATCAGAACCTATTCTTGGCTGCCTATGGAAAACAGTGAATCAAGATGCAGATCTCTCAGCTCCTTCTCCAGCACCATCTCTGCCATAGAGTTACCATGCTTCTCTACATGATAATGGGTGAAACCTCTGAACTGTAAGCCAGCTCCAATGAAGGGTTTTCTTTTCTAAATTTTGCCTTGGTCAAGTTGTATCTTTATAGCATTGAAATCCTAACTATTACATCATATATTTAATGTTTTTAGAAAAGAAACACTTCATAAAATCCAATGCATATTTAGACTTTGTGTTAGTATTTCATGTATCCTTATTCCTAAGAACAGTTTCTACCCTGCATTTTTTGGTTTCATTTTCCTGTTTTATCTTTCATATGTTTGGTTGCCATTGATCGATCTACAATAAACTGATAACTCTGAGTGAGAACATTTGTTCCGCAGCTGTGTGTCAGAGGAATAGGGAATGCAGGCAGGTCTTGGTACCTTTCCTTCTCTCTGATAATGGTGTCACTCTCACTCAAAGTGGCCTTGTGATATCATTTCAGAGTAGATCAGTTTTGTCTGACTTCAGTTTAACTTTTTTCAACTTCCATAAAGAAAAAAAAATAGCTTCATGATTATACTGGCTGGTTTGTGCCAACTTGATACAAGCTGGAGTTATCACAGAGAAAGGAGCCTCAGTTGAGTAAATGCCTCCATGAGATTGAACTGTAAGGCATTTTCTCAACAAGTGATTAAATGGGGAGGGCCCAGCCCATTGTGGGTGGTGCCATACCTGGACTGGTAGACCTGCATTCTATAAGAAAGCAAGCTAAACAAACCATGAGAAGCAAGCCAGTTAGCAACATCTCTCTATAGCCTTTCCATCAGCTACTTATTACTAAACTGCTTGAGTTCCAGTCTTGACTTCCTCTGGTGATAAACAGTAATGTGGAAGTGTAAGCTGAATAAACCCTTTCCTTCCTAACTTGCTTCTTAGCTATGATGTTTTGTGCAGGAATAGAAACCCCAACTAAGACAATGTTTTATAAGAAATGTCTTATGAAAGAAATAATTTTAAAACATTATAAGCTAAATATGTCATATTTTTTGCAAATGCTTTTTCTACACTCTTTTTAATCTTTAGTTTTTCACAGTTGCCTTCAGTTTATTCTTGTAAAATTCTTAAATGTATAGCTTTATTTCAAAGAAAATTTTTCATTTGGCTTTTTACTCTTTAGTTGGTATATTTGAGTTTTAAGGTATATATGTGTTTGTCCTTGATTTGTTTATAGTTTGATAAGCAATTTGATTTTTAGTCTTAAAGTTCATTTCCTAACTGGTGCTCATTATGCATACTTATAACTCACTGGAGTCTTTAGCAAGTGGGTCCTATAAACAACATTTAAGGTGGGCTAGATTGCAGGTTTAGAAGTTCAGTCTATTATCATCAAAATGAGCATGGTTACCTCACTCAGGACAATGGCTTCAAATTCCATCCATTTGCCTAGGAATTTCATGAACTTGTTGTTTTTAATAGTTGAGTAGTACTCCATTTTGTGTATGTGGCACAATTTCTAAATCCATTCCTCTGTTGAAGGACATCTGGATCCTTTCCAGCTTCTGGCTATTATAAATAAGGCTGTTATGAACATTGTTGAGCATGTGTCCTTGTTAGACACTGGAGCTACTTTTGGGTATATGACCAGGAGTGGTGTAGCTGGGTCCTCAGGTAGCACTATGTCCAATTTGCTGAGGAACTGCCAGAATGATTTCTAGAGTGGTTGCACCAGTTTAAAATCCCACCAACAGTGGAGGAGTGTTCCTCTTGCTCCACATTTTTGACAACATCTGCTGTCACCTGAGTTTTTGATCCTAGTCATTCTGACTGGTGTGAGGTGGAATCTTAGGGTTGTTTTGATTTGCATTTCCCTGATTACTAGAGATGTTGAACATTTCTTTAGGTGACTCTTAGCCATTTAATTTTCTTTCAGTCACAAAATAAAAACTCATGGTATACATTCACTTATAAGCAGATACTAGCCTCCCCCCTTCTCAAAAAAAAAAAAAAAAAAAAAAAAAAAAAAAAAAAAAAAAGAGAGAGAGAGAGAGAGAGAGAGAGAGAGAGAGAGAGCTTGGAATGTCAAAGAAACCATCCATATACCTTACTAAGCTCAAAAGGAAAGAAGACCAGAATGTGGATGCCTCGGTCCTTCTTAGGAGAGAGAACAAAACAGTGGAGGAAGTACAAGGTTAAATAGAGGATCAGGGACTGAAAAAAAAGATCTACAGAGACTGTCTGACCTGGAGAACCACCACATATATAGTCACCAAACCCAAGCACTATTGCTAATGCCAAGAAGTGTTTACTGGCAGGAACCAGACACGGATGCCTCCTCAGAGGCTCCCCCAGAGTCATACAGATACAGATAAGGATGCTCCCAGATAAACATCAGATTGAACATGGGAACTCCAATGAAAGAGCTAGAGAAAGAACTGAAGTAGATGAAATATTTGCACCCTCATGGGAAGAACAACATCATCATCAGACAAAGCACCGAGGTGGAGAGGGTGATTGGGAGAGGGAGAACCTTCATGGAATCAAGCTGAGTGGGAGGAGGGAGAGGAATGGGGGAAAGGGTATAACATTTGAAATGTAAATACAAATAATATCCAATAAAATTGAAAAAAATAGAAAAGAAAAGATGAGAGCATAGCAGAATCCAGGAAGGCATGATGCAGAAGTAGCTGAGAGTACTACATTTTTATCTGAAGGATCCTAGGAGAAGACTTACTCTTCTCTATTGGGTGAAGCTTCAAAGTCCACATCTCCAGCCACATACCCCCTCCGTCAAGGTCACACCTGCAGAAAGTGCTGCTCCCTGGGACAAACCAAATTTAAACCATCATGGTCAATAAGGGTAGAGTTTTTTAAGATTATGCACACCTGCTTCTGTTCAATTCTCTTGCTTCTTTGTCCTCAAATATTGAACCTCAGCTTCTACTCATGAATAGATAGAATGGAAAAGATAATAAGACTTCTAAAAAGATGTTTATAATCAAGGAAATAGAATCTGCTTTTAAGGCCTAAGAAAAAGTGAAACACTAAAATTTTTTGCTAAAGTTAAAAGAAAGACACTGGAGAAGTCAGGCAATGTGTTTTTCTGCATGTCATAGACTCTATCATACCTTCCAAGTTGGATGGGACTGAGATCATCTGAAGTTGTGAACCCAAATAAATCCTTTTCCCTATCAATTATTTCTGCCAGGTATTTGGTCATAGAGGTGAAAATGAAACTAATATGTTAAATCTCAGATTAACTTTTAATTTTACATTTTTGAATTTTCACTGTTTCTTGCTTTGTACTGTGGATAAGGGAGACTCTATATTATTTCCAGTAGCTATTGTGCTCTTAGCTCCTAATGTGTATCTTGTCTTTAGCATTTTAGTGCATTCACTTTTTTTCTGGTTTATGAATGAATCTCCCTTAATTATGCTCTATGATACCCAACAGATGATTTGTGGTGATTCTTTTGCTTTCTTCTTTTTCTTAGTGGACTTTAATTTTAAACTATAGTTGAAGTCTTTTGCGGAATTTTGAAGTGAAGCAGAACCTTTTGTGTACCTGTTCACACAGCAAGCAATTCCCTTTTGTTATATAGTCCAAAATATTCTCTTATCTCCTAGCAACACCTATTTTCAGTGCTTATTCTTTTCTTCTTGGCTTTGAGTTTAGATGTTTTCATAAATCTCATGACCCTTGTTCCATTTGTCCATGCTCAAACAAAACTCGTGATTTTCCATCAGGTATATAGGTGATGGATGTTGGATCTTTGGCCTCTTTCACTGTCTTTTGCATCCTGGCACCTAGCCTTGGAAGCCACTTTCTTATTTTCAACCTTTAACTTTCCTAATTGTGCATTATGGCCATTCATACAATGAAGCCTTTTGGAGGAATCATCTTGGCTTCCATTGTTGGTAACCTTGACTTCATAAGTGAGTCATACTACATTGTCAATTCTGCATAAGAAGGGGGATATAGAAGGTTATGTGCATAGCAAAGTTTCCAGAGCTTCCATCTCTACTTCTAATACTCTCAGCCCAACTGTTATATACACAGCATGCAGTGCAACAGACTTAGTTGTTCTGTTTTATATAATAACACTTTTGCTCAGTTTTGAATATTATTAAGATTTATTTTATTTGTATGAGCATTTTGCGTATGTGTGTCTGTGCATGTGAGTGTGTTAATGTGTGTGTGTGTGTGTGTGTGTGTGTGTGTATGTGTGTGTGTGTAATTTATGTACCCAATGGTATATTCTGAAAGATGAATTCAGGTTCATTTGTTGCAAGAGCAACACATATTCCTTAACTACTGAGCCATATCTCCATCCTAAACCCAGTTTTCTCTCCTCCTGGTTAGTATAATCCTGGTATACAAGAAGTAGTGAAATGTGGCTTTAAGAGTCAATAATTAGTTTCATGATATCTTTCTAGTTGTCACATACCTGTTGCACTTATGAACTCATTGTAGTTTTGGTAAGCTCACATTTATGGTGGGGGGGGGTGCTGGATGACATTCTATCGTAAGTGAAAGAAAGACTCATAAGACCTTAACTCACCCCCAAAACTTGTTGGCAGTTAAGGGTTGCTGTGAGAGGACAGATATTTTATGCAGTCATGGAGCTCTTGTATTTTTAAGTTCTTTATGTTTTAGTAATTAAACCACTCACGTTAAAAATTCCTGTATCAAGAAACTTAATTAAACTTAGTGGGAAACATACATACACACACACACACACACACACACACACACACACACACACACACTGAGAGAGAGAGAGAGAGAGAGAGAGAGAGAGAGAGAGAGAGAGAGAGAGCAAACAAAAGAGGGAAAAGAGAGAGAACAAACAAAGCATAAAAATAAGAAAGAAACTTTATGAAGAGAAGATGGGTTTCAGTATGCATAAGAGGGAGATCAAAGAGTACTAGACGTACATACACACACACACATATGTAATTATCAAGGAATAAATAAAATTAAAATGTATAACTTTGGGAAAGTTCTGTATTATAATGAATATAGAATTTGTATAGTTGTAGAATATAATATAGGCCTATGACTCATCTTACATTAGTAAAATTAAAGGAAGAATATGGCATTTCCAAATTGTTGTATTGTAATGCATTTAAGGTATCATGTCTTGACCTTTGTGGATTTCTCATCTAATACTTGTGTTATCCTGAAAACCAAATCATCTCAGATCATTGTCAGTTTGCTTCTATATTGATTCTGATTCTATATATGTTTATATATATATATATATATATATATATATATATATATATATATATATATTCTATATTAAGTTTGTACCATTCTACTGAAGGATATGCTATCTAAATAATGAACACAGTGTTTGAAAAGTGAATGGAGGGAAAGGTGGCTCGTACAGGCTGAGCAACTGTGACCTGGAACAGATCTTAGGAACTTCTGTTCCTACCCGGAGATGACTTCAGGACACAGAGCGGAGCCTGGCCCAACTGCCAGCCGGAAAGGCAGCTCGTACAGGCTGAGCAACTGTGACCGGGAACAGATCTTAGAAACCTCTGTTCCCACCCGGAGACGACTTCAGGACACAGAGCGGAGCCTGGCCCAGCTGCCAGCTGGAAAGGCGGCTCGTACAGGCTGAGCAACTGGTGAGTGGGAGACCTAGGCTGCTGGGGAGCAGAGGGATCTCAGTGGAGTGCACACGGAAAGGGCACCCCCTGCCCTGACCTGCCCTGTCCTCCCCGATCCAGTGACCTGGAACAGATCTTAGGAACTTCTGTTCCCACCCGGAGACGACTTCAGGACGCAGAGTGGAGCCTGGCCCAACTGCCCGCTGGAAAGGCGGCTCGTACAGGCTGAGCAACTGGTGAGTGGGAGACCTAGGCTGCTGGGGAGCAGAGGGATCTCTGCGGAGTGCACAGGGAAAGGGCACTCCCTGCCCTGACCTGCCCTGTCCGCCCTGAACCAGTGACCGGGAACAGATCTTAGGAACTTCTGTTCCCACCCGGAGACGACTTCAGGACGCAGAGTGGAGCCTGGCCCACCTGCCAGCCGGAAAGGTGGCACGGAGAGGCTGAGCATCTGTGACCAGGAACAGATCTTAGGAACGTCTGTTCCCACCCGGAGGCGACTTCAGGACCCAGAGCGGAACCTGGCCCAGCTGCCACCCTGAACCTGGGCTGCCGGGGAGTAGAGAGATCTCTGCGGAGTGCACACGGAAAGTGTACCAAGGACACAGACCAGATACAAGGAAAAGGTAAGAACATATCACTGACAACAAAATTGCAAGAAGAAAGAGAAAGAGTATATCCCAAGGAAACCAAGACAATCTAGCAACACCAGAACCAAGCTCTCCCATAGTAGCAAACATCATAATTCCAAACACTCCAGAGAAAGAAGACACAGACCTGAAATCATGCCTCAAGACGCTGATAGAGTTACTTAAACAAGAAAGGGAGATAAAGCAAAAAGATTCAGAAGCTTTTAAAGAAGAAACAAGAAAAACACTCAAAGAACTCAAAGAACGAGAGGAAAACAGAACCAAAGAAATAAAGGAATGGAAGAGGGAAATTAAAACAGAAATTGACACAATAAAGAAAGCGCTAAAAGAGATAACCCTAGAGTCAGAACACCAAAAAAAGAAATCAGGAGTCACAGAAGCAAGCATTTCCAACAGATTACAAGAGATTGAGGAGAGAACCTCGGGGGCAGAAGACAACATTGCAAACATAGACAAAACAGCCAGAGAAGATGCAAAAAGCAAAAAGCTCCTAACCCAAAATGTCCAGGAAATACAAGACACAATGAGAAGACCGAACCTAAGGATAATAGGAATAGAAGAGGGAGAAGAGTATCAACTAAGAGGCACAGTAAATATCTTCAACAAAATTATAGAAGAAAACTTCCCTACCCTGAAGAATGAGATGACCACGAGCATAAAAGAAGCCTTCAGAACTCCAAATAGGTTGGACCAGAAAAGAAATACCTCCCGACACATAATAGTAAAAACATCAAGTGCCCAAAGTAAAGAAAGAATACTAAAAGCAGCAAGGGAAAAACGTCAGGTAACATATAAAGGCAGACCAATCAGACTCACACCAGATTTCTCAACAGAGACTATGAAAGCTAGAAGAGCCTGGACAGACATCATGCACTCCTTAAGAGAGCACAAGTGCCAGCCCAAGCTGCTATACCCAGCAAAACTATCAATCACCATCGATGGAGAGACAAAGATATTTCAAGACAAATCAAAATTCACACAATATCTGACCACAAACCCAGCACTACAACGAATTATAGGTGGAAAACCCAATACAAGGAGGGAAAATACAGCCTAGTAAAAACAAGAAAACTCCTAAACAAGAAAACTAAAAGAAGAAAAAAACACAGACACAACTCAACCCAAAAAAGCAAAAATGGCAGGAAACAGAAACAATTATTCCTTGATATCTATTAACATAAATGGTCTCAACTTCCCAATAAAGACACATAGACTATCAGACTGGATACATAAACAAAATCCAGCCTTTTGCTGCATACAGGAAACTCATCTCAGAGACAGAGACAGACACTATCTCAGAGTAAAAGGGTGGGAAAAAAACTTCCAAGCAAACAGCTCCAAGAAGCAAGCTGGAGTGGCTATTCTAATATCGAATAAAGTAAACTTCCAACCAAAAGTTATCAAAAAAGATAAAGAAGGACACTTTTTACTCATTACCGGGGAAATCTGTCAGGAGGAACTCTCAATCCTTAACATATATGCTCCAAATAAAAAATCACCCACATTCATAAAAGAAACTCTACTAAAGCTCAAAAAATACATTTCACCCCACACAATAATAGTGGGGGACTTTAATACCCCACTCTCACCAATGAACAGATCAGGGAAACAGAAACTGAACAAGGACAATGCAAAACCAGCAGAGACTTTGAACCAATTGGAATTAATAGATATATACAGAACATACTATCCTAAAGTAAAAGAATACACCTTCTTTTCACCACCCCATGGCACCTTCTGGAAAATTGACCACATAATTGGACACAGAACGAGCCTTCATCGATATAAGAAGATTGAAATACTCCCATGCATCTTCTCAGATCACCATGGTCTACGGCTGGTCTTTAACAACAACAAAGACAACAAAATGCCCACATACACATGAAAACTAAACAACGCTCTGTTAAAGGATAGCAGGGTCAAAGAAGAAATAAAGAAAGAAATTAAGGATTTTCTAGAATTCAACGAAAATGATAATACAACATATCCAAACCTATGGGATGCAATGAAAGCAGTATTGAGAGGAAAACTCATAGCCCTAAGTGCTTCAAAGAAGAAACTGGAGAGAGCTCACATCAGCAACCTGACAGCACACCTAAAAGCCCTAGAACAAAAGGAAGCAGATATACCCAAAAAGAGTAGACGGCAAGAAATAATCAAATATAGGGCAGAAATAGACCAAATAGAAACAAAAAGAACCATTGAAAAAATCAGCAAAACAAAGAGTTTGTTCTTTGAGAAAATCAACAAGATTGATAAACCCCTAGCCAGACTAACTAAAGGGCAAAGAGAGAGTATCCAAATTAACAAAATCAGAAAGGAAAGTGGTGACATAACAACTGAAACTAAGGAAATTCAAAAAATCATCAGATCCTACTAAAAAAACTTATACTCCACAAATTTGGAAAATCTGGAGGAAATGGACGAATTCCTAGACAGATACAAGGTCCCAAATTTTAACCAGGACCAAGTAAACCATCTAAATAACCCTATAACACCTAAAGAAATAGAAGAAGTCATCAAAAGCCTCCCCACCAAAAAAAGCCCAGGTCCAGACGGGTTCAGTGCAGAATTTTATCAGACATTTATTGGGGATATAACACCAATATTCGCCAAACTATTTCAAAAGATAGAATCAGATGGAATATTACCCAACTCATTTTTTGAGGCTACAATAACCGTCGTACCTAAGCCACACAAAGACCCTACAAAAAAAGAGAACTTCAGAACAATTTCACTTATGAAAATTGATGCAAAAATACTCAACAAAATCCTTGCAAACCGAATCCAAGAACACATCAAAACCATCATTCATCATGACCAAGTAGGCTTCATCCCTGGGATGCAGGGATTGTTTAACATAAGGAAATCCATCAATGTAACCCACCATATAAACAAACTTAAAGACCAAAATCACATAGTCATCTCACTAGACGCTGAGAAAGCATTCGACAAAATCCAACACCCCTTCATGTTAAAAGTCATGGAAAGAACAGGAATCCAAGGCCCATATTTAAACATAATAAAAGCAATATACAGCAAACCAACAGCCAACTTCAAACTTAATGGCGAGAAACTTGAAGCAATCCCACTAAAATCAGGGACTTGACAAGGCTGCCCACTCTCTCCCTACCTATTCAACATAGTACTGAAAGTCCTGGCTGGAGCAATTGGACAGCAAAAGGAGATCAAGGGGATACAAATCGGAAAGGAAGAGATAAAAACATCACTCTTTGCCGATGACATGATAGTGTACTTGAGTGACCCCAAAAATTCCACCAGATAACTCCTACAGCTGATAAACAAGTTCAGCAAAGTGGCCGGATACAAAATTAACTCAAACAAATCAGTAGCCTTTCTATACTCAAAGGACAAACATGGAGAAAGAAATTAGGGAAAACGTACCCTTCACGATCGTTACAAAAACTATGAAAAACCTTGGTGTGACTCTAACTAATGAAGTGAAGGACCTGTATGACAAGAACTTCAAACCTCAAAAGAAAGAAATTGAGGAGGATCTCAGAAAATGGAAAGATCTCCCATGCTCATGGATTGGAAAGATGAACATCTTAAAAATGGCCATCCTACCAAAAGCAATCTACAGATTCAATGTAATCCCCATCAAAATTCCAACCCAGTTCTTCATGGAATTGGAAAGATCAATGTGCAATTTCATATGGAATAACAAAAGACCTAGAATAGCGAAATCCATCCTCAACAACAAAAAAACATCTGCGGGAATCACTATCCCTGACCTCAAGCTATATTTCAAGGCAATTGTGCTGAAAACTGCATGGTACTGGTACAGAAATAGGCAAGTGGATCAATGGAATAGAATAGAAGATCCAGAAATGAGCCCTCATGTATATGGTCACCTGATTTTTGACAAAGGAGCAGTAAACATTCAATGGAAAAAGGAGAGCCTATTCAACAAATGGTGTTGGTCCAACTGGCACTCAACATGCAAAAGAATGAAAATAGACCCGTTCTTATCTCCTTGTACAAAGCTCAAGTGTAAGTGGATTAAAGATCTCCACATTAAACCAGATACACTGGAACTATTAAATGAGAAAGTAGGGAAAACCTTAGAACACATAGGCACAGGAGAAAATTTCCTGAACAAAACACCAATGGCTCAAGCTCTAAGGTCAAAGATTAACAAATGGGACTTAATGAGATTGCAAAGTTTCTGTAAGGCTATGGACATTGTCAAGAAAACAAAACGGCAACCAACAGAATGGGAAAAGATCTTTACCAACACCACATCAGATAGAGGCCTAATATACAAGGTGTACAAGGAACTCAAAAAGCTAGACAGCAGAGAATCAAATAACCCTATTAAAAATGGGGTACAGAGCTAAACAAATCATTTTCAGTTGAGGAACACCGAATGGCCGAGAAACATCTGAGGAAGTGCTGGACATCCTTAGCCATAAGGGAAATGAAAATCAAAACAACCCTAAGATTCCACCTCACACCAGTCAGATTGGTCAAGATCCAAAACTCAGATGACAGCAGATGCTGTCGAGGCTGCGGAGAAAGAGGAACACTTCTCCACTGTTGTTGGGGTTGCAAGCTAATACAACCACTCTGGAAATCTGTCTGGCGATACCTCAGAAAATTGGATATAGTACTACCTGAAGACTCAGCTATTCCACTTCTGGGCATATACCCCAGAGACACTTAATACACAACAAATATATATGCACCACAATGTTTATAGCGGCTCTATTTATAATAGCCAGAAGGTGGAAGGAACCCAGATGTCCTTCAGAAGACGAATGGATACAAAAATTGTGGTACATATACACAATGGAATACTACTCAGCCACCAAAAACAATGACTTAACCAAATTCTTAAGAAAATGGCTGCATCTAGAGAAGATCATCCTGAGTGAGATAACCCAGTCACAAAAGTACAGACATAATATGCAGTCACTGATAGTGGGATGCTAACCCCAGAGGCTTGCACTCTCCCAGAAACAACTCACAGACTGTATGAAGTCCAAGAAATAAAGAAAACAAAAATTATACATATATTCACAAAACAAGAAGACTTTGACTATTTCCATGTTGCGTTTTGTTTTGCATGTTCTTTACGCTTATTGCAACTAGTAGGTTTTCAATGCATACTGTCAAGCCCTTGAAAAAAATCAAGTACTGACTAAAAAACATATTCACATGGTTTTATGTAAAATTTATTTTAATGTCTGAAAAAACAGTACTGACAAAAATGTATAATTTTAAGCAAAAAATGTTTAAAATCTGTACATTTATCTTAGTTTTGCAATATAAAGTCGTTTAAAAAATAAAAAATAAAAAAAGTTATAATTAAGAAAATAAAAAAAAAGAAAAATGAATGGAACACACATGATTAGCAGCAGTATCACTTAAATTCTTTGTAGCTAATTATAGGTCTACTTCTCTAGCATCAAAGCTTTCAGTGGTACAAGTGTAGGGGAAGAACATAGAGTAGGGAAGACTACTATCCCACCACACTCTTCCATGTTACCAGAATTGTGAGAAGTATGTGTCTACATATAAAAAATAGAATAATAGAAGTTAAATTTTCTATGGCAGAAAAAACTGTGGTTTCCAAGCTCATGTTTTGATTCTAGGTGTTGACTGAGGGAACAATGATTTGGTTCAGATTAATAATTTAGAAGTTTGGTGACTTCAATAGCCATCAGCCAGCTGGCATGTGAATGGCTCTACATGATTGAAATTAATATGAAAATTTAGATGAGAATTTCTTTGGAGTTCACAGAAAATTATGTTAGCACTAAAGTAGAAGAACAAGGGATGTTTGAAAATCACTTATTTGCTATAGCAAATGGGTGTGGGTTCGATAGTTGAACTGTTTTCAAGGGAAAATGATTAGGAATTGTATTGTGATTGCAAACCATACAGCCTGGAAGGGGCGGCAGGAATCTGTGATTTATTATGACATTTTAAACTCAGAGACAGAGAAAGAGAATTAGCATTTATTAGATACCTAGTTTAAAGTGAGTACCATGTTGGAGATCATATATATTTAGGTCCATTGTACTCTTCCTAAAACATTATCTCATTGAACCATTTCATTGGACAGATAAAGATTCAACTTAGTTACAACGTTTTCATGTTGTTATTGCTCACCAAAAATTACAATGATTTTAATTTGTAATTTTTGTAGCTAATATTTGAGTACAGACTTGTCCTTCTAACCCATCAAATTTTAGCTAAGAGATTCTGAAGGTTAAAAAGCTTGACTGAAAAGGACTCAGAGTTCAGAGCACCAAGATTCATCTTTCATTGTTGCTGACTTTAAACTGTGTGGCTGGGAGCAAGATCCTTAAATATTCTGTTATTCGATGATGTAATTATTAAGTGAAGGAATGAAATGGTGATATTTAGCTAATAAGGCTATTTTGTGAGTTTTAATGATGCATGTGCTATTTATGTGCCATATCTATAATTATAAACAACATCTCAAAGAATATACATGCATATATTCATATATGTTTCTCTAAATATCTTTGGAATATCTTAAATGTTATAATTGACAGGGTCTATAGGAGATAATCCACTTGGTATTTTATGGATTGTTCAGACTGGATTATCCTTCAGGTCATAGAAAGTTTATTTTAATTAGCTCAATTGGGTAAGAAGAATCAACCCCTGGGCTTGGGCTTTTGGGCCACAAAAGAGGGAGAAAGCCAGCTGCACACCATATCATCTCTTCCTGCATTCTGACTGTAGATGCAATGTTTTTCACCGCCTCAAAATCTTGCTAGTATGGCAGCCTCACCCCAACAGTCTTACCATTACAATATTAAGCCCAAATCAACCCTTTCATATGTTGGTTTTGTCAGGATATTTTATCATAGCAACAGGAGAACTTACTGAGTTATTAATCTTAGGATCGTGTCTAATATCATACATCATTATTATTATTACTGTTATTATTATTATGTACTGTAGGCATTTCATTTGAAAACTATCTATAGATGGAAATACAGATAAATATAGAAGCTAGTAAAAATAGCCAGAGATAAAATATTATGATGTATTGAACTACAATGGCATTATTTTGTTTTTAGGTTTGATATATCCAAAGTTGTTTTTAATATATAAACAGTTTTCTGAAGATGTTCTTTTGTAAAATTAAACTTTTATTTATAACTTAATAATAATCTCTCCAAAATATATGCTTCAGAAACCTTCCTAAGAGTTTTTCTTTTTAATATGCTTAGATCCCCTTTCTTGTCTCTGATAAATTAAGTTTATCTGGGTTTTCTAGAAATGCTTTGGGGATTATAGTAAAGAAGAAAAAACATACTTTTTCATATGTAAATGTAAATCACAAAACAATTTTTTCCAGTGTACTATAACAACAATCCACAAAAATCCTGATGGGTTCAAGCTCTAATTCTTGGGCAGTATTTCAGAAAGAAATATGATAAGGAGTGCAAGAATAAAAAAATTATATGGAGCTGGCAAGCTTCTAGAATCTTCTTGTGTGAGATTTAGAGTAACTTTAATTATCCCAGAAATCCTAAACTTTCCATACTATTATGATTGCAATCCTAGAGAGGCCTAATGCATTTGCTTATCTCTGTTAATTTATTAGGAATCTCATTAATTTTTTTTGAGTTCTAGAGAATGCATTTAGAATTTAGATACAATATTGACCAGGGACTAATTTAATGGAAAAGTTCTTTCTACAAGTGACCTACATTTATATGGAAAAGACAAATATTCTTAAGGTATGTCAGAAATGAAGTAGCCAGTCACCCTGTTGGGACACTCTTAGAAACACTGTTTAGAAGATTCTTTTAAGCAGTGTACGTTTATCGGACAGAATGGAGGAATAAAGGACACCTCCTTATGAGGGTGGGTCCCAGGATAAGTTAAGTCATGCAGGTGACTTATGAGAGGTGGATCCCAAGTATATGTTAATTTTCTCATTATAACCAGATATCTAATGAGAAACAACATATTTTAATGGAGGAAAGATTCATTTTGACATAGAGTTTGTGAAGATACTGTCCATCCATCAGGTCATGAGAAGGCATGGTGGCAGAATTCTGAGGTGCTTAGTCAGATAGGATCTGCCACTAGGTAGTGGAGAGAGAGAATGTTCAGCTTGAGCTAATAAAACTGTTTCTTCTTACCTGCCAGCAACTAATTGATCTACCTGCTTAAGACAGAAACTTTCCAGTGAGCATCCAAATCTGATAGAGAAAGCATCAAACACTAATGTGATTCTATTTATCTCTTAGCTTATACTTTAAGATGAAATGCAGTATGATGCCTGGGACAGCATTATGTTTAAAACAGAGCAATCTCAAAGTGTATCAACGAACAGTCAAGTGTAGAAGGATATAGGGAGTAATTGTACAAATAACTCTATGACTTGGCAACCACTGTCATTCTAGAAAGCTTTGTACAAAGAAAAGTTACAACACTTTCATGGATCAGAGCTTTCTTTAGAAAAATGTATCTATATTAGAATGGCTAAGTACTGTTCTCTATAGATGCACTCTTTATAAAACAGAAACAAATAAACATACCCAGATCAGTTGATTTTTCAGATTTTTCTAAATAAAACTTTAAATTAAAACTATAGAGACACTTTCAACTCTCACTAGATTGCATATGGTTCATTCATGTGGATAATTCAGAGGAGAGTAAGGTGTTACTTGGTCTGGAAACCACCTGCGTGGTATCCTTTGGTCATTTGCTTATTCTAGGAGGGGTGACAAGTTTGCTACTCCCCAGTTCTCTAAATCCACAAAGAACCTTGTCACTCTGAGTTGCACATGGAAACAGCTGCATTACATGTTCTGCTCAGTGCATGAGGCTGCGACTCTCAGCTACAGCATCATTTGAATATATTTACTGGGCTTCCCTGTTTGAAAATTAATCAACATATGAAATAAAGGAGAGAACTAAAAAACTGATACATAAAGGAAAAAAAAAAACTTCATTTTCTATTGAACTTAATGTATACATTTTAAATAAGTTATTCCCACAAAGAACCAAGTGCCCATATTTTATTACCGAGAATAGACTGAGATTGAAATTGAAAATTGAAAGATATCTGGAAATAAGTTTACTCATACTTGGTGAGGTTCACTTGGCTACGTATTTCCATTCCAAAATGAATTCAATTCTTAATGGGAACAAAAACAAATATATTTGCTCAAAGTTGTATTTGTCATATTTATTAGGATTGAGGGTAGTGTTTATACGCTTAAATTAAAAACAAACAATCAAAAAACCCCAAAACAAACCCCCAAATAAACAAAAGGCCTTGTATCTGAGAAAAATAAAAAAAAACAAAAAACAAAAAACAAAACAAAACAAAAAAACAAAACAAACAAACAAACAAAAAAACCCAGAGATGTCCCCTGCAATGGTGGTTAGCAAACTGGGGTGCTTGAAAACGCAGGTTCCTGTCTACAGTCTTCTTTTGTATGCTGCCAAAAGAAAGGATTGCAGCTAATACAAATACAAAGGGGAAACAGCTATTCTTAAATGTCATCTATTTTCTAGACCTGAGCTGCGTAGATTCAGACATGATTCATTCAATTACCGTGCCCAGCAGTGTTCTCACCAGAATATTGCTTTTTTGGCTGTTCAGGAAAGCTGAAATAAGATTGGGTTGTATGCAAGAAGGGCTTCAAAGGAAAAACAAGAGAGTAGGTGATTGGCTTTGGAGCCTGCAGAGAATCTATTCTAAACTTGTGTTGTCTGAATGAATTGTAACACTTGTTTTTTGTTTTTTGTTTTGTTTTGTTTTGTTTTAACTCAGAAAGTAGTCATAAAATTGTCATCACATACGAAACATGACATTCAAAGTAATATTTGGGGGTTTTTCGAAAACAACAGTATCATTCTCTTAAGTTTTTTGACAAAACTGTATATTCTATTTTATACAGTATTGAAAAAAGCAGTAACTCAAGCTATCAGAATTAGGTAAATACATTTCTCCATTATTGTTGCACTCCTTTTTCTCTTTATAAAAATATCCTGTTATTTGGAACTGGAAATTGGACATACAGCTTCATGCATGTCAGACAGAAATTTTACCATTGTCCCATGGGTTGGATTTTTGTCAATTTGACACAAACCTTGTCATATCTGGGAAGAGAGAATTTCAACTGAGAAACTACCTCTCTCAGATTGGTTGGCCTGTATGTCAGTCTCTGGGAATATTTTCTTGTTTAATGGTTTGTGTTAAAGTTATCAGCCCACTTGGGCAGGTGTTTCTAGATGCTACAAAAAAACAGACTGAGCAAACTGTGGAGAACAAATCAGTAAACAGCCTTGCTGTAGGTTCTCTTCCATTCCTGCTTCCACATTCCTGCCTTGAGTTCTTTCCCTGTCTTTTCTGCACAGTGGACTACAACTTTCAACTGTAACTTTTTCAGCTGAAAGAAACCACCTTTCTCCAGGTAGCTTTTGGCCCAGATGTTTTTCACAGCAATGGAAGCAGTTAAGCTATACCAGTTAAATCACATGCTTAGAGGATATAATGTAGAAAAATTTATGACATTCCAAATAATTTACCATGTTAGTAATATTTAATATGAGAAGAGGTACCTAGTTTTACTTTAACTTTATGTTCCTTGTTAGGTCGATGGCCATGGGAGGCCTGCCGTATTCTGAGGAGAAGTTAAGGAGGATTGGATGAGGAGGGGAGCAAGAAGTTGGGGAAGGGACTGGGAAGAGAGGCAGAGGGGAAACAGGATGTAAAAAGTATACTACAATTAAAAGTAAACCAAAACAAACAAAAATAACTATTAGGAAGTTCTTGATTTTAAATTCATTGAAGTCAATGAATTAGTCCCCTCTAATTTCTAGAAATACTTAATGTGAAAGATCTAATTTTGGTTTACCTACAAGCCTTGAACTATAATTTGGACACTTGTATCTAAGTGGCATTCACTTGTGTCACAAGTATTGGAGCTGGTGGAACTTATCTCGCAGACGTGATTGCTCTTACATCTTCCTTTGGAGACTGTGCCAGAGGAAAACACGGTTTGGAGAATTTATTATTTTATGGTGAGAAAATATTTCCAATGAGTCAGTACCATCAACATTTTCTCTAGTGACTGTTACAATTTCGTACTTTTCATGAAGCAGTTTATACAAGATGTTTTCTCAGCAAAGCATTAGTAATTTATACATCCTACCACCTTTCACCATATGTATGAGAACAGTATAGAATTCTCTAAAGTGTTTTTCCCTGCCTTGTGATGTTATTAGGGTATAATGGTTTTGTAAATATATAGTCAGGAAGTATTATCCTTTGTCACCTATCTTCTGAAAGGTTACAAAATAATCCACATCAGTTTTAATATAATATTAAATTAAAGCAAGATTTAGCAAATGCCCTTTAGAAATCATGGGTGATTTTTTTTTTTCATCTTTCTTCTTCATACTCAGGGCATGTCTATGTCTTTTAATTATACAAATAAGATTGTCATTATTTGAGTCTCTAAGTGTATTTTCTGAATGATAATGATTAAAATAAAATCTTGATTTTGTTGTTTTTAGTTATTTAAATGTTTTATAATAGATTATTACCCTTAAATGAACTGCAAATCTCTGGTATTTGTTTATCCATAATTTTATTCTTAATAAAATGTTTACATATACATGAGTAAATTCTGGTATTGGTAGAAGACTAGGTGTGGGGGTGGGTACCAAGATATGGATATGTGTATCAAAGGACAACTTGCAGGACTTGATATTCTTCTTCCAGTTTGTAAATCCCGGAGATCAAACTCAGGTTATTCAGCATAACAACGTTTTACCCACTGAACCAATCATCTTACTGGCTTAGGCTTTAAGATTCTAATTATTCTTTTATGCAGTGCTTCTTGTCTATTTTAATATGGGCATTAGGATGATTTCATACACAGCAGGTTTTCTCAACTATGGATTAAGTTAAATATAATTAATTAAAAGTCATTAAATGTAAGAAATTCATAGTTCTACATATCAACAGAAGCAAATATTGTACATACATTGATCACTGAAAATCAGTGTTGTAAAGATGTGCTAGTGATTTTCTGATAAAAAAAATAATCCTAGAAAACTTTCTGACACTAGGTGTATCAACTACTCCAAGATAGGCTTTATTTCAGGAGTAGATGACCAACATATAATGGACTACATATGTTTTTTGGTTACAGTTTCATGGTTTTTTTGGAGGAAGACATGGCTTTATTTTGTTTTGGGTATATTGGTTCAGGTAATGTTGTATTACGTCTTTGCTTTATGAGAAACAACTTAAAGTTGGGTGGGTATGGAAGGGAAGAGGATCTGAAAGAACTTTGGGAGGGGAAGAATATGATCCAAACATATATAAAATTCAAATTTGTGTAAAGTAATAAAAAGATAAAATGAAGTTAACATGGAATTAGTTCTTAGAGATTTAGCTTCATCTTTCCATAAGGCCATTCAACTAAAGACTCAGAAAGTGTCCACATCATGGTGGGCTGCAGCTGTTCTTTAGGTTATAAAACAAGTCAATACACACTGTGAAGGTCAGGGGCAACTATTTTATAGGATGTGACATCAGCCTAATAGAGGTTACTAAGGTTGAGAAAATCATCCATGTAGAAATAGTGGCATTTCACTTGAGCAATGAATGTGACTCTATTGTCTTCAGAGAGTCTGCCAGCTCAGTAGATTTGGATTTGTCTTTGGATGAAAGAAATTCTTTTTTTCTTCCTCTTTCTCTTCCTTCTTCTTTGCCTGTCCTCCATTTCTTCTTCATTGTTCCTGGTTGGTATACTTATTTCTACTAAATATTACTAAAATGTTTCACATAAGCTTCTTTTATGACAAATGAGTGTGTGACTTTCCTGGCCCGTGGTTTAGCTTTGTCGGGTTGGATGAAACTATTAATGATCTGCATCTTTAATAAAGGCTGTGCCTACTCTGTGTCAGGATGTCAGAGATGCTGTTTCTATCCCAGCTACTGCCCCTGCATCCACCTCTCCTGGAGCTTTGTATTTTTTATTTTTAAATTAAATTGATTGATCTATCTTCATTCATGTGCCTATGTGTCTACCACATGTTTGTAGGTACCTGCAGAGCTAGAAGGGGCAGTTGAATTCCTTACAACTGGAGTTATAGGTTAAGAACTCTTAGACACAGTTGCTGGTAATTGAACTAGGTCCTCTAGCTGAGCAGCAAGAATAATTTATCTAGTTCCCATCTTCTAAAAGATATCTGTGTTTTTAGTTAGTGACACAATAATGAGTTACCTTTAGTTGCCTCGGGTGTATAAATTATGTACACCACTAATTCTCATTCCCATTAATCTCCTTTGGTCCTACCACTGTTATTATTGGTCCCTTTGTATTACAAAGGTCTTTATTTTAATTTCCTGTCATATATATATATATTAGAGAGAGAGAGAGAAAACATGTGCTTTCTCCCTTCTTCATCAGCAGTTTGTTTTGATTGCTTTTAGAATTAATACTATTTACTTTTAATTTTTTACATACATAATATCTGAATTGTTCATATGCAAGAACATTAGAACATTTAGATTGTATTTTCCAGCCTCTGTTTATGATCAAATTTGAGGCACTGGACTAGGGTGTGAATGGAAACACTTGGGAACTTAAGGTCTGCCCAGTTCTTCAAGCACCACACTATATATGCCAAGACCTGCTAAACTTACCAAGATGCAACTAATCAAGGAGGCAGGCTTACTCACTTTAAATGTAACAAACATTTCAGCAATCTTATTAATATTCAAATTATTCTGGGACCAATGACAATTAAAGAAAGCATTTTATTAGGTGAAAACATCAGTGAAATGTGCAAGACGTTCCACACACATCTCATGAATCATGTAACCTGGTCCCTTGGCTGAATGAACATGGAGAACCAATTGTGCATGCTCCTCTTCAGAACTTTGACAACTGTGCAAATATGTATTCGTCATAATCCCTTTTCATAATGCTTTACACAAGAGTAGAAAAAGTACCATTATTTTAATTGTCCATTCTACCCAGTACTGTCTATATGCTTGAGGTAACATGAGCTGAACTGATATAAAAACGAACACATTGGCAAGAATATTGCCATTTTGAAGATTATCAATGGTGGGGAAGGCATGCTATCAAATTTAAAAACGTTAACATAGCATGGGGACAGTACAAGTGGGATTCGTAGGATCCTGTGTGTCTCTCATGTAGAAAAATATGAGATATAGTGTTGGGGTCATTCTTTAATGTAGCATTTTTTTGAAATTTAAAGAATGAGAAATTTATCAGATAGAACAGGAATGTTATAAGAAAAAAAAAGAAGATAAAACTCAAATGGAGGAAAAGTTGGAGTGAAAACTTGAGAAAAAATGTTTTCTAACATTGGTCTCTATCTTAGGGTTTCACTGCTGTGAAGAGATACAATGACCAAGGCAACTCTTATTATATAGACATCCTTTAATTGCAGCTCGCTTACAGTTTTAGAGGATTAATCCATTATTGTCAAGTCAGGTATATGACAGTGTTGAGGCAGGCATAGAATAGGAAGAGCTGACAGGTCTACAGATTTTTTTTTCTTATAACTTTATTTAAAGAAGAGAGAAATATGTACAGATTTTTAAAAGCATTTTGGCAATTCTTTTAGAGTTTTGATAACATGCATTGAAATCTGTGAGGTCTACATCTTGTTCCAAAAGCAAACAGAAGCTGGCTTCCAGGCAGCTAGGATGAGAACATTAAAGCCCATACCCACAGTGACACAACTACACCAAGACCAGACCTCCTAGAAGTGCCACTGTCCGGGACAGGACTATACAAACCATGATAGTCTCCAAAGTTAAAACCCTACTTAGGTAGACTTGAGAGAGCTCATGGAGGCTTGGATTTGAGGGAAATCAGAGCTAAAATTTGAGGGAAGAAATGGGCTGTTAAATGATCATGTTGAGTAGGTAAAGAATGTGGAAATAATTTGGTTTTGGAAGACCAGATATTGGCACTGTAAAAGTGGTTTGCATATTAGAATTCAGATGGAGAAACTGGATTATGGGTATCAAATGGGAATAGGAAATGTGTCTTACACAAATGTGCAATGGATGGACCTAGAGAATATCATCCTGAGTGAGATAGCCCAGCCACAAAAGAACAGACATAATATGCAGCCACTGATAATTGGATACTAGCCCCAGGAAGCTCTAAACACCCCAGAATCAACTCACAGGCCATATGAAGCTCAAAAAAAAAAAAAATAAAATAAAATAAAAAAATAAAAAGAAAGGGCAAAAAGTGAAAAAGTGGACGCCTCAGTCATTCTTAGAAAAAAAAAAAAGTATATAGCACCCTCTCAGAGTGTGGTGCACCTAGACCTTAAATCATTAATAATTCAAGAGCTAAGAAGATAGCCTTGTGGCAATTTTTAGTATTTAAAAATCATTATGTTTAATCTTTACACACTATGACAACTTTGACTATTTTCATGTTACATTTTGTTTTACATGTACTTTATGCTCATTGTAAGTAGTAAGATTTCGATGTACACTATCAAACCTTTAAACAAAATCAAGTACTGACAAAAATATATTCATATAGTTTTATGCAAAAATGTTTTTATAAAATCTGTACATTTATCTCTGTCTTTAAAATAAAGTTGCATAAATAAAAAAATTAGAACTATTAAGGTCTAGATGGTAATCTAAGAAGTTAAGGACACTCAATCACTGAAGGGAACCCCTGGCAGTTCATAGAAAGTCCTATGGTACAGCATTCCTTCTGGGTCATTGTGTTCTTTGTGGTCAGTAGGCTCTGAAAATTGACCATTAGCAGGCCAACAGTCAATTAAATGAAGGGCATAGTTTTCCTACTTGGGTCACCACTTATTTTGTCTATAACATTTCTTCTATCATCTTGTAATTGGCACATTTTTCCTATTAGAAATAATTAATGGTGGGCTTAAGAGATGGCTCAGTGTTTGAGAGTACATATCTGTTCTTCCTGGGGATCTAGGCTCAGTTACCAACACCCACATCCAGGAAATGACAATTCCCTATAACTCTAGTTCTAGAGTATTCCACATTTTTCTCTTACATTCATTTGGTGCATATACATATACTCAGGCACATACATACACATAAAATATACAAATGAATAGATAAAAATTTAAATATGTTTAAAGAATGTATCCTAACCAAAATTATGTCATGGATGCAGCTAAATTTGACAGATTTTATTACATTTATTCTAAATAGATTAGTTCTACCTAAAAACAGTGCTGGTCTAAAATCAGAATGTCATAATAAATAATGATTTTTGTATTGTATTAGTAACAAATTTACCATTCTAAAAGAGCTATTTAAATGTGAAAGTTTTATTCAGATTCTTCTGCATGTTGGGACAGGTGAGACATTTTGGTTTCTATTAGAGATGATACCTTGCTATAATAGAAATTATTTCAACAACACCTTTTTCTAAGATAGAACCATTTTTATATTTTCTAAATAATTTACCATCATATTTCCTATTTTTTATCTTCACCAATTTCTTTGGCCTTTTAAATTGTCTTTATCTATTAATGCTGCAAATATAAAACTGATTTGGAGTTATAAAATCGGGTGTACAATTCACTTATTTACCCCTCCCCCACAACCTGGAAAACCTAATAGAAGTACGTTCTTTATATGTGCTTGTTTCGTACACATGCAGTAACTTCCTGGGGATGTTGGGAATTTACTTTGGGGTGAGTGCAGGCATTGTGGGGAGGAGCAGTTCCCCATAGAGAAAATATGGGTTCCTTTCACAAATTTTATCTTTGTTTGGCATTCAATGCCCTTTACTTCAGTCTCCAACCAGAAGGCACAACACCCGAAGAACACTATAGAGAAGATGTTGAACGGAGAATAAGTGTAAAGTAAAATTAAGTTTCACATCTTAGCTTCACATATTTGGTGAATATTTAATGTATGTGTGTGTGTGTGTGTGTGTGTTTGTGTGTGTGTGTTTGTGTGTGTGTGTGTGTGTGTGTGTGTGTGTGTGTGTGTGTGATTGAGTGGTGTGTGTGTTTTCAGTCTCTGGAGCCTAAATTTTCTTATATTAAAAGTAAGATTTTTTTAAATGTCATAAAAATTACTTCTTTATTCAACTAGGTCTTTTTCCAAAATATGGTGGATAAATTTAAAACGATGAAAATTAGAGATGTGGGAAGTTATTTTAAATAATCAAGGCTGGTTGACATAGTTCATTTGTAGAGTACAATTTGTCTCTCATGTGCATTGTCATGGGTTTAACCTTATGCACTGTAGAGGAGAAAAGTTTTCAGAAAATAAGTTAAATGTATTTATATAATTTCCGTGAATTATTTCTGCACCAGTAACTTTACTTGTTGGTATTGTCCAACACTTAAAGTGGAGGTAAAGTAAACTTAAAGATAGGTAAAGTGACACAGGTTTCAGATAGATGTGATGATTTGAGGAACAATCGATATTATGGATTTTACTTTATGGGAATTACTTTCAGAAGTTTAGATGACTCAAAGGAGGCTGTACCACATCACTAAGAGCTCCCTCTGGGATGGGTGACTGTTCCTGTGAGTCTGCCCATCCTGGAGGTAGCTCACTTCTTCCATCAACTGTTTCCCATCCATGCAAACTGGGTGGTGTTGGGGAAGCTTGTGACTTTCTGAGTATCCTGAATCCTGTTAGGATAGCCAGTTTACACTTTTAAGACTCGTTCTCTTAGAGAAAATGTTTCAGTTCAGAGGAAATAGCTGCAGCACAATATTCAATGTGTACAAAAGAGTTAGGAAATTCATGTAAATAGCAAAAAAGTACTGTAGTAAAGCAAGTTCACCTGTGTCAACTCACAGGGTTGTTCTATTAGTACTACTTAGCAAGATAGGGAATTTTTATTAAATTTTATGTGAATTATCAGCACAAAGTTAATTATCGATTGTCCACAGATTAAATGATGTATCTTTAGACACAACTTAGAACATCCTGTAAAAGTTTTTTACTAGATGAATTATCCCTACCAAAAGTTCTTAGAATATCATGCTCAACTCCGTCACTGTGTTTATGGCTATTATAATTTGTGCAGCATGACTCTAAAACACTTTTGTCCTGTGAATTGCTAATGCTCAATGAACAGGAATCTGTCCTTTGCTGTTGTTGCCCCATTATCAATTTCACCCGTTATTTTCTTGACATTAGTTAACTTTAGTATCTAACGAAAGTAGAAAGCAACATACCATTTTGGAATGGATACTAGAGTAAATTACACAAAGATATTTCAAACTGTGTTCTTTACTTTCTAGAGCAATAGATCCACGAAGTGGTGATGTACTGAATCTGTTAAACAGAAAATAACTCTGATGGATGTCAGGTGGTACAGTTTAGATATTGAATGTTTAATAATTGTTCCCCTTTGTGCAAAACTGTCTTAATGTCATTGCAAAATGAAGATATATGGTAACATTTGTAGTGAAAATAAGAGTAATTTTTATAAAGTATTTATATGGCAGATATATGACTTGGTCATGTAAGACAGCATCTAAATCTATCCTAAGAATCTCTATGTAATTCAAAGTAAAATAAAAATAAAATGACTACCTTACATTTGTGTAATACTACATTGTGGCATATTTGGGCATTTTTATCTAGCAATGCATTTATTTTACTTAAGAGAATCATTAGGAAGACTAAATGAAATATTTATGAGACACAGTATGAACAGAGTTCACCGGAATCCAGGTATTAGATCAGTAATTACTGCATCTGCCTGATCCGAATAAAAAGTACACTGCCATGTGAACAAAGCAGAGTCATGCTCCTTGATGCTCTGAAATGTAAATCATTCAGCTAAGTATCCAGAATTTGTTCCAAGTTCTTAGAAGTCTTCATCACACACTTTTGTTTCATGGTCCTTTGTGGTAATCCACTGTTACTCAGTTTCACTGGAGAGAATTTAGACACAATTGACAATGTATATTTAGCATTCTAGGTGCCCTAGCATTGCCTGGTCAGAGGAAAACACTGCTTTGCATTCTACGAGTGTGCATAAACTGCAGAGTCCATAAATTATTTCTACTCCCTCCAGGCTTATAAAATCATATATTAAATATGTTTACAGGCTCAAAAATCAGAACTGTGGTGTATCATAAATGAGTTCCTTTGACATGTATTTCTGAGATAGTTTAATAAATAAAAAGTAATTATTCATTTCACAGGCCTTCATGAGACGAAGGGGACAATGTCCTACAGTCATTTCCAACTAGTAAAGAGAAGAGTTTTGTTGGTAACGTCATTTTTAGCAATAGGGACTCCCAAGGAGAAGTTGAATACATTTGTTAATTATGAACTAAATAGCATTCTGTATGAAATATGACTGGGGCATGAAAACAAAAAAATCCTTTATTTGTTTGTAATATCAATATTAATTTATAATCACTTATAAGTTCTCTCTAAATATCACCTATTCAGCAATCCTAATGACATTGATTGGATTTTTCTTGTTAAAATGTTTGAAAATATCCTGATATTACTTTAAAAAATAATGGGGACCGTAGAATGTCCAATCCTCATGTATGCAACTAAAATGCAGCATCTACACAGGAGGTTCAGTGAAAGTTGCAGCTCTTACAAGATAGTGTCTTCTAGTCTTCATAGGAAAGCTGGGCTCATAAAATCACCACATTTTGGTTCCTTAAATAAAGCCATCATAAAGACAACACCAGTTAACACGCCAGTGTTGGTGAAGGAAATTTCCAAAAGTCTTATCAATAGATTAATCGTGACAAGTGGTCAATGGCTACTAGATCCCTAGTTATCAACTTTAAGCACACATGCAAGCAACACATATACACACCACACAGATATGCATGCGTGCACACATACATACATTTATCAGCATCTCTTTTATGTTGTGAAATTTTTATTCTATGATTTTGTTGAAAATATTATTTTGGAATTTTGAGGTGGGTTTCTTCCCTTTTTTCTATTTCCATTATTCATCACTGTGGTCCCACATTTCCTGGATGTTTTGAGTCATATTTTCTTAAATATAATTTGTTTCTTCTTTTCTACAAGTTTTGAAGATAATCTCTTACTTTCCTTTTTCAACTTTGTTGAGTAAGTAATTCCATTAAGTTTATTGTTTCATTTTATTGCTTATGATTTGTTGAACACCCTGGATCTTATGATTTGTACCTTTAATCAATTTTGGAAGATCTAGGCTTACAAAAATGTCTTGCTGAAGTATGTTTATAAGCATATTCAAAGGTACTGCTTGAATATTTACAAACCATATAATATATTTACCTCATAATCACACAAATCAAGAAATTAAAGATAATAAATGACAGATGGATGACAGATAGAAAGAAAGAAGAAAGAAAGAAATAAAGGAAGAAATAAAGAAAGGAAGGAAGGAAGGAAGGAAGGAAGGAAGGAAGGAAGAAAGAAAGGGATACAGACAGATAGATGTGTCCTTTGGATTCCTCTTATGAGGAAATAAATGGATTAATAAGAAAACTATCCACTAATTTCTACAATTAATTTTTTGGGTTCTACATCCATGTATAAGAACTTTTTAGGCATAAAATAGATGTTTTGTATCACACTTGTTTGTTTTATTTATGGGTTGTTTTTATTTTTGTACACACACACACACACACACACACACACACACACACACACACACACCTGTCTTAGTTTGAGGAATAGTAATACTTCAGGAGGCTGCACTTCAGTGTATTCCCTTTTGGTGATTGTTGAGAGTATGAATTAGAGTTCTTATTGTAGATGTGCCTCGAAGAAACTCTCAGGGGAACTGTATTTTGTACATAGCTTTCATATAAATTTTAACTTTTTCTTGGTTTCTCTTTTGATAACAATATTGAAGTTTCACACCTATTAAAGATCCTGGGGACACCCATCTTCCCATGGGGCTTATTGCAAGAGATATTTCCTATACCCTATCCCATTGTTTGGACCAACGTGTTTCTACTTGCTCTGTAACTGACATGAACAGTAAAAACTGTTTTACTGAGATTAGTAAATCATCTTAGATTAGCAGTAGCTTGTGTGGGATCAGTGTTCATGCTCCTATTTCTGTCTTTAGTCTGCATCTTGGAGATATCTATCTATCTATCTATCTATCTATCTATCTATCTATCTATCTATCTGTCTGTCTGTCTATCATCTATCTATCTATATATGTGCATGTGTGTATGCATATATATCCATATATAAAATATATATTATTAAAATATATTACAAACAACTCATACACATACACCTATGTATGTTGTTATTGTTGTTTTAAATGTTCTATTTTCATAGTTTTAAAGGATTTTTTTCCTGTTGAATATTTTAATAAAGTATGTCCTACATTTTATATTATACTAAACATTGTTAATTATGGTAAGTAACTCAGCAATTAAATTCATAATCTAGGGGAAATTACTTGACTATTTTGTAAGCTGTTTTGTTGATAATAAAAAATAAACAGGATAATTGACCTACTTTTTTTTATATGTATGGACCAAATGATTCATCTCAAGTGTTTTGAATAGTGCTAAATCCATGGTAAGTGTTAAAATTGTGTTATTACATTTATTGGTACTGCTGTTATTACTACTTTGTCTCTGAAAAGTTAATTTTCAGATATTTAATTATTATGCTGACACTAATAATTGAATACCATTAGTGATATTTATAAATTTCTTGCATCAAATATCTGCCATAAGAGCTTCTGCTCATACTGTTAATTTTGCTATGAATACTAACTTCTCCTGTGTTGAAAGTACTCTGAAGCCCCATCTAATCCAATTCCTAATGTATTATGATAATCTCATATAGATTGTTAGGAAGGTTTTTATGACACACAAATGGATACAAAACTCAGAATATGGCTTAGTGTGATTGCTGATGCTATAACACAACATTCAAGACTAAAACTGGCATTTCTCTCACAGTTGAAGAGGATGGAGGTTCAAGATTACGTAGCTGTATCTTATGAACACACAGTGGAGACAAGGCAAAAGGAATGGCATTGCATGATAAAGAAAGACCTGTCATGGGAATAACCTTGTTCTGTGAGAGAAGAACTCCTTCTGGGAGATCACACCAAGGTAGTGTTAACCTCTCTCTAATCAGCCCATAAAGGGCCCATTGACTCTCAACAGCATTAAACTGGAGAGGAAGATTTATCACGGAAACATGTAGAGAGAAAAAATACAGTTGGCCCCCAATCATAATGTTCTTATAATCTACCATTCCCTTTTTCCTCTCTATTACATGAAAAAGACAAGTACACTAAGGTAATTGCGCAGTGAATAATATAATCACCAACTAATGACCACCGCATTCTGAGATTTCTCAGAAACCGATCCACCAATCAAAGAACACACATGGACTAAAATGAGGTCAAAACATTTACAGAAGATATGCCGCTTAGTCTCCATGTGAGCCGCCCCCCCCCCCAACCTTGCCCGAAAACCTGGAGGTAAGGCTCTTTCTAAAGCTGTAACTTGCCTGTGGAATTCATTCCCCAACAGTGATACACTGGGCTGGGGGTGTGGAAAGGATGTGCCTTGCTCCTAATTTGATGGAACAGTATGGGAGAATTCCCAGGGAGCCCCAACCGCACAGAGAAGGAGAAGGGTATGGAAGGGAGTCTCAGTGAGGGAGGGACCAGGAAGCAATGCAACCCTTGGGGTATAAATCAATTTAAAAAAAAATAAAAGGGGCTTTCTTTCTTTTCTTTTTGTTATTAGAAATTTTTGCATTTACATTTCAGATGTTATCCCTTTCCCCCAATCCGATTCCTCCATGCCCTCCCATTGCCTCCATGAAGGTGCTTTCTCTCCCAACCACCCTCTCCCACCTCAGCACCTCTAAGTTTTCCTACACTGGCAAAATGAGCTTTCGTTGGAACAAAGGACTCTTCTCCCATTGATGTCAGACACTGCTATCCTCTGCTGCATATGTACCTTGGGCCACATGTCTTTCCATGCAAACTCATTGGTTGGTGTTTTAGTCCCTGGGAGCTGTGGTGGGTTTGGATAGTTGATAATTTTTTTCTTCCCATGGGGTTGCAGGCCCTTTCATCCCCTTCAGTTCTTTCTCTAGCTACTTCATTGTGTTCTTTGTGTTCAGTCTGATGGTTCACTGCAAGCACTCTCCTCTGTATCAGTATGGCTATGTCAGATCCTCGGAGGCGGCATTCATATCAGATTATTGCCAGTAAGCACTACTTGGTATCAGCAATAGTGCTTAGGTTTATTGGGCACATATGGGGTGTATCCCTAGGTGAGGCAGTCTCTGGATGATTTTTTTCTCCAATCCTGGCTTCTCTATTTGTCCCTTTATTTCTTCCCACAAATGTTTTGTCCTTCCTTCTAAGAAAGACTGAGGCATCCACTTTCTGGCCTTCCCTCTCTTTGAGCTAGTACCCAATATGTACAAAGAATTCAAAAAGTTAGACTCTAGAGCATCAAATGATCCTATTAAATATGGGGTACAAAACTAAACAAAGACTTCTCAATTGTGGAATATCGAATGGCTGAGCAGCACCTAAGGAAATGCTCAACAACCATAGTAATCAGGAAAATACAAATCAAAACAACCCTAAGATTCCACTTCATACCAGTCAGAATGGCTAAGTCAAAAAACTCGGGTGACTGTAGATGTTGACATGCATGTGAAGAAAGAGGAACACTCCTCCACTGCTGGTAGGACTGTAAACTATTACAATCACTCTGGAAATCAGTCTGGCAGTTCCTTAGAAAACTGGGCATAGTACTACTTGAGGATCCAGCTATACCACTCTTGGGCATATACCCAAAACAAGCTCCAACATCTAACAAGGACACATGTTCCACCATATTTATAGCAGCCTTTTTTATCACAGCCAGAATCTAGAAAGAACCCAGATGTTCTTCAACAGAGGAATGGATACAGAAGTTGTGGTGTATAATATACACAATGGATTTCTACTCAGTTATCAAAAACAATGACTTCATCCAATTCCTAGACATATGGATGGAACTTGAAGCTATCATTCTGAGTGAGGTAACCCAGTCACAAAATAATACTCATTGTATGTGCTCACATATAAATGGATACTAGCCCAAAAAGCTTAGAATACCCAAGGAACTATTCACAGAACTTATGAAGCTCAAAGGGAAGGGCTTTATTTCGAATATTAACTATTACATTCTGGCATGCCATTTCCTTGCATAAAATAATGTAAATCTTCAAATTCTTCCAGGTAGCAGTTCAGGCATGTTTCTTGATTCTGTGAGACTACAGGTTAGAGAAGTTCACGTTCCTGCATTTCTGTTGATTTATTGAAGATTATTGTTTTGATTTAATGTTATGGAGATCAGGTTAAATGTACTTTGAGATGGTGTTCATATGGATATGGAAGGTTTTATTGAGTTGTAATTCCTACACTAGCTTAAACAAACAGGTGTAGTTTCCAGCTTGACTAGCTTGGACCAGTTATAAAATCTAGTATTTTTACTTCCTGTGACTTTATTCGTACAGCGGCAGTTTCATTGCTTTGTTTTAAGATATTGAGGCAAGCATTATAGATTCCACTTTATTTCCATCCTTGCAGCATAATTTTAAAACCATCATAAAATAATCAGGCAAATTGTCTCTGTGAACAATTATGAAAATGCTATTTAAGTGAAATGCCTCTAAGTGAAACTGAGAACGATGCTAATTTGTTGTAAGACACATTTCTGACGAGGATTATTACAAAGGGAGGTGACACATAGCAGGATTGTAGAAGCCCTGAAGAATTAGAAAGGCTGTTCTAAGAAGCTCCTTGTTCCTTCCTTCAAATTTAGGATGAAAAATGTATCCAGAGCCTTGTCTCCAGTGTTGCACTTGCAATGATAGAAGCGGAATGGCTCTGTTACATGTCAGACTCTCCCTTCAAATGTCACGGGACAGAGGAAACATGTCACTTCCCCTCTAATTCCAGCACATGCAGAGAATAAGAGGCTTTCAATCTCGCTCGCTAAAATTGCTATTTCCTGGTACAATATAAGATATTTCAACTACAAGCTGCATTATTAGCAACAAAATGGAAAGATTATTTTGAAAGAGGCTCTAGCACAATTTTTCTCCTTAGTAAGCTGCATTGACTACCAGTTACATAAGAAAGATTTTAAAATACTTAATTTGGAAGCTGAAAAAAAAAACCCGATGTATCCAATGTCTCATGGCTGTCAGCAGTTTCCACAAATCTCAGTTTATCTTTGCTCAAATCTGCTTTTGTCATATGGACAGAAAAATCAAAAGCACTAAATTATTCTGTCTGCCCTTCTTACTAGCTTTAATTCTCACTTTCCTCACTGTGGACACTGATTTCTATGGGATGCAGGAATTCACACCTCCCACCTTTTCCTACTTTACTTCCTTATCTTGGAAAGATCTTCTTGGAATATGTCTACCTCCTACTTATCCTAACTCGGTGTCTCCTAGGAAGTAGTGTTCACTTATGAAGATGTCTGTCCCAGAAAAGAGACAGGAGTCTACACATTTCACTGAGGGAAGTCCCATTTTCATAATTTGTCCGTATGTATCTTTACTCTTTGAATAGTACCTTTATATCAGATAATGTCTGTACCTAATTTCTAATTATCTTTAGATGTTTTAGGCAAAACCTAATTATCAATAAATATGCTTATTGGAGAAAAGATGTTGATCAAATATATACTAAATGAATGCAATTCTTACGAATGAATCTTGATGGCATTTCATTCTTAGATAAGCAGTAGTCATCAGCTTCCAGAAAAGATTTAGATTTCCATGAGATTATAAACTCAGAAACAGAATCCCAGGTGCTTTTGAAAAATTAGCATAATATAGTTCCCAAATTCCACTGCAGACTCTGCTTTTGAAATGCAGAGGCACAGTATTAAAATACAGAAAAGATGAAGCTCATTTGCATGAACGAATTATTTTCTCCACACACAAGGCAATCTCGGATTCTGCATAGGATTCTATTTTTTGCTGTTGGCGTAAGGATCAGGAAGACCAAATTTGTAGTTCTGCCTCCTCTTTGTTGAAGGCATAAATAATAATTAGAGAAATTTTTCATTGAAGCTTTTTTATCCACAAATTCAGTGATAATACCTGCCATGATTATCTCTTACTGATATGCTAATGTTCAAAAGAAGCAATGCTCTTGAAAATTCGTGGAAATATATAATATATAAATGGCTGTGAATGTGTAAAATGCTATTAGGTAAGAAAAATTAGTTTATTATAATAAAAGGAGAAGAAGGAGAATATTTGAAAGTATAATATGGAAAAACAAACTGTTCTAAATTTGTTTAACCAAAGCTTTCTTCTCAATAGATATATTGCCAATGTATTACCTAATACTAGCTAATGTATTTACATTTTCATTGCCAGAATTGATGTAGATTGTCCACTCAATTCTAACTGCAAATCTATGAAGTAGGAATGGCTACAATCATCGATTTGGATAAAGAGCAATAACATGGTCAACACTAAGTGGAAACGTTATGTCTTAGCTTTGTCAAGTTTTAGTATCTAAAGTTGTTTAGTTTATTAAAGGGTGTGTGCAGGCTTGTGTGCGGGTGTTTATGTATGTGTGTGTTTGTGTTTGCACTTCATTTGTCTTTAAATCTTTGTGGTGCTCATGCAAAGAGTGGAAAAGGCCTTAAAATGCTAGAAGATATTCTTTGGAATGATGCCCTTTTCTCTTCCATACTTTAAAATGCCCTAATGGAACTAGTATACAACATCATTTCTAACATACAAGGTTTACACATACCTGGCTTACTCTTCTCTCTTATTCTGTATGAGAAGCACAAAGTAGAGCACTAAAAGTGGAACAATGGAGGAGGGTTTTGTATAGGGTTCTGTGTTGTTCCTGTAAACCCCGTGCATCTTCTTGAGGCTTTCCTTTTTTCCATGTTACTCCATTCTGGGTGAATCATCCTTTCTGCTACCCCTTTGTAACTTTAGAAACAAAGAAGCAAATCACTATGATTTTTCTTCAGACTTCTATCTTCCCTGCTTTTCTCTCCTCCCTTCCCTCAACTAACAATTTTTTCTGGTTGCACATGTTGCTAGATTGACTTTTTTTCTGCTATTCCCTCTCTATCACAAGTCAAGAGAATCAGAATGCAAAAAATTCAAATGATCATGATGAATCTAATCTTCAACACTTTCAGTGCATTTGCTAGCAGCCTGATTGATCTTTATTATCTTACAAGTACACCTTTAAGAGCTTATGAATTCTAGTTATTCCTGTTCAGAAACTCTACAACTCACCTAGGGCCCAGATTATGTATAATCTGCTTTACTTCATCTCATATTTTTTTAACCTTTTCATTTAATATCTTAAAAATGAAGCTGGTTTTATGATAGTTTGGCTGACACTGATGTTTTCATCCTATGCATATCTGGTGATGCTCAATTCCTCTGTCTGGGATGCTCTCTCTCTCTCTCTCTCTCTCTCTCTCTCTCTCTCTCTCTCTCAATACATAACCTTCACACACACATGTATGTATGTATGTATTTGCATATATATGTATAAATATACATATGAAATATATATTCTAGGTCTTCACTTTACATGTAATTTCCTAGGGGAGCCCTTCCCCATACCTCAGCCACCTCTAGGTTAAATCAGAATTCACAAGTTAAATAATTTTATGGCATGTTATATGTTTTTGCTTAATAGTTTATGCCACAATTGCTCTTGAACATTAGCAAAATCATTCATGTGGTTCAAGTAAAATTAACAGAATTTATTTTTATAGATGAGTAAAAAAGAAGATTTCTTCCTGAAAGCAAGATAGGAAAAGATAATAAATGACTCCCTGGCTGTGTCTTCTAACACAATTTTATATCTATTTGTGGATACATTTTCTTAGCTTGTTCTTTGTTCTGTTTAATTCTTTCATGTTGTGAGACTATAGAGAATTGGTTGGCATAGAGTGGGCATAGGGTTGGCACAGTGTGGGTGTGCAATGATTTGTGAGTAGTGAGGGAATATTTCCAGTTTCTCAGTACATCATCAAAGACTCTAGAATTTTACCTAGCTATCATAAAACAAGAAGAATGTATGAGCACAGTTCATACTACTTAGATAAATGGAAACACAGGCAACATTCAACATGTTACAGGTCAGGAAGAATCAAATTGGATATTCAACCATAGGAAATCCTCTCTTGGTCTAAGAACAGTCATGTTCCTCAACATTATTCAGCCTCATATGGCGTGGTGGCACTAAGCCTGGGGACTGCCTGGCTTAAAGACCATCAATCTCCCTCAGACTCTCCCAGAGAATGCCATTTAGAAATGTCCATTTAATTGGTATAACTACTTAACCCTGGCCCATCTATACTAATTCCTGTGTGAATTTTGTTTTACTTTCCAGGTGCAAGCATGTTTCAATTATTCTCTCAGTCACTCTTTCAATTAACTTTTAATGAATGTCTTCATTTTTGGAGTATATACCAAGGCAAGTTAAATAAAATCCCCACTTTCAAAAAGCCTGTTGGTGGTCAAGGGGTGAAGTAAGGAAGGCCAAGTAAATAATGAAAACACAATGGAAAAAGGAGATGCAGGTAGTCAACCCTAAGTAGAAGGTTTAGATTCTTACAAGGGGGTAGAGCCTGGCATGATTATGCTAACATTAGGCGATAATTAATTAACCAGTATCCAGTATGATTGTATGATTTGTTTTCTACCTTAGAACCCTCGAGAGAGGCTTATGATGATATTCTCATCCCTGCTTTCATGCAGCAGCCCTTAGAAGTGGAGCGATATGGTCTCATAATGAGATGTAAGTGAGGCAGGTAGTTTGGTTTCATTTTCACTAATTCTGTGAGTGTGGACTTGGTAAATTTGCCAGTGGAAGTCACTGCCAACCTACCAGACAACTGCAGCAGCAGAAGCCCAGTTCATTATAAATGATCGGTCTGAAATCAAGTAATTTACTCAGAAAATATTAATGAGAAAAGAGTAATTCCAAAGAGCATACTCAAATATGGCCAGCTCAAAAAGACATTTAATTGTGGGCTTCGACTGTCAGGAAAATTCACAAAAATGAAGTATTTTCAACATTTCAATGACGTGTCTTTATTATTGAACACGTTCATCTTTTATTTGGTGGCATATGTTATCAATCTTGTCAGTGGTTATCCCACACATCCACTTTGTTTAACACACATATGCAGTTTTAACATTATTGTCAAGGAAGCATCAGTTAAGGTAAGATTTTTCTTGAATATACCACCACTTACGTTCACTGAAGAGGAAAATTATCTTGTGCCTCTAGCGTTTGTTTTAATTTGGAATTTATGTTTTGTTCACATAAACCAGAATTTCAGAGACTAGTTCTGGTGTATCTGGAATTTGAAGAGACAATTTTTTCCCACAGAGGCTCACATGCCTCTTTCCACTCTGTGTTTAATACTTGAAAGGTGTGCATGAGCAGATATGTTCTCATTTACCCCTTTGACTACTTTCTTCACTGTATCTGGCTTGTCTGCCTCAAGCTGTATTGTCTCATTACTATGTTTAAAGATGTGTTTCATATGATGCTCAAATTTTACTTTTTGTACTTTTGCAAGGCAGGCTATGACAAGTTCTTCCTGTCATAGTAATTTTTTATAGACTCTTCTTGATAAAATTAGTTTTGATTGGTTCCAGTGAAATTAAATTTAATGAATTTAAATTTTTGTGTTTTCTAAAATAAAATCATATTTCTGCCTAAAAGCACACTTTTGCTGTATGCATATTGTTTTTTATTAGATACTCTGTATTTACATTTTCGATGTCATTCCTTCCCCCTGCCCTGCTCCCATCCCTTCTCCCCCTCCACTTGTCTTCAGAAAGGAAGGTACACTCCCTCCTATTCACCCTCTCTACCCCATTTCCTTGGCATTCCCCTATTGGGAAAACATGCCCTCCCCAGACCAAAGGCCTCTTCTCACATTGATGCCAGACAATGCTATCTTCAGCTACATATGCAACTGGAGCCATAGGTCTCTCAAAGTGTGCTCAGTGGTTGGTGTTTTAGTCCATGGGAGTTTTGTTGGTTGATGATGTTGTTTATTAAATCTGATAAAAGACTAGATTAATAAAGTCATTTTTTGTGGAAAGAAATCTTTTGAGTAATGTCTTCAAGATTATCTTATTCTTATTTTAAATTATTTTATATTTAACTCTTGAAAGTTAGTGAGCTATCTATTTAGTGGAACAAACAAGCTTTCATAAGTTGCATACCTCTATAACTGTAACCGCTGCTGGATCTATTTATCTAATTGTGTAAAGATTCTGTCCATTCCATATGTTGCCAAATATGACTACAATATAATAGGTTTAGATGGTATTGCGTGACATTTTCAATGAGAAGCTTGAAATAGAACCAAGAGATCTGATAGGAACTCTTACTATTACAACACACACACACACACACACACACACACACACACACACACACACACACACATACAATTGAAGATTGATCATGCTTTAAAAGCTGGGGTGAATAATTTTGTGAGAAAAAATGCATCTAACAAATAAAACTACTAATTGAAGTGTAATGCTGACCTTTAAAATAGCAGACATGATTAAATGCATATAGCTAGAGTGGCCTTCCTCGTCTCAATGTAATGCTTTTAAGCATTTCATTCCTCCCTGATTATTGACTTTGGCTAATCTATTCTGTGGATTTACACTTGATGTATTCAGGAAAGTAGAAAATAATTAACCACCACTTAGGTTACTGTCAAGAATGATGAAGTAACAGAGATCCACTAGGCCTTCATGGACTGCTAGATTCACAACATTTTAAATCTTCAGGATCTCATTAGTAAGACTTCAAGCCCAGTGTCTTTAAAAACAAGTCTTATTTCTATTTTAATAAGGGTCACATGATATTCTTATAGTTTTGCTAAAGCAAAACCTTAGTAAAGGGAAGACTGGGTGGATATGTACCCACAAAACATTTGAGAGGCCCAAGTGGCTAAACTCTACTGAATGAACAATTAATGAGATATTCTAGTTTTGGAAAACCTATGGATATAAGAGAGGGGAAAGTATCATTTATCTTCTGTGGAAGGTGAGCTCACTACCAACATGTGTATGAGGATGCTACATACCAGAGTTCCACATTTCATCAGAAGACTTCTATCAAGAACAGCAGGAAGTTGCAGCTATTATCATTTAAGTCTGGTAGAAGAGAAGTTTTGGTAGTGTGGTTTCACTGTGTTCCCCAAAGGTTTATTGCACATTTAATTTCCCAGTGCAACATTTTTAAGAGGAGAAAGCTTTAAGGGTGAATACATCCTGAAACCCTTCCCTCAGGATTCAACTAATGTCTTGGTTGTTGGAGGAGGTTTTTGCAGAAGAGGCTTCTGGATGAAATACTGAGTATGGCATCCATCCATTACTCCCATCCTAGGGATCCCAGAAAGTGGAATATGGACACTCAAGGAAGATTATTCTGGTATCTGCAGCCTTAATATTGCAAAAATCATTGACCTACGTGTGAGACAGAGTACGGCTTAGGTAGACACGGAAAGCAGAGCATTCTGGTGGTGTCCCAATGCAGGATTGCAAACCCCAGAAGACCACCAAGGACCTTATTCTGATGCAATTGCCTTAAGGTCTCTTTTATTCAAGCTTGAGCTTGAGCTCACTACAAACCTGATGCTGCAGAATGAGAGGGTAAATTCCCCAGCCCTCAGCAGGACACAGTTTTATAAGAAATGGGGAGCAAGTGAGGGGGACTTCTAACCTGGCAAGCATCTAAATCAATGACTATTGTAAGGCTACAAGTAGGTGCTCTAAAGCAAACACACACACAATCACAAACTGGGAACTTTCAGACTTGATTGGCTACTAGGAAGTAGCTAGTGAATAACTCTGGAGCATGGGCCAGAAATAAGCCATGGGGTCCTTGGTACTTGGGTGCAGCTTGGGTTCAGCTGCAGGTCAAGTTCTCAAGATCTTTTTCTTTTTAAATAGAGGCCAGTCCCAAGATATAGTAGGTTTAACCTCTCTGTAGACAAATATGGAGCAAAAAGACAAGCTGTGAGTTGGAAGCTTAATCCACATTATGATGAAAGATCATTTAAACAGTGAATGACTGTTACACATACTCTGAGTGATTTAGTTACTGGGAAAGTGGGCTCTCAAAAGAAAAAAAAAACATTTTTATCCTCATCTCTTCTCCCCTCATCATGCCCTCTGTGTCCTGCCTTCTGCCATAGGATAATGTACCAAGAAGTTAACTTGACTTTAGGGGAGATTTGTTCCAACCAACTGCCTTCACCTTTCCAGTTTTTAAATCCTAAGTCAAAAGCACCAAAACAAAACTAAAAGAACTTTTTTTAAACGACTTTATTTTACAAAACAAAGATAAATGTACAGATTTTAAACATTTTTTGCTTTAAATTACACATTTTTGTCAGTAATGTTTTTTCAGACATTGAAATAATTTTTACATAAAACCATGTGAATATATTTTTTCATCAGAACTTGATTTTTTTCAAGGGCTTGACAGTATGCGTTGAAAACCTAATAGTTACAATAAGCATAAAGTACATGCAAAATAAAACGAAACATGGAAATAGACAAAGTGTTCTTGTTTTGTAAATATATGTATATTTCTTTTTTGTTTTTTTTATTTCTTAAACTTCATACAGTCTGTGAGTTGTTTCTGGGGGAGTGCAAGCCTCTGGAATAAGCATCCCACTATCAGTGACTGCATATTATGTCTGTTCTTTTGGGACTGGGTTATCTCACTCAGGATGATATTCTCTAGATGCAGCCATTTTCTTAAAAATTTGGTTAAGTCATTGTTTCTGGTGGCTGAGTAGTATTCCATTGTGTATATGTACCACAATTTTTGTATCCATTCATCTTCTGAAGGACATCTGGGTTCCTTCCAGCTTCTGGTTATTATAAATAGAGCCACTATAAACATTGTGGTGCATATATCTTTGTTGTGTATTGAAGTGTCTCTGGGGTATATGCCCAGCAGTGGAATAGCTGGGTCTTAAGGTAGTACTATATCCAATTTTCTGAGGTATCACCAGACAGACTTCCAGAGTGGTTGTATTAGCTTGCAACCCCACCAACAGTGGAGAAGTGTTCCTCTTTCTCCGCAGCCTCACCAGCATCTGCTGTCATCTGAGTTTTGGATCATGGCCAATCTGACTGGTGTGAGGTGGTATCTCAGGGTTGTTTTGATTTGCATTTCCCTGATGGTTAAGGATGTCGAGCACTTCCTCAGGTGTTTCTCGGCCATTCGGTGTTCCTCAACTGAAAATGATTTATTTAGCTCTGTACCCCATTTTTAATAGGGTTATTTGATTCTCTGGTGTCTAGCTTTTTGAGTTCCTTGTACACCTTGGATATAAGGCCTCTATCTGATGTGTTGTTGGTAAAGATCTTTTCCCATTCTGTTGGTTGCCCTTTTGTTTTCTTGATGATGTCTTTAGCCTTACAGAAACTTTGGAATCTCATTAAGTCCCATTTGTTAATCTTTGATCTTAGAGCTTGAGCCATTGGTGTTTTGTTCAGGAAATTTTCTCCTGTACCTATGTGTTCTAAGGTTTGCCCCACTTTCTCATCTAATAGTTTCAGTGTATCTGGTTTAATGTGGAGATGTTTGATCCACTTAAACTTGAGCTTTGTACAAGGAGATAAGAACGGGTCTATTTTCATTCTTTTGCATGCTGAGTGCCAGTTGGACCAGCACCATTTGTTGAATAGGCTGTCCTTTTTCCATTGAATGTTTACTGCTCCTTTGTCAAAAATCAGGTGACCATATACATGAAGACTCATTCCTGGATCTTCTATTCTATTCCATTGATCCACATGCCTATTTCTGTACCAGTACCATGCAGTTTTCAGCACAATTGCCTTGTAATATAGCTTGAGGTCAGAGATAGTGTTTCCCACAGATGTTTTTTTGTTGTTGAGGATGGATTTCGCTATTCTAGGTCTTTTGTTATTCCATATGAAATTGCACATTGATCTTTCCAATTCCATGAAGAATTGGGTTGAAATTTTGATGGGGATTGCATTGAATCTGTAGATTGCTTTTGGTAGGATGGCCATTTTTAAGATGTTGATTTTTCCAATCCATGAGCGTGGGAGATCTTTCCATTTTCTGAGATCCTCCTCAATTTCTTTCTTTAGAGCTTTGAAGTTCTTGTCATACAGGTCCTTCACTTGCCTAGTTAGAGTCACACCAAGGTATTTCATAGTTTTGTAACGATTGTGAAGGGTACATTTTCCCTAATTTCTTTTTCCACATGTTTGTCCTTTGAGTACAGGAAGGCTACTGATTTGTTTGAGTTAATTTTGTATCCAGCCACTTTGCTGAACTTGTTTATCAGCTGTAGGAGTTCTGTGGTGGAATTTTTGGGGTCACTCAAGTACATTATCATGTAATCGGCAAAGAGTGATGTTTTTATCTCTTCCTTTCTGATTTGTATCCCCTTGATCTCCTTTTGCTGTCTAATTGCTCCAGGCAGGACTTCCTGTACTATGTTGAATAGGTAGGGGGAAAATGGGCAGCCTTGCCGAGTCCCTGAATTTAGTGGGATTGCTTCAAGTTTCTCGCCATTAAGTTTGATGTTGGCTGTTGGTTTGCTGTATATAGCTTTTATTATGTTTAAGTATGGGCCTTGGATTCCTGTTCTTTCCAGGACTTTTAACATGAAGGGGTGTTGGATTTTGTCTAATGCTTTCTCAGCGTCTAGTGAGATGACCATGTGATTTTGGTCTTTGAGTTTGTTTATATGGTAGATTACATTGATGGATTTCCTTATGTTAAACCATCCCTGCATCCCAGGGATGAAGCCTACTTGGTCAAGATGAATGATCGTTTTGATGTGTTCTTGGATTCAGTTTGCAAGGATTTTGTTGAGTATTTTTGCATCAATGTTCATAAGTGAGATTGGTCTGAAGTTCTCTTTCCTTGTAAGGTCTTTTTGTGGTTTAGGTACGAGGGTTATTGTAGCCTCAAAAAATGAGTTGGGTAATATTCCATCTGATTCTATCTTTTGGAATAGTTTGGCAAGTATTGGTGTTATATCCTCAATAAAAGTCTGATAAAATTCTGCACTGAACCCGTCTGGACCTGGGCTTTTTTTGGTTGGGAGGCTTTTGATGACTTCTTCTATTTCTTTAGGTGTTATAGGGTTATTTAGATGGTTTACTTGGTCTTGGTTTAACTTTGGGACCTTGTATCTGTCTAGGAATTCATCCATTTCCTCCAGATTTTCCAATTTTGTGGAGTATAAGTTTTTGTAGTAGGATCTGATAATTTCTTGAATTTCCTCAGTTTCAGTTGTTATGTCCCCACTTTCCTTTCTGATTTTGTTAATTTGGATACTCTCTCTTTGCCCTCTATTTAGTCTGGCTAGGGGTTTATCAATCTTGTTGATTTTCTCAAAGAACCAACTCTTCGTTTTGTTGATTTTTTCAATGGTTCTTTTTGTTTCTATTTGGTCTATTTCTGCCCTAATTTTGATTATTTCTTGCCGTCTACTCTTTTTGGGTATATCTGCTTCCTTTTGTTCTAGGGCTTTTAGCTGTGCTGTCAGGTTGCTGATGTGAGCTCTCTCCAGTTTCTTTTTGGAAGCACTTAGGGCTATGAGTTTTCCTCTCAATACTGCTTTCATTGCATCCCATAGATTTGGGTATGTTGTGTTTTCGTTTTAGTTGAATTCTAGAAAATCCTTAATTTCTTTCTTTATTTCTTCTTTGACCCTGCTATCATTTAACAGAGCATTGTTTAGTTTCCATGTGTATTTGGGCTTTTTGTTGTCTTTGTTGTTGTTAAAGACCAGCCGTAGACCATGGTGATCTGAGAAGATGCATGGTAGTATTTCAATCTTCTTATATCGATGGAGGCTCCTTCTGTGTCCAATTATGTGGTCAATTTTTGAGAAGGTGCAATGGGGTGATGAGAAGAAGGTGTATTCTTTTACTTTAGGATAGTATGTTCTGTATATATCTATTAATTCTAGTTGGTTAAAAGTCTTTGCTAGTTTCGCAGTGTCCTTGTTCAGTTTTTGTTTCCCTGATCTGTCAATTTGTGAGAGTGGGGTATTAAAGTCTCCCACTATTATTGTGTGGGGTGAAATGTATTTTCTGAGCTTTAGTAGGGTTTCTTTTATGTATGTGGGTGATTTTTTATTTGGAGCATATATGTTAAGGATTGAGAGTTCCTCCTGACAGATTTCCCTGGTAATGAGTAAAAAGTGTCCTTCCTTATCTTTTTTGATAACTTTTGGTTGGAATTTTACTTTATTTGATATTAGAATAACCACTCCAGCTTGCTTCTTGGAGCTGTTTGCTTGGAAGTTTTTTTCCCACCCTTTTACTCTGAGATAGTGTCTGTCTCTGTCTCTGAGATGAGTTTCCTGTATGCAGCAAAAGGCTGGATTTTGTTTATGTATCTAGTCTGATAGTCTATGTCTCTTTATTGGGGAGTTGAGACCATTTATGTTAATAGATATCAAGGAATAGTTGTTTCTGTTTCCTGCCATTTTTGCTTTTTTGGGTTGAGTTGTGTCTGCGTTTTTTTTTCTTTTTTTAGTTTTCTTGTTTAGGAGTTTTCTTGTTCTTACTAGGCTGTATTTTCCCTGATTGTATTGGGTTTTCCACCTATAATTCATTGTAGTGCTGGGTTTGTGGTCAGATATTGTGTGAATTTTGATTTGTCTTGAAATATCTTCGTCTCTCCATCGATGGTGATTGATAGTTTTGCTGGGTATAGCAGCTTGGGCTGGCACTTGTGCTCTCTTAAGGAGTGCATGATGTCTGTCCAGGCTCTTCTAGCTTTCATAGTCTCTGTTGAGAAATCTGGTGTGAGTCTGATTGGTCTGTCTTTATATGTTACCTGAACTTTTTCCCTTACTGCTTTTAGTATTCTTTCTTTACTTTGGGCACTTGATGTTTTTACTATTATGTGTCGGGAGGTATTTCTTTTCTGGTCCAACCTATTTGGAGTTCTGAAGGCTTCTTTTATGCTCGTGGTCATCTCATTCTTGAGGGTAGGGAAGTTTTCTTCTATGATTTTGTTGAAGATATTTACTGTGCCCCTTAGTTGATACTCTTCTCCCTCTTCTATTCCTATTATCCTTAGGTTCGGTCTTCTCATTGTGTCTTAGATTTCCTGGACATTTTGGGTTAGGAGCTTTTTGTTTTTTGCATCTTCTCTGGCTGTTTTGTCTATGTTTGCAATGTTGTCTTCTGCCCCCGAGATTCTCTCTTCGATCTCTTGTAATCTATTGGAAATGCTTGCTTTTGTGACTCCTGATTTCTTTTTTTTCGTGTTCTGACTCTAGAATTTTCTATTTTAGTGTTTTCTTTATTGTGTCAATCTCTGTTTTAATTTCCCTCTTCCATTCATTTATTTCTTTGGTTCTGTTTTTCTCTCGTTCTTTGAATTCTTTGAGTGTTTATCTTGTTTCTTCTTTAAAAGCTTCTGAATCTTTTTGCTTTTCTTCCCTTTCTTGTTTAATTAACTCTATCAGCATCTTGAGGCATGATTTCAGGTCTGTGTCTTCTTTTTCTGGAGTGTTTGGAGTTCCAATGTTTGCTGTTATGGGAGAGCATACACCAACACTGGGCTCTGGTGTTGCTAGATTGTCTTGGTTCCCTTGGGATATACTCTTTCTCTTTCCTCTTGCCATTTTGTTGTCAGTGATATGTTCTTACCTTTCCCTTGTATCTGGTCTGTGACCCTTGTTCTCCACTGGTTGAGGTGTCAGATGGGTCGAGCCCTTATTTATGTCTCAGAGTCGTCGGATGTGAGCAGAAGTTCCAACGTTCTGTTTCTGTTTGCTGGATCAGGCAAGGCAGGGCAGGGCAAGGCATGGGTTGCACGTTCCTTGTGGACTCCACAGAGATCTTTCTGCTCCCCTATCGTCTAGGTCTCCCACTCACCAGTTTCTCAGCCTCTATGAGCCGCCGTTCTGCGTGGCAGGTAGGCCAGGCTCCGCTCTGCGTCCGGAAGTCGCCTTTGGGTGGAAATAGAAGTTCTAATTTTCTGTTCCCAATCGCAGTTGCTCAGCCTCTATGAGCTGCCGTTCCACCTGGCAGGTAGGCCAGGCTCCGCTCTGCGTCCGGAAGTTGCCTTCGGGTGGGAACAGAAGTTCTAATTTTCTGTTCCCAATTGCTGGATCGTGCAGGGCGGGGCAAAGCAAGGTATGGTGTGCACTTTCCTTGTGCACTCAGCAGAGATCTCTCTGCTCCCATGCAGTCTTGGTCTCCCACTCACCAGTTGCTCAGCCTCTATGAGCCGCCGTTCTGCCTGGCAGGTAGGCCAGGCTCCGCTCTGCGTCTGGAAGTCGCCAGTTGCTCAGCCTCTATCAAGAACTTTTAAAAAATTAAAATAAAAAAACAAAACAAAACAAATAATGTCATGCCAATGTGGTGTTGTATTATTTTTTTTTCTGCACCAGTTAGGTTTTTGTCAAAGGAAGACAACAGCAGTCATTTAGAACAAACATCCTCTAAAGTTTTACAATGTGTCTGAGGATTGATGTAAATTGATTTTTTATTTGTTTGTTTGCTTTTGTTTCTTTAAATAGTCATTCCAAGTGTCCATGAAATATATGGTTACAGGAAGTCCCTCACCCTCCGGAAAGCCACCTTCACTCCTAAGAGGAGGATGGCTGAGTCCATGCCCTGAGTTCACACCGTGGAAGGTGACAGCATTGCCTCTGTGTAAATTATGTACTGCATTTTTTTAAAAAATATTCTGCCTTAATACTTCATGTTTTTAAAATTTTCTGAGTGGTCAGCCATTGTGCCTGCCCCCATTTTGTTCTTCCAACTTGATGTATGAAGGCTTTGGTCTCCATGGGAGTGGGTTGAGGTGTTGAGGCATCCAGGGCTGGCTTGTACACTGACTTGAGACCATTTTAATAAAAGTGAACACCTTACAAAATAACAAAAAAAAGAGGTTAACTTGATTTGTTTATTTTATTTTATTACTCCCATTACTATTTAGATGCTTTTTTTGTATTCTAATAAGTGGGAGGCAGGTTGATTGGATGGGTAAATAAGGAAGATCTGGCAGGAGTTGGGGGAAATCAAAATTTAAATACATTATATGAAAAAGAAACCACGTAAAAACAAAGCAGACTTAATTTTTCAAAAGAGAAAGAAATTTTAAAAATTAACCAAATTTAGTTCCCTAAACTTTGAACTTCCTAGCTTTCAGGATGATAAAACACAAATGCCTCAGCTTTACAAACTGCCCAGTATCAGGCATTCTTTCAATGCAGCAAGCTTGCTTGGAAAATCTCAAAAGCATTCTCAAGGTCAGAATTCTGGGAATCAAATGCAGATCCCTGTGGCTCCACACTGACTCTAAACACAGCATTGTTTGGGTAAAGAAAAAAGAAGAGAGAAATAATGTAATTTAATGAACCCAAAGGAACAGAGGTTTCCACTTAGTGGACATCAGGGACTCGAATTAAAGGGACAGCAAAAGGAAGAGTTTTCATCAAGAAGTTCAGAGTGAGAAATGTTTGTTTCAGGCATCTTGAAGTTTAAACTGACTGAATGAGGACATTTTCCACAGACCTTAAGATAGATACTTTGCTTTTCTTTCTCCCATGTCCAGCTGAAAACCATGGTCTTAATATTTGCTTTTCTTTTGCATTAAGTAGAAGAGACACACTTAAAGCCAAGACAGATGAGACTCATTCTATAATTATTTTATCTAGATTCTATAATTATTTTATCTAGGCTAAGGTTCTTTTATTTCCTTCTTATTCATTGCATAATTTAATATCATTCCTTTTGATATAATTAAAATAGAACCCACTGTTGAATTCATTCAACAACTACCTTCAGCTATTAATTAAGAAGTCATTCAAACAAGAATAGGAAAGGGTGGAGTTTAAAAAAAAATCGCTTTTCATTTGGTAAAGCCTATAAGAATGACCCATAAAGCAAACTGTTACCTATTTCAAATAGATTGTGTCAGAAAATGATTTAGAATAAAATGACAGTTGGGCTTTCAATTTAGATTGTACCCACATGTGTCGGAAAAGCTAATTTGAGTGTGACAATAGCATTTTGGAGTGATTTTGAGCATCAGAGCAATTTGCCATAGAAGTCTTTTGTTTGTTTGAATAAATATTATTTAAAAACAGAACACATATTGTGCAAGTTTCTTTCAGCATGCCTTGCCTCTTTTCTTGTGGTCTTTCAATTTACTTACATGTAGAACATTATTAGAACAGATTGACTAGAAAATGAAAGTTTTGTTACTTATTAAATGGTAAATATTTGGGGACTCAAGTGAAAAGTCTGCTGTGATAGAGCTGGGCATGCTGTAATTGTAGAGCCATCATAGGCTGGTTGGATAAATGCATAAATGGATGGACACTTGCATATGGCACAGGTCAGACAAATGTTACTAAGTAAACAAGTCACAGGAAACACTAGGGAGTTGTCAATCCCTAACTTAGCTCACCAGAATGTATCCCAGACAGATGTAATAAATTGGAGTTAGAATTTTAGATGCTTCAAAATGTTAGACTTTTCTGCAGTTCCACCTTTCCATTTAAATAAGAAACTTATGACCTACTCTAGAGGAGGGGATATGTGTGCTTGCCCAGTGACAAGAAGATTTCTTACCCAGGCCATGGATTCTGAAAGTGTCAGTTACACATAGGAGGTAGTCACAGAAAATGGAGCAAAACAAAACAAGCCACCAAAAACATATACCTGAGTTTTTGGAAGAATATCTTCTAACAGCCTATTATTTCCGTATGTCAACATATGCAAATTTATGCTAATTTAAATGGGATATTTGGCAGGCCTCAGGGATCCCCATTTAGTTGCTACTAAGAAAGTTTTCCCCAAAGAATTCAAACTAGAATAAAATTGTTCTAAAGCCTGATTAATCTGTTTTTGTGGTCTGCACAGAGCTGCCTGCTCATTTATCCAATTCCCTGAGAAGGGACACCTGTGCAGTGTCCTTTCATTTTTGCAAAGCTCACACTGTGAGCATGCTTAGACTCATCCTTTTATTTTATTTCATTTATTCTTGAGCTCACAGCTAGCTCTGCTCACTTTTTGGTTCTTGATGGCAGGCACAGACTGGAGATCCTTTCACAGGGAAACTTTTCATGTGAGGTAGTAGACTAGAGCTGAACAATTTTTAACTTGGACTGAGCTTTGGAGATGAAAGCAGGTGGTTGACTTTGGAACCAGACTCTTTCAGAATGAGAGATTTTTAAAACTAGGGGCAACTTTCTGACAATGTGTTTTTGCCAAGAAAACACTTTGAAAATACAGAGGGCAAACTCAAGGTTGTAGACTCTGAAAGTGAGCATACATAAAAATTCATCTGCTTGGCATTAGGGAGAAATTCATATTAAGGCTACAATAAAGGGCCTCCCATAAAAATGAGGATGGCAACGATAAAAACAGAATTACAAGGGATTTTCATACCTTGGTGAGACTTGTGAGTGCTCTCAGATTTAGTAAATACTTTACATTTCTCTCAGCTAAATCCTTCAGCTTTCACTGGTAGGTTATTTATCCCACATAACGGTAGCACTTTCATTGTTCTACATAATCCATATGACCTAAATATTTGGTGTTACTTGGCATGCTTTGAAAAATCATTTGGGGTCTGGGGAAGAGTTCAGTCACTAGAGTTCCTGCTGCACAAACGTGAAAAACTAAACTTGATCTGTAACAATTTACACTAACATGGTTCTGTGAGCCTGGAATCCCAACACCAACGGGGAGAAGACAAATAGATCACAGGGACTTGCAGGGTAGCCAACTGAGTCTGTTTGGCAAGTTCCTTACATTGGGAAAACGTGCCCTCACTGGACCAAAGGTCTTTTCTCACACTGATGTCAGAGACTGCTATCCTCTGCAACATATACAACTGGAGTCATGTGCCTCTCCATATGTGCTCAATGGTTGGTGTTTTAGTCCATGGGAGTTCTCAAAGGTTTGGTTGTTTATGTTTTTCCCATGGAGTTGCAAACTCTTTCTGCTCCTTCAGTATTTTCTCTAGCACCTTCATTGGGGTCCCCATGTTCAGTACAATGGTTAGGTGCAAGTATACTCAGCTGTATCTTTATGACTCTGGCAGAGTCTCTGAGGAGGCATCCATATCTGGTTTCTGCCAGTAAGTACTTCTTGGCATTGGCAATAGTGCTTGGGTTTAATGGGTGCATATGGGGTGGATCCCCAGGTGAGGCAGTCTCCAGTTGATCTTTTCTCCAATCCCTGCTCCTCTATTTGTCTCTTTATTTTCTCCCTTGAACTTTTTGTTCTTCCTTCTAAGAAAGACTGAGGCATCTACTTTCTTGCCTTTCTTTTCTTTAAGCTTCATAGGTTTTGTGGATGGTTTCTGGGTATTCTGAGCTTTTGGGGCTCATAAGAGAGAACATACTATGACCGCTCTTTTGTGACTGGGTTACCTGACTCAGGATGATAGAAAACAAGTTCTGTGTTTTCTTACCACAAATGTTCTCCCCTGTTTCCATGTATGTGCATGTGTGCATGTGCATGTACGTGTGTGTGTGTGTGTGTGTGTGTGTGTGTGTGTGTGTGTCCTTGAAATGAAGTAGAGTTTCTATAAGCTAGCAGAGAAAAGTGAAGCATAAATTTATATCTCAGCAACAGAAAATGCCTTATGGTTAGGGGTCAGCAACATATCCATCTGCATTTGCTGAAGGACAAAAAAAAAAAAAAAAAAAAAATAGAAACACAGATAATGTCAAATTTGCCGGCTGTTCAGGAGAGGATGATACACTGCTCATCTCTACTTTTGTGTGGCTAGTGGGTCAGTTTGTCTTCTCAATGACAGTTTACCATACACATGAGTGTTTTTTTCTCTCTGAGTTTGTCTTTGAAATATCCTTATTGAAAGAAGCAGGTGTAATGGGCCATTTTACACAATTTATAAAAGCAGAGTGAAAGCAATAATTTCTTTTGGAAAAGCCACTGAATGTCTGTCCCCTGCAGTGAGGACATATTTGGCAACAACAAGGTCATGTATGTAGCCATTTAAACACTATGATCAAAACCAGAGGGCCCCAGTGTTTCCAAATGCTAAAACTTCACAGCAGGCTTCGTGACATTGCTGGAAAATATATGAGTAATTTGCATTCAGAAGGAATATTCTGTTTCAAGTAGATATTATTTCATCTTAACAGTTTACTGACTTAAACTGATGTATTAATTCTTTGATATATGCCTTCCATAGCTAAATCTTTAAGAGAAAACAATATTTATCTATTTGTAGTCTTTAAAGATGTATAGAATATGAGGTAAGTCAGATTTTTTGGAGCTATTTTCCCTAGTCATCTTTCTATTACTACAAAATCTGAAACACTCAAAACAAAAGGTTGATTTTATGAATTATTATTTCATATTTTATGGTCAGTTTGTCAGTTCTTTTGAACCTGTGGAAAGTCAGTAGATCCTGGCTAGGAGAATGTAGCAATGTAACCTCTTAGGGTCGTTCCAAACACAAACAATAGCTCTGTATACCTTAGCTCAGTCACTTGTTTGTTTGCTGATTAACTTCTGGATATTTCATTCAAATCTTTGCACCTTGGTTTCCTTACATTTGATTAGAAAAACTACCTCAAAAGTTTGTGAGAATTACAAAAAAACTTCAGTAAAAGCAACTGGTATATTTTTCATAAGTTTTTATTTAGTATAAGTTATTAATATGATGATTCAGTTTTAATATTCTGTTCAATCCTGTTTTTCTCTATTTTAGAAAAAAAAATGTCAAGATTATCCAGTCCATTCCAGAATATTTGTTGATTATATATTATTCTCCTACTCCTTCCATAAGTAACTTTGAAGATAGAAAAAACAGATTGCTAGCTCTTGCTGTCTGTGGTTATGATTGACTTAGGGATCCTTTTCAACAGAAGAATAGGTATTATTATGTTAACAGTTGATCATTTAAATAGGATTAGCTCTGTCTCCTGGCTAGTAACTTCCAGGGAATTCGATGAACTCAGCACACCTTGTGCTTTTAAATTTTGTCACTTTCTCTGGTTTTCTAACAGTAAATAGCATGACAATCAGTATAATTGAAATGGGCAGTTTATCTGGTGCCATAACCTAGAAGATTCACCAGGCATAGAGTGGTGACTATTCAGTAGCTTTTTCCAATATTCTCTAGACCAGTATGGGAAGCACACAAAGAGGCCACTTTGACAGTTCCTGGGAATCTACAAGTTTTTTAGATGGAACATAGCCTTTATTTAAATTTACAATGATAAATTTATGTTATTTAGAGAGACAGTAACTTGATACTGTTCGTCTGTCCATGGAAATTGGTTCTTGATGTGGAAGAACATTCTGGTTTTGTTTTCTTATTCATTATAGTCTAATTTAATTTCCTTTCCTTTAAGCAAAGTATTCAAATTCTTTCTAAAGGGAAAGGGTCTAGAGTCTTGTTTAAATCATCTATGCAGAGCAGCCTGTGAAATACAATTGATGTTGCTTGAGGGTGGTTTTACAGACACAAGAGATCTAAATTTTACATAACTGTGAAAATAAATTAGAACCTCCTTTCCATAATGCTCCTCGAACTATAAACCTGCCATGTTGTTTCAAATTCTGTCTATAAACAACTTGGTATTAAAATTTATTCAATAAGATACACTAGACTAGAACATGTGTAGGTTATGATGGCAGTGAATCGGGGAAGGTCAGAGAAAATGACATAAAGTGGAAGTAGCGGAAGGGAATGGGGAAGCCATGGAGCATGAAAGGACACATACAAAATGAGTCCCTGAGAATGATTTACAGGGAAGATTTAGTAAAAGAGAAACAGATAAGTATTCTTGATTTGACATCAGATTTTTTTCATTTGCAAAATGTGTCTGAGGATACACAAGACAGTTATTATCTAAGAAAGTAGTGTTGGATAGAAGAGTTTGAGGTTTAATGTTATCTGTAAAACACTTCTAAAAGCATCACTCAAAAAGTCACTGATTGCATAAAGCCCACCATCGAAAAATTAGAAGCAAAGATTGGATTCAAAGCATGAAAACTAGGCATTTCCATCTCCCATGTCTCAGTACGAAGTAGGAGTTCTCAGATTTTAGCCAGAACTGAATCAAGGAGACTTATGATTCAGTATGAACACAAGTATTTTATCTTCTGACAAATATGTTTTTGATGCTAAATCTAACCAGACTAGAAGCCATACTGTAAACCAGAAATTTAGCTTTTAATGGTATCCACATAAAATCTACATTCTGGTTGTAGAACATGAGTGAAGACTACCTAGTATAAAAATAATTCTCATGTGTATAAGCCCCACATTGTTGGAAATATAGATTAATGTAGTGTACAATGAGCATCACTGGTACCTGTCCTCATGGATACATTCTTTCTTTTTAGTTTTAATTTTCTTATTAGTTATTTTGTTTATTTACATTTCAAATGTTATAACACCTCCCTGTTTCCCCTCCAAACCCTGTCCCATTCCATCCCCACTACCCCTGCCTCCATGAGGGTGTTTCCACAGCCACCACTCCACTCCTACTCCACTGTCTTATAATTCCCCTCTGCTGGGGTATAAAGCCTTCACAGGACCTAGGGCTTCCCCTCTCATAGATTGATATCCAACCAGGTTATCCTCTGCTACATATGCGGCTATAGGTCCCTCCACGTGTTCTCTATGGTTGGTGATTTAGTCCCTGGGAGTTCTGGGTGCTCTGGTTAGTTGATATTGTTGCAAAACCCTTCAGCTCGTTAAGTCCTTCCCCAACTCTGTATTTGTCAGGCTCTGGCAGAGCTTCTCAGGAGACAGCTATATCTGGCTCCTGTCAGAAAGTACTTATTGGCATCAGCAATAGTGTCTGATTTTGGTGTCTGTATATTGGATGAGTTTCCCAGGTGGGGCAGTCTCTAGATGGCCTTTCCTTCAGCCTCTGCTACACTCTTTGTCTCTGTATTTATATTAGACAGGAGAAATTCTCAGTAAAAATTTTGTGAAGGGTGGGTGGAACCATCCCTTAACTGGGGACTGTGCTTAACCTCTGGATACGGTCTCTACAGATTTTTTCTCCCCTTTCAGTTAATATCTTCCCTAATGAATCCTGGGAGTCTCTTGATTTTTTGTCATCTGGGACTTTCTGGTCACTACACCAGCTCTCCAACTCCCCTTGATACACATTTCAATATCCTGATCTTCTGTACATCTTGCCCAGTCTCCTACAACTAATCTTGCTTCCCTCTTTCCTCTTCCTCCTACTCTCTTCCTCCCAAGTTCCTCCTAACCTTAACCTTCCATGATTATTTCGTTCCCTCTTCTAAGCAGGACAGGGTCACTCATACTTTGGTCTTTCTTTTTCTTGACCTTCACATGGTCTGTAAATTGTATCATGGGAATTCTGACCATTTTTTTCTAATATCCACTTAACAGTGGATACATACCATGTGTGTTCTCTTATGACTGTGCTACCTCAGACAGGATGATGTTTTCTAGTTCCATCCATTTGCCTTTGAACTTTCTGAAGTCATTGTTTTTAATGTCAGAGTTGTACTCCATTATGTAAATATACCATATTTTCTATATCCATTCATCTGTTGAGGAAAACTGATTTGTTTCCAGTTTCTATCTATTATAAATAAGGCTGCCATAAACATAGTGGAGCATATGTCACTGTTATATGTTGGAGCATCTTTTGGATATATGTCCAGGAGTGGTTAGCTGGGTCCTCAGGTAGTACTATGTACAATTTTCCAAGGAACCACCAGACTAATTTCCAGAGTATTTCTCATGGATATATTCTATTATTAGAAAATTTCACTCTGTAAAGACTGTGTGGGTAGGATGATAATGTAGAGTGTCAGAACAGTTCTGAGTATAAATTTGGGAACCCATGGGGTGGTTTTAGGTACAGAAAAATCACAAAATAGAGTTTTTTTTTTTTTTTTTTTTTTTTTTTTTTTGCACAGCGAATATCCAATAAAATTGGAAAAAACTTTCATGAATTTGAAATGCATGTAAGTGTGTATATTTGTGGGTGTATGTTTATGTATGTATGTATGTATATATGTATGCATGTATGTGTGTGTGACAGGGTATTTGATCCCATGCTTTTTGAGTGGTCTGTCTCTGGCTTTGTTTTCTTTTAGTTCTTTTATTCTCCCCCCATGACCCCCCCTCTCTCTGGCAAGGTAGATGGAAAAGAATTGGTTCTTGACAAAAGCAGAATCTAGACTTTCTGAGATCACTAACTGAGAATGGAATATCCACTGTACAATCCTGTGCTTGAACACTTTGACCCCAGCTTCCATCACTTTCTTGACTGACAACAGAAGCTTTTGGATCTGGGAACCAGCTAGCAGACACAGGCTATAAGGATTATGTCTTGAATTAAACTTACTTCCACTTCTGAGTGAGCTTTCCACTTCTTGGTTAGCCACCATCACCTGGTCAGACAGCTCAAGCTCCTACCAATATGGATTAATCCTACAGACATCTCTTTTGTGCTGGTTTAAATTCTTTTCTAGGTTAAATACCCTGAAGGAAAGCTGTTAGGGGAGAAAACCGCTTAATTAATTTAGGACACACAGTCTAACTCTAAGGGAAGCTAAGGCCAGAACTCAATAGAAGAAAGAACTTGAAATTAGGCAATAATTCCACAGCATTATTCATCTGAAAATATTTAATATGTATATTTTAGGACCACCTGATTAGGTGTTGGTGCCATCTATAATGAGCCCTCTGACATCTATTAATAATCAATACAGTAGCCCATAGGTATCCTCATAAAGCAATATTGTCTGGGCAATTTCAAGACTTAGATTCTCTTCAGCAATAATTGTAAGGTTACATCAAGTTAATAGGTAAATTAACCAGGAAAGCTGCCATAAAATCTTAATCCCTTGAAACCATATGTCAAAACAAAATCTTGATTAAGCAACTTCTATCAGATGTTTTGTTACAGCAATAAGAAAAATCTTATTAATATATTGACTATCTTGAATTATAAAAGAGCCTAAAGGATCTAAATATTAAAAATGTGACAATTTGAATACTCTCTAACTTTCCTTTTTGCATAAACAAAGATACTGCAGGCATACAAATCAAACATTTTAAATGAAATTTGGGAAAAACCTCATCCATATTCAATAATAATTTTTAGTTATTCTTTGTGCTGTGCAATGTCAACTGGAAGTAAATCACATTTGAATGAATTAATCATATTTTTTTTATTCTTCTCCCTCGTACTACATCCCAACTGAAGTTTTCCCTCCCCCAGTCATTTCCACCTTTCCCCAGGAATCATAGTGCCTCTCAGAAAAGAGCAGGCCTCCCAAGGACATCAAGCAAACATGGCATAACAAGCTACAACAACACCAGGCATATATCATCATATCAAGGATGGACTAGGGAACCCAGTAAAAGATAGACCCACAAGCAGGCAAAAAAAGTTATGGACAGCCCTGTTACCACTACTTGAAAACCCACCAGAAAAACAAGTTACTTAGCTTTAGCTAATGTGCAGAGAACTCAGGTCAGACCCCTTCAGGCTCTTTGATCTCTCTGGGCCTGATCCCTGTCCAATGTTGGGCTGTAGTTTCTGCATTTTTCTGCCATTAGTTGCAAGATGAAGTCTCTCTGATGCTACAATTCACAGACCCAGAGAAGCTAAGTAACAAGAAGGGCTTAAGGGAGAAAACAAGGATTTCCCTGGGGAAAAAATAGAATAGTTTTTGCTGGTGAGCTGGGGTTGGTAGAATTTGGAAAAGAATGGGTCAGGTGGGGGTGGGGAGAGTAGAGAAAATACTGGGAGAAATGCTTGGACATTTCTGGGGCAAGATAGAAACTGATTGCAGTGAAAACTCCATAGAGTCTACAAAAGCAACTCTAGAAAAAATTCTATTAGTTGGGGACACATAGACTGAAATAGACATCTTCTGTAAATGGGAAACATCCCAAATAAAGAGATTAGAACATCAGCTCAGCTCCAAAATCTTCAAACTAGTTTGTTCTGCCTACAGAATGTTCTGGACTGAAGTCTAGAATTAATCTTTTTTTCTTCTTCTTTGTATTATTATTATTATTATTATTATTATTATTAATTATTATTATTATTACTATTACTACTATTATTATTATTATTTAGACTGTGTCTTTTCATAGAACTAAGCTCTTCTCAAAATTATATTCCTATGTCTCAGGTTCTCCAGTGATGAAATTAAAGCCGTAACTTACCATATCTAGGTCTTGTTTATAAATTGAAGTAGCTTGTAATATCTAAGAAATACAGCTTATAAATTAATGCAAAATACACTATAAAGTTTGTTATAATAAGGGTATGTATGAAGTAAAATGAGGATTGATAAAATGGAGTAGAAGATACAGTACAAATGGAAAATCTTTCTAGAATGAAACAGACAACCAATAATGAGAATAAAGCTTCAAAATTATTATTCAAATGCATGATAGTAAGTAACTTTAGTTGGATTAAACTATAAAACTAAGAACCTGTGAATAAATTATTTAATCAGTTCTTCCTTTGTACACTAATTCATTCTAAATAAGGCTCTGCTTCCTTTGATTACTAAGTCTTTTAATGGTCATACTTTTACCCTTATAGCTGTTTCAAATAGATCACAGTATTTGAAATATGTGATCATTTACTAAAGAATTAAATGATAGTTGGAATAACTTATTACTGCTCCTCAGCACAAGCCTCTGAGTTTTGAAATCTAATTATGGACATTCTTAAATACAGGTGGGATAGAAGCAGGGGTTGGAAGGGAAATGCGTTGATATGTTTCTAAAGGTTCCATAGTTTCAGTGAATATCAGAGATAAAACTAAATTCTAGATTGTTACAGCTTTATAATATCAGGGGAGTCTTTGAAATATTATATTTCTTCTTTTTGAAAGTTGAATTGTATCCATGTTTAGAATATATTAAAAGATGCATATTTTGCCCAGAGTGACAAGCATGCTGGCGAATCGGATATGGTATAGTAATGAGGAAGAGAATCCAGGTACCTCTCTCTGCAGAGGAAAACAGCCCTGTGAAAAGCTAAAAAGATGCATCTTTAAACCATAAACTCTAGAGCACCTTGATTATGGGCTCTCAGTGTTTAGAACTATGAGAAAATTCATGTTTGTTTTCTAAACTAATCACCCCACAGCATCATCTTACAGCAACGCAAGTCTGCAGATAAATTGCCTATAAATAATAGTCTTCTTCTAATTGTGCCCGTTGTCCCTGTTGGTCTTATTGTCCTTGTGGGTCTTAGTGTCTACAGAATATTACATGACTAGTTGAGTCTTGATTTATGTTTATGATTTTTTGTAGACTGCAAATCTCTGTGGTTGCCAATCATACAAGAAATTGGTTTAAAGGTATGTGATTCTACATAGTGAATTAATATAGTAATAATGGATTTTTTCACTTGAAAAAAATCTGTAAATTTTCATCCTCTGGATGATGAACACTTGTTGGTATATTTTAATGTAGTTTGCTAAGTACCCTCCTCAAATTCATATACAACATGTACTGTGACTAATGCAAACAAAGCAGCTATCGGATTCATTTCATTAAGAGAAGATTATGTAGAGATTCAGAAAATTTCCCATGAAACTTTGACGTAAAATTCACCCCTTAATTAAATGCAAACAGCTTTGCTTCCTGGGATTAGGCCACCCAATTCTGTTTACAAAAAGAAAGAAAAGAAAAGAAAAAATATGTTGGTTAAAACACGTTAGAATAAAAATAAAAAAACTCTACAAAAATTTATCCCAAATATCTATCACACCAGAAAATGAGATAAAAGAGGGAATTTCAGAAAGTGCCTTTGAATAATCTGCATGCTAAACTCTTCCAGTTTGTACAAATTCAAATCTCTACTGATAGAAATCCAGGTCACAGTCAAGTCCATATGTTGTCAAAGTAAGAGAGCAAGTGAGAAGAGACAATTCAGAGTGAAAAGAATGTTTATCTGGAACTTTAAAACTCATTCTGACCTCCTCCCCTAACTCTCCCTGTAGCCAAAGGCAAGTGAGTTAATCTTTCTGTGACTTCATTTATGTCTTTGTCAAATGGAAATAATAACACCTACTTTGTGGAGAACACTCAGAGGTTTAATTAAATTAGTGCTTTGAACTTCCTAACTAAAAGGTGCTATAGAAATGCAAAGTACAATTACTGAAGTCATTTCTTCTTATCCTGTGTGCAATATGAAGATTGAAACACATTTATGTTAATTGGAAAAGTGACTAATTGCCTAAGAAATCTTTTCTAATGCTGCATGATGGACAGAGCAAGAGGTCAAAGTTCATTACAATTAAATGGATCACAATATACTTATTTGGTAGCAACAGGTAATCAATCTAACACTTACATAAAGATTTAGTTGCTTTCAGCCATTTAATATATAAAATTTCTAATACTTAAACACAAAGGCAATAAAATTTAGCTTAGAATCTGTATAAGAAATATGGAATGTTTTTATATCATTATCACAGAAGTTATTTATTGCTATGGTTTATTTCCTTGTGAAATGTTTACACTGCATTTTGGTAAACAATATTTACAAAATAACTTCTTGGTGCCATGTGTAAGGAAGATATGGGTTCTCTGAGAAAGTTTTCAACAATAAACAAAGAAGAAAAATGTCTAGTTTCTTCCATGGGCTAGAGCAATGGCTCACAGTCAAGAGCCTGTATTGTTCTTGAGGAGTAATCCAGGGTAACCCTTAGCGCCAATACCAAGTTAACAACAGGAGTTCCCACACTTCTCTGTGCCATCTGAGGCTTCTATACTGGTATACTTCTGTCTCCTCCTCCTCCTGCTTTTCTTCTTCTCTCTCCCCCTCTCTCAGATACACATATGTACATGCACAGAAAGATGCATAATTAAAATTAGTAAGAATAATGTGAAATAATGCAATAAAATTGTTCCCAAGGGAGGAAAAGTTATAGAGCTACATTCATAGTTAAGGAGTGGTTACAAAGAAGCTTTTAACAAGGCTGCTAGGAAGCACTAGGTAAAGATATTGTAAAGCCCCAAAAGTGGATTACCATCAACAATTGTGTTGGGGAAAAAGATGATGAGAGAAAGTGTAAATTCCTGTTTATGAAGTGGGGATTTTGATGGGTCTGTAAATGATTATTTATAGGAGTGGAGTGAATAGTGATGCTTGATTAATTGACTTTTAGTCAGCAGATACTGGGAAATGGTGACCTATCAGGGACCACAAAATACTTCTTCAGACTCAGGTATTCTAGGACAATTTGAACAGAAAACTAGAGAAATTTTTAATCCAGCAACATGGCTGCTTTAATCATATCCAAAGATCTGCTAGGTCTTTGTGATTGAGCTGGAATGGAGACAGTCCCTTAGTAAACAACATTCATTCCTCTGACTGAGATCTTTAGTACGGACCTTTAATCCCAAGTAATAAATTTTAGATGAGGGGCAGACCAAGTGACAATTCAGAGAAGGATTTGACAAAATAAGCAAGAGATAGGATATAGTCAGCACTCAGGAGAAAGAGTAATATAAGAGCATCCAGAGATGAAAGAGTCAGCACCCTCAGGTCAGATAAGGAGAACATAGTTCCATGAAGTTCAGTTGAGTGGAATTGAGTTCACTCATGAATTTGTGCAGAGGCAGTTGAAACAAGAAAATCAGAAGCAGCCATAGGATTAGAACAATTTGCCAGAGTTAGTTTGAGACCAAGCAGAGTAGATAAATGTGAACCCAAAAGATAACAGCTTGAAGAGAAGTCAGAACAGCTTAGTTGAGCCAGCCAGCCAGAGTTGGAGAAATGACTCAGGGCTTAAGAGCACTGACTGCTCTTCTAGAAGTCCTGAGTTCAAATCCCAGCAAGGTCATGGTGGCTTCCAACAATCTCTAATGAGATCCGATGCTTTCTTCTGGTGTGTGTGAAGAGTGCTATAGATTCTTATGTATAATAAGTAAATAAATCTTTAAAAATTAGAACTAGAAAGGATTAGCTTATTTAGCAGTAAGTCTTTCTGATGGCAATTGCATCTGGTGAATAGAAGTTATTTTTATAGAAAACAGTTGCTTTCTGAAAGGGTCTTTGTATTATTCAGGGAGAGTCAGGTTTTTCTTGGATTAATCAAAGGCTTTAAGCTCCAATTACTCCCTAAAGTCTCCTCAGAAACTATAAAAGGATACAGCAAAGGTTTTAAGCTCTAATTAATCACTAAAGTCTTCTTAGACACTGTAAAAGCAATGATGCTGCTAGGTCTCAAACTGAAGAAAAGAAATCAAGATACATGATGAAGGGTTCTTGAGAAAAGAATGAACAAACCTGCCAAATATATAAATATACTTAGCTATTTTTCTTTACAAAGAAGGAAAGCAGTGAGGGCTTTCAACAAATGGGAGTAAACAGCTGGACATCACATGAAAAAATTAATCTAGCTACAGGATTTCCTGCATCATCAACCTAAACTCTCAGTGGATTATGGTTCTAAAATGAAGAACTACAAAATCCCAAAATAAAATTCTAGGAGAAAATCAATATGACTTTGTGATTTGCAATGTTTTTTTTTTTTTTTTTTTTTTTTGGTTTTAAGAACAAAGGAATTTTGGTTAGATGATGTTAATTTCTTGCACCGTGAAAGATATTGTCAAGACAATAGAACAAAACCATGCAATAAAGTATATTCCAAATCCTGAGAATAAATATTTGTGAAGAAAAAATCAGAGAAAGAACTCAACCATAATATACAAAGAAATGTAAAAACTCAACAATAACATCATGAGTAACCCAAATAAAATGTACCAGCAATTTTTATAGACTCAGCACTAGGAAGGGTATGCAGATGGTAAGTAAGCAGATAACGATTGTTCATATCATCACTAGAAAAATCAAACTGAAGCAACAGTGAAGCTGAGGAGGCAGAAATAGAAAGATGCTGCATGTCTGTGGTCTGCTTTGTCTATATAGTGACTTTGTAGCCAATCATAATAATTTTAAAAATGAAGTGTAACACAGAAGAAACAATAAGTTGTTATAAAATTAATATCATAATTCAAATCCACAAATCCAAAATACAAGCCACGCTGGTGTGTTCCTGTAAGATTACAACTCCAACCCAGTGCTGACAGGAAATTGGAATGTACAACATCAGTTTCTCAAAAGTCTTAATATTCTTATCACACAGATCATCAGTTTGGCTCTTTGTTGTTTATTTGAATGAAATGAAAACATATACCTATACACACCCAAAAAATATCTGCACAGTTTTGCAGAAGCTTTGTCTATACTTTGAAAAACCAGATTGCAAACACAACATTCTGTAGCGAGTGTGAAGAAAATCAGATGAAAGATGTTAGACAAGGGACTGTTCACTCAGCACTGAAACAAATAAATGACTATTTAGCCATAGGAAATGCAGTGCAGGGAAATGAAATTGATGTTTCTAAGTGAAGGGAGCTAAGTTGAAATGATCGGCACTACCCTATTCCAACTTTATGACTTATAGGAAACAATCGTAACTGCAAAGCCAGGGCTGGGAGATTTTCAAGACAGTAACATTTCTCTGGAAGGTAATATAATGTATGCAGACCACTGCATTCTTGTCCAACTTTGGGGAGGGTTTTGTTTTCCTGTTATCCTCCATCCCTTCTTTTCACTGGATAAAACAGCATGCAAAATGTTTTGCCAAGCCCTTCTCTAGCAAGCTATATTTAAGGTCTTATACTGTACATAAGTTTCAGTTAGGGTGAGTACTAAGAATCCTTAAGAACTGGAATAGAACAGGACATGCTGATAGATAGGACATGCTGATAGACAGTTTTATCTTCTAGAGGACTTCATTGGAGGGTCAGAAGTCTGAGAGTAAAATTTTAACTGTGTAAGGCATTGGAGTGAATTAAGCTGCACCTTATATTCTCATCTTGGTAAGCTGTGCAGGCAGGTATACAACCTTGCCAGGAACATAGTATTGTTTCTCCCTTTTAATCTGAGACTGAGAGAAGAGTAGAGGAAAATAGTTTTAGCAACCAGGACACACTATTTTGGTTCCTGCAGTATTGGAGTCATGATAGGTATTTCCACATTCCAGATTATTATTTTTTAAGTAGATGCCCCAAATATCAGCCGTATTATATTGCTGTCATTAGTAGTTTTGATTAATATCCCTGGTTAAAACCTGTGAATTCTGTTTTTGTTTGTTTGGTGCTTTGGTTTTTGGTTTGTGTGTTTTTCATTATTTTTCATGCCTAAGGAAGTCAGTATCTTGTTCAGGTGACCTTAGGTTAGAAGCTGAGGAATTTTCGGTACCAGCCAGTTTTACAAATCATATTCTTTAAAACTGAAACCATTTCAACAGTCAGCTTGTTAAGAGCCAGAAATGTAGGAGCACATCTCTCTCCCTGTTGTGGACTCCAACTCTCTGACAATCTCTTGAGGATTACACTCCATGGTCTGGCCACTTGGATGGCTCCAAATTTTGGGTAAGATAAGATTTTACAACTCCCGCGATTCTGAAAGTCAAGTCAGAGGGGGAAAAACACCTTAAAATGTCATTATGTACTAAAGACTTGATTCGGCTTAATTTGGGAAGTCTGTAAAGAGAACAGTGTCTTTAGGAAAGAAGATCACCTGCAGGAGCAGGAGTTTTTCAATGTTCTTTTAAAGCTATGGCACTTCTGTGGCATTTAGGGAAAACAAACCCAAAATGAATAAGACTGTGCAAATGGCCCAATACATCTCTCTTAATTTGCCTCAATGCCAATGATGTATAGGACACTGCAGACTGTCCTTTCTATCCGACTGAACCCCGTTACTTTCCATCCATCACTCCTGAAGCCCTTTGTTTTATCTTCCTGGCTACAGCAGTGGATATTGGTACTGCTCTGCCAGCTGCCCTAGGAATATCCTAAAGGAGTTATTTCTTACCACAACAGATGTGGATGACTTTTAGGGAAATGCTGACTCAATATTGTGAATCTTTATCTCTCTCAGGAAAAAAATAAGGAATTTCCAATTGCCTGCTAGCCATAAGAACAGAAGGACTAAACAGCCGGGCAATAAAAATAGAGTAGTAAAATCCTGACAAAGGGGAAGAAAGGAATGATAGGAAATACTTAGGTCGAGTCTGACTGGAGGGGAGGCAGATTTCATGTCTCAGTGGTTCATCCTCCCGTTATGGCTCCACAGACACAATTATGGGAAAGGAAAAAAAGTTCAGCGAGAATTTTGAAAACACAAATGTCTGCTATCTGAATAAAGGAATTATGAAGACAGCAAAAGTAATAGTAGATGCTGTTTGCTTTCGCCCATCATTAGCTTCATGCTGCTGCTATTGGCATCAATAATAGTCAAGGGGTGGCAATATTTATTATAACCATTATATGCATAATGTACCATTGTTATCCTTTCCCAGGTGAAAGAACTCAGGCATTTGACATATGGCACTGGAAATTTTAGATTTATCCTTTGTTTGTTTACTTGTTTTATGATCACTGTGTTTAAAAACATCCAAAAATTATTATGGATATAAATCTAGACTATCCAAAGCAATTTAAAAGTTAAACGGGAAACTAAATATTGGGTGACAAAATAAGCCTAAATGTTAGATTGTAAATAATGAGAAACAGAAGTTTCTCACTGGTGTAGACTGACTACATCTTGCTCTAGTAAAATTCAGGACTCACATAGTCACTTGCTAGCAACTACTAAATTCAGAAAATTTTAATTACTCATTGTGATTTTATAATACATTGAAGGTGATGGGTAGCTATTAGGTACATTAACCATTCAGAATCCTTTCACTGGGTTTATTTTAAAATCAGCCCCAAGAAGGCAGTGGAAAAGTTAGATGCTCCATGCAAAAATATTAGCATCAAACTTGATATAATAGCAAAAACTTAGGGGTTGGAAAGATGGCTCAAGATTTAAGAGCACTGACTACTCTTCAAGCAGTCTTGAGTTCAATTGCCAGCAACCACAGGGGGGCTCACAACTATCTGTAATGTGATCCAATGCCCTCTTCTGGTGTATCTGAGGACAGCTATAATGTACTCATATACAGTGTACTCATATAAAATAAGCAGATAAATCTTGAAAACAAAACCAACCAACCAAACAACAACAAAACTACCTCAGATTCCATTTGGAGATTCTGGAAAGAAGACCTTTTTTTCCCCTTAAAACCAAATGAAATTTCATCATTCTTTCATGTCAACATACCCCGTGTGAGCTGATATAGTGAAATATGAGGCTCACGTATTCAGTTTACTTCACAAGATTTTATAGCATCATTAGCCACCTCTGGAAGATTTTGGTCAAACAAAACAGTAATTTGGAGTGACAATAATTTGAATTATACAGAGAATGAGCAAGGATTTTGCACCTGTTTGTTTTATGAACATGTGAACTGGTCATTCTCTGAAGTCATTTCACCAAAATCACTATGATCTCCTGCAGAGACAAAACCCATTATTTCCTTGTACGATTGTCTGACTCTTGTTTCACCTACTTTTGAATAGCAGTAGTTGGGTAAAATATTGTTTGTCTGAACAAGGGAGCAACATATAAAATCTTTATTTGACAAGGTAATAGTTTGCTAAGGTGGGTGTTATTCTCTACTCTAGGAAACTATATTGTGTTGTGTGGGGATAAGTGAACAAATATTTGAAGTTACAGTGCTCTGGGAGAAGTAATTTACAAAGAGTGAGCAGATTAAATATAAGCAAGGGGACAGTTAAGAAAGCTACCTACAAACAGTAAACTAAAGCTTCTCTCAGGCCATAAGCAGAGTTTGATCACATATATAAAGATGTGAACAATCTGGCACAGGTGAGAAGGCTCATCGAGGGATAATAAGGAGGTAGCCACCAGGAACAGCAGACATCCAGGGACATAGACATAGTGAGACCCCACTGCTAGTTCCAGGGCAAAGAGAGAGCTGTGCCTGACACGCAGAAAGCTCGCCCCACTGATTGGTCCAGGGGATCAGGAAATCTGTCTGCCATAGGGACTTTGTTTCGATCTGGAAGGTCCTTGCATGTGGACCAAACACTCAGGCTATTTGCCACCTGGAACAGCAGAGATCCAGGGATGGAGGACTGGTGAGACTGCACTGTGAGTATTGAGTATCGGGTCACAGAGAAGGCTAGGCCTAGTGCGCAGTAGGTGCAGCCCTCCTGTTGGTCCAGGGGAGCAGGAACTCTGCCATAGAGAATCAGGTCCACCCAGAAGGCCCTTACATGAGGACCAAACGCTCAACCCATTTGCCACCTAAAACAGCAGAGATCCAGGGACACAGGCCAGGTACAATGAGAGATAGTAACTAACCACTGAAAACAATAGACAATAAGATGGCAAGAGGAAAGCAAATGACCTTACCCAAGAGAAACGTTGACAACCTGGCAAAATCAGAACCTAGCTCTCCCATCACAGCAAACACCAGAATGTGAAAAACTCCATAAAAAGAAGACTCAGACCTGAAATCATACCTCAAGATGATAATGGAGATCTTTAAACAGGAACAGGAAGAAAAGCATAAAGAAATAGAAGCCTTTAAAGAGGAAGCACTCAAAGAAATCAAAGAACTAGAGGAAAACAGAACCAAGAGATGAAAAAATTGAAGAAGGAATTTAAAATGGAAATAGAAACAATAAATAAAACAGAAAAAGAGACAAACCTGGAGGAAGAAAACCTAAAAAAAAAAAAATGAGGATTCACAGATGCAAGTATTTCCAACAGATTACGAGAGATGGAAGAGAGAATTGCAGGGGCCGAAGACAACATTGAAAACATACAAAACAGTAAGAGAAGATGGAAAAGCCAAAAAGCTCCTAATCCAAATATCCAGGAGAACCAGGACAAAATGGAAAGACCAAACCTAAAAATAATAGGAATAGAAGATGGCAAAGAAAATCAACTAAGAGGCACAGTAAATATCGTCAACAAAATCATAGAAGAAAACATCCCTACCCTTAAGAATGAGATTACCGGGAACAGCGGCTCATACAGGCTGAGCAACTGCGATTGGGAACAGAAAATTAGAACTTCTGTTTCCACCCAGAGGCGACTTCCGGACGCAGAGCGGAGCCTGGCCCACCTGCCACCCGGAACGGCGGCTCATAGAGGCTGAGCAACTGGTGAGTGGGAGACCCAGACTGCAGGGGAGCAGAGAGATCTCTATGGAGTGCACACGGAGAGTGCACATCCTAACTTGCCCTGCCCTGCCTTGCCCAATCCAGCGATTGGGAACAGAAAATTAGAACTTCTGTTTACACCCAGAGGTGACTTCAGGACGCAGAGCGGAGCCTGGCCCGTCTGCCACCCGGAATGGCGGCTCATAGAGGCTGAGCAAATGCGATTGGAAACAGAAAATTAGAACTTCTGTTTCCGTCCAGAAGCGACTAAAGGACACAGAGCAGAGCCTGGTCCATCTGCCACCCGGAATGGAGGCTCGTAGATGCTGAGCAACTGGTGGGTGGGAGACCTGGGCTGCCGGGGAGCAGAGAGATCTCTGTGGAGTACACATGGAAAGTGCACCCCCTGCCTTGCCCTGCCCTGCCGTGCCTGATCCAGCAAACAGAAACAGAACATTAGAACTTCTGCTCACACCCGATGACTCTGAGGCAAAAAACAGGGCTCGACCCATCTGAAACCTGAACCAGTGGAGAAACAGGGACACAGACCAGATACAAGGGAAAGGCAAGAACATATCACTGACAACAAAATGGCAAGAGAAAAGAGAAAGAGTATATCCCAAGGGAACCAAGACAATCTAGCAACACCAGAGCCCAGCTCTCCCATAAGAGCAAACATCAGAATTCCAAACACTCCAGAAAAAGAAGATACAGACCTGAAATCATACCTCAAGATGCTGATAGAGATACTTAAACAAGAAAGGGAGGAAAAGCAAAAAGATTCAGAAGCTTTTAAAGAAGAAACAAGAAAAACACTCAAAGAACTCAAAGAACTAGAGGAAAACAGAACCAAAGAAATAAAGGAATGGAAGAGGGAAATTAAAACAGAAATTGTCACAATAATGAAAACGCTAAAAAAGATAACCCTAGAGGCAGAACACCAAAAAAAGAAATCAGGAGTCACAGAAGCAAGCATTTCCAATAGATTACAAGAGATCGAAGAGAGAATCTCTGGGGCAGAAGACAACATTGCAAACATAGACAAAACAGCCAGAGAAGATGCAAAAAACAAAAAGCTCCTAACCCAAAATGTTCAGGAAATCCAGGACACAATGAGAAGTCCGAACCTAAAGATAATAGGAATAGAAGAGAGAGAAGAGTATCAACTAAGAGGCACAGTAAATATCTTCAACAAAATCATAGAAGAAAACTTCCCTACCCTCAAGAATGAGATGATCACGAGCATAAAAGAAGCCTTCAGAACTCCAAATAGGCTGGACAAGAAAAGAAATACGTCCCGACACATAATAGTAAAAACATCAAGTGCCCAAAGTAAAGAAAGAATACTAAAAGCAGTAAGGGAAAAAGGTCAGGAAACATATAAAGGCAGACCAATCAGAATCACACACGATATCTCAACAGAGACTATGAAAGCTAGAAGAGCCTGGACAGACATCATGCACTCCTTAAGAGAGCACAAGTTCCAGCCCAAGCTGCTATACCCAGCAAAACTAATAATCACCATCGATGGAGAAACGAAGATATTTCAAGACAAATCAAAATTCACACAATATCTGACCACAAACCCAATACTACAATGAATCATATGTGGAAAACCCAATACAATCAGGGAAAATACAGCCTAGTAAAAAGAAGAAAACTCCTAAACAAGAAAACTAAAAGAAGAAAAAAACACAGACACAAGTCAACCCAAAAAAGCAATAATGGCAGGAAACGGAAACAACTATTTTTTAATATCTATTAACAAAAAATGGTCTCAACTCCCCAATAAAGAGACATAGACTATCAGACTGGATACATAAACAAAATTCAGCCTTTTGCTGCATACAGGAAACTCATCTCAGAGACAGAGACAGACACTATCTCAGAGTAAAAGGTTGGCAAAAAAACTTCCAACCAAACAGCTCTAAGAAGCAAGCTGGAGTGGCTATTCTAATATCGAATAAAGTAAATTTCGAACCAAAAGTTATCAAAAAAGATAAAAAAGGACACTTTTTACTCATTCCCGGGGAAATCTGTCAGGAGGATCTCACAATCCTTAACATATATGCTCCAAATAAAAAATCACCCACATTCATAAAAGAAACCCTACTAGAGCTCAAAAAATACTTTCACCCCACACAATAATAGTGGGAAACTTTAATACCCCACTCTCACCAATGGACAGATCAGGGAAACAGAAACTGAACAAGGACACTGCAAAACTAGCAAAGACTTTGAACCAACTAGAATTAATAGATATATACAGAACATACTATCCCAAAGTAAAAGAATACACCTTCCTCTCACCACCCCATGGCACCTTCTTGAAAATTGACCACATAATTGGACACAGAACGAACCTCAATCGATATAAGAAGATTGAAATACTCCCATGCATCCTCTCAGATCAACATGGTCTACGGCTGGTCTTTAACAACAACAAAGACAACAAAAAGCCCACATACACATGGAAACTAAACAATGCTCTGTTAAAGGATAGCAGGGTCAAAGAAGAAATAAAGAAAGAAATTAAGGATTTTCTAGAATTCAACAAAAACGAAAACAAAACATACGCAAACCTATGGGATGCAATGAAAGCAGTATTGAGAGGAAAATTCATAGCCCTAAGTTGCTTCCAAAAAGAAACTGGAGAGAGCTCACATCAGCAACCTGACAGCACAGCTAAATGCCGTAGAACAAAAGGAAGCAGATATACCCAAAAAGAATAGACGGCAAGAAATAATCAAAATTAGGGCAGAAATAGACCAAATAGAAACAAAAAGAACCATTGAAAAAATCAACAAAACAAAGAGTTGCTTCTTTGAGAAAATCAACAGGATTGATAAACCCCTAGCTAGACTAAATAGAGGGCAAAGAGAGAGTATTTAAATCAACAAAATCAGAAAGGAAAGTGGCGACATAACAACTGAAACTGAGGAAATTCAAGAAATCATCAGATCCTACTATAAAAACTTATAATCCACAAAATTGGAAAATCTGGAGGAAATGGACGAATTCCTAGACAGGTACAAGGTCCCAAAGTTAAACCAGGACCAAGTAAACCAACTAAATAACCCTATAACTCCTAAAAAAATAGAAGAAGTCATCAAAAGCCTCCCAACCAAAAAAAGCCCAGGTCCAGATGAGGTCAGTGCAGAATTTTATCAGACATTTATTGAGGATATAACACCAGTACTCGCCAAACTATTCCAAAAGATAGAATCAGATGGAATATTACCCAACTCATTTTTTGAGGCTACAATAACCCTCATACCTAAACCACACAAAGACCCTACAAAGAAAGAGAACTTCAGACCAATCTCACTTATGAACATTGATGCAAAAATGCTCAACAAAATCCTTTCAAACTGAATCCAAGAACACATCAAAATGATCATTCATCATGACCAAGTAGGCTTCATCCCTGGGATGCAGAGATGATTTAACATAAGGAAATCCATTAATGTAATCCACCATATAAACAAACTCAAAGACCAAAATCAAATGGTCATCTCACTAGACACTGAGAAAGCATTCGACAAAATCCAACACCACTTCATATTAAAAGTCCTAAAAAGAACAGGAATCCAAGGCCCATACTTAAACATAATAAAAGCAATATACAGCAAACCAACAGCCAACATCAAACTTAATGGCGAGAAACTTGAAGCAATCCCACTAAAATCAGGGACTCGACAAGGCTGCCCACTCTCCCCCTACCTATTCAACATAGTACTGGAAGTCCTGGCTGGAGCAATTAGACAGCAAAACTAGATCAAGGGGATACAAATCAGAAAGGAAGAGATAAAAACATCACTCTTTGCCGATGACATGATAGTGTACTTGAGTGATCCCAAAAATTCCACCAGAGAACTCCTACAGCTGATAAACAAGTTCAGCAAAGTGGCTGGATACAAAATTAACTCAAAGAAATCAGTTGCCTTCCTATACTCAAAGGACAAACATGTGGAGAAAGAAATTAGGGAAAACGTACCCTTCACAATCTTCACAAAAACTATGAAATATCTTGGTGTGACTCTAACTAAGCAAGTGAAGGACCTGTATGACAAGAACTTCAAACCTCTAAAGAAAGAAATTGAGGAGGATCTCAGAAAATGGAAAGATTTCCCATGCTCATCAATTGGAAAAATCAACTTCTTAAAAATGGCCATCCTACCAAAAGCAATCTACACATTCAATGCAATCCCCATCAAAATTCCAACCCAGTTCTTCATGGAATTGGAAAGATCAATGTGCAATTGCATATGGAATAACAAAAAACCTAGAATAGCGAAATCCATCCTCAACAACCAAAAAAAAAACATCTGCGGAAATCACTATTTCTGACCTCAAGCAATATTACAAGGCAATTGTGCTGAAAACTGCATGGTACTGGTACAGAAATAGGCATGTGGATCAATGTAATAGAATAGAAGATCCATAAATGAGCCCTCATGTATATGGTCTCCTGATTTTTGACAAAGAAGCAGTAAACATTCAATGGGAAAGGCCATCCTATTCAACAAATGGTGCTGTCCAACTGGCACTCAGCATGCAAAAGAATGAAAATAGACCCTTTCTTATCTCCTTTTACAAAGCTCAAGTGTAAGTGGATCAAAGATCTCCACATTAAACCAGATACACTGAAACTATTAGATGAGAACGTAGAGAAAACCTTAGAACACATAGGTACAGGTGAAAATTTCCTGAACAAAACACCAATGGCTCAAGCTCTAAGATCAAAGATTAACAAATGGAACTTAATGAGATTGCAAAGTTTCTGTAAGGATAAGGACATCGTCAAGAAAACAAAATGGCAACCAACAGAATGGGAAAAGATCTTTACCAACACCACATCAGATAGAGGCCTAATATCCAAGGTGTACAAGGAACTCAAAAAGCTTGACAGCAGAGAATCAAATAACCCTATTAAAAAATGGGGTACAGAGCTAAACAAAACGTTTTCAGTTGAGGAACACCGAATGGCCGAGAAACACTTGAGGAAGTGCTCAACATCCTTAGCCATCAGGGAAATGCAAATCAAAACAACCCTGAGATACCACCTCACACCAGTCAGATTGGCCATGATCCAAAACTCAGATGACAGCAGATGCTGGCGAGGCTGCGGAGAAAGAGGAACTCTTCTCCACTTTTGGTGGGGTTGCAAGCTAATACAACCACTCTGGAAATCGGTCTGGCGATACCTCAGAAAATTGGATATAGTACTACCTGAAGACCCAGCTATTCCACTTCTGGGCATATACCCCAGAGACACTTTAATACACAACAAAGATATATGCACCACAATGTTCATAGCGGCTCTATTTATAATAGCCAGAAGCTGGAAGGAACCCAGATGTCCTTCAGAAGACGAATGGATACAAAAATTGTGGTACATATACACAATGGAATACTACTCAGCCACCAGAAACAATGACTTAACCAAATTCTTAAGAAAATGGCTGCATCTAGAGAAGATCATCCTGAGTGAGATAACCCAGTCACAAAAGAACAGACATAATATGCAGTCACTGATAGTGGGATGCTAACCCCAGAGGCTTGCACTCCCCCAGAAACAACTCACAGACTGTATGAAGTCCAAGAAATAAAGAAAACAAAACTATACATATATTCACAAAACAAGAAGACTTTGACTATTTCCATGTTGCGTTTTGTTTTGCATGTACTTTATGCTTATTGCAACTAGTACGTTTTCAATGCATACTGTCAAGCCCTTGAAAAAAATCAAGTACCGACTAAAAAACATATTCACATGGTTTTATGTAAAATTTATTTTAATGTCTGAAAAAACAGTACTGACAAAAATGTATAATTTTAAGCAAAAAATGTTTAAAATCTTTACATCTATCTTTGTTTTGAAAAATAAAATCGTTTAAAAAAAAAAGAAAAAAAATGTAAAATAATTAATCACTTCAGTACTATTTCCTCATTTGCATAAATATGACTGAGAGATAAATCTCTGAGAACTCAAAGGAATAATGAGAAGAACATTGAACATATTGTGCATTTTTAATATTTATACACTTGGGGATTTCTTTTCACAAGAGTCTTTATACTAAATTACTGTCTTCATCTAACAGCATGAGAGTTGATGTGTACCCAAACACCTACAGCATAACTTTTGTTTTACCTGCAGGTGTGTTGAGTACAATGCTGAATTTCATTTATATTCAACTACAAACAGGATGAGAATCAAAAAATGGAGCATACATTGTCTTGCTATGTTATTTCCCATTAATATGTACAAATACATTGTTCCATTTAAAGTCAGATATACTATAAAACTGAAAATGTAAGATTAACAAACTTAATTAAAATATGCACTTACTGAAAAATAAAAAAAAAAAAAAATGGGGAACAGACTTGAACAAAAAGTTCTGAATTGAGGAATGTGCAATGGCTGACTGAGAAGCGCCTCAGGAAGTTTTCGGCATCCTTAGACATCAGGGAAGTGCAAATCAAAACAACCCTGAGATTCCACCTCACACCAGTCAGAGTGGCTAAGATAAAAAATTCAGATGACAGCAAATGTTGTTGAGGATGTGGAGAAAGAGGAACAATTTTCCACTGTTATTGGGGTTGTAAACTGGTACAACCACTCTGGAAATCAAGTGGCAGTTCCTCAGAAAATTGAGTATAGTACTAGCTGAAGACCCAGTTATTCCATTTCTGGGCATATACCCCAGAGACACTCCAACATACAACAAAGACACAAGTTCCACAATGTTCATAGCAGCCCTATTTATAACATCCAGAAGCTGGAAAGAACCCAGATGTCCTTCAGTAGATGAATGGTTACAAAATTTGCGGTACATTTACACAATGGAGTACTACTCAGCTATCAGAAACAATGACTTTATGAAATTCTTAAGAATGTGGATGCATCTAGAGAATATCATCCTGAGTGAGGTAACCCCGGTACAAAAGAACAGATATAAATTGCAGTCACTGATATTTGGATACTAAGTCCAGAAATCTCTGAACACCCAGAACATCTTATAGAGTATATGAAGTTCAATAAAAATAAAGGCCAAATAATACCCAAAAATTATTATGCTTAATCTTTACAAACCAAGAAAACTTTGACTATTTTCATGTTACATCTTGTTTTACATGTACTTTATTCTCATTGTAACTAGTAAGATTTTAAAGCATGCTATCAGACCTTAAAAAAATTAAGATTGACAAAAATTAATTCATATACTCTTTTGCAAAAATACTTTTAAAATCTATGCATTTATCTCTGTTTTTTAAAATAAAGTTGTTCAATTTTTTTAAAAAGATAAGGAAGCTTGACTTTATATGTGCTGAGGATGCTAGGGAGCTGCATAAACTTCTAAGGCAATTGCAACATTATCTACTAGGGCATCTTGTACAAGAGACACAAATCAATAGATATATCTTCTGTAACTTTCCTGAATATCTGCATGAGGCATTGCTTATATCGAGAGTAGTTCTTTAATTGGAGATATAAGGACAATTTCAATAATATGAGAAGTTGAGCTCATATATGCAATGTATATTGAGAATTTTTACTTATTTCTGTTGTATGCTTAAGAATATTTTGCTTCTGCCGAATTATGTGTATCACATGTGTGCCCGGTGCCAAGGGGAAAAGAAGCTGTTTGGTCCCCTGGAACTAGAACAAGAGAGGTTTTCAGATTACCTTGTGGGAATTGGGAATCAAACAGTGGTGCAACTATTCTAAACTGCAAAGCTTCAAATGGAACCTTGTGTTTCTGTGTGGCAGAGAAGGCCCACAGGTCTACTTTAATTAAGTGGGAGAATAGTTTGAAATGTTTACCTGTGTTATCCTATAAAATAGGTTATTACTTAGAAATCGATTGAAAACTTTTGGAAAGTGTGTAAGTGAACATTCCCTTTCATTTTTTCTCTTTTCTCTGGTGTCTTTCCCCTCCCTCTGAGCTATATGAGCATTTTAATCCCAGCTCATGTGCAGTCTTATTGATCTTTTAGAAATACACAGCCCTTGAAAGTTAGAGCTGAGAGAAACCTTGGGGACCTTATAGTTAAATGGTTTCTATACTTTATTTTTAAACAACAAAGTGCTTCTTGAGAATAAAAGCTTAAAATAGAAACTTTTAAGTATGTTAGAATAAAGTTGCTTTCATTGAAATTGGGAAGAGTGTTTGTGGTTTATTATCTGTGTTAAATTAAATTTTTATATCCTTTCAAGAAAGATCCTAGGAATCACATACAAACTCCAGTTTAAAAGAACAACTTTTGAGGATCACTGATAACATCAAATGCTTTTATTTACAGGAAATAAAATGCTTTCAAAGACATGTCATTAGACTTAATTTTTAATCAATATTCTAACTTTTGGAATATTCCTTCAAATCTGTGAAGGGATGTCCTTCACTGAGTCACCAAGACCTTGATAGATGTTTGTTCTTAGAATGATTGACTGGCCAGTGAACAACGAATTTCTTAACACTCTGCAAACTGGTAAAACCACTTTGGAAATTAGTCTGGCAGTTTCTGAAAAAACTGGAAATAGTTCTACTTGAGGACACAGTAATCCCACTCCTGGGCATATACCCAAAAGATGCTCCAACAACAAACAGCGACATATGCTCCATTATGTTCATAGCAGCCTTATTTATAATAGCCAGAATCTGGAAACAACCCAGATGTCCTTCAACAGAAGAATGTATACTGAAAATGTGGTACATTTAAACAATGGAGTACTACAGTGATTTAAAACAACAAATTTGTAGGCAAATTGATGGAACTAGAAAAAAATTTCATCCTGAGTGTAATAACTCAGACACACACACACACACACACACACACACACACACACACACACACAAACCACACACACACACACACACACACACAAACCACACACACACACACACACACACACACACACACACACATGGTATATACTCACTAAGTGAATATTAGCCCGAAACCCCACAATATTCAGAATATAATCCATAGAGCATATGGAGCACAGAAGGGAGGAAGACCAGGGTGTGGATGCTTCAGTTCTGCATTGAGGGAGAACATAATGATCGTGGGAGGTAGAGGGAAAGAGGGACTAGGAAGGAAGAAAGGAGGGAGAGGAAATAAGGGTGAGCATCAGGATTTGGGAGAGATGTGACAGAGGTACAGAGCACAAGGATATTGAACAAAAATATGTACCAGGGGTGGGGGGGATGAGGAACTAGGAATAACCACCGAGGGTCCCAGACATCAGGAAAACGCGACTTCCCGAAGAGCCAACAGGGTAACTTCAGTTGAAATGTACAGAGAAGAGAGAGATAGATACTGTAAAGACCTCTTCCTATCGATAGGCACTACTCTGTCAAGGGATAGAAACTCCCACCCATCTCAAAATGTTTAAGCCAGAAATATTCTTGTCCAAAGGAAGAATAGGGATAACAACAACAAAACAAAATGAAACAGAGACTGGAGGAAGGGCCAAGAGAGGACCACCCCACCTGGGGATCCATCATGATGCTTGCAGAACCCAACCCAGCACTGTTGCTGTGGTCAAGAAGTGCTTGCTGGCAGAAACCTATTGTGTAGGTTCCTGAAGAAGTCCAGCCAAGCAAGTGACTGATGCAGAGTTGGAGCCACCTTGGACAGAGCTCCAGGAACCTGGTGGGGGAGCTGGCAGAAGGACTAGAGAAGTGGAGGGGGGTTGCAACCTCACTAGAAGAACAAGGTAGGCTGGCCTGACCACCCAGTTCTCCCGGAGTCTAGACCACTAACCAAGGAATATACCTGAAGGGATCCATGGCTCCAGATACATATGTAGCAGAAGATGGCCTTTTCTGACAGCACCAGGAGAGGAGGCCCTTGTCCCTGGATAGGGGAGGAATGATGTCCCAGCATAGGGCCATCCTGGAGGGGTGGGGCAGAAGAGTGTGGATTGGTGGAGGAGCATTCTCATACAGGCAAGGGGTAGGGGCGAAGGCATATGTGGAAGTGGTGGAGGGAGCTGGTGAAGTGGTAACCAGGAAGTCATATATCTTATGAAATGTAAAAAAAAAATTGAAACATTAATAAAAAATAATAAAGAAAGAGGTCAGTTCATGAAAAAAGGGGTGGGGGATTTAGCCTTTAAAAAGATAACTAGGAAATAAGGTCATAAAATATAACTGGCCAGTGTGACCCCTTCACCTCCTTGTGGCCTGGAAGCACAAATGCTAAAGTTCTGTCTGTTGTCTGTTTTGCTGAAAAGAAAGTAGGTTTCTGAGAAGACATTCTTCACTGAGGGAAAAACGTACAATAGGGAAACAAAGGCTTCATACACAGCAAGCTGCAATCATTTTTAATAAAAAACACTATTACAACGATTTTGTATTTTTATGGATTTGGAATGCACATGTGCTTGGTTTTTTTTCATACCTTTTATTTTATTGTTTTCTCTTTTTGCCTCTTTTTCTGAAGTGAGAGAGAGAGAAAGGGCATGGAGTCAGGTGGGTAGAGTGATAGAGTCTGGGAGGAGTTGGGGAAGGAAAACTATAATCAGAATATATTGTATGAAATCAATTAATAAAAGAGGTTTGTTACCACCTTATGTTTTGTGGTCCTGAAATAAAATTCACCAGAATGGAGTGACCTCACCTCAAAGAGGAGATTAAGCCTCATTGACCCCTATAATACATTATCGTACACTGATAATAAAATGGAAATTTATTTTGAAAACAATAATTTTGTCTTATTTTTCCATAAAATTCAATGAATAAAATATTCAGTGTTTAAGACCTTCTTATGTTATACCTCCTGCTTGCTAATGCTTGCCATGATACTAGGCTGTCATGTTGTGCCTGGTATGTGGTGACAACAGTAACATAAATGGAACACCCCATGCAGTGGTATGTGGCAGTTCTGTGTATGTGGATGTATATGTGTGTATGTTTGTTTGCATGTGTGCAGTGTGATAATTGTACATGAACATGCTCCTGTGTGTGCATGTGCATCTGGATGCTAGAGGTTACCTCCGCCTGTCATTCCTTAGGTATTATACAACTTGATTTTGGAAACAAGGTCAGCCACTGGATTGGAAGATGCTGAAATGATTAGGCTATATGTTTAGGGATAACTAGGAATCTTATCCATTTTACTCTCTCCAGCAGTGGATTCACAAGCATGTGCTAACACACCTGACACTTTTAGAAATATTGTGAAGTAACAACATTATAAGTCAAATGGCACTTTTGTTATATCCCAGGCCAGTTATACAGTTTATAGAAGTACTGATTGAATGTTACTTTGATCTATTAAACCCTATGACTTACTTGCTTTAGAAACAATTAGACCAATGACACTTGTCATAGGTAGCCATGAAAATAAATCAATGAAAAACAATATAAATGATTTTTTAATAAAATAAGTACCTTTAAAAAAAGAATTGAACTCCAATGAAAGGAAAGCAATTTCCCAAAAACTGTTGCACAAAATTATCTTCTCCCTCTCCCTTGATTTCTCCTCTCTTTTCCCTTCCCCATCTCTCTCTTTCCTTATAAGAAAAAAAGAAATATTGTAAAGATTTAACAGGCCCCTAAACTTATATGGCAATCTCATTGCTTACTGAGTGAAAATATTGGCACTATAAAAACCAAAATTATGATTTTTCGAAAGTTTTTTCCCCCGGTTGTAGAGCCCACGGCGAGCTGTCAGTGCTCTGTGGATGGAGCCCTGTACTCATGTGCATAGTGGTGGCTACTAATTGGATTTGTTGGGTCATAATAAAAGTATAAAGAAAGCTATGAAATTGGGAGGGTTATGTTGTGGGTAGCAGAGAGAAGTGGTTAGAGTAATTTAAAATATCAATATTATAAGACTATAAAAAGGTGACCTTTGTATAACTCTCATAAAGAAGACAACATTTTGAATAAATGTCAAAATTTGAACAGGAGCTTAGTGGGGGAATAAAAGGTGAGTCTTAAACATGAATTGTGAGGCAAAGTATACCCCTGATTCTTTCATATGGGTTGGTATATAGTAGCTTACTTGGTCTGGCAGAAATCCATACAATCATTGGAGATGCAACTAGTTTTAACAAAAATAGATGAGTGTATCTGATAATACAGGAGAAGACTAAAGGTCATCAAATAATAGTCATGCCTCAAAAGACATGACTAAGCCTAGAATTATAATTGAACTCAAGGAGATTTGAAAGTAATGGATGAACCAAACAAAAAAGAAAAAAATTATTCCAAAAAATATCTAGCACCAACATTGATTGACTACATCTTTTCTTCCTATAAAAATTTAAAAATTTCAATAGAAAGTTCATATATTAAGAATATAACTTAACAGAATTAATAGATACAGAGAAAGAAGTTATATGAATAATATATTCCTCTAATACTCAGAGCCTAGGAAGAGCAATTAGAGATTCTAGTCCATTTGTTAAGCTATTTGGTGGAATCTTATTTCCAAAACTTTCAAAGAAAAGTAAAGAAAGAAAGTACGTACATATTTTTACCAGATTAAGAAAGCTAATAGACATACATTCTCAAGGCATTTGGGAGAAACAATGCAGAGCCAACAAAACTAGACTTATTGCCCTGCTTTTTTATTGTACGGTTACTTTTTAATTTCTTAGTTTTATTTTTCAAAATTTTATTCATGTATAGTGCATATCAAGCATGTTATTTCTTTGTAAAATTTTCTTAAAATTCTCTGTCAATAAAGGGCATGAAAAAAATAGTCTCTAATCCAAGGCAAATGTTCAGACTTTTGCTGTTTCTGTTGCTTCAGCAGACAGGAAAGGAATTTGTATTTACATCAGACTGAGCTCATTGCATCTGTTCTGTTCCAGTCAGAGTCAAACTTGCTGCCAAAAGGCTGCACTGGCACTTTAAGAAGATATTCTCAAGTAAGGTAGGACATGCTTCATAATAGAAATTCTTGGTTCCCCAAATTTGGCCAGAATTTTTCCTAAAAACTGAATCACAGAAATATAGTTATATATGACTCAAATGTGATAAAATCACTGCTTCGTTTTCAAAGGAAAAAGAATCATGAAATTTTTCTGAAGAAAATACTTAATGACAATATCATAATCTTGATTTCTTTTTAACAGAGAGCAAGTTGAGATTTTAAAGGCTGCAAGAATTATCACAGGTAGTCAGTGTTGAATATATTTAATGAATTTGAGGTTGAAGTTGATTGAACTAGTATAGTAGTAGAATTTTGAACCATACCTTTTATTGAAAATCTGATGGAAATTTAAACCTGCAAAAATGATTGTAAACCCACAAAAGCAAATTAACCTTGGTGTATGTTGGAGATACTCTGATCTCTAATATGGGTTTTTTAACTCCAAGTTGAAAACTTCCAAACTAGTCCTTTACAGAAGTAGTATAAACATTGTTTGGCAGAGCTTTAGGGACACCATCAGAATATAGTTTTTATATTTTTATTAAAAGTTATTTGTACCAGAATATTAACTCCTTAATACTTATAGATCTGTTGGCAGCTATGTTCCTTGGTTTCAGAGTATCTACTATTAGAATGTAATTAATTCCTTTATTAATTTCCATTTATTTCATATATAGGTATGGGATATTATGAACTCAGAGTTTTTGTAGAAAATTAAAGACTGTACAATCAAAATCTGACTATATATGTATTATTTAATTTTAGTGGATATCTAGTCTATTTAAACTTAGTTTTATCACTGATTTTTTTACATGCACTTTATAAGTTTATTCTGTTTTTTCAGGAAGTTCTTTCACATGCAGAATTTATACACCTGAGTTATAATAGGCAATATTTTAGTTATTTAAAAAATAATTATCAGCCTTTCTTGTTATTTCTGGGATCCAGTAGGGAATCCTATTTAATTTTTAAATCTATGTGTCTGCATCATTTAACAGCAAACTTTTCATAGTACTGAGATAATCTCCATATAAGAATTCAGCCTTATGAAATGTGTTACTTCTAGTCTTTAACTGGTAACAATTAAATTATAGGCTAGCTATACCTATCAGAGCTAACATGCATTCTTGACTAAGTGTAATGCTACAATTTTATATTATTTGAGGCCTTACTTAGTAATAGGATATATTTGTGAAACTTATCTAGCATTGATGAGCAGATCTCCAAAGATAGTAAATTTATGTAACTCAACTGACTGTTTAGGAGAGAAGGCTGAATCTAAATCAGATGAAAATGTTTCTAAGCTTGATTGTACAGATAAAAACAAACTATGTAACATAAATTCAGTATGTGTGGTAGGTAAGTTATCTTGGTATGTTAAATTTTTAAGAGACATTTTTAATTGAGTACATTGCATAAGCAATAATTTATTCTTAGTTAAGAGATTTTCATGAATCAAATTTACAATTTCCTAGAAAAATAATGTAAAGGTTAAAATGAAGACTTTTTCTAGAGACTGACATTTGAAAACATATGTTTATGTATGTGTATGTATGTGCATATGAGTTCAGGTGCTCATGGAGGCCAAAGTTGATAGAGTTCTTTAGAGCTATCTCTAGGGTATATGAGTCATCACACTTGTTACAAAGAACTAGGTACTCTGCAACAGCAGTAAATGCTATTAACTGTTGAGTCATCTCTCTAGCCTCTAAACATTGATATTTTCAGGTGTAATTTAAACCATTAAAAAGTTCATATTTTATTAATTATTCTCTGTAGACCATGTTAATAAGAAACTATTGGCAAACAATTTTATGATAAATTAAGTTAAAATTTTCTCTTTTAGCATTTTAATATTTCTTTTTTATTAAATTTTATTTTATTAAATTTTATTATGTTATTCTCTTTCCCTGTTTCACTTTTACAAACTCCTATCCCCTTCCCCTCATCCCGATTCTATGGAAGTGCCACCTAACAAACCATTCACTCCCACCTCCCCACCCTAACATTCCCCTACACTGGTGTATCAAGCCTTGGCAGGACCAATTTCCCATTGATGTCCAACAAGGTCAACTTCTGCTACATATGCAGATGAAGCAATGGGTCTCTCCATTTGTATTCTTTTGTTGGTGGTTTAGTCTCTGGGAGCTCAGGGGCATCTGGTTGGTTGATATTGTTGTTCTTCCTATAGGATTGAAAACCTTTTCAGCTCCTTCAGTCTTTTTTCTAATTCCTCCATGGGGACCCAGTTCTCACTTTTCAAAGTGTTGCTTTTTCTTCCAGTAACTTCTGACTAGCATGTTGAAAGTCAGAGCCTTGTATTTGCTGCTGAGTTAGAACAAAGACCACTTGGAACTCATGATCCTTCTTCCTCTACCTGTTTCATCAAATCTACCAGTGTTTGTTGCCACCACAACCAGCCAGTCTCTGGATGGCTGGTTCCTTCAGTCACTGTTCCACACTTTGTATTTCTTCCTGTGAATATCTTGTGCCCCACCCCTCTCCATCCCTCTCTTTAATTGGATATTATCTGTATCTGTATTTACATTTCAGGTGTTATTCCCTTTCCCCCAATCCCATTCCCCTTCACCCTCCCATTGTCTCCTTGAAGGTGCTTGTTCCCCCTTTTAAAAAGGACTGAAGCATCCATTCTTTGGTCTTCCGATTTCTTGAACTCATGTGGTCTTTGGATTGTCTCTTGGGTATTCTGAGCTTTTGGTCTAATATCTACTTATCAGTGAGTGCATACTGTGCATGTTCTTTTGTGACTGGGTTACCTCACTCAAGGTGATACTGATTGCAAGCTGGTATGATCACTATGAAAATCAGTTTGGCAGTTTCTCAGAAAATTAAATATGGTACAAGGACACATGCTCCAGCGTGTTCACAGCAGCCTTATTTATAATAGCCAGAAGTTGGTAAGAACCCAGATGTCCTTCAAAAGAGGAATGGATTTAAAAAAATGTGGTACATTTACACAATAGAGTACTACTAGCTATTAAAAGTAATAAGTTCATAAAATTCTTAGGCAAATGGATGGAACAAAAAGTATCCTGAGTGAGGTAACCCAGTCACAAAAGAACACACAAGGTATGTGCTTACTGATAAGTGGATATTGGCCAAAAACTCAGAATACCCAAGAAACAATTCACAGACCACATGAAGCTCAAAAAGAAGGATGACCAAAATAGCCCCATGAAGGCTCAATACACCAGTGTAGAGGAATGCCAAGACTGGGAAATGGGAGGGAGTGGGTGGGTGGGGAACACTCTCATAGATGCAGAGGGAGGAATGTGAGATAGGAGTATTCCAAAGGAGAAACCGGGAAAGGGGATAACATTTGGAATGTAATAAAAAAAAATCCAATAGAATCAGTATAGACCATCATGGGAACTTAACAGGACATGTGAAGGGATTGGAAAACTGCTCACTGAACTGTCTGCTTCCCAAACAAGAGGGAGTCATTATAGTACAATTAATAAAGTTTGCTACCAAGGTTGATAATATAGAGACAATATGTTATTAATAATAATAATAAAGGGCACATTACTTAATATCCTGCTGTTAGGCTACAGGTGTTAATCACCTAAGCCTTTTACTCTCGGAAAGACAAGAAAGAATTTAGAATATTTTAGAAGTTATCATCAGCATTTCTGTCCAGAGACCTTCGGAATTTTAACCCAGAGTCTTCCCTATGCACCCTGCCACTACCCTCTCAGGCTAGGAGGCTGAGGTACATAGCACCCGTACTTAATTCAAGTGCCCCACTTGTATTCCTAGCTAGAATACTTTAATATATAGCATTTCTTATGGTCTATGTTTGAGATGATGGAGAAGTTGACTTTAACACTTAGTGTTGTTTGGTAATGTCATAGAAGATCAATTTGTAGGTGTGATGAAGGATGTAAGATTATACTTCTTTAGCAATATGACATTTCTTGATTCTTCTATTTTACAGTATCCTATTTCTGCAAGGCTTGGCCTTTTGAAGTTGCAATGGCTATATTTTTCATGATTGCTTTAACTTGAAGATTTCTCTTTTGTTTTTCTCCCAAATATCTTCTTATATAACATTTTCACGACAAAAAATTGGGTGATCTGAGAGCTAAGAATTAGTGATGCTTTAAAACCAAAACCTTTTCTTTTAGAAAATTCAAACTTCGGAACTAGTATATGTAAAGCTCATTTACAAAGCAGTATTTTTATAATAAAAATACTATTTTTATAGTAAAACTGTTTATTTTCATGTTAATACATTCATAATTTTATACGGTTATATTTCAGTAGTAATCAATCTGATTGTAAAAGTTCTGCTCAGAATTTTGGCAGTGACTTTCAAACATAAAGGCATGGCTTTTTAAAAAAAATAGTAAATATAAATAAGAAGGTAGTATATTTTCTTAAGTTTTCACCATGGAGAGAGCTATCAACTATAAAGAAATGAAACTACAATGAAGGTAGCAATCTGGGCTTCTGGATTTCTGATAAAACATGACTTGCTTTTTATGCATATACATATACATTTAGTGTTTCTCTTTTATTTCGACATAGTGTTAATGCACTAGAAGATTATCATTCCCCGAACCTGTAGATTTAAGTTTAGATATAAGTAATAAGTCTTGTGATTCAAGTTCCATAAATAGGAATTACACACCAACACAATCCAACTGTGAACATACTATTTGAATGACAGGGAAGTACTTTAACAATCTGATTAATTTAGAAAATACCAGTCACATAGTTCACTTAGAATGGCCATTTTCTGAGTATAGACTTCTTCACTGCTTAGATTCTATGAATGATTTTAAAATACTCATTATTTTCCTCATAAAATTACTTTATTTGTTGGAAATTAAAAAGGAAACAGTGATTAAATTCTTATTTATTTCAGGCACAAAACTGAATATAATTTATTAAGGAAAATGCTCATAAACTGTTAGTGTTTAATGCAAGTCATATTTTTAAAGCTCATGTTACCCCATTTCTAGTGACAATAAAATCTTAGCTTGCTCTCACAATACATACACAATAAATAGATAGGGCGATGAAACCATACATGTAAAACAGCAGGGTTCTGTACAAGATGCACACCTCACAAAGAAGCCATGATCATCCATATTTTGAGTGTATGAGATACCGCATGGTATGTCTTAAAAACAAGAACTGTTCGTATTAGAGTCTGTCTACCTAAAAACTGATTCATTTCTAAAACTGATAAGATTTTGTTTAACCTTATACAAATTTCTATACAAAGTATGAACTGCTTGCTTTTGTGATATGCGTAGTATGACAACGAATCTCCTAAATTTTCTAACTCTTACTTGTAGACTGGAGCTTACATGAACTTTTGGTAAGAGAAGACATTGTTACAAAAAGATCCAGTGTTCCCAATAGATCATGCTTCATTTTTGTTGACAAAAAACAAAACAACAACAACAACAAAAAAAAAAACAAAAAATAAAACAAAATACAAAGTCCAAGAATCTACTCATTCAATCTTGAGTTTCAATATTAAAGTAACCCAGTCCTTCAGTTTGATAGGATGATAATTGAGAATGACCCTTTGCTTGCAGAACTTGAAATGAATTACTCTAAACATTAGTATCTTTTTGTAATGTGCTGTGTGTGCATTTTCATCTGCTCATTTTAAAATTGTGGTATTGTATACATATGAGACAAAAATTGCAATTGAAGTTATATGTTACCCATTTTAGAATATATTTTTAGAAATTTAAAATGCATCTCTATTAGTTTTCATAAAGCTGCCTTAGTGGAATTTTTTTGAGCATAGGAAAATTACTTCTAATTTCAAGGACATGTTCAGTATTTGTTGATTAAAACTTCTTTGGAGTTAGTAACACAAATGTTATCAAAGTTTGACTTTTCCTTTCTTTAATTTTTCACACATAGTGAGGCAAGTTATAAGGGGATTTAATTCTCATTTCATTCTTTGAATTGGCTGGCTATTTATATATTTGAAATAATAAATAACTCCCAATTCTTTTCATAATTTCCTTTTATACAAGCGTGCCAATAGCTCTTGAGGGCTTATAATTTTAATATAGAGAACATCACATAATTTTAAAAATAATTTTCATGTGCTTCATATTGAATAAGAAATGAAATTATTGAAAATTGTATGTAAAATATGTTAAAATACTAATATATAATGGCACTAATACTAATAATGATAAATGAATAGAATCAAATTGAGTCTTTATAACACAGCATCATATTTTACCAACAATTATATGAATACTTGTAGGAAATAGGGTATCATTATATTAATTTGATATTTCAAACTCAGAGCCAATGGTAGAGTGAAGGCTAAAACAAACATTCTCTATAGAATATCTGATATGTTTTTTTTTTTAATTTTATAGTGCTTATGAAAAGAGCATGCCAAGATCTTTCTCAACCAGACTCGAGAATTGAGTTGAGTAATTCTTGGAATTATAGTTTAGTGTTCTCTATAAAAAATGATACTTTCACAGAAGTGAGGGAATACAGTTGTATGATAGTGGTTACAATGATAGAAATATGCATTGCCAGGAAAATGTGAGCAAGAGATTTAGAAATGACTGCACAGCACCGCATCAGGGAATGTGGTATCAGTAACATGATTGATAGTATTTCCCATATAAATAAAATCTTTAAATCTTCTTGTAGAAATAAATGGGACGAAAGTGCTTTTCTTTTACCTTAATTTCTATGAAAATATTTCTTGATGTAGAGCAAGAGACAGTTAAAAAAAAAGTCAGTTAAAAAGAGAAGACATTCATGCATTTAAGCCACCATTAATCTGATTCTAATACAAGGCAGATCATTAATCTTTTGCAAAACTATGACTCTAGCCACTTAAACACTTTTTAGTGCTTTGCATGACAAGGGCATAATAGGCCCTGTAAATTTTAGATTTAACACGCTAACTTAGACAAACACTTTTTGAAACTCCAGACATACAATAAAATCCTTTGTATTGGAGAAATGATGACAAGCCAATCAAGGAGAAAAAAATAATCATACACAGGGTCCTATGAAATTTATCATAAATGACAGTGTAGATGGATAAAAAAATGACATTTGCCTATGTGTCATCTTCAGTCTTAATGATGTGGAACAGGGTAACATTGAACAGGACCTGGTGGCCATTGTTCCATGCATAAAGAGCTCTATCCCTTGCATTGTAGTCAAGCATGGATATGTGAAAGTATTGATTATGGAAGGGGATGTCCGTGTACTCATATGTGGAAGTTTTTGTGGAATAGGAATAATACACTTTTGCTCCTGTTAAGTGGGAATTGGTTACATACAAAGTCCCACAGATCATGAAGGATTCTCCTGCACTTCTCTTGGGATATCCAGTGCTCCAGCTTTTCATCACTTCCAAGGTGTCTTGATTAAGTTGGCTGATGACAATATTGCCTGCATTCTGGTTAGTTGCATATACAGCCCACAGCCCAATTTCGTCAGCCATTAGGTCAATGTCAGAGAATCCACCCCATGTGTAGGGGTACACATTGTGAAAACCAGCATACTCCAGGCTTCTTTGGGCTAGCACTCTACCCAGATCAAAGCTGTACTTGATGATAATATTACTCTGATACTTGTTGAAATAGAGGGAGCCATTGTAGACGACATGGTTAGTTCCTGCCCACTTGAAAGGGAGGTTGTATGTCCTTGATTCAGCTCCACTGACAAAGTCTGCAATAGACTTGTATTCACGAACTATTTTATTGTTAGTATAACTGTCCATATACCAGACCTGAAAATAAACAAAAGAAAGAAAAACAAGAAAAATGGTTAAATTCAAACATTTACAAATTTTTAAAATAAAGACAGTGACAATCAGTTTCAAGTTGTGGGTGTTAAATGTTCTTACTGCTAACCCATTGAAATGTCATAGCACATGGGCCTTTGTAAAGGTATTTGTAAGGAGGACCTGCAAAATGACTCAGTATATAAAGATTCTTGCTGCCAAGAATAAAATGAAGAGTTGCATCTTTAAAAACGGAATGATGGAAATCAAGAATCACAGAGTCCTCCCACCTCCATATGAATGTGAACATACAAACATACACAAATATATCTTTTAAAAATGATTTTGTATGGAAAAATTGTCCAAATATGCTACCTTCAAATTAGGTAGTAAATTTGGATATTACTTTTCCATACAAATATTCCTCTCTAAGTGATATATTTGTAATTTTTATTTATATTGTTATTTACAATTGCTTTATTGTCTGTCCACTGTATGCTTATTGATGAGTAAACCCAGCACACACTGCAAAGAACATATTCAGAGATACTCATTTGATCAATAACAACTGTAAGTTATTATCTTTCTCCTATATCTTGCCCTACAAAAATGTGTGTTTAATTGTACATACCCAACTTATATTTTATTTCTAGTTGCCAGAGTTCTGTTAACAGTTACTTATTTAAGTATGTTGTAGGCTTTAGTAAAACCATTGTTTTTATTTGATAACAAATCTAATTTTGATAGGCCTACTAAGGATTTTAGTTCATAGTGAATTGATTAACAAGTAGAATTACAGTCAGTTGCTATTATATTTAATTACATAATACAGGTAATTGAAAACTCACTATTTTAAGTGTTCCCGTTTTACAATTGTCTTGAGCAATATATTGATTTACATAATAAACTGGTTCACTACCCAGTGTTTTTTTTATCCTAAAGATCATATTTATTATGGAATATTCAGAGATTTATATTTCAAGCATAAAACAAGATGAATTTGGTGACAATCAGGCTAGAATACACTGAAGAATTTTAAGAGAAACATATCATTAAAGTAGGTTTGTTCTACACCTTAGAAATATTAACCGTTCTAGCTGGAAAATTCAAGAAATAACACTCTATATCAGAACCTGTATCAGGAAGAAAAGAAATAGCTTGGGGGAAAATAGTACAAATGAAAAGCTAATTGTAAGTAAGAGTATTTGTAGAAGCCACATACTCTGTTATTCTTTTCAGATGCTAAAGGATCTGTCATCCAAGCACCAAATCGAGTTCCAGATGTCTTGACCGTGATGGGACCTGTGATTTTCATCAGTTTGCCACATGCTGAAATTAGAGGAGCATAAACATGTTGGTTGAACACCAATGTGTCCAATGCACAAACTCAGATGAAAGTAAAGGGAGGGATACAGAGCAAAGCAAATCCATGAAATCAATGTCACATATTCTAAGTGAATGAGCCTCGTGTTGATTGTCATGTATTTAGTCCCAAAAGGGGATATGGCTTGTCATTTCAATGCTCTACATGTATAAACTATAATAAACATTAAAATATTTTATTATAAACAGCTTCTTATCTTATACAATAAAAATCAACAAGTTTCCTCTTCCTCCACTCCTCCCAGTTCTTTCCATCTCCCTCCTACCCAGAACCTCCTCCTCATTTCCATTCAGAAAATCGCAGGCCTCCAAGAGGCAACAGCCAAACACAACAAAACAATATACAATAGGACAAAACAAAAGTTCTCATATTTAGGCTGGACAAGGCAATCCAGGAAAAACATCCAGGGAGCGGGTAAAAGAAAGAGACACAGCTACTCCTACTGTTAGGAGTACTGTGTGTTTGATTATCACCTTTTCACATCTTTCCCCTTTATTTTATTTATCTTTTTTATTTAGAGAATACTTCATTAGTTTTCATAATCAAACCCAAATAGATGAGACTTTACATATTTAACACAGTGCGTTACTCCTTTACAAATGGAAAAAAAAATTAAGTTTAACATTTCTAGACCAATATGGCTGTTAATTTCTTTACAGTGCCAACTCAACACAGTAAATTGGGATACTTTTTACCAAAGTTTACAGCACAGCTAAAGTTTCCAAAACCCCAGAAAAATTCTGTTACTCTTGTGGTATCTGTCACCATTTTTCTAAATTATATTTTATAATCATGAAAATATACAAGTTAGACAGAACTCTGAAGCCTGAGTTTTAATTAGTTTGATTAATAAACATGTTCACTGAGCTATATCCTTATATAATATAGTATAAAATTTTTTTCCTGGAACATATGGAGCTATGAGGTGCTCACTATACAGAGAACAGGGCATGATCGAGCTAGCATGAATGTACAAAGAACAAAAGCTTAAATCTCTGGTCTACAGACTCCAAGAGAACTCATTATAAAAGTTTCCAGAATCCAAAAAAAAAATCAACAGAATTATTTTCATTACAAAAATATATAAAATACATATATGTAGTCAGTTTTGCTGTGAATAGGCCTTAAGGATAGCTAAGGTTCATTAATGCCAGAACCAAAACCAAAGGGCAAGCAACTTCTGTTTTAAAAATTTTGTTATTTCAAAAAGCAGAATTTAAAAGAAATTTATCTTATGTATATTTAAAAACATTTTTTATTCAAATGTTTACCTTTGATTCAAACAAAGAAATAAAAGTCTTGTCCATTTGTTCTATTTTTTTCTATTTTCTCTTGGTTTTATTTTATATTTTCCTATCTTCTTCTGCCTAGTGTAAAAATTGATAAGTGTTTAGGACATTGTTTCTGGCTGTTGTCTGGTTGGATAAAGTGTTCAAGAAAAATCATGAGCAAAAGCAATCTAGCTTGCAACTTTCTTTGGCTCATATTTCTCCCTATATGTTTCTCATGAGAATAATTTTTAATTGGAAGGATACCAACTACATAGTTAGGAAGAAGATGAATGGGAACATATTTTTCTCTGTTATTAAAATAGTAACTACATGTTCTGTAATCCCAAATATTTCATGAATTGAAAGCATTTGTTATTTTCTTTGAAAAAACATTAGATTTGGTGATGTCTTTTCATACTTTACATATTTCTTTGAATAGTTTAAGAGATTATCGAGACCCAGTTTATGAAGAGTGGGCTAATAGTTCATTAGACTTCATGCTATTATCTGTCTGTCTGTCTATCCATTTATACATTCATACGTTCATATATTCATACATCTATCTATGTCACTTACCTATAGTTTGTATGTTATGCCTATTTAGAATAAGTCAGTTTGGCTTATTATAAACACACAAAAACACATGAACAAAGTAGATTAAATCTGGTTTACAGATATGCTAATATATTTTGTGTAGTTTAGTTGAGTAGATGATATGGATAGAGAGGGAGCACCTTCATGGAGGGAATGGAAGGGGGAGTGGGAATAGCATTGAGGGGAAAGGGGATAACATCTGAAATGTAAATCCAGAAAATATCTAATTTAAAGAAATGAATGATATAATGACATACATGAATATTTATAAGTAAACATAAGACAGGATCATAGAAATTTCCAGTTGACATAGATTGAAATGAAAAGACATTCCCCTCTTCAGTTAAACCACAAAGCAATATATCTGTTTATTTTTTATGTAAAAGATAAAAAATAATTCTTGTTGAGATAATGGACTGGACTGATCTTTTATCTCCTCTATTTTTTCTATTTTTATTGTAATTTCTGAATAATGTAATTTAGTGTACTTTCTGAAATTATAATGGAAAAATAAAGTTATAAAGTATGCTTTAAAACCTGTAGACAGGGAAAAGAATACAAAGATATAGCTGTAGAGAAGGTTTTATAAATTTCCCAAAGCCACAGAGGCTGAAGACTGCACATGAAAGATTTGGGCTAAGATTTGTGGCTGGAACAGAAGCAGTGATGGCTGGAGAGAGAGAGTCAGCACCTTGAAGATGTGAACTATGGACCCATAGCTGTATGAAGAGAGATCATTGGATTATTCTAGTAAACTGAACACATGGGCAGAACTTAATTGCATGTTAAGGCTTCTTGGTCTCATTTTCTTCCCTAGATATGTAGGTCTCTAAAACCATGTCAATACACCTGCAAAACTGTTGTGTTACTCCCTTAAAAGGTTTAAAGTGGATAAAGTATATTTCGGAGACTCAGATTAGGATCTACCTGCTTCGTAGTCTCCCTGCCTAGAAAGCAGTCTTGAGTTCTATATAAAAACTCAAAAGGGCTAAGAAGATTCTTGCCCAAAATTGTAAAATTAGAGACTAAGGCAGATATCTTTGAAACTGTGGTTAAAAACAGTTCTGATGAAAAAGAATCCAGTAAGTAGATAAGACCCTTCCTCTTTTAGACATGTTGAGACTGTGGATTTGGACAGTGAAAGATCCATTTGGAAATGAAAACTATGATTACATTTTACAAAAACACACAAAAAACTGAAAGGGGGTTTCAATGTTTAAATAATGTTGCTAGAATGAGAAGATACACAAAAAGACTAGAAGAAATTGTAACATTATAGAAGTGCATTTAAGGAATCACTGTAAAATATAGGATGACTAAAAGCAAAGTGAAATTGAAATTTTCTAAGGTATTTAAGCAGTTTGTATGTAAACAAGTAAGAATTAGATTGGAATCAAGCTTTTAGCACCATGCAGGGTAATGGAATGCAGAAAAGATCTATGCCTTTGTATTGAAGAAGAAAAATACAAGAATAGACAATATCAGATATTTTCTGATGTGAAAATATCCCAGAAACATATTTGTTGCATAATTTTCTTTAAAATATTCTTGAGGATATCTTGTTGTGAACAAGTTAGTAACTTAACAGAAGCAGACATGACCAGTAAAGTAATGGCTTCTTTTATAATGAGAAATGTGCAGGAGACTTTGAGAAATCTCCCAGAAATAGACAGCTCTAAGAGGAAGAGCTTTTAAAACTTTTTAAAACTTTTGTGGAACTATGAATTAATGCAGCCATCATGGAAGTGATAAATATTTTTACAAGTGTGGATATATTAAACTATTATAGATGGATGGATGGATGGATGGATGGATGGATGGATGGATGGATGGATGAATGGATGGATATATTAGATAGATAGATGATAGGTAGGTAGGTAGGTAGATAGATAGATAGATAGATAGATAGATAGATAGATAGGTGAAGATAATTACTTCATTTTTAGTTCTTTGAGACTGGTTTTATGTGGCTCAGTCTGGCTTGAAATTCATTATATAGATCAGGCTGACATTGAACTGAGATCTCCATGCCTCTGGGAGTAAAGGTATGCAACATCCCATCTGACTTGCTGATGTATATATTCCATTTATGGCACAGATATTATGGCTCTAGATTTAGAAAGGAAAATTATACATCAAAAGTTCCAGGGAACAATATAACCTGATCATATTATTGGAATCATTCCCATTTAATGTAAAGAATCATCAGCTCATAATCAAATTAGTTGACTGGTACTCTGACTACTCACTAATTATAGAAAAGACAATATTACCCACACCCAAAAGACATACATGGTATGTACTCACTCACTTAGAAGTGGATATTAACCATAAAGTACAGGATACTTACACTACATTCCACAGATCCAAAAAAATTAAATAACAAAAGGGCCAATGGAGAATACTTGACTCTCATTCAGAAATAGAAATAAAAAAGTCTTTGGAGGTGGGTGAAGGGAGGGAACTGGGTAAAAGGGGATGGGGAGGCAAATGTGAGTAGGTATCAGGTAGGGAAGCTCCCAAGAGTAAGGTGCTAGAGAGGGAATGAAAATCAGCAGCTGGCAAGGAGTAGAACAGAGACATAAGGAAATGCCACACAGAGAATGCCCCACCTGGGAATCCATCCCATATGCAGACACTAAAATCAGACACTGTTGCTGAAGCCAAGAAGTACTTGCTGACAGGAGCCTGATATAGCTACCCCCTAAGAGGCTCTGCCAGAGCCTGACCATCATAGGTTCAGATGTTTGCAACCATCAGACTGAGCATGGGGATACCAATGAAGGAGTTAGGGGAAGGACTGAAGGAGATAAAGAGGTCTGCAACCCCATAGGAAAAACAACAATATCATACAACTAGACCCCCCCAGAGCTTCCAAGGACTTTACAACCAACCAAAGATTACACAGGGAGGGAACCGTGGCTCCAGCTGCATATGTAGCAGAGGATGGCTTTATCAGATATCAATGGGAGCAAGTGCCCCTGGTCCTGTAAAAGTTTAAGGCCCCAGTGTAGGGAAATGCTAGGGTGGGAGGCAGGAGTGGGAGGGGGATGCTCATTAAAGCAGGGGGAGGGTATATGGGATGAGAGTTTGCAGAGGGTAAACCAGAAAGGGGGATAATATTTGAAATAGAAATAAATCAAATAACCATTTTTTTAAAAAAGGAAAGCCAGCAGCTGGGAGGTACAGGAATCTCTATTACATGCCAGATACTTGAGATTGAGGAGGCTCCGGGCAATCCATGATGGTGACTTTAGCTGAGATTCTTAACAGTGGGAGATATGGAGCCTGACATGGCCAATTCTTGTCGACTAGCAGGACTCCCTCCCAGTGGAGGGTAAAGGACACCAACCTCATACAAAAATTTCTACACATTTGTCCTGCTTTGAAGTTCAAAGACTTCTTATAGGAGCGGAGACTGAGGGAATGGTCACTTAATGGCTGGACCAACTTCAAACCCATCCAATGGTAAGAACCAATCTTTGACACTATTAACGAACGGTACTCTGTTATGCCTGCAGACTGGAGGCAAGCATAACTACTCTTTGAGGGGCTCCACCCAGCAGCTGATGAAAACAACAAAAATCCAAACAAACAACAACAACGACAATAACCACGTCCCAAAAAACCAAAATAAAACCAAGCAATCAAATAAACAAACAAAACGAGCGGTGAGGCTTGGGGTTACATTATTTGGGCAACTTCCGGTGCAGCCACTGGCCAGCAATAAACACTTGCCTTTTAGTTTTAAAATAAATCCATCAATAAAATAAGCTTATAAAAATTTTCAAGATAAAAATGAAAAAGTCTGTGTCTTATAATTATAAGTAGTTTGATTTTGATCAATATCTGTGTGTTGCCACAAAGCATACAAGATGGAGATTTATTTAAAAAAAAAAAAAAAACTCAAGCAGATATAATCAAAATTTTCAGTTACTAGACCAGGAACTCATTAAATAATATCTATGATTGATATTTAAAAGTAGAAAATAGACACATTTTTCCAAATGCTAATTTAACCAATATAAAGCCCTAAAATTAAACAGTTAAATTTATTAAACTCTGAATAGAAAAACACAAGATTGTTAATTTCCATTCCAAGCCCTTTAAAAATTTAAGAATACTATTTTTTGCCATATGCGTACATTTAAGTTGTGATTTAAAAAGTTAAAGTAGGTACAAAAACATTGCAGCCAATAAGTTCGAAAAGTTAAAAAATGCATTCATACATTGTCTGCTGAGAGATTATTTCCAAGTTTTATGTGCTATACACAGCTAGAGAATGGATAGAAAGAAAAAGGGTCACAGACTAAAGAAATGAAACTCCTGAATAGCCTGCATTTTCATATTTTGTGTCCTGCAAGATTTAGACTTAAATTGAATGTTTTAAACTTCCAGCTCCATTTTACAGTTGACTTAGCAAGTTCTCTGACTTTACCTCTACAAACTTCAAAAAATAAGAATACTGTGAATTGTAACATTTAGCCATATATTTTTATCCCTGTTTATATTAGTTACTTTGTATTTACATTTGAGATGTTATCTCTTTACCCTGCCCAGCTCCCATTTTCCTCCCCCTCCAGTTGCCTTTACAAAGGTGCACTTCCTTCTGATCTTCCTCTCCACCCCATTGCCTTGTCATTCCCCTACATTGGAAAAACAAAATGTGCCCTCTCTGGAACAAAAGCCCCTTCTCACGTTGATGCCACTGCAATCCTCAGCTACATACACAACTGAATCAATAGGTTTCTCAAAATGTGCACAAAGGTTGGTGTTTTACTCCATGGGAGTCTTCGAGGGTTTGTTTGGTTGATAATATTATCTTCCCATAAGGTTGCAACCCATTTCAGTTCCTTAGGTCCTTTCTTTAAAAACCTCATTGGGATCCTTGAGTTCACACTGATGGTTAGCTGCAGGCATGCTCAGCTGTATATATATGACTCTAGCATCTATAGATGCCCTGAGGGGGCATCTCTGTAGCCATATATTTTTTATAGCAACAAAATTAATGATTTATTAAGAGATGAAAAATGGGGAGGGAGATCATACAAAAGGAGGGGGAAGGGCACAGATAGAGATAGAGAGTATACTAGAGGAGAGGGAGGGGCATAAATATACTAAAATTATTTCAAAAACCTTAAGGAATTGTAATGTTCATATTACTTACATTTGCATATAACATACATAAATGTATGTGCACCCATACACATACAGCTTAAGTATTGTTCTGCCATATCTAACAAAAACCCAGAACCATGCATGGAAATTCACATTTTGAGCCTTCGTCAGGGGAGTCCGGGAGCCTCTAATCCAGGGTATTGTTCTTTTCTTTGCTTTTGTTTTCCAGGTTGATGGTAAATTTTTATTGCACAGATATGATGCAGTTTAAACACAGGATTAGAAATGTTTCAGCTAAATAAAACCTGAAAGCCTCTTTCCTTGGGACCAGTTTTCATAGTATCAGAAGTGCTATGCAAACTGCCAGTGAAGAGGAACAATCTGTTGTCCAATCTAGATGATACACATGAACAACAACAGTAATTAGCATGGTTACACATTCCCAAATGTGCATAGCTTGCTGGAAACAAGCAGGTCTCTAACTCAGTGTAAAGCCTACTAGATAAGAAGGAAAGCATGCTTGGTACCAGAAACCTAGCCAATACCTGGGGCAAGTGAGGCTATAGGTTTTACTGTAGCACTTACTACTGTTGCTTTACTAGACCAGCTTAATTATTAACTGCTTCCAAAACACTTCTCCATTTATGCACAGGTTATGTGTAGTTTTCAGTCCTCATCAAGGAAACTTCTATTGGTAGTGAAAGAGACCACTACAGAAAACTAAACCTGATTAAAATGTTGAGAATCCCTGGTTGTGCAGTGTCTATTTCCAGTAGAGACATTTATAACAAAATGTCTGCATCTAGTGCTCAGAGAGCATCATGAGAGAGGCATGAAAAGACTGTAATAGTGAGAGGACCAAGAAGTCTGCTATAAGACCATCTTTCCAAGAAGAATAAGATAGGTACATTCATCTTAAAGCCTCATAAACATGGCTACCTAAGCAAGACCTGAACAGTGAAAACACCAATAGATGTGGAAGGAGAAAACTTATGGGATTCAACAAATAACTACAGGCAACTAATGGCTGCTGAGAGAGGCATAATTAGTCTTCCCCAGGATGAGTATCTTAATTAGATATGCAATATATAATGGTTTGTCCTGAAATCACCTACAAGTAACACTAAATAGATGTAGCTGGCTGTATTTGTGTATTTATAAAATATGAATACACATGCATTTATATACATATAAATAAAAAATATGCTGTGAATTTGAGAGGAAGTAACTAGGGGTAACATAATAGAGATAGGAGTAACGGAATAAAGAGGGTTTGGACAAAAAGGGGAAAGAGAGAAATGACACAATTATATTTTAACTAAAAATTAAAAATCATAAAGAAGATAAGTTGAATAGAATTATACTTCTAATGAGTTCTCACAATGTGTTCCTGCACATGTTTCTTTATAATTATATTTCTCATGAGTTCTCACTATATACTACTGCACTTATCTTTATTTGGGAATTATATTGTCTGCTTGATCACTTCATGGCCTTTAACTAAGCCCAGGTGTAGAATTTGCGCTTATCAGTTTAATAAATTGTCTGTTTGAGAAAAATATACTTTGCTGTTACATAAGGAAGCCAAATTAGTTCTGAATTTTTATTACTATAAGTTTTCTTAGACACTTTTGTTATATTTGAATCATTTTCAATATGTGTAAATGAATATTTACAAAGGGCTTCAAACAGTTATTTCAAATCAGTGTTTTGACCAAGGAGGATCTATGCACACTCATATAACTAATACTTTACCTTCTGGGTCCACTCTGGGTTACCATCTATCTTAAATCTGCATAGTCAGCATCCACTCACTGTTTCCCATCTTTCCATGACTCACAATGTGCAATGCTTGATCTGTCTTTCCTTGTTTGACCTCACTCTATCATTATTTGTCATCTGGAGACACGTTTCTTTCAGTAAACTAATTTTCTAGTATGAATATATGAGGCACACTCAAAGTAAAGTATAGCCAAATTTTCGTGTGTTTTTAAGTCTCTTAATCAGAAATAATCACATGAATTCAAAGTTTTAAAATCCACAAAGCTTACAAGGGCTTCTAACTCCTAGATGACTAGCTTGATATGTAATTTGTGATGTAATTAACAAGGAATCATTCATTGGCTTATGATATCATAAGGATGTTTCCTTACAGTTTTACCATAATTAGCATATTAGAAGGCCAGGTTGGAAAGGGCCGTATTTTAGAATGTTGTGTAAGGGATGGTAGGTTAAGAGTTGTTTTGGATCTGGATTGTATTTTTACTCTTTATATCCTTAAGCAATTTCCTAAACTCTAATTGTCTCTTGGGTAACAGAGGTAATCAAATAGCTTTCACACAGCAGTTAAAAAGATAAAATAACGAACTCAAGTTACTTATTTAAAATAGCACTCAGTACACAGACAGATACTTTAGAATATTATTTGTTGCATGTGGTCCTACTAGGACTATAAGATTGATCAAAAAAAAAAAGTTCTTACCATTAAATTTGTAAAAGCAATGGGAAGACTTGTAAATTTTTGTCAACATAATCTAAAATAACAGAAGAGTTTTAATAGGAAACATTAGGGAATCAAAAGATATGCAAATAAGATTTCAAAGAAAATTTTATCTACTTTATGGACAATGAACTGCAAAGGGAGTGAAGAGCAGAGTTGAATATTCTCTACAACTTCTCGCATTATTTAGGTGAGGAATATAAAGCAACAATAGAGAGAGAGGCAATGGTATATTAGGTGTCTGTTATTAATGGTAAAACTGGTAGAAACCAATTTTGTTCTAGATGTGAAGATAGAAGGCCCATAAAACACTAACCAATGAGTTCACATGAAAAGACCCATAGCTCCAGGTGCATATGAAGCAGAGGATAGCATTCTCCGGCATCAATGGGAGAAGAGGGCTTGGGTCCAGCAAAGGCTCATTTTCCCAGTGTAGGGGAATGCCAAGGCTCTGAGGTGGGAGAGGGTGTTTGGGTGAGAGAGCACCTTCATTGGTCGATGGGAGTTGGGGAAAGGGAACAACATCTGAAATGTAAATAGAGAGAATGTCCAATAAAAAATGACAGAAGGCCCAAATAACTTAATAATGTTATAGTATAATATGCAAATGTGTGGCTTGCTTGGTTGGGCAGAGTTTAATGCCTTTTACTCAGATACAGAGACAGGGAAGAGGAAGCAAGAAAACTATGTCAAGACTCCAGTGAAGGTAGTTTTCAACTGTACGTGATTTGACACAATATCTGGTGAGAAAGGGTGTACATGAAGGTAGCAGATGCCCCTGGGATAAGCACTTTGGACAGTTGTAAGTACTGTAATGATAGTGAAGGTCCGAGCCTCCATCAGCTTCTTGAGTGACATACATATACCATGAAAGACATCCTCAACAGATCTCTACAAATAAGCATTTAAGGGATCCAGGAGAGATGCCCTGGAAGAAACTATCATTATGATGGAAACTGTGTAGTATTATGGACTCTCGTCTTCGGGAGTAGCTTTCTGAAAATACTTCTTACCTTTAGAAATTGAGCTTTGGCTTAATCCTGCAACTGAGTTAATAACATGGCTTACAATCTGTAAAACTATATATTACATCTGTTTTTCTACTGTGTGCTCACTGTGTTAATTTTCTTTAAGAAAGTCACCTAAACAACCTAACTCTATCTTGAAACTCTGATTAATCAATTTGTTTTGCTTTTCTTTTCATGCTGAGCTAAATGCTTTACTTCAGTATTGCATTATGTATTACTCCATGCTGCTGGTCTAGAAGTGTGTGTGTGTGTGTGTGTGTGTGTGTGTGTGTGTGTGTGTGTGTGTGTGTGAGAGCAGTCATGAGGTTCAGAGTAACTCAGAAACAAAGTATCAACTAAATTTATTGAAAGCAAGAGGTGGATATAGTGTGGTAACACCTACTTGCAGTTTTGAGTGCTTTTCTGGGTCAGAAAATATTTCTTATAAACAATTTATAACCCACAAACTATTGAAAATAAATTAAAATGAGAAAATTTTCATTGTTTTTCCATACCATATGTTTTGTGCTATATAGTACAATGACCCTTGTTAGGAACAGATGGAAGGCAAATGGAAAGATATAAAGAATTTAAATTTGAGTTCACTCTTGGTCTAAATTATCCCAAGAGGAAGAATCTGTTTCATTAACAAGGCATCATTGAACCAAATGAACCAGTTCCTCAGAAAACTGTGTACAGACTTCTAGAGAATCCCATCTTGATGGCGAACATGACACTTTCAAAGAAGTAGCTATGCTATTTAGTACAAATAAGTCATTGATGATTATGAGAAATATAAAAAGTGACAAATCACAATATGAATGGAAGTCGATTTGAGAAACACAATAAACCAAAGGAGGAATAGAGGGGGAGGAAAGTGTGGGCTCATTAACAGTATGTCTAAAGTCTAGTATATATCTAGGGGCAATGTGGTAGAGAGGAAATAATGAAAGTTGTAAAAGATAAAAATAAAATAACCAAAATCCACAAATAGATAGTAATTTAATTTACTTAGTATCTATAAAAAGCATGCCTCCATTTACCTTTTAATGTGTATGTTTATTAATTAAAATCTGACACAGAAACAAAAATTCTAAGGTAGATAGTATTAAATCTGGTTTCCCATACAGGTTACATGCGAGAATTATTGTATATTACAGATAATGCATTTTCTTTTGGAGAGGACTGTCTAAAATTTGACAAGTTTTTTTTCTACTAAGTGCACATTGAATTGATTCAAGGCCAAGAAACTTTTATATATTGATGAGGACAAAGTGGTGTCTGTGGTCATAGCATATCCAACCAACTGATTGATAGATAGATAGATAGATTGATAGATAGATAGATAGATGGATGGATGGATGGATGGATGGATGGATGGATGGATGGGTAGGTAGGTAGGTAGGTAGACAGGTAAGTAGGTAGAGAAACAGATAGATAAGAAGTCTCCACTGTGGCCATGTTATTATACTGTTATTGTCAGATGGGCTCCCCAGGCAGCAACAATACTTGAAGATCTCTGAGTTGATTACTTCCCAAGAGGAACTTTCTTTAAATTGGTCATTGATTTCTGAGGCTGAAGTTTATCTTGTCAAATAAAGTCAGTAGTATTAAATCTACAGGAAAATATAAAACTGGCTGCTTTCTGAGTTATAATTTTATGTGCTTTGGTGTCAAGAAAACATAGGCATCTTCATGGTCTAAAGGAACAGAGACATTGAAATAAAATAAAACCAAAAATAAAAAAAACACAAAAAACAAAAAACAAAACCCTGATTTTTCTTTCATGGCTTTTCCAAGCTAACTTTTGTTCAAATTGTCTTTACTCTCACTTTCTAGAGGACAAGGGAAGCTAGTCAGGAAAAATAATTTCCCTAAATGCCTGGAAGACAAATGGTCTCATAAAGGTGCATGGCAAGAGAAGTGAGTCCTGGGTCATTGATTTCCCCTACCACTCTCCTCTGTCTATAGATCTATGGAAATGTCAGCATGGATAACATTCTACACAGAGAACATATACAGAATAGGATATTTAAGAAAGTGGGCATTTTATTTCTCTGATGGATTTTATGCATTCATTTTCTATTGTCACATATTCCTTATCATTAGTTGAATAAAAGGTAAAATTTAGGATGCAGCTTGAAGGCGTTGGATCATTGATGCATAAAACACATCTGTTTTATTTTGTTATATCTTTAGCATATAAATGTGCTTTACTATAGTATAGTCTAAGAGCATCCAGCTTTGTACCCTTAGGCCAAACCTATACATATCACTTAGATATAACAGGGACTATTTCTATGAACAAAAAATTGTTTCTGGCTCTTTAAAGGCTATGGGGAACTCATGTAGTAAGAAGTACACATGATTTAATTTCACTGTCTGTTAAAATTCTTATAGAAATTTTATTTCAGCCATAATTTGGGAGCCTTGTAAAGTCTACTTATGTCATTTAAATTTTATCTTTTTATCTACACCTGCTGATTATGCTGTTATGCTAAAGATTTGGGGTAGAAACAATGAGCTTCTGCTTATTAATTAAATGTGCTATAATAATTCATCTTTTATCAGAAAACACACTTCTACTTCCATTGTTGTTTAAGGAACTTCTTCAACTCTTTCAATTACCTTCCATATAAATTCAAACAGATATATCTTAAAGTAAAAATCTATTTAAACCTAAGCCTGAATAGACAGTAAGTAACAAAATCCCCGATAAAATAGAAATTTGTACTTTTTTCTGAGAATATAGGTTGTGCGATTTAAATATAGTCATAAGTTAAGAGCAAATAAATATATGGAAGATTGAGTGAGCCAGCGGTGAGGCAGCATGCAGTCCCCCAGATGCCCCTCCCAGCCCCAGCTTGCTCCAGGGAACCAGTAACCCTGCATTGGGCTATTCCCAGCTGGACAACACAGAGTGAGGAAAGACACTCAGACCACCCGCCACAAGGAACAGCAGTGAGCCAGCGGTGATCCAGCAGTGATCCAGGGACACCAGACTGACAACAAGATGGCAAGAGGAAAGGGAAAGAACATACCCCAGGGAAACCAAGACAACCTAGAAACACCAGTACCCAGCTCTCCCATCACAGCAAACAGCAAAATGCCAAACACACCAGAAAGAGAAGACACAGACATAAGATCATACCTCAAGATAATGATAGAGATCCTGAAACAAGGACGGGAGGAAAAGCACAAAGAATTAGAAGCTTTTAAAGAGGAAACAAGAAAAACACTCTAAGAACTCAAAGAACTAGAGGAAAACAGAACCAAAGAGATGAAAGAATGGAAGAAGGAATTTAAAAAGAAAATTGACACAATAAAGAAACACTAAAAGAGATAACCTAGAGGTAGAACACCTAAAAAAGAAATCAGGAGTCACAGATGCAAGCATTTCCAATAGACTACAAGAGATGAAAGAGAGAATCTCAGGGGCCGAAGACCACATTGAAAGCATAGACAAAACAGTCAGAGAAGATGCAAACACCAAAAAGCTCCTAAACCAAAATGTCCAGGAGATCCAGGACATAATGAGAAGACCAACCTAAGGATAATAGGAATAAAAGAGGGCAAAGAAAATCAACTAAGAGGCATAGTAAATATCTTCAACAAAATCATAGAAGAAAACTTCCCTACCATTAGGAATGAAATGACCATGAGCATAAAACAAGCCTACAAACTCCAAATAGATTGGATCAGAAAGAAAATTCCTACGGACACATAATAGTCAAAACGCCAAATGCCCAAAGTAAAGAAAAAATATTAAAAGCAGTAAGGGAAAAAGGTCATGTAACATATAAAGGCAGACCAATCAGAATCACACCCAATTTCTCAACAGAGACAATGAAAGCTAGAAGAGCCTGGACAGACATTATCCAGACACTAAGAGACCACAGGTGCCAGCCAAAGCTGCTATACCCAGCAAAACTCTCATCGCCATAGATGGAGAAACTAAGATATTCCAAGACAAAACTTAATTTACATAATATCTGACAACAAACCCAACACTACAACAAATTATAGTTGGAAAGCCGATTACAATGAGGGGAACTACATCTTAATAATAACAAGAAAACTCCTAAACAAAAAAACCAAAAGAAGAAAGATATACAGGCGCAATTCAACCTATCAAAGCAACAATAGCAGGAAACAGCAACCACCATTCCTTGATATCTGTTAACATAAATAGACTCAATTATCCAATAAAAAGACATAGGCTATCAGACTGGATACATAAACAAAACCCAGCAAATTGTTGTATACAAGAAACTCAGAGACAAAGACACACACTATCTCAGAGTAAAAGGCTGGGAAAAAAAACTTCCAAGCAAATAGCCCCAAGAAGCAAACTAGAGTGGCCATTCTAATATAGAATAAAGTAGATTTTCAACCAAAAGTTATCAAAAGAGATAAGGAAGGACACCTTTTACACATTACAGTGTAAATTTGTCAGGAGGAACTCTCAATCCTTAACATATATGCTCCAAATACAAAGGCACAGATATTCATAAAAGAAACCCTACTTAAGCTCAAAAAACACATTGTGCCAAACACAATAATAGTGGGAGACCTCAATACCCCACTCTCATCAATGGACAGATCAGGGAAACAAAAACTGAACAAGGATACTGTAAAACTAGCAGAGGTTATAAACCAACTGGAATTAATAGATATCTACAGAACATATAATCCTAAAAAAAAAAAAAAAGAATACACCTTCTCAGCACCTCAAGGCACCTTCTCAAAAACTAACCACATAATTGGTCACAAAACAAGCATCAATAGGTATGAAGAATGAAATACTCCCATGCAACCTCTCAGACCACCATGGTCTAAGGGTGGTCTTTAACAACAACAAAGACAACAAAAAGCCCACATACACATGGAAACTAAAGCCCACATACACATGGAAACTAAACAATGCTCTATTAAACAATAGCAGGGTCAAATAAGAAATAACTAAAGAAATTAAGGATTTTCTAGAATTCAATGAAAATGAAAACACAACATACCCAAACCTATGAGATGCAATGAAAGCAGCACTGAGAGAAAAACTCACAGCTCTTAGTGCTTCCAAAGAAAATAAAAAATTGGAGAGAGCATACATCAGCAACTTGACAGCATAGCTAAAAGCTCTAGAACAATAGGAGGCAGATACACCCAAGAGGAGTAGATGGCAAGAAATAATCAAACTTAGGGCAGAATCGACCAAATAGAAACCAAAAGAACCACTGTAAGAATCACCAAATCAAACAGCTGTTTTTTTGAGAAAATCAAAAGATTGATAAACTCTTAGGCAGACTAACTAGAGGGAAAAGAGAGTGTATCCAAATTAACAAAATCAGAAAGTGGAGAAATAACCAAAAGTGAGGAAATTCAAGAAATCATCAGATCGTCCTAAAAAAGCCTATACTCAACCAAGCTCGAAAATCTGGAGGAAATAGATGAATTTCTAGACAGATAAAAGGTACTAAAGTTAAATCAGGACCAGGTAAACCATCTAAATAATCCCAAACACCTAAAGAAATAGAGGCAGTAATCAAAAGCCTCCCAACCAAAAAAAGTTCAGGTCCAGAAGGGTTTAGTGTAGAATTTTATCAGACATTTATTGACGACATAATACCAATACTCTCCAAACTATTACACAAAATAGAATCAGATGGAAAACTACCTAACTCATATTTTGAGGCTACGATAACCCTCATTCCTAAACCATACAGAGACCCTACAAGGAAAGAGAACCTCAGATCAATCTCACTTATGAACATTGATGCAAAAATACTCAACAAAATCTTTGCAAACCAAATCCAAGAACACATGAAAGCGATCATTCACCATGATCAAGTAGGCTTCATCCCTGGCATGCAGGGATCGTTTAACATAAGAAAATTCATCAATGTAATCCACCATATAAACAAACTCAAAGAAAAAAAAACCACATGGTCATCTCACTAGATGGTGAGAAAGCATTTGACAAAATTCAACACCCCTTCATGTTAAAAGTATTGGAAAGAACAGGAATCCAAAGCCCATACCTAAACATAATAAAAGCAATATACAGCAAACCAACAGCCAACATCAAACTTAATGGTGGGAAACTTGAAGCAATCCCACTAAAATCAGGGACTAGATAAGGCTGCTTGTTTGCCCCCTACCTATTCAACATAGTATTGGAAGTCCGAGCTAGAGCAATTAGACAGCAAAAGGAGATCAAGGGGATACAAATCGGAAAGGAAGAGATAAAAACATCACTCTTTGCCGATGACAGGATAGTGTACTTAAGTGACCCCAAAAATTCCATTAGAGATTTCCTACAGCTAATAAACAAGTTCAGCAAAGTAGTTGGATATAAAATTAAGTCATACTAATCAGAAACCTTCCTATATTCAAAGGACAACCATGTGGACAAAGGAATTAGAGAAATGATACCCTTCACAATAGTCTCAAAAACTACTATGAAATACCTTGGAGTGATTCTAACTCATCAAGGGAAGGACCTGTATGACAAGAATTTCAAAACTCTAAAGAAGTAAATAGAGGATGAACTTAGAAAATGGAAAGTTCTCCCATGCTCATGGATTGGAAGGATCAACATTTTAAAAATGGCCATCTTACCAAAAGCAATCTACAGATTCAATGCAATCCCCATCAAAATTCCAACCCAGTTCTTCACTGAGTTGGAATGAGCAATGTGCAAATTCATTTGGAATAACAAAAGACCTAGAATAGTGAAATCCATCCTCAACAACAAGAAAATGTATGTGGGAATGACCATCATTGACCTCAAGATATATTACAAGGCAATTGTGCTAAAAACTGCATGGTACTTGTACAGAGATCAGCATGTGGATCAATGGAACAGAATAGATGATCCAGAAATGAGCCTTCGCATATATGGTCACTTGATTTTTGAGAATAGAGGTGTAAACATTCAATGGAAAAAGGACAGTCTCTTAAACAAATGTGTTGGTACAACTGGCACTCAACATGTGGAGAAATGAAAATAGACCCTTTCTTATCTTTTTGTATAAACCACAAGTGCAAGTGGATCAAAGATCTCCACATTAAACCAGGTACACTGAAACTATTAGAAGAGAAAGTAGGAAAAACCTTAGAACACATAGGCACAGGAGAAAATTTCTTGAACAGAACAACAGTAGGTCATGCTCTAAAGTCAAATATTGACAAATGGGACTTAATGAGATCTGAAAGTGTGTGTAAGGGTGAGTACACAGTCAAGAAAACAAAATGGCAACCAACATGATGGGAAAAGATCTTTACCAACCCCACATCTGATAGAGGCCTAATATCCAAAGTATACAAATAACTTAAGAAGATAGACACAGAGAATCAAACAATTCTATTAATAATGGGGTACAGAGGTAAGCAAAAAGTTAATTGAGGAATATCGAATGGCTGAGAAGCATCGAAGGAAGTGCTCTACATCTTTAGTTATCAGAGAAATGCAAATCAAAACAACCATGAGATTCTACCTCACACCAGTCAGAATGGCTAAGATCAAAAATTCAGATGACAGCATATGCTGGGGAGGATGTAGAGAAAGAGGAACACTTCTCCACTGTTGGTGAGACTGTAAACTGGTACAACTCCTCTGGAAATCAGTCTGGTGGTTTCTCACAAAGATTGGACATAGTACTACCTGAAGACCCTGTTATTCCTCTTCTAGGCATATACCTCAGGGACACTCCAACATACAACAAAGACACATGTACCACAATGTTCATATCAGCCCTATTTATAATAGTCAGAAGCTGGAAAGAACCCAGATGTCCTTCAGTCCATGAATGGATACAAAAATTGTGGTATATTCACAAAATGGAATACTACTCAGCTATCAGAAACAATGACTTTATGAAATTTTAAGAAAATGGATGCATCTAGAGAATATCATCCTGAGTGAGATAACATAGTCACAAAAGTACAGACATAATATGCAGTTACTGATAATTGGATATTAACCCCAAAAAGCTCTGAACACCCCAAAAAGAACTCACAGACTTTATGAAGTTCAAGCAAAACAAAGGCCAAAAAAAAAAAGAAAGAAAGAAAGAAAGAAAAATTATTATGCTTAATCTTTATACACCAAGAACTTTGACTATTTCCAGGTTACATCCTGTTTAACATGTACTTTATGCTAATTGTAACTAGTAAGATTTTAATGCATACTATCAAACATTTAAAAATATCAAGTACTGACAAAATGTATTCATATACATTTTATACAAAAATGCTTTTAAAATCCATACATTTATTTCTGATTTTTAAAGGAAAGGTGTTCAATTCAATAAAAATAGAAAGAAGAACATTATGAAGAAACAATGAGGAAACTCTCATTACTTCCTCTTGAATGTGGTAGCAGAGATTTCGGTATCCTCTATACAGACTTTATGTTTTAAATTTCACTTTACCTTAATCTAACTCCAATTGATTTGTAAATCTTTATAAAAACTTTATGACATAAGAACGTATTTTATGAGTTTTAAAATTAAATGTGACCCATAATTAAGTTATAATAAAAAGATCATGGAGTGTTCACATTTCTGTGTGTGTGGCATATTCTGGCAAATGATTTCAAATGACTTATTAAGTTTTAATTCAACTTAATCTAGTGCCATATTCTCATTAGATCTCATTTTTCTGCCCCACTGATCCAGAGTTTTACTTTTCTTTAATTTCTACTGTCTCTGAATATATTTGGTGTATTTTCCTTTAAATATTAAAGAGGACAAACTATTGGGTACTTTACAGTGAAATACTGAAATTACCATTGTTGAAAGGAAAAAGTCAATAACATCACAATAGAAACACAGGTGAGAACTCGTACAGTGCTTTTTATAACATGCCTTTACTCAAATGTTCTCTGACATGTGAGAGACAGACAGACAGACAGACACACACACACACATACCAGAAATGCACACACCATATTGCTATATGAGTTGAAAATAAAGTTATTTTAATAATAAAATCCTCAACTCAAGCCTTTCTACAAACTGATTTTATCTTATGTGTTTGAGATATGTTGTGTTTATACCACTGTAATAAAAAATATGTGTGGGAAAAATTTTTCAATTAAAACAGACTTGGACTTAAAGGTGTTACAACTTTAGTAGTCTACAAAAGTTTATTAATTTTTCCATGTTTTAATTAAATCACCAATGCTAACCTCTAACTTAGAGTTTTTTCAGGGATTGAAACACATGTGTAAAACAGCTGGGTTACTAGATGTCAAAGCAGTAGGTATCCTGTCTTGCTGCAACCTCCTTTAAAATGCTTGCTTAAAGATGAGCATGGTAACCACAAAAATCGGTCCCTAACAAAGTGCTAGCACATATCATGGAGTCAAAAATAACTGTTGAGTGTATAAACATGACTACTGCAACTTAGAAAACTTGTTTTCCATTGTAAGAAATGAATTCCCCATATATAGCATAGTAGGAGCCTCTCACCACCTTGACCTTAAATGGCTCCTTTAGTAAAAGGATGCCTCCCTTCTTTCACTAGAGGGCACCAGATCATTGCCCTAAAATAAAAACATCACAAGGGAAAACGGTAGGGTGGGGGCCTGACATGCTGAAAGGCCTGGTTACAATCAACATTAAATATCTGTTGGAGATCTCAGGGGGTGTGTAAGAGTTTTAACCGTGCTTTCTCGGGCAGATTCTCACATGCATACAATTATATTCTGCATCTCTAGAAATTTGATACGATTTAATTAAGCGCGGAGGGACTTTTATTCTATTCAGTCCCTCAGAGGAGTGAAATACTTTAGAAAAAGCATCATTGTATTTCATTCACTCAGGCCACCAGGGTGCTTCACTGTGGAAGCATTTGTTTAATTTCTACTGTCTCCAAACCTTTATTTCTTTAGTAGACATAAACTGAATAGTGCCTTAGTAAGGCTGCAGGACTTGTGATTTTCTCTGGACCTCCCTTGGAGGGTCCTTGAAGTCAAGAAGGCTGGTTTAGTTTTCAATCATCAGATTTATGTGATGTTTCCTGTGAAATTTTACTACATACTAACTCCTCTGGGGATAGAAAGTTGAGGGAAACATAATCACAATTATTACACTTTTATTCTGAATGCCTAGTTTATTTTGTCCCTCTTCTAATCAACAGTGTGTTGAGTGGGTTTTGGGAGGAGGGAAGGTGCTAATGATGATGTGAGTCTACTTGTTTGATATACTACAGTGTCAACTCCCCCTCCCCCTCTTTGTGTCTAAACATTATAGTAAGCTGATTCTGAATTTATTGGCATGTCAAATTCATGATATTCCCTCCTCTATCCTTTGTGTTAATTGGTCCATTATTAATTAATTATTATTTTCCCTTCCAACCAACATCCTATGATTTGATGTTTCTGTTTGATTTTGGGTTTGTTTGTTAGTTTTTTCGGGGAGGAGGGGTGTGTGAGTGTGTGTGTGTATGTGTGTGTGTGTGTGCTCTTGTAGTATCAGCACTTAGAATGAGGCAAAAAATCAATGCAAACTCATGACCAGCCTGAACTTTATAGAAGCTTAAAACCAGCCTGTGATTCATAGACAGACTATATAAAAAAATCCAACCAAATAATTGAATATGTTTAAAAGAAAAGAAAAATCACATGGCAGAAATCATGTATTATTTTTAATAAATAGACATCACTAAAGACATTGGCAATAAATTTTTCTTGTGAAAAATTAAAATAGTCATAAAATAGCAAATGATATTTATAATGACCTTCCATATGTTCTGTTTCTCTCTCTATGAACATATATAATATCCATTTATCCATCCATATATTATCTGCCCATACATATACTCCTACCATCTATTTATATCTTTATTTGTTGGTATCTATATATCCATCAATGCATCTACCTATCATCTATCATTATCTATCTGTATATCTATGTAATACCTATCAATTATCTATTTACATATATATCTACATATCTATCATCTATCTATTTATCTACCTATATATCATCTCTCTATCTTTCTATCTATATTGATATCTATCATTAATCATCTATACTCCGAATCTAACTTTTTTGTATTGTTTAGACTCCCTGTTGAAATATTCTCTGTTTAGAGATGCTTACTAAGTGGCTAATTGACTTAAGTGATCTGAAGGAAAAGATCATATTCTTTTTGAGACAAAAAGTCAGATTACTTTTTTCTGTAACATTGGGCTCTATGCTAAGTGACAAGGAGCCATTGACGGCTGACATTGGAAAGAGTTCATGAAGGAGCAGTACTACAATCTGCTCCTAATTTTCATGAGTTTCACATCTTCAACTTCAAAAAGCAGAAATAAAAAAGATTTGGAAGACAAATTTCATCTGTAGAAAGCATGGGTAGACTAACTTTCTTGTCATTTTTACCTAAGTCATATTTGTATTAAATTCAAACAGCATTGGCTTTATAAAGAATATACAAATTACAGAAAGCATATAGAAAAAATGCATCAGCTATACATTATACTATAGAGGATTTCAAAATTGTAAACTTGGCTATTCCTGAGGGCTCTGGAACCGGTTTCTCCTCACAAATACTATGGCACTGCTTAGTATTCAGTGTTTACATCCAACTAAAGCAAACAGCAAACACCTTATTAAATAAGAAAGATAAATGGTGATGTTACTATTCATATGTTGAGTCTGATATGATAATTAACTAGATGTGATCCTTGGAGTACATGAATTAGATACCGAATTCAACAAGAACAATGTCCTGGGAATTCAGGGAGAAAAAGGGGACTTAGGAGGATTTGAGAGAGAGAAAATTGTGATCAGAATATATTTTATGAAAACAAATGAGTTCCAGTTAAAATGGTGTCCAAAATCGTGTCTTGTAACCATTCATGTTTTATTTTAAACTTTTGAACTTATCCACTAAAGACTGGTTTGCTGCAAATAATCAATTCCTAGTATATTATGCTTCTTACCTTTGAATTATTCCAGAAAATATTTTATTTTTGAGAACATTTTCTTTGAGTAGGATCACTGATCACTTCATTTGCTGTCAACAACTAAAACAAACAAACAAACAAACAGAAAACCCACCCTAAAACAAAACAAAACCAACACATACAACAACAAAAATGGAAGAAAGCTTTTTCTCCCCAGCCTAGCAAAACTGGTTGTATCTTATTTAGAAAAAGGTAGCCTCCACCCAATTCTTCAGCTTACACACTTGCCTATATCTAACACACTAGTTATCTGAAGCCACAGAGCTTTGACATGGCAGAAACTGAAACAGAAGTTCTCAGCCAAGCTCAAGTGACTAAGGGACCGTTGGTCCTATAATTCAGGACTGATTCTATAACGACGTCCTCTACTCTAACTTCTTTTTGTGTAAGAATAGAGTCTCCATGGACACTGAAACTCATGACTTAAGCCAATGAAAGAATTGTACTCACTTAGCTTTTTCATGCAGTCACGAAGTCTGGTTTCTAAGCTGAGGACCCGTTGATGCAGTTCTTCATAGTCATAGGCACCAATTTCCTCCTGAATCCCAGTGAGGACTGATGACAGGTTTCGAATTTCCTCCTTGAACTGTGTGATGAGCTTTGCATCGGTTTTGTACTGCTCCAACACTGGGATAAGGGGCAGTAGCTCGTCCATTTTCTCTTTCAACTCCTGTGGAAAACAGTAGAATGTTTCCAGGAGTCACTCAAAACAGAAAGGGCAGCTATGTTCTTTAAATCAAGACATGAAAAGGAACTTATTTAAAGAGTTTCAAATCTCTTCATTGATATTTTATATCAGTGAATCAGGCAGGCTTTGCTAATGTAAGTGGACACATGATTCTTGGTAATAAATTCTCATATCTCTTCCTGTTAACACTGCAACTTCTCTTTAGGGATTTCATGCATTGCTATAAAATAAATTGATCATTACCATATTCAGAAAATATCCTATCATAGCAATTATAGTCTTTGGATTATCCTAGTTTCTGTGAATGTTTTATAACTTAAATAATAGATCATCTCATTTGGAAACAGAGACATGATCCTGTTTCCCAGTAATGTATTGAATAGCAACACTTGAAAGAAGTCAAACATTTTATGAGCTATTAGAAAAAATGAATTATGACAAAATTGAAAACCTATACCATAGAACTACATAAAGGAGATCATCTTTTTTTCTTGAATTTCAGACTGTTTCTAAGGCCACTTGCCAGCATTTCTAATGTTTGTTTTTTTGTTTGTATTTCATGTGTTCTCAGGTGTATCCCATCTTTTGGAATAGTCATCTTAGGACAAGTTCATTAGGAACATAAGATCAACCACCTGATAAATCATACAGATAGTTATGAAAGTTGACAAGAAGGATATATGCTGCTGTTTCCATTTTGAAACATTAACTAGACTAAGTGTCTAGTTTTCTTCTAGTACAGATACTTAAAATGTCCTTACAGAAGTCAAAGTTACTAAATTAACTCCTTAACAGAACAAGGTGCATAACTGACACAATAGCGCGTCCAGCCGCATGGAGCTTTTGATCATTAAAACACTGATGTTTTGGGCCAGGGACCAAGTAATGCATGTTGACAGTGTTCCATATTTTTCCTCATCACAAGCCTGTACCACAACATGTACTTTTGCCTGTGACTTCTACACTTGGTGTGCATACTTCTTTCCCTTTAACCTGGTAGCTGTGAGCAAAAAAAGTGTTGCAAGAGTTCAAATTAACTGTGAATTTATTGCGTATGATATAATCTGTTGAAAGATTTCCAAAGTATGTTCCTTTGAGAATATCCCATAGTCTCTGTCAGAAGCCATACTCTATAATTATTTAAGGAGCTGAAAATTGCATTTTTAAATTACACTTAGAAAATATTATTACTACAAACGCATTCAAGTAGCAGAAGCTCCCATTGCTGCCCTGATTAATGAGCTTGTGTTTCTGGTGGGGAAATATCTACATGTTCTTCAAACCTGGACATCACTGAATTTCTCTGTATGTACAAGTTGAGTGAGACAATTTAAACCATCTCAGAAGATTTGCAGCTTTTACAATCAAATGGTAGAACTGCAGAGCTTGCTCCTTTTAGGGCTCATAGTGAAATAAACATATTAGTTTAACCATCTTGCATTACCCCAAAGGGAGATACTATTGTTTCATTAAGATTTTAATGATAAGAATTCTGCTTATACCATACACTGCAAATTCTAATACCTGTTACAATTGAACATTTTATATTTTACTGTGTGTGTGTGTGTGTGTATGTGTGTGTGTGTGTGTCTCTCTCTGTGTGTGTGTGTGTCTGTGTGTATTCAAAGGAGCAATCAGGTGTCAAGGTTTTGAAAGTTTCTTTTCTTTGACCACTTAAGAAATATTTTTACTTGTTCAAAAATTACTAGGCTTTTGACAGTCTTGAAGCTTTGGGCATTTATTAGAAGACCTTGGTATACATTGCATATCAAACTAAAAATATAATATCATAAATCTGGCTTTGCTGATACCTTCTAGAATTTACTTTCAATTCTATAGCTTTGCCAGTAACCAGAGTACTTGCCAATAGCAGCTGGTCTCAGTATGATGGCTAGCTTAGCTTTCTACCTGAAAGATCACAGAAGGAAAAGTTGACAGTGTTTGTCGTAAGATGAAAGTTTTGCAGCAGCAGAGAGTTTTTGATAAAATAATTTTCCACTTAAGCTTCGTTTTAGTATGCTCTATTTCTAGCATATGGTATCTCGTCATCTAGGAAGAAATGTGATTCATGCTGTAACTAGGGGAAGAAATTAGTGGCATAAGCATGTCTAGGACCCCTAATTATTACTGTGCCTTGGGTGTAAAGGAGTGAGCTTGAAAATGTGGGAATTTTGGTGTGTTGGTATGCATATGTATGTGTGCATGGTTGTAGGTTTTTGTGTGTGTGTGGTCATGTCTGTGGATGTGTGTAGCATAAATGTACATATGCATGTATGTGACTACACATAAGTTTATTTTTGTGTGTATGTGTGTGCGTCTGTGTGTGTGTGCATGTAGGTGTGTGTGTAGACTCACCACTCTGTAGGCCAGAGGTTGATTTCAAGTGTCCTCCTCAATCATCCTGTACTGAGAGTTAATCCCCCTGAGATTGGGTCTCTCAATGTTTCCAGGAGTTTACCTAGTAGGCTACATTATCCTTAACAAACTTCAGGGATACATCTGCTTTTACTTCCCCAATGCTGAGGATGCAGTATGTGTGCCTTCCTCCAAACCCTGTTGCTATTTCATATATACTGGGATCAGAAATCAAGTCCTTATGTTGTACTAACAATAATTTATGAACTTTACCAACTCTCCAGTCACTACTACCTTAATTTTAATTCAAAGTCCTAGTTTATCAATTCAGACATACAGGTATGGAGCTAAATGTTGTCAATCTAAATCTTCAATCAGATACTAGAAAAAGTATTAGCTGTGGATTAGTTTATCTGGTGTGGGACAAAAACAGTAAAACAGTGCGTGGCTGGTTGAATAGACTGTGGTTGAACCAATTCATATATAAAAGTGTTCAGAACACTACTGTAAATATATATCTTCAAAAAATGGTTATTATATGATAACTGATATTTAGACTTTGACATTTCAAACATCTCTTTGGATTATGCGCATTATGAAAAAGATCAAAATTATAATCACCTGGTATTTTCTGAAACTTTTATTTTTTAATTGACACTATGACATTCCCTAGGGAAAAATCCTATATACAATAGGGCAAATATGATTTTGGCTTCTCTAAGCTTTCTTTCTTTGTTTCCTACAACTGCGTTCCTAGTCCTACTAACCCAGGGAAGCTTATGTGGGTCCCCTGATTCTCCCAAGTCTTCTCTCCTCTTTCTCCTGACGTACAGTGTGCTGTCCTTTCTGGAAGTGCTTCTCTCTGCCACTTAGTATGCACAACCTTCTTCTTTGGTAATGACACAGCTTTAGGTTCACACTGTTGCATTACCATCTATAACCCAATTCTGAAATCAAAACTTTCTTCAATTTACTAGTTCCTTTCAAAAATTTTATATTTCCAAAGAGAAGGCCACACCCACCATGATTTTCCTGAACAGTGTCAAATCACCTAATTCCTCAGCAAATCATCAGTGAACAAATTTCCCTTTGTGCTCTTAAATGCTGTTGCTGCTTCCTTTGAGCCCAGTCCATTTCCTTGATAGTTGCTTTTTTTGGGAAAGTTTTGTGTTTCGTTTTCCTATGAAGTACCTGACCATGTCTCATCAAGTATATCAATATGTATACAACATCAATGAATTCTGATTGACATGGATGCTTATCCAGAACTTTATATTTCTTCTTGTTTATCATTTTCCCATATTTCCTATAATTTTTAAGCATATTGTGTCTTCTTGCTCTAACAAATACATTTCTCCTTCCTCTATTTCAAAGACTTCTGTTTTGTTTCAATCTTTCTTCAGCTCAGATTCTTCACTTTCTCTCTTGTCACTATCATCAACTTTTCTATCCTGTTTCTTTCATTGAAACTTGACATGTATTGATGTCTTTCATCTGTACCTCTGCTCTGATAGTCCAGAGGCTACAGAGAAAATTATAAACCATGATGATGTCTATCTCATTATAATGTGCCTTTCACAGATCCTGTTTATCTCTGAACAACTCCCCACATTTTTCCAATATTCTCAAATCCTTGACCTTAAATTTAGCCTAATCCCTTCATTCTAGGATTGAACTTCATAGTCTAATTAACAAAGGAGCAAGAGATAAGATCTATGGAAAGCCTCAAGGTTGTTGAAAACTCTTATTCTATGCTTACTAAAAAAGCAATATTTTTTAGTAGAGGTTCAAGTGATATTATCAGAACAAAGAATTTTTAAAATAAGTGACTCTGTTATAAATCATTAATAAAGTCTGACCAGCAAGCTCAACAAAATTTTCCATTTCTAGTTTTTACATAATAGGCATTTAAACCGCCTAATTTTTTTAGACATCTCACCTACTTTGAAAACTATTTTTTTAAATATTCTGTCATCCATGTTGTTTATCCCTCCTTTAATAATTTACATCTCCACAGTAGCATAAATTCATCATGGAAAACTTTCATGACGTAATTACTCATTTTCCAGGGTATCGCCCCTTGTGTTAGATGGTAAAGTACTTGTAAATCTACCCAGAAACTCCATATGTCTCTGATGGGCAGCACCTTTAAAAAATATTAAGTTTTCGATGTGTTCCTGGCTGCTTGCTAGTGGTCACTACTTAGTGACAAGACAGTTGTGTCCCCAGTGAGTCTTTAACTTTGTACAAGAGCCCAGAAATACTTATATTCAGCTGAGTGACATGCTACCTGTATACTATGCTGGACCAGCGGAATTCACACCTACTTGAAAATGCTTGGTCATTAGCGTCTTCCGATCATCTTCAATCTGCCGAAACTTGGCCTTCAGCCCTTTCATTTGGGTTTCCATTTTTAAGACATACTGAAAATCTCTCTGTGTTCTCAAGTTTAAGACTTCTATAGACTGAGACATATTCTGTACCTGTTTAAAAAAAATATTCATTGGTTGTGCAATTCTCATTGTATGGATACTTGAAATCTCTACTGAAATACAAAATTGTCACTAACATAAAGAACAGAAGTACAAAATCAGCAAACACATGTCTGCTGTCTCATTTTAAACATGATTCCTTACAATAAACTTTCAAAAAACTCAACCAAAAATACCTATGCATGTAATAACCATTGTCCACATATCATTAGAAATGGTCACATAAGCAAAAAGCTAGTGTATTAGAAAAAAATTAAAATTAGTTTCATTCCAAGGCTTCATAAGGTAGTAATACCGAAGATAATGCATGCTGACATAGAATATGTCTGTAAATGCTGCTTGTAACTTCTGATGCAAGGGAAACATAGCAAAAGTATGTTTACAGTATTGTCAAGACCAGAAGAGATAGTACAATCATTTTGAGGCAGAAGAATAAGTAAGTGAGTGAGGAGGAGACTTCATGAAGAATGAAAAAGTATGTAAAACAAATGGCAGACCAAAAGGCTGATGTCCCTCAATCCCCACCACTTAAATCATCATCTCAGCAGGGGCAGAGTGTGTTCAGATGGTCTGAAGCTGCCCTATTGTTTTAATACTAATATGCACCCCACGATAGGACTTTAAAAATGGTAAGGACTCAGAAAATGCATGAACTACTTTCCAGAGTTAAGTATATCAGAACAAGTGTAAGAACTCTTATAGATTGCAAATGAACCCAAAATGCAAATGCCTCCAAAAAGCCCAGGGTGTGTAGTATAAAACCAGAATTCTCTGTTCAGTTGAATGCTGAGTTACTGAACCACTCCTCTATTTTCTGACCTCTTCCTTTTGTAAACAAACTATACCCTACTCATATGTATATATACATACATACATACATACATACATACACACATATGTATGACTATATCTATATAAGTATACTCTAATTCTGCTGCATATCTGAATCTTTGTTCAATTTTTTGCTCTAAAACAAAAGAACTTGGGCCCTCTCCAGATGATCTCACTGAGTCGTGGTATCATCTCCAGTTGACTTCAATGCTTTTACACCATGATGATTTTAAAATACTCTGAGGAGTGACACTGAGTTGACCAGGACAAGTGCCGGTAGTGTTAGAACACCTTCTAGGTAGTATGACATATGTTTGAGGGACTTGGGAAATGGTAACAACATAAAGTGCCTAATAGATAGACAGAAACACATGTTAAGCTGATGGCACTCGTCCAAGTTCATTGAGCCCTAGGCTATTTTGAATAGGAAATGGGTGACCTAGAAAGAGTGCTGAAATGAAAGGCAAGCTGCTCTAATTTTTGTGGTAGCAAAATCCTGGAAACAAAGAGAAAGCCTGTAATAGAGGGAAGCATTTGAATGAGGAATAGTCTAAGAATAAATTATTGTAAAGACAAAGATTGATGTCTACAACCCTGGTACTTTGAAGAAACAACTTCATCTTCACCTGGAAGCTTGTCAAAAGTGTGAATCCTAGCACTGTTACAAAGACACCCAATTGGTCTGAATATTTATCAAGCTTCCCAAGTGATTCCTACCACTGACTTTTAAAGCTTGAGTTGTCTCATTCATCTTAGAAGGTTTTCTTTGAGAGATAAACATAATATGGATACAAAATTTGATCCTTTATCATAAATAAAATATAGTTACACATGCGAAAGATAGTATAATCCGTTAAGAAAAATCACGTAGAAGTGCACATAAAAGAATTAGAAAAATATGTGTTAGGGTGTTAATATAAGATTTCTCAAAGAGGAAAGCACTACGTGTATATATATATATCCATTTTGATCGAATGATATTTTTGTTTGCATTAGTGAAAATACCAAAGAATGAACACACCAAAGGTGATAGGATGTATATAGTTTTTTGCTTTAGATATGTGAAAATATCCTTTTTTTATAATTAAGTATGTATTACTTATAATTAGTAGAATGCTACTTTCATTAACAAACAAAAATAATACCACACATGAACTACAAATGAATAATCTGTTCAGAGACAGACTTTTCTGTCAGACAAAGTATGACAATTAACACACATATCAGTTGGCTCAAAAGAGACCATGGTTGACACATTGCTCAGAATTGTTATTGTTAGAAAAGCCTGTGAATTCTGCTGCTTGGTCTTGCCTCTGTTCTTTACCTCTATCAGACAAGTCACTTTTTCGTTATCTTTTTCCTGTGATGTCTTGATCTTCAGGCCTCCTCTGTGTCCGTAGAGTCTGCTTCAAACATGTCCTAATCTGGCTTACATTAAAAGTAATTTTAAAATAGATTCGTGGGCAATGACAGCAAAGCTCCTTGGTCTGTCCTCCTCATAACAGGCTGTATCTTCACATCTTTTGCTTGCAAAATGTTACAAAGAACCAGACACAGGATAAATGCTTGATAACTATTTCCTGAGAAAAATCATCTTGGATTTCAAATAGTATAGTGAGTAATTAGGATCTTAATATTTTAGGGAAAGTTGTTTTTTTTGTTTTGTTTTTTTTTTTTTTTTTTTTTTTTTTTTGCTCCCTACAACACAGAAATAAAAGACTACACATATTTCTCAACTTGAAATTATTATATTAAAAAAGCTTCATATATTTTTAGTCCAATACAAAATTAGAGACAACACTGAACTCATGAAAACATCATCATTGAATAAAGCATTACTTTTAAAGCAATTTTCTAACCTCTTTTGGAGTTAAAGCACTTGCATTAAAAAACTGACTTCCTATTTAAGTATGTATCAGTCTGTGAAGATACCCATCATTTGCATGGAATATATCCTTCTAAGAGTTTCATATACCTAATCACATTCCACACAATTAGAATATGATAGGCAAGAGAAAATCCTCAGAACTGAGGTAAAAACACACCCCTTATTTGATGGTTTTCTTGGACTTCACAATTGAATTTTCAACTTGATTTGTGTTATGGAAAAATGCATTGAGAGAAAATTTTTGATGAGACTTTGTTGTGATATTACACAATCTTGAATTACTGTAAGACCTATCAGATATCATTGTAGGTGTGTAAATGCACAGGATTTAGCTTCAGCTCTTCTTAGGAAGAGCTTCCTAGTGTTAATGGATACTACTCCCTTGAGCCAGACTTTCCTGATGATAAAGGACACTGACTTCCCTATTATGTGACGCATAGGATGGAGGCCCAAGTTTCTTTGCATGCTCTGTTTCTCTCTGAAGTAGATTTGTGCTCCAGCTTTTCAAGTTTGGGATTTTGTTGTGTTTTGAATGCTGGATGACATCCAGTAGCTCATGTTTTGCAGGTTTGATTTTTCAGATGAAAGCACTATTTTGAGAGAGTTTGGAAACTTCAGAGGTGGGGTGGAGCTGGAGGAAATTAAGCTTCTAGGTGCAGGTCATCAAGCATGTTTCATGCCTATAAAATTTTATATCCGTTCTCCCTGCTTCCTGTCTCTGGTTCTCTCAGGCACGTCATTCTTTTCAATATTGCCTTATCACAGTCAAGGAACACAATGGCTAAGTGGCCATGAGCCAAAGCCTCTGAAACCATAAGCCTAAATAAATTCTTCCTCTTGTAAGTTGTCATCCTTGATTTTTATCACAACTCTGAAAACTACCTAACAAACATCTATACTGTTTGGAAAAATCAATGTCTCCCATCTCTGATAATATTTTTTGAAGCATTTGTCTTGCTTTTAGTGTATGTTTTATTAATAAAAATGCATGAGGTCTTTTTTCTCTTAGCTATAACTATCACTCCAACCACTTTATATGTAAAGACCTGTTGCTCAATGCGTTTGGCTAGCTTTGATTTAACAAAAAGAACAGCAGTTCCTTGACTAGGAAGTTTGGTGTTAAAATGCTTTTGAAATTTTTGGAGAAGTATTGTGTATAGTGTCCTTGAATTGATTTATTTGGTAAAAATATTGTCCATATATCAACCTAAATTCATGTTAGAGAATATTGACTTGGGAAGTGAAGGATACATATAACAATACACAAAACCTATATAGCTAACAAGTAGGTTTTGAGGTTAACAATTTTATTTCTGGTGCACTAAGACTGAACTACCGATTTGGCTGCATTTTTTGAATATTGAGTAACATACTTATTGATAAAGTACAAAATGACATAGCATTTTTTAATTAAGTTGGAGACCGCTAGTGGTATTTGGAATGATATAAAGGACAATATATAAGCTATCTGATATAACTCTATAACTAATCAGATAAGCTACACTTCAAACTTTACAAATATAGATGCAGAAAGAACCAGATTGATTTTATGCAAATTAGAAAATGAACCATGTCTTCTGTAAGTGTTGAATAAAGTAGATGAAAAATATAAAACAAAAAGAGTAATAATGGAAATAATAGTCCCATTCTATCTTTAATGAACATTTCTGTTTTGACCTGCAGAATTTATCTTTCTTTGAATTATTTTACGTGGCTTTAAAAAATATGTATGTGGTTTGTTAATGCAATGTGCTATTGAAAGACACTAAAGCATAATATGAAGTTATACAAACAATATTTTTCTTAGTGTGTTTTCTGTAGAAGTAAAAAGACTTCTACAGAAACAAAATCTGAAAAGAGATACAATTTTATAAAGCAAAAATGTATTTAAAAGCTTAAGCCATTTTCTACCCAAATTAAATTCTCTGGTAACTAAATGTAATATTTGAATTATTCACAAAGAAAAATAATCAAGATTAGAACGCAATACCACAAAAGTAAGCATGATAAGCCTATAGTAATTTTTAATAGCCATCAATTTTAATGTGAACAGCACCTGCTCTAGTTGGGAACAGGAAGAATGGAATCTCGGTGCAAAAGAAGGTTTGGGAAGAGAGAGCCAATATGTAACAAGTCCAGCTCCAAGGATCGGGGAAGGAGAAAAGTGTAATGAGCATTTTAGTCTCTTGAAAAGCAAGTGTTTGTTATATGAATTTTGTTTTTGTTTTAATCTCAGGTGTGAGATGTGGGGCTGCTTCAGTTCGTTCACAGATGTTAACTATGACTGTCTTGTGCTCTAGGACTGAAGATAGTTTCAATCTGGAAAGTCAAGAGGACAAAGAAGTGAGAGCCCAGATGGGGCAGCTGCTGCTTCTCTTTCTGCTGTCCCCTCTGCTGTTACCTTTGTTCGATCTTTAGATAGTCTGGGGATGAAGATTGGACTTGTGCCAAGGAACTCGAGGTCCCTAATTAGCAGGAGGTAGCCAAGAGAGTTCTATGTCCTCTTTTTACTATGACCTTCTTTCTCCCCTACCTAGGACTGGGGAATTTTGGAAGAAATTAGGATGGCATGAGGATTGGAAGGGAGGTAGAGGTATAAGAACCCAATAAAATAATAAAGCAAATATTCCAATAGAAACAGACTAAGCTTTGTACAAAAACAAGATAACCAGTTTTTTTTTTTAATATTGTTTATCAAAGGATTTCCAAAGGATGTCCACATGAAACCTTATGACAGTTGAGAAAAAAAAATTGTGGTGGCTGGCTTTAAGATAGTAAACATTTGTTTATATTAGCACGCTAGGTGCTTTCATTTCCTGGATATCTTAATTTTATGTGAAATACTTCCTAGTCGGTGTCTGGAATGTGTAATCAAAAAAAATATTTAACACAAACTGAGCAGGAGAGTGTGCTATTCTCAACTACACGTGCTGCCTAATTGATCTCTTTCTTCCCACAATACTTGAAATTCACACATGTTGTCACCCTTACAGAACTCAGACCACCCAGCTGTCTTACTGTATTCAGAAACGCTCACAGACAAGACTGAATGGGGACCATTGAAAGCAACATTCATTGCCTTTCTCCCACCTCACTACATATAAACAACCTTTCGTGAGTTGACTTTCCTTCGTAAATGAGAACAAATCAAGGGCATTCTTCATTTGATTGTTATGAATCCAGCTTAAGTAAATTGTGGAGAGAATACCACAATTTGAGTGAGACTAAAGAGCTTAATGTTCAAAGGAATGATTTAGAGAATGATGATAAACACTTGGAATTATTCATTATCTGCCCAGATAGCTTGCATATTTCATGTCATCATTTTTAACTTCCTAGCAAGATTGTTAATAAGAGTCTAATGCGTGCACTCAAAGAGCTTTCTGTGATGCTGAGAGTTAAGGCTGAATCGTCGGAATTGGAAAAACACGCCCTGCTTCCTAAGTTCTATAATAGAAAAAAAATTGGCCATATATTAAGTTATATGGTAGAGACTATGTTTTAAGAAAGAAAGATTGTGAAAGAAAAAAGAGTCCCCAAAATGGAATAATATAGCAGGAAGCTTGAGTTTTACATTTAAAAAAAAAAACAGGAAAGGCTCTTATTAAAAGAGAGCACAACCCAGGAAAACTATGTGCTATTCATCAACCGTAGTTCTTTTATAAAGAGTGATATATCTCATTCAAAATATGCACAGAGGCCATATACCTTTTCCAGCAGCTGGCGGAGCTGTCTGCTTTTGGCATCTCTGGAACACAGGTTCTGTTCTGGAGCCACCACCGTACAAATGCATCGCCCGTCAGGGTCCTGTGCCGAGCTGTACACCTGCCACCCTTCTTTGGGGCTAATCTGAGTCTGGGGAAAAGCAAGAGCAAACACAAAGCAGACTTTCACTAGAGGGTAAAGAGAAGACAGAGATATGGTATCGTAAGGAGACATATTTGTTTGCTTGTTTATTTCTTTATTTAACATTCTGTGCCTTTGTGGGTTTTGTTTGTCTTGCTATTTTGTGAGTGTACTTTTATACATATGTGCCGTTCTGAGGACATACTCTCACATGAATGCCCTGAGAATCTTTCCACCTTGTGGGAGACAGGGTCTCTCATTCGCCTGAAATGCCCCCAAACTGGTCAGCAGTGTGCAGTGATCTGTTAATCTTACCATCTCCAATAGTGGGGTCCTAAATGCACATCACCCCAACTAACTTTCTGTGTTACTATTGAAAATCAAATTCAGGTCTTCCAGAAAGACACTATCCTAGACTGCTCTGCAGTTGCTATTCCCTGTGCTTCCTGGCAGGTCCCTCTTTGGACAGTTATTGGAGAAAAAGTAGGGTCTTGTCTGTGAGTGTACTTCTAAGAGGGCAACTATCTCTGTGCTTGCAGCTAACCATCAGACTGAGCATGGAGGAGCTAGAGAAAGGACTGAAGGAGCTGAAGGGGTTTGCAACCCCATAGGAAGAACAACAATATCAACCAACCAGACTTCCCAGAGCTTTCAAGGACTAAACCATCAACCAAAGAATACACATGGAGAGACCCATGGCTCCAGCTACATATGTGGCAGAGGATGGCATTGTCTGACATCACTAAGAGGAGACTTTCTTGGACTTGTAAAGCCTTGTTTCTCAAGTGTAGTGGAAAGCAAGGGTGTTGAGGTAGGAATGGGTTGCTGGGAGGGGGAGCATCATTATAGAAGCTGTTGGAGGGGGGATGGGAGAAGGGAAACAGGGAAAGGGGATAGCATTTGAAATGTAAATACATAAACTATACAACAACAACAACAACAACAACAAATAGGTTTTCATGACTGCATAGCAATCAGTTTACCTACTTATCTACCACCTTAGCTTTTTATTTTTTGGATGAGAAAAATTAAGCAATTTCCATCGGTAGGAGCCTGATTCTGTTTAGCCTTTACAAATGTCATAAAGAGTACCGTGGACTCTGGAATCTCCATTATTTACCATGTTATTCTCACAGCACTTCTCAGGCTTTGTGCCTTTCTGCATTTGAACATTTTAGGCATGTCTACACATCCAATTCCTCACACTGACTGGTCTTTCTGCATTAGATCTGCTGGTTTTCCTTTGCAGGAGAAGCATAACTAAATAGCATATATTTTCCTGTTCATTACTCATGTCCAATATTCTGAAATAAAACTCCAAATGATCCTTAAATCACTTCTGCATAGTACATCCTAATCATTGGGCACTTAACATAAAAAGCAGCATCTCACTTCTGATTCCAGTTCACTTCCAGTAGCTTAACAACATAACCATACAAAGAGTCAATGAAGGAAGAGGAAGTCCTACTGTTGCTATTCGTTTCACAGAAATGGGATGTAGATTCCAATTCTAATCTCCTACAATTCTTTCCACAGGTATCTTGCCAATTATATCATTAATCAAGAAAAACAATATCAACAACAAAATCTAACATACAGGATAAGTTGTGAACATATATTGTGAGACTCCTAAACTATAAACTCATGAAGCACAAAAGGACATCACAAGTCTTGCCTTTCCTTTTTATAGAAAGACTATGCTGCCAGACCTATCTTTCTGTCTCTTCATAACCAGCTAATTTTATAAAAAATAATTCTTTTTTTGTTTTCTATTCCTGAGGGGATAGACTTCTTAATATAACATCTTCTTCTGTCTAGCTTTTCTTCCTGCATATCCAGTATAAAAAGGTGTTCTTAGCATTACATATTACTATAATTAGGTATGATATTAACTATAATTAGATTTTCCACTTTAGTTAAAAGAGAAAAATCTAGAGATTATCCACAAGATCAAAATAGAAATGACTTAGCAGAGTAGTTTTTAAGATTTAATTGAAAGCTTAAGCCGAGCAACAGTTTGGGCTTCTTGTAACATTGCAGACAAATCTCAAATATACCAGAAAATTAATGCTTGGCTCTCGAATAAATTTAGCATTTGGATAGAGGAGCAGGGCCACCCAATTATCATATTAAAATATTTTCAGAGCAGTGCAAACACTGACTATTAAGTCTGTCAGCATTCATAGTGATGTGTCCTTGTTGAGTGTTTCATGGCTTCCATGCCACTTGTCACTCCAGGACCACGTGTCAGTCACCCTCTATTGTTGACACGGGGGAAAGGTGAGCAACTTTGATGTTCATTTAGCATCCCTTGGCACATTATGATTAATAACAGTAAAGACTTCAGTCATATTTATACTTTCAATTGTCTTCCTCTAAGAATTATTGGAGAGCTATACCTTCTGGACTGCAGTTACTTTGAACCACCTAAAGAACAAAAAGCTCAACCTTTTGTCAGGAAAACCAAAGTGCCTAGCACTTCTGTGGCTTTTGATACAAAATCCTATATTGGGGACAATGGCAAATAGTGAAGTCTTGTATTTCTAGCACTCTCTTTTAGAACTAACAAGCACTGAAAGGAAAACCAAAAGCAGACCAACTGTGATCTCAGATAGGAGGACTTATGTAGATATTTTTGGATACCCAGGACAAAAGAAAGACCTGCTCCAATTCTGACTTACAACGACAATTATTCAAATGTCAATAAAACTCATGTACTGGGAAGATCAAGCACCTGTGAATCTCTAGCTGCTGTTGGGAGGATTGTGTAACTTATTATCACTTAATATTTTGGTATTTTGAGGTCTAGGTGACATCATTCTGACCAACCTTGCAATGGAAAGTAACTTTCCCACAGTCACAGGAAGACGCATCAATAGAATTGAGGTTTGAACTTGTGTACTCTGATCACAGACCAAGAAGCTTAAACACGATGTTGAACTATGAGTTATTTCTCTCTCGCTTGATACCCTGATACAGCATCTAGTTGTATGATGGTGACGCATAGTACTTAGACTGGGAAAGTGAATACATTTGAATGGCCCTCAGCATCCAGACAGAGCAGCCATGACTGACAGAGTTCTCTTTGAACTCTTTGTGTTAATTAGAAGAACTAAATGGACTATTTAGCAGTTTTTAATATTACAACACTCATTAAATATTTAAGAATGTTCTAAATAAGAGAATTAAAGCAATCATTTTTAACAATTGTATCTGGTCTGAGTTCTTTGATTATAATTTAATTGTGTATCTATGCTTTGTAAACATAAAGCTACCACATGGGATTTCCCCTGAACAACAGGGATTTTGTGTTTAAAAAATAAACAAATGGTGTATCTTGAGAAGCAGAAAAAGAAAGTCAAAACACATTGCATTTTATTAGAGTTTCCTTCTAACATTTCTTCTGTTGTAATTGGATTCATTTCTTTGGAACAATTGCCTTTAGAAAGAGTATTTTATGCTACTTACAAGAATCCCACAGTGTAAAGAACTTAAAGCAATTGTTTTCCAAGTTACCATTTAGTACAAACTAGAACCGGTTTTCTACCATTTTAAACCCAGAGTTTATGTGTCTATGCTCACCTTCCAAAAGTTAAGTCAATTCCCTGCCAGTTTTGAGTAGGACTATAGAGGAAACAGGCTCCTCCCCTGCCCCCAGCTGCCTTTGCTCAGCAGGCATTATCTTGTGTGGAAACACAGGGCCACTGTGACATAGAGAAGCAGTGAGCAGCAGCCTACACCTGCAGAAGGAACTGCAGTCATTTACCAGAGCCTTGAATGAAAGCAAGTTTGTGGATTGAACATTTTTATATTTTACTGTTCATGTTTAATATGAAGGTATTTCACAAAAATAAAGACCAAGGTAGGAAGAAACGAGGAGCCCAACCACTAAGACTGAGGTCCAACATGAGAGAAGTAAAGTAGAAGATCATCACATTATTAAAACCTATATTCGAAGCATCGTTTATGTGAGTGACATAAACCATTATTAAATTCCCATCTAAGGATATGTCTTGCTTGCTTCAGAGTCTTAGGTGAGGAGGAGCAAATTAATGGCTTTGGTTCCAGAGAAAGGAAAAATGTGAAAACAGGAATTAGAGAGAGGTTAAGAGATCATACCAGAAGAATATGCTGTGGAGGATGTGTTAATAAAGATGTCATTCTGTAGCCGTTATCCTTCTATTTCTTACACGAATCTTTGGAACTGAAATAAATAAATACTCTTCAAACTAGTAAACAGTTATGTTTTAAGGGAGAAAAACCCAGCTATGAAAATAAAAGCAACAATAAAAATAGCAAACTCTTCAGCAAGTTTAAGGTGGCCATCTCTGTTCATATTGATTGAAAACCCCAATGGATTGGAAGTAAAAAGGGCCAGAGTTGTTTTTAGTCACACGTCACTCTATACAATGGGATTGTATTTACATATTTTTGTGCTCCCCATGACCTCTGCACGGTCGGGACTCAAGCCCTTCATACATCACCCTCTCAATCTGGAAAATGGTCTTTCTGGAATTTTCTCTTAGTCTCTACTCCTGCTTCAGACTTCTAAACAGAAACTGATCCACTCGCATTCTCTACAGGATGCTTCTATAAAAAGCCAATTGTCACATTTTTTGTTACTCTTAAGATTTGCTATTCTGAGTTTTCTACCAACTCTTTTTAATTTACTTAACACATAATGGACATTGCCTAATAATTTTGAGAGAGAAGAACAGTCATAATAAAAGACAATGTGATGGAACGGCAGCCTGTACAAGTGTCTGGGTTTCTTCCTTACTACTGCAAAACAAACCCCAAACACCCCAAAATCAATGATAGGTGGTAAAATTAGACATCATCATTTAGAACTATAAAAACACACTTGTTATTTCAGAGTAATAGCCTCGGAGGATTCTGACAGTGTTTTTACAGAGAACTTTAGTCAGTTAAACTGACTAAATGCATCAGGGTAGTTGCATATGAGAAGACACCAGATAGATGTCTGAAAATGTTGCAACACAAAAAATGTCTTATGCCCACAGGTCCCTTCAAGGCCTCTTCCAACCACAGCAGTAGGGCTGACTATTTGGGAACAGTGTCTGCTGAACACTCTCTGCTTTTTTAATTGCTCTTTTCCAGGTTATTCTTGGTAAGGCTCCCACAGCATGAGGGATTTGTTAGAAGCTAAGACTACAGGGGAAGTGACAGCATCAGAGAAAAGGGCCAGAGGGGGCCTGAGCCCACAGAGACCTGAAGACAACTCTCCAGGCTTCTCCAAAGGCCATGATCCCACTCCAATGTGTAGAAGGGAAAAAACTTAAGCAAGAAAAATAGCAATAATATCACTTTTTGAAGGAAAATGGGAGGGACTTAATCACGTAGTAAAAAGCTCTATTTAATTAGCCCCTGGTAGACGGTGTCCTGCATATTCGAAGCCTCCCTTAGCTCTTGAAACAATCATACCATAAATCAATTTAGTTATCTTTTAACATTTCAAATTGACTTTTCTGCTTTGCTCTTTAGATCAATTGAAACATTTTTTAAGCTATAATACTATTTGCATAACCAATATTTTTCTTTCTGTTATTGTGTTGTATAAACATCTAACCTATTTTGAGATGTGTGTGTGTGTGTGTGTATGTGTGTGTGTGTGTGTGTATGTGTGTGTGTGTGTGTGTGTGTGTTTGTGTGTGATTTCTGCGCAGTTACAAGCTCATCTTTTTTATACAGTTTACCATAGAGGTAGAAATTAGGAGTGGAAAATGAAAGAGCAATGGTGACCCGCTACATTCTGTTGTGCCTATTATGCCAAGGAAGCATCTCTCCTTCATCTAATTGCACAGAAAGCTATGTAGAGATAGAATTAATGATATCTTTTTTCCATAAGGGATTATTGTAAAGGAATCAGGTGAAAAGGTCCCTTTGCCAAAAAGCCTCCCCCACTACATCTATAATGTGTGTGATGCCACTTAAGAGTTTCTTTCCTCCTTTACTGCAAGAAGTTAAGTATAGAGCTGAAGTACATAGCTATTTTCTTTCTCTTTGAGGCCAAGAAGATGAAGAAGTAAATTTCAAAGGGTAAGGCTATTGGTCTGTAGAAAAGAAGTAGAAGAACATCCTGGAAAATGAGAAACTGTTTGTGCAAAGCTGGGTGGACCTAGAAGAACCTGGAAGCCATGAAGTTCACAAATTAGCAATTGATATTATGGGGATATGGATCACTGGGCAGAACTATGATTTTATTGTTGTAGAAACATGAGTACTTATAATAATCTAATTGATACACAATTTGAGTCAGCTGTCACACCTGTACAGTATAGATTTTTTATTATCTCATTCAGAACTCTAACCATAGAGCTCTAAGTTTCTATGGAGTATCTTGACTGAGGCAAAGGTTAGACTGTGTGGGAAGGAAGCAGATGGCAGGTGCCCAGGGCACCTTTCTTCCTCTCAATTATGTGACCTATAACATGTTGCATACATTACATTTCCTCTAAAACCTTAACTGAAAAAAATTCTTCACTTATCACAAGATTTAATTTTCAATATAAGTAAGCAAATGGATAAATAAATGATATTGCTGATGATAGTGGGAATACGGGCAGACCAAACCATTTCTAAAGTCTGACATAACCTTGCAGCATCAATATTTTATATTTCTCTAAAGATGAGCTGATTCATTCATTCTTCATCATACAGATTCTAAGTCATGAGCAATGATTTTGAATAATTGGGTAAGAGAAACTAATTCTCATTGAAGAATCAAATAAGAAAAAAGAAATAAAAGTTTTGATACTTAATCTTTCTTCATTTCAGAAAATACCAGAATACCATCCACTGACGTTTGTTCAGGAACTATAATGAAACTTTCAGAATTCTGTATGGCTTTTTAAATTTGTTTTTCTTTGTCAAGGAGGAGTAGCTAAAGTAAGAATTGTTGTGTTGGCATATATTCATATCTAGAGCAATGCTTCATTATTTGATTATCAACTGGACAGCTTTCACTTTGAACTCAAAAATACATTTAAAATCCTGAAAGAAACACAGATGCACAGATGGCTCCTGGAAATAGGAGCAAACAAGTATACGGCTAACACTTAATATACCAAATTAGATAGTTTATCATCAGCTAAGATTCACCTTTCTAAAATTGTTAATTCTAAAACGGTGTTTTTAAAACTGTGCATGAACCTATGGAAAAGTTGACTCAGTAAATATTAAGTATGTCAGATCACTTGCTGTATAAATGCAAATCAATGAGGTCTCCTGCTGCCTGTGTGACTGTCGGTCTCCTTGTCAGCTCTGCTGCCCGGCCTTGCCATGTAAGTTGTGAAGAAACTCTCCACAGAGAAGTTACTTAGGTACCATGAAGGACCTTAGGAAGCTAACATGCACTAGGCACATCAAATCTGCTGGTACCTACATACTCTGAGAAACTGTCAAATTATATAATTAATTCAATCAGACTACATGGTTAATTGTTCATTGATTGATAGGCTATTATTAGAAGCTGTAAACAACTACTAAAATGGAGGATTTCTTTCTTGGCATGGTCCACTAGTGTAATACACAAGATAAAAACTTTGAATATTATGTTCATTTTGAATCTTTTATTTGATAGCAGGACATTTTTTTAGAATATGCCTTTTATTTCAAATTTTGTATTTTAAGTTGAGAAACTACTAATTTATATTTTTCTTTAAATTTGGAGTGTGGATGAATACATCTAATTTCAAAATACCAGAGAAGAATTGGGTAAAATGTGGAAAGTACTAAGACTCATTAACTTTACATAGATGAAGAGTATACATGACCAATTTATGGCAGTAAAAAAAGTCTGTGTAAAATACTAACTAATACAATAGAAATGATTTTTTTAAAAAAGTCAGGTATGTTTTCTCTGGTTCTCACTTTTTAGTGGTTTCAGTATCTTTTTGGCATCCTTTAAATTACTGAGCTCCTTTCATAATCCACTTATGCTTAAAAAGACGTTGGCTTCTCTGACTGAATTAATTACACACAGCCATAGGCATTGCGTTCCAAAGGAAGAACCTGCTGTGGCAAAAACAGATTAGGGAGAATACAGTCTATTCTGTAGGAAATTGCAAAGGTTGCACACATTACAGGAAATGTCATAGAAACAAAACATAATAAAGAATCCTTTCAGATCTTTTGAGTTAATTTAGTTAAAACATATAATTCTTAAGAATTTAATGAGACCAGTCTGCCTTTTGATAGTCAATTCGCCAGCAGTCCCCCACCCACTTAATTTTTCTTTTGGTGTAACTTTAAAGTGTTCATAAATATCCATGAGTAAAGTTATCACACAGATATTCTATCTTTGAAGTTCACCAAAAAAGGGAGCAGCAGACCCTCAAGCCTTTGAAATGTACAACGCCCACTGTTTTAAATACGAGACGGTCAAACCCACCAGAGTGACTTACTAAGGTATCTGGCGCCGACAGCCTGGTGGTGTTCAGTCCTACCAGGGATGGGAGCGTTTGGGACATCCAGTTTGAGATCATTGCCATGGTACTGAGCACAGCGCCCAGCTTCAGCAGTGAAGCACTCATTGCTGTGGAGCTAATGAGTTTTCATAGTGACTGATTAGGATCCCGGAGCCTGGCTGGCAGCGGGAGGCGTGACTGCAGCAAGCCACATCTACAGCATGAAAAGAGACCAAGAGCCCTGCTCTAATCACCAGGCAGATCTAGGAACCTCCTTCCCCCCACCCTCATGGCAAGTGCCTTGCCCTCCTTTTCCTCTCTTCTAGGACACTTTGCAACACAAACAGAATATTCTTGCTAGGGTTTGGTGCAAGGTTGGAGGGCTGGGATAGGGAGCTTTTCCAGCTCCAGTGCACTGTTACCAGGAACAGAGTCTGTCTCTTCTGGGTTTTGTCTATAATCTCGTTTCTCGTTGACGGCAAAGCCAAAAGCCTCTAAATGGGGATCTGCCAAAGTGCACATTCTAAATGCCAAACTTAATTTGTACAGATTTCTCTGGGCAAGACTAGAGTGCCTTCGGAAGAATAGGAAAACAGCCTGCGAATAATTTCTGAGATGATCATGCAACGTGAACAGAAGATCAGTTGTTCCAACAGCAACCTAAAATTAGTGTCATCACTTTCAAACCACAGTCAGCGATTAACAGCTAACGGCCTGTGTGAGTGTAGCCTCTAAGCACCTTACTGCGGAACGGACAGAACAGGGGCCGTGAAGGGAAACTTTCTTTCTAGTTTTGCCTCAGAGAATGAAAGTTGCCATTCTCCTTTGGAGGTTCTCAGTCCTACACCAGACCTGGTTAATTCTATTTCCCCTTCGTGAAGATTTGAAAACTGGGACTGAAAATTGCAACGTGCAAGAATGTGTGATCTATTTAAAATGGGTGCAGGAAGGGTGGGAATCTGGTTTTGTTTCTTTATTGCCAGCTGTGTATCTGGTTGGTGACATAATTTCTTTTAATGTTTTCTTATAAAACACGTCCAGTGGGTTTCAAGTCTGAGGCCTCTGCCAGCTTTGAACTTCAGATCTTACTTGAAACTACATTCTTTCTGTAGATATGATAGACACATCTAAATTTCATGTTCCAGTTGGAAAAAATCAGAGGCCACACTGTTCTGCTTGTTTGCTTTTTGTTGTTTTTTAATAGATATATGTATTTAAAAACAAAAATGTAATAAAATATATCACGGGAATGTGGATAACTTAAGATAAAGTGGGAACATCGAGACATAAGAAAGAAAAGCAACATCATTAAATTCTATTGTTTTTAATCTAAGATTGTTCAGTTACACACACACACACACACACACACATACACACACACACACTAGTGTTGATAGGACAAATAAAATATTTAATAAAGTAGAAAGAGATACTGATTTACATTTTTCTTTATTCTCCAGGAAATTTGAAGTGGAGTGTTTATTAAGAGCCTTCTGAGGTTCCTTGCTCCTATTAGTTTGGAATCTCGGTTATATTCATTTCTCTTTAAAATATATTCATGTTCTTTCCTTTGGTCTTTATGCTTTAAAGCTACTCCCAGTAAACCAGATATTATTTCTTTTTGTTGTTCAAAAACTGTGCCATTTGAGAAATCAATAAGCATTAAGGGCATTGGTCTATGTGCAGAGTAGCAAAGAAGTAGTCAAGGGAAGGAATGTGGAATTTTACATTAGTGTTATACAGTTACACTGCAGGAATACAAAGTAGCTCCAGAAATTGAAATGTTTTGAAACTACACCTAGAGCTCAACCAGTTTTAATAAAGAAAGAGGGTTTCTTTTAGCAAAGCTTAATATCCACAATTGAAAATTCATACACATGCAATTATGGCATAATTTAAAAAGCAATGTGGCAGATCGTAATTGTACTTATTAATGATCTAACCATCAACAAAATAATAGCATCTTTGCAAGAATGTAGGATTAAATGACAGAAAAAAACAGGGGCTCTTATTTGCAAATTACTAAGAAAGGGAGAAATGAGAAAAGGAGCACAAATGGAAAGTTACTTTCATTTTCTCAGAGATGCATATAAATCATCCATAACACTGAAAAAAAACCAAAAAACAAAAAAACAGTCCTCATGTATGATTCAGCCATGTTTATGAATAGCATAGAAGCTAAAATGTGTTGTTATTACGAGAGGTTTAAGTGCCACATTGAAATAGAAAAGCCCAAATGGTAATAATGATGATTCGTTGAAAGAAATTTGCAAAGGCCTGAATAGTTTGCAGTACTCTCATAACCTATTAAAGTTATTTCCATTTTAAAAGTTGAGTTCTGGTTTCCAGCTGGAGGCTGGGATTGTGTGAGCGTATGTGCACATGTGTGTATATAATCTTGGCAGTCAGAGTTTGAGAGAAGACTCCCCTCCCCCCCAAGTTTTAGAATTTGCACAGCACAGTGTGAGTGGTAATGAAACAGTCAGAATTTCACCTGGAAACACTAACTGTGGCCAGATCCCAGGCTTCAGGACCACCCAAATATGTCTACACTTTATCTTGTTTGCAATGCTATGGTTTAATGCAAAGCTTTGATGCCCTTAGCTTCACATGGTGAAGTCTAACTGACTGTTCTGGGATTCAGGATAGACGCACAGGGGCTGCAGAGAGAGAGCAATCAGAATAGGAGCCAAGAAAAAGTCACTTAGGGTTTTATAGTCCCAAAGTTTAGGGAAGGGTTGGGGAAACTCTGACAGAAGTAAGGAGCAGTGGCACTGAGGTGGACTGAGAACATCAACACTTTCTGGAGTTGTTGCAGCCCCTGGTGATGCAGGAGGTGGAAGACGTGAAGGAAAGTGACCACAAGCAGCTGGAATGCGGTTTGAATGGGCGCGTAGACATGATTCATCAGGATCGGGGACAGAGCAGGATGGCAGCTCTAAGTTTAACATTGATTTATTTGTCCTGCAAACATCGTTAGTCACCCGTGGTACAGAAGTACAACAGGGTGATGTGATCACACCTGAAATTCAGGAACAGAATTAATTACCAAGACCATGCAAGCTGTATGTCAAAGACGGCACAGTTAAAACAAGTTAATGAGTCAGAGCCTTAAAAATACATGGGGTTTTATTTAGACTTTAATTAAAGATAATCATTCAATTTATTACCAATGAATTTCATTAAATGTTAACAAACAAAATATCCTCTTTCTCAGGTAAATAGTAGGTATAATTTCCAACCCAGTAGTCTCACAGAAAGTGCAGCTGGACTAAAAATTTGTCTTTTATAATAATCTCATAGTGAATCAATAACTATAAAATCTAGAACCATGAATTATTGCACATAGGATGTGGAAACTTATTGACTAATATGTTTATTCATTAATTTTATATGATATGCTGTCTTGTTATTTTTCAGAGAGAGTTTAAAGAGAGATCTATGTAATAAATAATTAATAAACATATTAAGTGAAAAGATTTATAGCCATTATTGTATAATGCTGGCATGCTTTATCACTGAAAGCTTTTCCTTTAATTTGTTATGTAAAAATTTAGCACTAGTTTAATTTTCAAAATATGTTTATGAATTTTGGTACCATTGTCTTTTACTGTGTGTGTCTTTCTGAATCTTGTGTGTTTCTAGGCTATACAGCCTAGGCAGATACTAAAAGTACATATTTATTGCTCTAAAACAAAAAACAAACAAAAAAAATGACCTAAGCTAGAATGGATTCTGGAAAACTGGCGAGGCATCTTTCAGGAATAAGAAAGTTAAACAGGAATCCTTGAAGAAGTAGCATCAAACAGAAGAATTAGTTATTGCTATCACCGGCATGTCAAGAAGCATCTCCCCACTTACTGCATTACAAAGAGTCAGTTAAACAACTGCATCTGACCACATTTGTAACATGCCAGACACTCAAGGCACGGTATCCCTACGCTGGGTATGAAATGACAACGTTGTAATCGGCTGCAAAAAGAAGCCAAATGGACAATTCTTTTTTAAAGAATCAAAATTGCCCATACAATGTGGACAGGGAATCTGCTGAGCTTTTACAACACGCCATTATGCGTTTCAGTCGATATTGGTTTGAAGCAAACCGTGTTACTTTCCCGGGAGCCATCATTCTGCCCAGCTGATGTAGTCCTTAGCACCAAGCAGAAGACAGGAACTAAATGGTGATTCCTCCAATGTTGAGAACTTGTGGCAGGTAGAAAAGAAATTGTTTGGTTGTGTATCTGTAGCTGCCCCTCTTCTTCATTTTTCTACAGACACTCAATCTATCATTTCCCTCTAATGTCATAGATACCTTCCTGTGGACCTACATCACACCGGTCTGTACTTTCTGTAAAGTCCGTCAGTTACTTTCTGATTATCGCCGTAACTTTTCAGCAACTTATTGAGGTCCGAATCCCCAGGTCTCAACAGTAGACTCAGATGTAGCCTTAGCAAGAGCAACATAATTTGTGTTTCTCACAATTTTCTGGACAATGTTAATCCTCTCTGTTCTTGGTCCATTGTTTGGGTAACTACAACAAATCTCAGTCTTTCATTGTCATCCTTTCTCTCCTATATCAGTCAATGTTTTCCTTCTTAATGGCTCATCCCTAGACACAGGCAAAGGACATTTGGCAACTCTTAGTTTGTACAAACCTCTTCTTCAGTGTAGACGAAACAAACCTAAGGCCTATTCAAGCCAGACAAGTGCTCCACCACTGAGTTATATCCTGATTGCTTTAATACCACCCTGAACCTAGTTTCTGTCTAGCAATTCCCTTCTCTTTTATCTTCTTTTTTAAACTATATCTTCTCGAGAGAATTATTGCTATTCCTCACCCTCCACGTCTGTCTTCCTGTTCAGATATCTTGTTGACATTTTTCTCTTGCAGCAACAGTACCCATTTCAAACCTATGATCCCACATTGCTAAGTATAGCAGTCAATTCACAGGCTGTAGCTCCCTTGACCTTCATCAATATTACTTTCTGCTCCTTGGAATGATTTCTTCACTTGGCTTCCAGAATACAACAATCAACTACTTTTTCTCTCAAACTTCTTGACCTCTCTTTATATTGCCTTTGCTGATTCTTCCTCATCTATATGCTAATGACTCCCAAATTCATTTCTTCCTCAATGACCTCTCCTATCAATTCAGACTTGCATTTCCAATTATCTACTTGACACCTCCACCTTCGATGTCTAATAGGCCTCTTTAATTGAGCATGTTATAAATGAGGTCTTGATATAACCCTCCAATATTGAGCAAACAAAACTAAAGCAACAAAACAAAACTTGCCCAAATAAACAACAATGCTATACTTATGCAGCCATTTCTGCAGTCTTTTCCATCTCAGTGAGATGGCAGTGCAAAGTACTCGGCTTTCAAAATTGTGTAACCAGTGATAACTTATTTATGATGCAGTAGTTTCCCACTCCTGCCCATGCATATAGCCCTGGTTAAAACCAGAAGATCACAAAGGAAAAAAACACGTGTGACAATAGGATGAGGCAAGAGGGAAAGTGTTTGCTGAATGTGTGATGTTAAAGAGAATGAGCAAGGAGATGAAAGTGACCAGAATGGGTTAGGTAAACCTAGAAAAACATCAGTTAAATTTCTTTTCTATTTACAACCATAATCATTTCCCCTGTACTTCTTAAAAGTTTATTGGCATTCCAGCTTTTAGCCTTCTAAATATACCTAGATAAACCTTTTATAAAGTTCTTACTGGTATCATTCTAAGTAAAGTCACATGCTCTCTCATTGGGTTCGTTGCAAAGTGCATCTTGACCTGAAGTCAATTAGTGCATTTATAACTTTCTGATCAAAATAGTTTTGTTAAAACACAAGTTGGATTGTATGATTTTTCTGAAAACTCAGTAGATTTCCATTGGACTCACAGTAAAGAGCCTGTAAGAGAAAAGAATCTCTTGCATCTATTAGCTCACAGTTCATTTCTTGCAAGAATTTCTTTGTATTGCTCTCTGGCTGCTCTTTTATCTCATAGTCTCTTATCTTCTTTTTCTTTGCTAAGATGATGCATTTTTCTCGTTACTGTCACACTTACTTTTTTATTTTGGTTCAAAGGGCAAGGTTTTATAGCCATATTATCTTCTTATTCCATCTGTTTACTTGCTTCAATCTTTTGCTATTTCCCCTTTTCTGTAGGGCTTATTAAGTGCAATGTATTTTGTCTGCTTATTTATTATTTCTGTTTTCCTCTGGAAATCAAGTTTCATGATATCACAGATGCTGTCGCATTTGTTTCAATTCTTGTACTATTCTCAGTTTCCAAGAGAGTGGAAGATATATAGTTAATTCTCAATAAAATATTACCTCTGAAAATAGATAAATAAATTATTATTTTCTTTTAAAAGTAAGATCATTTTAGAGATGATTGACAGTAAAGTCAGTCTGTCATTACTAAACCAATACAATATAAAATATGAAAGTATTTTATTTTACATGTGTCTTTAAATGCATGATGGTGGTATGTGTGTGCGGGGTGTTTATAATGTTAAATTATCAACCATTGGTTCCAAGTACTGATTTTTCTTCTTTCAGTTTACAAGTGAAAAATGGATGCAATTGTGTTTTTATCTAAAAATTTTAAGACCCAACTCTTGATCCATTTTTTCTGTTTCTGAGTCTCAAGCTCCCCAGGGCCATAACTAAGCCTAAACATATCAAGTCTATCTTTTACTTTTGGTTTGCAAAGGCTTCTCTATCATTGCAGATATAGAAGAGATGATGGGTCATGGAAATGTCAATTATTCAAAACCAGTTTGTCGTCTATGTGTCTACCAAAATATAATGCGTATCCTAAAGGTACATGCTAAAATATTTAAGAAAAGAATAATGCATTTAAGATAGAAATATAAGTGTTTAATTTTTAGGCTTTCATTCACATTTTTCTTGACAACTACAAACTATAGTTTTCTCCTGGAAAGCAACCTTAAGAATCATTCAGAAGCTGCTATTTGTTCTTAGAAAGCCATGACTTGACAACCAGTCAGAGTCAATACCTTGTTTCTGGAAGGTCACCCATGTCTCTTCAAGCTTTTGAGTCTCAGTATTGTTTTAAAACCATTTAGAAACAAACAAAAAAAAATGAATATAGATGGAAACCATTAGTGACATTCTTTAAAGAAGAGATTTCTGTCTTCTCACTTTTGCCTTCATCTGTGAAGCTGACTGATGCTCCTCTACAAGACTAAGGGATTCTTCTCCAGCAGTGGCTGTTGTTCAGTGGAGAAAATAATGGGTATGTGAGGGAGGAAAATACGTTGGACTTATAAGGAAGCTATTATGATTTTTTTACACAAAGTTAAAAAAGTGGAAAAAATATAAATTGAGGATTGAGCAGGAAGAAAAGGGAAGACACAGTGAGATAACAGAGAGACAGGGTTTCCAATGTCTTGACCTGGGTCTTAGGTTCTTCGTCTGGGTGATAAGGACATTAAACTGACTTCAGTCCCTTCCATAACAGAGTGGTACCTTCAAAACCTTCACCTCCTGCTTCCACTAGTAAACCTCTCCAGGCAAAGCTTCCTTAGGTATAGCTTGAGAAGTCAGGGATCCTCTAACACCTTTGGTGTTTGTGAAGGTAGAATAAACTGTTACATATATAACATGCATCACAGGGCCTGGAAAGTAGTAGGCTCTCAATCAAGTCCATTATTAGCACATAGAGGAAGAAGATCTGTTTAATATATATATATATATACTAGAAATAAAATTAAATATGAAAATAAAAACTAAAAGTAAATATATATTGTGATAAGGATGAGTGAGCCATTTAATTTAGGGAAAATTGACAATAAAAGATTTATCATTATAAAGTGTTTGAAAATTTAAATTTTGACATACAAAATATCCACCTTTTTGGTACATTTATGTTTATGTTTAAGAATCTTATTTCAGAAACTACAGAAAACATTAACATTTCATAAGCTTCTGTTTAGAGCAGTGGTTTTTAACCTTCATAATGTAGCTTCTCTTTAATACAGCTCCTCATGTTGTGTGACCCATGCAATTATTTCATATGCTACTTCACAACTATAGTTTTGCTTGAGTCATAATGTAAATATGTGATATGTAGGTGTTCTGATATGTGACTCTGTGAAAATGTCATTTGCCTTTCAAAGGCATTGCCACCCACTGGTGGAGAACAAAGGCTTTATGGGGTTCCAATTACTCTGGCAAGGTACTGTAGGTTCTTGGCCCATGTAAACCCTTTGGAGAACAATTGCTAATATAAGTAAATTATCAGTAAAAAGCAAAGCACCTATAGCAATTCCCTTAACTAAGTGGACGCAGCAAGGAAATGCAAAGCCAGAATCATGCAGTTACAGTCTAGGAGATATGCTCAAAGAAATAGATTTTATTGATAGGAGCTAACTTAATAACAGTACTATAATATAATATGTGCTCAATTTAAAATGTTTTTTGAAGACCAACAGTGTCAACTATCAAGTCTCTACAGGATTAGGAGCATCCTCTCCTCCTAAGACCAGACAAGGCAGCCCTGCTGTGGAATGGATTCCACAGACAGGCAAAGGTGTTGTGAGTGCTTCCCCTAATGTACACTGAGCTACATGTCTGCCAGTGCAGATTCTTTGATTGGTGGCTCAGTTTCAAAAAGTGCCAGGTTGGGGGATGACCCGAGGACCTGTTATATCCTCTCAGCGGAGAAGTGGGTGGGAGATGGGTGAAGGAACTGTGTGAGAAGGACACTTGGAGAAAGGACAGCATTTGGGATGTAAATCAGAAAATGAACAAATGGTCATTTGAGAAAAGTGCTGCAGTTCAGTAATTCCCATTCTCTCATCTGAGCACAGAGCACATTAAGAGCAACATGTCTTCTCTTAGTGAGTTCATCTCTTTGAATGTTGACAGAACAAAGCTCTCACCAGGGAGATTCTGGCTCTCAGGTAAGAGTTTAATCTCTGCCTTATTTCCATTGGATTTTAATTTCAATTATTTTCTAATTCGTCCAACTCAACGGGAAGAGCGAAGTGTTAAATTATTGCCAAAAGCATCTCTGAGAAAACAAATTGTTTAGGAAGAAAATCTCAAAGAGTTTGGGAAATTGCCTGGTGATCAAAAAGGGGACTATTTTAGGACAAGCGTGAAAGAACAAAATTGGATCTTCAAGTGTGCAATTTTCTGAGAAGTTGTTGCAAGTTGTTTCATAAAGCTTATCTCCCTCATGGAGATTTGAAGTATGGGTTTAGTAGGAAGTAAAAGTTGGATGGCTGTAAACAACCCTGAACATCAAAATAAGAAAGAGAATTACATTTGTAGCTGCATTTATCAAATTTTCCTAAACAGAAGGAGCTCTGCCTTGTTGATTTTATGTATTGGTTCTATCCCTGGTTTCTGTCATTATTGTCCCTTCATCAGTATGCATAGTCAGGGTTGCTTTTGGATTTGAAAACTCTGGGTGGGTAAACACTCTTAAATATGAACTTCTAAAGATCTGAACTTAGAGTGAGGCAGACATGCTATCATTAAATGTATCATGAGATTTGTACAGCTTTGTAAAAGTTCATCAAAACTGTTAAGATCAAGTTGTTAAGACATCTCCATATAGATGTAACTGTGTGACTTTGCCTTTTAGTTTCTCTCTGGATTTCAAAGTAACATGACTTAAAAAACAAAACAAACAAACAATAAAAACTAAGTCTCCTTTGTGAAAACTCATCAGGATACTGGTGACCTAGCGAAATAAATTGAAAAATAAATAAGTAGGGGACAGTTTTGACAAATGTTTTCACTTGTTATAAAAGTTGTTATCATTTTTATCTGTTGTTCTTACTACTTTTTAAATCTTCAGATTTTGCAGCTTAATTGTTCATTATTTTCTATTGTTAAACATTAGTAAAATTATTTTCAATTTCTTTTAAGGGCACCAGTGCATTAAACATTTTAAGTCTTTTATTTTGAGGAATTAACTTACTATGCTGGATATTATAATATCAATAAGTTTGATTTTTGATTTATCTTTGTGTATATGTGTGAGAATATGAAGGCATGTACTATAGCACTGCTGTAGGTGGTCAAAGAACAACTGATCAACTTCAGGGGTTTGCCTTCACCTGCCATCGTGTTGAGATAATGAATCCTGTCTGTCACTGAATAAGTCCAGAATAGCTGGACACTGATCTTTCAGAATTTTCTTGTCTCTTTCTGTCTTGCTGTAGGAATGCTACAGTTGTAGAGCTGTGCTTTTGCCTTTGCCACACTTTGCATGCCTTCCAGTGATATGAACTCAGATCTAAAACTTTGCATAGCATGTCCAAGAATAGCACCTTGTAAGGACTTGATCAGTCTTATCTCTTTAATGCTTCCTGAATCATAATGTGAATAAATCTGTTCTAGCAAGAGCTCCCTGTGATTTCTGTCTTGCACTATTGCTGGAGGTCCAAGGCTGTGCATAGAATGTCTTTGGACTGACTTCTCTGGACCTATGAGTTGCAAGTTATTGCCATATATATGTATAGATATCATTACTACAGCCCGAAACTGACTAGTGTAAGGAATTATACCAGATAAGTTCACTTGACAAAAAATCACAAAAACATCTAGTAGAAGTAATAAAGTAAACTTTGAAGTGATAACTAAAGTGTGAGAGAGGAGTTAGATAGCTGTGGCAGTGCTCGGATAGGAATTAAGAGAAAAAAGTGACGTATAAAACGTGATCAATTGGTGAGTGTTATCAACTTACCACACCAGATAATAGTGTGTATCAGAAGAACCAGACAGTATGCTCCTAAACACAAGAGGGAACATGGTTGAAAAAGGAGGATGTGTTTAGACAATAGTTAAAAGAAGGATCTTGCTAATGCTTAAAATGAGCAATGTTCTATTTGAAACATTTAACATCAGGTCTGAGTTGCAAAGTGGACTCTGGATCCTGTTTCCTTGGCAACTACAAAGCTGAGATATATGTTGAATACTGTGCCTGAAAAACCCTTATCTGAAGGTTTGCACCTGGGTTGAAAATTAAGTCTGCTTCTTGGTGTCAAAGTGAATCAAATCCTCCAGGTAAAAGTGGGGAATTCCGTTTTTACAGATCTGGTTTCAAAAAGCAAAGTTTCTAATAGTCTCTGGTTTTAGAGAACAAAGTCCTTTGGTTCGCCATTCTCTGATAAAGTAACAACAGCAATATGCAAAGGTTAACCTCAGAGGCTGATTGTTCATATGAAGTAAGGTGACGTATACAATGTGCTGGGCACCATGCCTATTTGATAGGCAAGTGCTGAACACTGATTTTACACACACAGACACACACACACACACACACACACACCAGTATGAAAACCATTTGATTAATGGCAGTGCACAATCTTTGCACAATTCAAAGCACAATTTTTAAAACCAAGCCTTCCTATAAAGGATTGAATCTCAGGAATCTCATGTTTTGAATGGTGGTTTGAATTCAGCAATCACTTTTGGTATTTATGATAAATATTCCCTGGCCACATTTCAGTTGACATATTATTTAGCTAATAGTTTTGGAGTGCAACATAGAATTGTGCCTTTTATAAGCTGTTGATTTTTTACATGCACCCAAATGTCAGCACATCCCTAGACACAAATGGGTTTGGAGAAATATTTTAAGAAACAGCTGCTTTTTCCAAACGATGATGAACAATTTCTATCAGGTCTTTAAGCCTGTCTAGTAAAAAAATTTGTTGTACATTGAATGCTCTTTGTGACTTCTCTAATGCATTGTGTTTTAACTTGAATACTCTCCATGGTAGCAAAATCCTATACTGTGCAATGAATGCGTGGATATTGAACATGCATACCCTTCTATCCATCCTCCATTTGCTGTCCTACTTCTGCTTTCTGGTGGACCACCCAAAAGTTTTATTTCTCTGTGTTCTATAATTATTCTTTAGGTATCAAGATCTTTAAAAGCACCTGCTCCTGCGAAGAACACACACAGATTTGACTGTTTTTCTGATAAAATGTTTTAAATGCTTTAAATTCTCACACATCCTGCCTTTCCAGACCCACTACCGTTGGTCACTATTGCAATGCTCACAACAGAATAAACTCTTCCACACACCTGAGATTTATCTAAATATCCTAAGGCAAGTTCACTCATGAACATGGCAAAGCACATTTACTTTGGTAGGGTTAAATGATATTCACCACAATTTAAATACACCACTCTCTCCCTAGATAATTAAAACTCTAATTGACCAAGAGGAAACGTTACTGTTTTTTGTCTAGAAAAAGGCTGGCTTTTAATGAGAAGACCAGCTGCTTTCACTTATAATAACATATAATCCCATGACGTAGCAGATTAAAATATTCTCATTACTATGCATGAGGACTGGAGATGCATGGCATCTTCTACACATTATTAGATATTTACTACAGCAGGATTTCCCAAACAGCTACTGATGTCTCCATGACTAACTGTTTCAGAAAACTGATGTCTGAGCAATTGTTTTAGGAGTGACTGACGCTCTCTGAAAAGCAGTTTAAAGGCCACCATTGCATCTGTTTGCTCTGTGTCAGGTTTTACACTGTTTCTGATTCAGCTCCTGTTTCTCTTGCCTCCTCTGCTAACAACATCCAGAAAGTTCAATTAATTTATTCACAGTTGGCTTGCTGGAAACTAATGCTGATGTAGGTAAATTTATATTGTGAAACGTATTTTTTTCATATCATTAATATTTTATACCTAAGTAAATAGAAGCAGCATGTACTATGAAAACCCACCATAGCCCATCACTGTCCTTACACAATGTTAATGCACCTGAACTTACTTTCTAACTCGATCTATACATGTGCTTGACCACTTTTCTTATATAACACAACTCCAGACACTTCTCTCGCTCCTGTCTCTATAGCTCAGTTACCTCAGAGTGAGCATTCACCTATATGAACCTCGAGCTTCCTTCAAATCTAGACTTGTATACTGAAATTCTTAACTTGTGATCCATTGCTGCTTTAACTATGGCATCCCATTCTATCGTTTTCATTAGTTCTCTTATTAGATCATATCCCTGAATTTTCTTCCAAACCTCATATTCCTATGGTTTCTGTCATGTTTGATACAGTGTTTGGAAAGAACAAGCTTCTCTTCTGGATTCTGTGTTGGCTGTTGTGCAGAGAGCTTGGTAAAGATGATGTCTTCTGAATCTGCTCACTTTAAGAATAGTGGCCATTCTTGATGTCATTGTTAATGTGAGTCATTAAAGGCCTAAATTTAATGGCTGAATATATGACATTCTTATCTCACATTTGAAATGTAAATAAATAAAATATCCAATAAAAATTCTAAAAAAACCCCACAGATTTCAGTAATGGAGCAATAATTTTATTTTTATTATGCCCTGCATTTCTGTCCCCAGCTGTCTGATCTCTAACCTATCCCATTAAATATAATCACACGTGTTTGTTTTATGTAAACTGTTGGTTTCTGATAATTTTTTATGAGTTGTTCATTGCTTTTCATTTTTTTAAAAGTGAATTCATGTATATTCAAGACTATAAACTTTCTATGTGACTTTTCATTTCTCTGTCTTCCTTACTCTGTTCTGAGACTTCATAGCCTCTACGGCTGGCTGAATTCTTAGCTAGTAGTGTCTCTGACTAGAACATTCTTGACAACGTTTAGCACAACACTGAACTAGAAAGACTCTTAGGGATAAACACCCTGAACTTTGTTTCTTTATGCTCAGTTTAAATATATCTCAAAACATCTATAATTGCTTCATTTTTGTATCTGAAAATGCAATGTGCATATTAAGATATGTCAAAAGTAGAACTCAGGCTATGAAAGCACACTTCCCTTCCAGCCTTTACTTTCCTTACAATATTTTTAGATGTGATTTGTTATTTTATATGCTGGTAATTTTTAAGTGTGACATGCTGCATAGAACATTATAGAATATTAGTTCAGAAGGTGAAGGCATTCTAATTTCCTTCAGGGAGGTTATTCAGAAGTATTTTCTGAAGTTGAATATTGCATCATATAAGAAGCTCTTACTATAAAATCTATAATATTTATTCCAGTAATACTCAAAAGACAAGAGTTCAGATAAATCCAAAACAGTCTATCTACAGGGTCTTAAATTCAGGACTAGCAATGAGCGGACTGATTCACATGGAGAAATTTATAAAGATTGTGAGCAGAATTTATACAAACTGAGATTAGATATTATTTCTCTGTACTTGATTATATGGGAACAGAAAGAGATGTTCATTAACACCTTTAAAAACAATATATCTTTTCTTTGGCCAAATGCTTATTTATTCAAAGAGTAAAGTAGTGTAATAATTTGGTGAGGTAGTCAATGCAATGGAGCTGGTGGGCTTCCCAGAGCACACAAAAGAACAAACATCTTGTTTTACTGCCTTAGGGATTCTATTGGTATGTGCACAGTTCTAATGACCATTGGTTGCATGTATTTAAAATATAGACACAATTAAATGTCTGTGTTTCCTAGAAGGTTGTTTCTTTATTCAAAATTATTTATGAAAAAAAATTTATTGAAATAAATGAACTCACTGCAATTTGTAAGACTTTACAACAGTTACTGATCTGTTACAATTAGCTCATTATACTGAAAAAAGAAAGCCCACCTTTCTGTACATGAGATTTTTGTCAGTGCATGTGAATGTTTGCTTTGTGCATTTCTTGTGCCTATGGAGTAAAGGGTATGACATTGTTATTTCCTGGAACTGGAGGTATGAACAATTGTGAGCTTCCATGTGGCTCCTGGAAACTGCACTCAGGTCTCCTCTCAAAGCCTCAGATGCTCTTAGCGACTGTGCCATCGCTTCTACACCAAGATCATGATTCCACCTCAGCCAATAGAATCATTTTAATGAAATAAAATTTTATGTTATTTTTAAATTGGATCAAATTTCATTAAATATATCCGTTTTTCATTTTCCCAAAATTAGATACTTTCAATATTATCATTTAAATATTATAATTTACACATTGATCAAATCGATGATAGAACAGTGTAAAATACACAGTGCACATATATCAGTTAATAATTACTAACATATTAATAAAATGCTTGCTTTTATAAAATGATAAGTAGTTTGCTAATTGCTAAAGTATATTGGGAGATAATATGCAATGTAAGGTCTGGCTAATGGTAGTTTAAAGTAGCTATAAAATAATAAAGATGGGAAATTAAAGAATATTTAATAGTAGTTAATCAATTTAGCTAATTGTGCATATAAATACCCATATTTGCCCATGGTATTAGTGCAAACATTTGGGATAATATTTTGAAACAATATGATAGTTGAGCTGGAGTATGAAATGTACTGATCCCTCATTTATTGAAATATATGATATTATTTTACCTTTTATTATTACCATGGCTTAGGAGTAAAGTTTGACTTAAACAACTTCAGGGCTTGTTTTGTGAGTTATTTAAAATATAATATTTATTTGATTATTTTACTACACAGTGTTCCAAAGGAAAAGTCAAGATGAAATAAAATAGACACTGTTTTAATTTTTATGATAGTATTTTATATAATATAATAATAAAGGATAATATCAATCTTGAGCTCCTTGGTGACATATGCATGCTGAGTTGCTACTCTTCACTGACATCAGGTGGAGATAGTACACTGGTGTACTTAAATCACACTTTATCTTGTATACTCATGAGTACTTGCACTACAGTACACTGAACAAACTTTTATGGTGAATTCATATCGCAAAACCTATTTTATTGATGTATAAATAGGTACTAAATAAATTTATAAACGTGGACACCAGTAACAAAAATACAGGAATGTTGACCCTCTGATTTATCTTTTTCAGAAATTAAAAAAAAAAATCTAGTCATATTATCCTAGAACTGAAGGCTTTACATATTAAAGTGTCACTACTACAGTAAATTTGACTGCAACTTTCACATTCCACACATGCCACGCTCTTACAGTTATTCTCCACATGGGCAATGCTCCTGAAGGATTGTTACTTTTTTAACAGGGACATGTAGCATGTCAATCAAGTAAATTTACATTACATCATTTCTAAATCAAATGCTTTCCCACTCTGCAGAGTAACATTCACTGAAGCACAGAAGGTCAAGGTTATGTATCCCACAATACCACTGTGACTCAGAAAGGAATGTTTTATTTTTATTCAAACATGGATGAACATTCTGCTTTGCCACCTACAGCTGTAAGATTTGAAGCAAGTCCTGAACCCTACAGTTCTCTCTGTTACCTTATATTTGCTAGAAGAATGATGTATACATTTTATAGTTATCCTATGATTTATTATGGAATAATTGTGCAGCTGAAATAAATGTTTAACGCAGTGTCACTAGCTCTTACTGATTTTAACAGCCTCATCTTATTTTTTGATTAAATATTCCTGGTAAGTTGAATGTAGTTCAGGGATGATTATGAAGATACTTCTTGGTAATGATAATACAATTGTCTGACCATGTAGATATTATCTCTTAGCACCTGGAAATTTGAAAGACCTCTGAGACCTCAGCTACTTCAGGGTTGTTGTTTATAGGCTTCACAATGCTTTATAATTTATCAGCATCCTGTTCATTCTTCCCCTCATGATGATCACTCAACAAGGTTGCAGCTTCAGTGCTTGGCAGCAACTGCTGGTGTCTTGTCCCTCCGTTGGCATCACTGAGAATTTCATGAGTGAAATTACCCCGTTTCAAATTAGCGACAGAAAACAGTTTCCTCATGACATGAGGATGTGAGTTTCCCAGGAATTCACTGAGCATTTGTACTCTTTGCCTGGCTTTCAGCTTCCTAGTCATTTCTTCTCAGTATGAATATGTCATACCCAGATCCCATGCACTTGATGTTTCTGTGACATTAGAAATTATGTGCGCTTCACAGAATGCTAGCTGACTGCTACCCGGAGAAAATTCGACTGCAGAGCTATATATTCCCTGAAGATTACCACAACTTTTAGCCTTCTGAGAACTAAAGGGAGAGCAAAAGAGTCTTTTCTTTCTTTCTTTTGGGTTCCTTGGAAACTGAATAAAAATGATTGTATTTATTTAAAGTTAATTTGATTAAAAAAATTCCATGTTACTTTAATAGCTCACTCAATATTTCTTTTTCTCCTGACCCTAAAGAGAAATTCTGATCTTGATTTTGTATTTTTTAAAACTACCTGATTAGTGTATGTCACATTACCTTGTAATTACTTCTCTATCTTTCTGAATTTCTTTACTGGTCTGTGCTCATTTAATTTCAAAACTTACAGTACCAAACACCTGATGGAGATCAGTGTGTTCTTGTATGAGTGAATGAGTTATTGGACATCTTTTAGCATCATATTTCCTAATGTGCTCTCAAGTAACTAGAAATCTAGGTTGAATAAATCACACACACACACACACACACACACACACACACACACATTTTTGTTCGTGTTGAGTCAGTGGAAATATCCATAAAGAAATAAAATTCAGATATTTCGCTTTATAAAAAAAAACCTGGTTATCACTAACTTTCACTGTGTATGGAAATATAAGTAAAATATAAGGTAATACAGTTTTTCTTGTGTTCTCACAGTGAACTAAATTTAAAATGCGTGGTTTTGGTTGATATCATTTTCAAAAAGATTTTTCATCCACACTAAGTGTTGACAGGCATAAACACTAAAACAGACACAGATCCTAAAATAGCTAACTATCTTTATGGACATGTCACTCAAGAACAACAGAGACAAAACAAAACATGCAAAACCTGTAATTATTACAACTGACATGGCATTTAAATGGAAAATTATCTTTAAAGAACACTGAAATAAGTTCGGCTTGTAGCTCACACTTTCTGTCTCCAAACTCCACAAAATACTGAGGCAGGGAGATTTCTAGGCATGTTAGGAATACTCAGTTACATAGTAAATTCTTGGCAATCTTAGGCTGCAGAATGTGACTTTCCCTTAAAAAATCCTCAACAAGGAACAGGAAGATGGCTTTTCCAAAAAAGGTGCTTGCTGCCAAGCAGAAAAATAAAATCTCCAGAACCTATGTAGTGAAAGGAAAGAACAGACGCCCTCAAGTTGTCTTGTGATATCCATATTTGCAGCATTGCGTAAGCATCCCTGCAAAGCCTGAAGAAACATTGAAAGTTAAGCATAAAAGCATAGATGTGTATGCATTGTTAAGTGCTGAGCATATGTTGAAAATCTAATTTACATTACAATAATTTTATAGCTGTGGTTATAGCTCAGTAGGGTATGGTGTGATTCTTAGTACCATATAAAAAGGAGAAAGAATATTTTAGCCTGCTTTGTAGAAGATCTTGAGCAGAACACAGAACTCCAGAATTCTGCATGCACAAGATAGTAAAAGAAACCCTGTGGTAGAATAATGGGTTCTCATTGGGGCTCTTAAAAAACAAAAACAAAAACAGGACCACTTTGAGAAGAGGTTATGAAATATATGATAAAAGCGACAGTTCGTCTATGATTTCTAACATCAGGTGAAGCATGGAATGACTCCAGTTATGAAAGCATCAGCTTAGAGAGAACACAGAGGGGAAAAGTGAGACACCCAATATATTCAGAAAGTGAATATTTGCAGATCTGTTGGGAGGAACTTAAAGAGTTGAAATGAGCCTGAACATATCTGAGTTAACATAACTCATGGTAAATGTTTCTCAAAGAGTTTTTGATAGTGGCATGATCAGGTCTATTTCTATGTTTATTTCAGTCAAGAATCATGAAAGTAATTCAGCAGAAGTATTTTCAAAAGCTGAAAAATTATTTTAAAGAGTTTGAAAAAAAAAATCAATAGCCAAGTGTAACTGCTTCATCCAAGAAAAGCAGGCTAGAAATTTGGAAGGCTGGTGAAGCAGATTTCATCCCTCGTTCATGGGAACTGGTGGACACCCCTGAAAAACAATTAAAGAATGAGAACATGAGGGTTGTCACAGACAGGATATGAGATGTCGTGAGATCTTTGAAATTAGCAAAACAGAAGCACATACAGCTGCAGATAGAGGTGGTAGAGGGCATTTGATAGTTCATTAAGGCATCACAAGGTGATGTATTGTTAAATCCCATTTCTACAAGAGACCATGGGTAAGGTCAGATGCAGGTAAACTACAAGTGAGACATTCTTTCGGTAAATATGGACATTTGGGTATTTCACATGTGATAGGATTTTCAATATACTTCATTGTTTTGTTTAACTAAATCAGCTTAAATAAGTATATGTCTGCATGAAGTTAGATGTTACACTTTTCCTTCAAGAGAATTTGTTGGTAAAAATAAAAATTAACAGTTTACATTTTACGTTTGAAATAGTGTCTATAAAACATACTTATTTGTTTTCCTCAAGGTCTCAATTGTTCTTATTTAATCTCATTTCTTTACAAGTGAGATTATATTTGCAAGCCAAGTCTTGACTAATTATCATGTAATGAAACTTCAACTTGGCATAAATAATCTAGGCAAAATAGAACGAAGATAAAATGTTTTATCTAATTATGGTATTTAGGTGATTGAGGTGAATAATTTGATGCTTTTGTGAATTCCAAAGCCTTTCTCTATCATTTTTACAAGACTACAATTCTATTATTTCTCACTAGCTTAGTAAGTATGACTCAAAATCAAACAAGTTCCAGGAAAACTTGAAAGAAAAATGTATTGATTTTCAGAGTCTTTTAAAATGAGCAAATTTAATTACCATAAAGTTATGTTTGCCACTTGGATGCAGAAAAAAAAATCTTTAAAACGGTGAATTTAAAAGTCATAAATCAATCAGTATTTGGAGAATTTAGATCAGATTTTTACAAAGTACAGAATTGAGAAAATTGTATTAGGCTTTTCAATGTAATATCATAAAATATAGTTATATTAGTTTGAATGAAGAAAGCACAGTTCTAAATGGCTTCATAGTCTCTAAGACTAAAGTTTGAGCAAGAGAAATAAATAACACTTATTGGGGTCTTGCTTTAAATTTTTTATTTTATCTTCAAATGTGAATAAATTGATAAGCTGTAGGGAGGAGACAATAGTTTCAAAGAAATTCCCAAAGTTGGTTAAAATTACATTTCTATTTTTTTGGTAAAATTTTATTTTGTATAGGAGAAATCTTCTTAATATAATAATTTATATTAAATTTAAGAAAAATCGTAAGTATTTTAATATTGTCATATATGTCATTTTTCAGTGTTCTCTTTAGCAGGAAGTATTCACTTCTTAAATTATTTATCTAATGTCTCTTAGATTATAATATAATTACATTACTCCTTCCTTCCCATTGTTACCTCTAAAATTCCTTGCTTTCTTTGAAATTCTTTGGCATTTTTATCAATAATTATTTTTACATGCATATATATGCATATATATGCAGGGAGTTAAAATAGTGGTTAATATCAAAATGAAAACTACATAGGAATTTTATATTCTATCATGATCAAATAAGATTCACAGAGTAAGGTATAGACATGCATGAATGGAGAGATTATGTTCATGGAGACACAAGCAACAGGTTATTTCTTTTTTCAGCTAGGTATGTTCTAAGATACAGATATGACAGTATACCTCAAAGAGATCCCTGAGTAAAATATAATATTACATCAAACATCTTGCATTTCTCCTTGCAGGTTTCAGAATCTCTCCATCTGGTCTTTAGAGCAAACATATCTGGAATATTTCACTGTAGTATAAGAACATTTCTGTTGCTTCAAGGTTTACAACTTCTTTTTGATTATGACTAATATGTAGTAAGTTGGAGTTTTAAATTTAATTGTTCCAATTACCAGTGCGTGTTTTTGTTTTCTCTACTGTGACATAATAGTTGGATGAGGGGTTTTGTTACCAGATGTCATCTGTGTTTAAACATTCTTCTCATCATTTACAAAATTAGGTATTAGTATGTTTTTAATGATTTTTGTAATGAAGAATGAAGGAAATATCGGTGTAGAGAGCTAGTGGATTCAATGGTACAATTTGTTCAACATTTAAGAGTTTCAAGATAAGTATCCATAAATATTAATAGCTCTGATTCCTAATAATATAATAAATATGCCATTTATCCAAATGGATTGTGTCTAACTTCATTGTCTATCATGAAATAACTGACTATTAAAATGAAACATTTCAATATCAGGTTGTTTATTTATCCTTAATTATGACATGTAGGCTCCTCTGAGCAGAGATATTTACCACAGATTTGCAATCATCTTACTCTATCTATAAGGTGCAAGAAGAGATTTGGAACATCTTCAATGTACTTCTAAAACGTTTTAGTGTATTTCATCATTGACAGTTTCATGGTTGTATAAAGTACATTATGATTACTGTAACATACATTCTGTCTAATTTTCCTCCCATTCTAACCTCCTAACTTTCTTCTGTTCACAGTTAGCTTTTAAATATTTACTTCTTTTGAAAGACTATGAAATGTTTTTTCCCATTGAGAATGGGGAAAATACAGAAATACAATGTTCTTGGTTATTATATTCCTCTATCATTCTTCCCCCCAACTCACTATAAGATCCTCTCCAACATTATCCTCTCTCAGCTTTGTGTCTTCTTCTCCATACAATACATTTTATCATGTTTTCTCCAGTCAAAACTCCCCCAAGATCATCCCACCTCCTGACACACGAACATTCACATTTCTCTTCTCTTAAAAAGGTAAAGAAATGAGAACAAAACAAGCAAACAAACAATGGGACAGAAATGTCAGAAGAAGCTCATTTCAACTGTTTGTTGCTACAAAAGTTCTGTCATGTCAGAAGACAGTGTTTTGCTTCTATCCTTTCTAAACTTTGACTCCTAGAATTTTTCAGCCTCCTCTTCTATGGCAGTTTCTGAACTCCGTGGGATGGGTAAGAATAATAAAGATGCCCCATAGATGCTCGAGTTTCCCAAGGTATTTTTTCTTTGCATTTTGTGAGGCTGTGGCTTTCCATAGCAATTGCTTCCCACTGCCAAGAGAAGCCGCTCTTAGAGCTCTATTAATCCATAAGAAGAAAATGATGAACTTGTAAAGGATTTTAAAGTGTATTCATTAAGCAAAACAAAGTAATTAGTTATAAACTATGAACTTTTCAGTCATGTGATTTTAACAAGATTAACTGTATTCAGCATGTGTTTCATTTTATTAAGATGATCTTAAATCCAATCAGAAGAGAGGTAGTTACCCCAATAACATGTGTGTCACTATTGTACCCATTGGTATATTTGTCCAGGTTAGCTATTATTGTGGATCACATGGCTCTCAGTTGGTTAACACTGTTGATGTCTTCCCAACTACCCAGCAGTCTGCAGAGCACTTTCCTGTTCTGTCAATGTTGGCCAGCCACAAGGAGCTTGCTGGTTGGGCCACCTTAATTTATTTCTCTATGTCCTGTAACCAAAGTGTGCCTTTAACAGCAAAAAGATCCACTGAACTTAATATCAACTATCTGTGATACTTAGGTTTAACAATACGTAGTTTAGCCTGGTGGGCTCTTTACTAGGCACACAACTGAGGACTTTTCTTATCATTGATCATTTTTAAAAATTCCTTCTTCTCTGCACACTGACTACCTTATTCAAGCACTATATTTTGAATTTTATTCAGCATGAGTAAACAATTCAGGTGAAACTGAGAAGTAATTAAGGATAAGTTTTAATAAAAATTTGTTAAATAAATTTTTGTATTTCACTGGTACAATAAATAATATTGGTTGAACAGATCTCTATCACTTTTGTTAAACTTAAGGGGAAAATTGGTATGGCCTGTTTCTTTTCTTTTTTTTTAATCAGGAAAAAAACATTCTATTTATTCATCAAGAGCCATGCTTTTGGCAGAGGCAGGTAAGTTTGAAACCAGGCTGGTGTAAATAGCAAATCCCAAGATTCCAAGTCTGTGCAGAAGGGATCTGTCTCAAAGAAAACAAAAAAAAAAAAAAAAAAAAACAAAAAAAAAAAAGAAGGAAGAAAGGAAGGAAGGAAAAAGGAAGAAGGAAGGAAGGAATAAAAGAAGGAAGGAAAGAAGGAAGGAGGAAGGAAGGAAGAAGGAAAAGTATAAAGGAAGGAAGATGCTTTCAGAAAATGCCTTTATGAGGTACAGAGCAAGGTCTATACACTTTTGACAATGACCCTTTGTCTCCTATTATTCCCTGATTGCTCCAGATGCAGGTCATGTTTGCAGGCCTCTGGTGGTTGTTTAATAAACTTTGCTTGGCCTGCCTTTGCTCATGGTGCTTGCTGTGCTTGGCCCCTTTCCTGTCTCACTCTTATCTTCTTTTCTCTTCCTCTTTTTTTTTTAAATAAAATACTCTGTATTTACATTTCAGATGTTATCCCTTTACCTGGCCAAGCTCCCATTCCCACTCCCAGTCCATTTGCCTTCACAAGGGTGCACTCCCTTTTGATCCCCTTCTCCACCCCATTGCTTTGTCATTCCCCTACATTGGGAAAACATGCCCTCTCTGGAACAAAAGTCTCTCTCACACTGATACCAGAAACTGAGATCCTCAGCTACATATGAAACTAGATCAATAGGTGTACATTACACAATAGGTGTAATCTCAAAGTGTGTACAAAGGTTGGAGTTTTAGTCTATGGGAGTTTTGGAGTGTTTGGTTGTTGATAATGTTGTTATCTTCCCTTTCAGCTCCTTTATTCTTAGAAGCAATGTTGATGATTTTGATATATGTTACATAATCTGGCCATTGTGGAATTTAAGTGAGACCAATATTTCTTTGACATAAACAAATGAGCAATTTGAAACTAATTACATGAACTGCCTTATTCAGGATACCACAGTATGTGTTACAAGGATTCTTCCATGTTGTGATAGTGTGTGAGGTATTGTATAAAAGGAGGTACAATCTAGTCTCATCAAATATGAATATAGATCCTCTGTCACCTTCTTCAACTACCAAAGTCACTTCCAATTGCCCCATTGGAAACTTTCCATACTAATTTACACAAAAAGGTAAAATAATGCTGGCATTCATTGTAGAACTGCAAATCGCAACTCCTCTTATTTACAAAATACAATGCCTGAGTTCCAGTTACTGCGAAAGCCTTTATGGCTAACTTTTTCATTAAGCAGAATTATTTCTGAGTAAAATGCATTTAAAATTAGTTTATGAAAGAAAGTAATTAAATTCACAGTGAATGAAGAACATTAGAACGTCTCTGTACACAGTAAAATTTTTAAATGATCTCCCCTAGTCTGGAAGGCAGAAGGGTGAGAAGATTATAAATAATCTGGAAAAGCAATGAAATACATCTCTATTAAGGCTCTCAAACTATTCTCTATTCACTGTTTCGGTGTCTATACACATTATATTTTATTCAGGCTAAATGGAGTATAAAGCGCAGTAGCAAACTCCAGTGTCAGCTGTAGCTTTCAATAAATACTACATCAGTATTTGCTCATCAGTTGCAACAAATGTAGCACATTGACACACAATACCATCAAAAGCAGGAGGATTCAGGTATCTGTAAGCTAGATTGTGTATGTGAGAATACTCACTTTTTACGAGCACTGAAATCTACTTTACAACACAGGGTTTTAATTAGAATACCACATATTCTCAGGCACACAATGGGTTAAGTGGATGAATATAAATATTGTACAAGAAGTGATACTCCACAGTAATGATCATCACAGAATTATTTTAAATATTGTTTGGTCATATGTTTAAGCCATATAAAGATTCATTTATCTGTCTGTCTGTCTGTCTGTCTGTCTCTCTGTCTGTCTGTATGTCTGTCTGTCTGTCTATCTATCTATCTATCTATCAACATTAAAAATGTCATAATTTCCAGACTTATGTTTCAGGCATATATACAGAATGACTTTGCTAATTTTGAAATAATTTCAGGAAAATATTTTGGCACCTTTATATAAATCAGTGTTACACTCTAGATTTCAATTTATAACAACACAGTTTAACTTTGTTAGAAAGAATTGGAAAGATGTTCATATTACTGACTGACACGTGCTAAGAGAGAATTTCTCAGAATATTTTGGCAGAATCAGTTTTGCTATCTTAATTTATTTACCATACATCAGATTGTTTAAAAGTTCCCTTAGATCAGTTACTCCTAGGTTTCTCAGTTTAAAATTCATTTTTCTCTTATACTTAAAATGAAAATTGGGACTGTTTATAAATATTCATTTCATGAGTGAAGTGGAAGAAGTTGGCAAATGCCAGAAGGCAGCAGTGCCAAACAATGATTGGCTTTGCAAGTTTCCTCTTCCATGAGGCTAGTCTTAAGCACCAGGCAGAGAGCACTTTGGTGGAAATGATGGCTTCTGGCTACTGTACAAGGCTCTACCTATATTTTCAGTGTTTTCTCCAGCTCAGAAACTGAAGAAAGGCTAACATCATAAGTGTTATAAAGAGAAGTTTCTAGAGACTCTTAAAGAGATCTAGCTCTGTTCTCAACTTTACACACCTTTATTTTTAGACAGAAGTAAGGTTGTTTGGCCATAGCAAGAAGTAATTTTCACATTTGAAGTTTAGGTTAAATGATTGTCTGTTTAGCACGTTGTGCTTTTATCCTATATTTTCTATGTTCAGATTTTCTTGTCAGCCTACATTAATTTTCTATGGCTAAAAGTATAGAATACCATTTACCCTGTATTCCAGGCTTACCTACAAGCAATACTGAGTCATATACTTCATATTGCAATGCAGTGGAACTGTCCTTAGCGACATGGACACCAAGTGTACAATGATCTAGATCATTATGGAACTCTGCCAGAGTCCCAGATGTGTTATTTTTGACAAATTTTTAGTTTATTAAAAATCAAAAGAAGAAGAGAAACAACTTATAAAATATTTGATATATACTTTCTGGTTAAAGAATTCCTCCCTAAATTATTTTGAACATTAAAGAAGTTTATATAAGAAACTATTTGTGAAGAAAGTATTAATGTGCTTAAATTAATTACTAGGTTTTTAAGATATTTCCATGTTGAAAATAAATTTGTAAGACATTTTTTTGGATATTCTCTGTTCTTACATTTCAAATATTATCCCCTTTCCCCAAAGTCTCATTCCACCTCACAAACACCCACTTGCCTCCATGAATATTCTTCCTCTCCCAACCACCCACTCACCACTCAGTGCCTTGGCATTCCCATACACTGGGTAAACAGCCTTCACTGGACCAAAAACCTCTTTTCCCATTGATGCCGGACAATGCTATCTTCTGCTATATATACAATTGGAGCTATGGGTTTTTCCATGTATACTCATTGGTTGGTGTTTTAGCCCCTGGGAGCTCTGGAAGGTTTGGTTGGTTGATAATGTTGTTTTTCACATGGGGTTGTCACCTGTTTCAGCTCCTTCAGTCCTTTTTCTAGCTCCTACATTGGGGACCTATGGTTAAGGTTTTGTTTAAGTTATGTATCAGAAACTAAATTTTCAAATGTATGTCAGAAACAATATTATATGGGGCAAAATAATAGCATAAAGATTGACATTGTATATTTTAGTGATGTAGAAGCTGATGTCCAGGGTGAGTAGGAGATCTAGGCAGCCAGGGAGCAGAGAGATCTCTGCGGAGTGCACACAGAGAGCGCACACCTGCTCTGCCTGATCCAGGAACCAGGAACACAACTTTGGAACTTCTGTTTCCACCCGGTGACTCTGGAGCACAGAACAGGGCTCGGCCCATCTGCCACTCGGACCAGCAGTTCCTAAAGGTTTAAAGACCAGTGAGTAGGAGATGTAGGCAGCCAGGGAGCAGAGAGATCTCTGCAGAGTGCACACTGAAAGCGCGCCCCAGCCCTGCCTGATCCAGGGACCAGGAACACAACATTGGAACTTCTGTTCCCACCTGGCTACGCTGAGGCACAGAACAGGGCTTGGCGCATCTGCCATCTGGACCAGTGGAGATCCAGGGACACAGACCAGATACAAGAGAAAGGGGAGAACATATCACTGACAACAAAATGGCAAGAGGAAAGAGAAAGAGTATATCCCAAGGGAACCAAGACAACCTGGCAACACCAGAACCCAGCTCTCCCATAACAGCAAATATTAGAATGCCAAACACTCCAGAAAAAGAAGACACAGACCTGAAATCATACCTCAAGATGCTGATACAGATTCTTAAATAAGAACGGGCAGAAAAGCAAAAAGATTCAGAAGCTTTTAAACAAGAAAAACACTCAAAGAACTCAAAGAACTAGAGGAAAACAGAACCAAAAAGATGAAGGAATGGAAGAGGGAATTTAAAATGGAAATTGACACAATAAAGAAAACATTAAAATAGATAACCCTAGAGGTAGAGCACCTAAAAAAGAAATTAGGAGTCACAGAAGCAAGCATTTCCAATAGAGTATAAGAGATGGAAGAGAGAATCCTGGGGGCAGAAGACAACACTGTAAACATAGACAAAACAGCCAGAGAAGATACAAAAAACAAAAAGCTCCTAAACCAAAATGTCCAAGAAATCCAGGACACAATGAGAAGACCAAACCTAAGGATAATAGGAATAGAAGAGGAAGAAGAGTATCAACTAAGAGGCACAGTAAATATCTTCAACAAAATCATAGAAGAAAACTTCCCTACCCTCAAGAATGAAGCCTTCAGAACTCCAAATAGGTTGACCAGAAAAGAAATACCTCCCGACACATAATAGTCAAAACACCAAGTGCCCAAAGCAAAGAAAAAATACTAAAAGCAGTAAGGGAAAAAGGTCAGGAAACATATAAAGGCAGACGAATAAGAATCACACCCAATTTCTCAACAGAGACAATGAAAGCTAGAAGAGCCTGGACAGACATCATGCACACCGTAAGAGAGCACAAGTGCCAGCCCAAGCTGCTATACCCAGCAAAACCATCAATCACCATAGATGGAGAGATGAAGATATTTCAAGACAAATCAAAATTTACACAATTCTGACCACAAACCCAGCACTACAATGAATTATAGGTGGAAAACCCAATACAATGAGGGAAAATACATCCTAGTAAAACAAGAAACTTCCTAAACAAGAAAATCAAAAGGAGAAAAAGACAGAGACACAACTAAACCCACAAAAGCAATAATAGCAGGAAACAGAAACAACTATTCCTTGATATCTATCAACATAAAAGGACACAACTCACCAATAAAGAGACATAAGCTATGAGACTGGATACATAAACAAAATCCAGCATTTTGCTGCATACAGGAAACTCATCTCAGACACAAAGAAACATACTATCTCAGATTAAAAGGGTGGCAAAAAAACTTCCAAGCAAACAGCTCCAAGAAGCAAGCTGGAGTGGCTATTCTAATATCGAATAAAGTAAATTTCCAACCAAAAGTTATCAAAAAAGATAAGGAAGGACACTTTTTACTCATTACCGGGGAAATCTGTCAGGAGGAACTCTCAATTCTTAACAAATATGCTCCAAATAAAAAAGCACCCACATTCATAAAAGAAACCCTACTAAAGCTCAAAAAATACATTTCACCCCACACAATAATAGTGGGAGACTTTAATACCCCACTCTCACCAATGGACAGTTCATGGAAATAGAAACTGAACAAGGACACTGCAAAAATAGCAGAGACTTTGAAACAACTAGAATTAATAGATATCAACAGAATGTACCATCTTAAAGTAAAAGAATTCACCTTCTTCTCATCACCCCATGGCACCTTCTGGAAAATTGACCACATAATTGGACACAGAGCAAGCCTCAATCGATATAAGAAGATTGAAATACTCCCATGCATTCTCTCAGATCACCATAGTTTACGGTTGGTCTTTAACAACAACAAAGACAACAAAAAGCCCACATACACATGGAAACTAAACAACACTCTGTTAAACAATAGCAGGGTCAAAGAAGAAATAAAAAAAGAAATTAAGGATTTTCCAGATTCAACGAAAACGAAAACACAGCATACACAAGCATATGGGATGCAATGAAAGCAGCACTGAGAGGAAAACTCATAGCCCTAAGTGCTTCCAAAAAGAAACTGGAGAGAAGTTATATCGGCAACCTGACAGCACAACTAAAAGTCCTAGAACAAAAAGAAGCAGATATACCCAGAAAGAGTAGAGGGCAAGAAATTATCAAAATTAGGGCAGAAATAGATCAAATAGAAACAAAAAGAACAACTAAAAAAATCAACAAAACCAAGAGTTGGTTCTTCAAGAAAATCAACAAGATTGATAAACCCCTAGCCAGACTAACTAGAGGGCAAAGAGGGAGTATACAAATTAACAAAATCAGAAAGGAAAATGGAGACATAACAACTGAAAACAAGGAAATTCAAGAAATCATCAGATCCTACTACAAAAACTTATACTCCACAAAATTGGAAAATCTGGAGGAAATGGACTAATTCCTAGACAGATACAAGATTCTAAAGTTAAACCAAGACCAAGTAAACCATCTAAATAATCCTATATCACCTAAAGAAATAGAAGAAGTCATCAAAAGCCTCCCATCCAAAAAGAGCCCAGGTCCAGACGGGTTCAGTGCAGAATTTTATCAGACATTTATTGAGGATATAACACCAATACTCTCCAAACTATTCCAAAAGATAGAATCAAATGGAATATTACCTAACTCATTTTTGAGGCTACAATAACCCTCATACCTAAACCATACAAAAACCCTACAAGGACAGAGAATTTCAGACCAATCTCACTTATGAAAACTGATGCAAAAACACTCAACAAACTCCTTGCAAACCAAATCCAAGAACACATCAAAACGATCATTCATCAGGACCAAGTAGGCTTTATCCCTGGGATGCAGAGATGGTTTAATATAAGGAAATCCATCAATGTAATCCACCATATAAACAAACTCAAAGAACAAAATCACATGGTCATCTCACTAGATGCTGAGAAAGCATTTGAAAAAATTCAACACCCCTTCATGTTAAAAGTCCTGGAAAGAACAGGAATCCAAGGTACATACTTAAACATAATAAAAGCAATATACACCAAACCAAGAGCCAACATCAAACTTAATGGCGAGAAACTTGAAGCAATCCCACTAAAATCAGGGACTCGACAAAGCAGCCCACACTCCCCCTACCTATTCAACATAGTACTAGAAGTCCTGGCTGGAGCAATTAGACAGCAAAAGGAGATCAAGGGGATACAAATCGGAAAGGAAGAGATAAAAACATCACTCTTTGCCGATGACATGATAGTGTACTTGAGTGACCCCAAAAATTCCACCAGAAAACTCCTACAGCTGATAAACAAGTTCAGCAAAGTGGCCGGATACAAAATTAACTCAAACAAATCAGTAGCCTTCCTATACTCAAAGAACAAACATGTGGAGAAAGAAATTAGGGAAAAGGTACCCTTCACAATCGTTACAAAACTATGAAATACCTTGGTGTGACTCTAACTAAGGAAGTGAAGGACCTGTATGACAAGAACTTCAAACCTCTAAAGAATGAAATTGAGGATGATCTCAGAAAATGGACAGATCTCCCTTTCTTATAGATTGGAAAGATCAATATTTAAAAATTGCCATTCTTCCAAATGCAATCTACAAATTCAATGCAATCCCCATCAAAATCCCAACCCAGTTCTTCATGGAATTGGAAAGATCAATGTGCAATTTCATATGGAATAACAAAAGACCTAGAATAGCGAAATCCATCCTCAACAACAAGAAAACATCTGTGTTAATCACTATCCCTGACCTCAAGTTATATTACAAGGCAATTGTGCTGAAAACTGCATGGTAATGGAACAGAAATAGGCATGGGGATCAATGGAATAGAATAGAAGATCCAGAAATGAGCCCTCATGTATATGGTCACCTGATTTTTGACAAAGGAGCAGTAAACATTCAATTGAAAAAGAACAGCCTATTCATCAAATGGTGCTGTTCTAACTGGCACTCAGCATGCAGAAGAATGAAAATAGACCCTTTCTTATCTCCTTGTACAAAGCTCAAATGTAAGTGGATCAAAGGTCTCCACATTAAACCAGATACACTGAAACTATTAGATGAGAAAGTAGGGAAAACCTTAGAAAACATAGGCACAGGAGAAAATTTTCTGAACAAAACACAAATGGCTCAAGCTCTAAGATCAAAGATTAACAAATGGGACTTAATGAGATTACAAAGTTTCTGTAAGGCTAAGGACATTGTCAAGAAAACAAAACGGCAGCCAACAGAATGGGAAAAGATTTTTACCAACTCCACATCAGATAGAGGCCTAATATCAAGGTATACAAGGAACTCAAAAAGCTAGACACCAGAGAATCAAATAACCCTATTAAAAAATGGGGTAGAGCTAAACAAAATGTTCTCAGTTGAGGAATATTGAATGGCTGAGAAACATCTGAGGAAGTGCTAGACATCCTTAGCCATCAGGGAAATGCAAATCAAACAACCCTGAGAATCCACCTCACACCAGTCAGATTGGCCAAGATCCAAAACTCAGATGACAACAGATGCTGGAGAGGTTGTGGAGAAAGAGGAACACTTCTCCACTGTTTGTGGGGTTGCAAACTAATACAACCACTCTGGAAATCAGTCTGGCGATACCTCAGAAAATTGGACATAGTACTACCTGAAGACCCAGCTATTCCACTTCTGGGCATATACCCCAGAGACACTTTAATACACAACAAAGATATATGCACCACAATGTTCATAGCAGCTCTATTTATAATAGCCAGAGCTGGAAAGAACTTAAATGTCCTTCAGAAGCTGAATGGATACAAAATTTGTGGTACATTTACACAATGGAATACTACTCAGCCACCAGAAACAATGACTTAAGCAAATTATTAAGAAAATGGCTGCATCTAGAGAATATCATCCTGAGTGACATAACCCAGTCACAAAAGAACAGACATAATATGCAGTTACTGATAGTGGGATGCTAACCCCAGAGGCTCGCACTGCCCTAGAAACAACTCACAGACTGTATGAAGTCCAAGAAAAACAAAACAAAACAAAACAAAACAAAATAGTCATGCTCAATCCTTACCCACTAAGAACACATTGACAAATTCCGAGTTGTACCCTGTATTACATGTACTTTCTGCTCATTGTAAAAAAAAAAAAATCTTCACACACCTAGAAAACTTTGACTATTTCCATGTTGCATCTTGTAAAACAATATACTTTATGCTCATTGTAACTAGTGGGATCTTGATCACACTATCAAACCTTAAAAAAAAAAAAAAAAAAAAAAAAACAAGTACTGACAAAAATGTATTGTATACTTTTATGCAAAAAATGCTTAAACCTGTACATTTATCTTTGTTTCTTAAAATAAATTTGTTAAAAAAATTTAAAAAAAAGAAGCTGATGAACATACATTTATAACACTCGTAGGGAATAATAAATAATCAAAAGCTATGCTTCATTCAAAATATACTTACTCCTTAATAAATGGTATTATTAAATGTATATAAAATATTAGTAGCATGTCATATTTGTTTAGCAATTGAACCTAAGTTAGCTACATGATATAGCACTTAACTTTAGCAAAGTATTTTCTCAGATTTTTTATTTCAGTTTTTTACTAAGTTGATACTTAATATCATTGTAATAATATTAATCATTGGTTTTCAGATTCTATCAGAATAAGCTGGATATATTACCATTTAATTATGATGACATAGAGTATTCATAGTAGGCTGTGTTTCATTGGATACAGTTCTAGTACTGAGAGGTCTTCAGGAATCATAGTCTAGAGATATAGTAGGTTGAATTAAGTTCTTTTATGTGTGTAATCCCCAGAGAATGATAGCGAAACACCTTGGATTTTATTTCAGCACAGTAACAGGAGACTGTCAGAAATGTGCAAGTCTTTGGAAAGTCTCAAGGCTGAATTTCTTGCGTTATAGAGCCCAACCAATCAACCGAGGCTTTAGACCACTCTGCTTGAATTAGGGAAAAGATGGAGAAGGCTGAGGAGGAGGGCAACCCTTTAAGCAGACCAGAATTCTCAATTAACCTGGACCCCTGAGTTCTCTTAAACATTGGATTATCAAACAGGCAGCATACACCAGCTGACAAGAGACCTCCAATATAGCAGAGGACTCTTGGGTCTTGCTTCAGTTGGAAAAGATGCAAATAACCCTCAAGAGACTGGAGGATCTGGAAGTTTAGAGGTCTGGTGGAGTAGGCTAGGTGGGGACAGCCTTATGGAGATGGGGTTTGGGAGGAGATTTGGGATGTGGAACTGTAGGAGGGTGGACCAGAAAAGGAATAAAATCTTGAGTGTAAAAATAAAAACATAAAATAAAATAAAAATTTGAAATAATAAAATAAAAAAAATCATTTATGTATTAGAAAACTGGAGAGGTATGGTGAATAAAGACAGACTAATTTATGAATGTTTAACTTTAATGAAATAGATAAATTTTATTGAAAAATTAAAAATATATGCATTTAAAAAGGCATAATGAGAGAAATCTTGGTAATGTTTCAGAAAAATGAGATGACATAGAGGATTTTTATACCGTTATTCTCACATTAGTGGGCAAAGGCTACATATTGTAGTGTTTGACCTTACACACTGACACTGTAGTTGACACAACTGACCTAACTTCAGCAGGATATTCTTTATAGAGTTTATTCAATGCTAATTTTTCATGTAAGGTACAAAATACATGAATATTTATGTTCAGTCAAAATAAACCATCCTACTAAAGGGAAACTATGTGCCAAAAGCTCATAAATGTGATCTTGTTCTACATATACTACAAAAATTACTTAGGGTGTCATACATAGCATCAATATACTGACTTTTGGCAGTAACAGGATTGAATTAAGGGATGGCAGGTTCCTGTATCAACCTGTACAGTTGCTGGCGTCTATTACCTGTGATTATGATTTATAGCACCAAGATGTCCTCTGGATCAGTATTTTGGTAAAAACATTGTAACATAAATTTAAAACACAAAACAACCTCTCCTGAGAAGATAATTTACAGTTAGCTTTGATATAAATTAATGTACTTTAGGATAATCAACTGTACTTTAATTAGCACACCACAGTTATAGAAATAACTTTTGGGGAGACGTCCTCACAATTTAAATTAATAAATAACTATTGCTCCTCAGAAAAACTAAGTAACATGCAAAATATATATGTTTGAATTGACTATGTTGAAGTATTGAAATATTGAGCTCCAAAGGTTTTTTGTGTAATGAAGCAGCTCATCAATAAGGTAAAGATGGACAGGGAAAACTATTGTTTAAATTCTATGTCATTTTATCTCTGAGATGCTAATACAGTCACAAAGAACTGTAAAATTTCTTCAGAGGACAGCACTGGGTCCCACTGGATTATGATCCAATTTATGTCTTAAGAACTGGTAAGACTCTGGTTTTGTCTAAAAGCCAGAACATGTGGCTGATGTCTTACATACTAGTCACTTATTCTTCCTTTCAGTCATGGCTCTGCAGCTGTTGTGCATGCTTCTGACTACACAACAGAGTTTGAACAAGTCACCAAGTTAATCCAATGGTACTTCTTATAATTGATGACATCTGTAGCTCATACAAATGGGCAAACTATTCTTCAATATGACTATTTTTTTCAAATCAAATTGTAGCTAATTTGATGTATGCTAAATTATGGGGTGCTATGATCATGCCATTTTATCTTTTTTATGAAATACTTTGATTTTTGCTAGCTATTTAGTATGCCAAACCTGTATTTAATGAGTTGTTTTGCATTCAGATACAATATATTAAATCTTGATTCCAAATCTTTTTCATTTATCTTATATCATGGCTGAAGTAATACTAACTTTCATAACAAAAGTGGTTTTCTCTGCAAGTCTGGATTTAACTATGGAATGATAAAATTCCATTTCAATAGAAAGAATTCTGAATAGCCAATTTTTATAATGTATTCAGAAAACTTTATAGAAAGTTCAGAAAAGATTACTTGGTAAATGTATTTAAAGTCTCCTAAATAAACCCACAATCAGAAGGTACTTCTTCATGCATCTTTAATATGCATTTAAGTGTCCTAGAAATCAAGTTTCCCTAAATTATTGTGAGTAGAAATATAGTGCAATAGATTTCAAAAATTCTGACAAAGTGTCCTATTTGCTGCCTCCTAAATATGGCATTTTAAAAGGAGCATCAGATACAATGAGCATTCAGATTGTCTACTGGCATATATCCCTTCTGCTTTTATAGATTGTGTATAAAGTTTAAATTTACTTTAATTAATTATGTGCAAAACCTACTAACTTCTCCTTGATTGCAAGTTTTCTTATAAACTTCAGGAAAGTTCAAACAAAACATAATTTTACTTGTATTTATATGCTAAGGATGAAAAATAGCTAAGAGATATATGTCATAGGAATATGTCTATGTATAGCACAAACACCCATATATATATATGTGTGTGTGTGTGTGTGTGTGTGTGTATACACACATATATATGTATATGGTAGCACATATTAGTATAAAATGCAGAATTAAGAATAATGATGTTAGACAGGGCACTGGATTAAATACAAATGTCAATTGCCTAATAATCTAATTTTGAGAAGTAATGTATGTAAAAAATTTGCAGTATAGTTTTAAATCTATTATTCCATATACATACATATATTTAAGTTTATATGTGTTCTGTTAGTTCTAATATATTTATGTTTTATATATACATTTAGATTAAAACAACTGAAAATGCCCAGAAAAACAACCCATGCCTGTGAGAACATAATCAGTATAGTGTTCTGATCCTGGAGTTGTGTTTGTCTAAATGACAGAATTTCCTGAGAACTCATGCAACCTAGAGGGCGACTATTTTGCCTTGACAACAGTTGCATAAGGCTGGCAGAGCATGTGGAGACACAGTGGGGGGTTGGCTGTGTGTGTTACACATGCTTCATGATTTGTGCAGAAGACAGCAATCTAAACCTGTTGACAGTGCTGTATGACACTGACCAAATGCAGTTGCCAGGAGACAGTTCCATGAAATGTCTGACCAATATAAAAGAAGCAGGGACTGCTGCCAAGGATGGTGAAGCTCTGAAGAATTTCTGATGATATTTTTCTACTTCAGTTCTCTGGAAATGAACCTTTTTTTCTGCTTCTACAAAAACTTTAGTCAGCAACAGCATTTCAAAGATGACTATAAAGAGCAAAGACCTTTCTGTTGAAGTTTAAATAGCACCAATGCCTGCTCCAGAACTTTAAGAAAGAAGAAACAGCTTAGAATTTAAGGGGCAGAAAATGAATGCTTGCTTTAGACTACCACAAAAGTCTCCATACAATTGTTGAATAGCTGCAGCATGTTTTTATAGAAACGTCTTGTTTTACATGTACTTTATGCTTATTGAATTGCTGCAGCATGTTTTTATAGAAACATCTTGTTTGTCATGTACTTTATGCTCATTGTAACTAGTAAAAAAAAGGAAACTTTCAGATTTAAAAATAAAGAAACTAATGTGGGGACAGATTTACCTAATTGTCTATGAATTGGTAAATAACATGATATTTATTAAATAAATTTTTTCCTAGGATACCAAGGTACTATGCACATTCATAAAACCTAGTTATGAGGAACAAGGTAGAAAACTGAAGCGATAAGAAAACCTCTAAAAGATACTATTTCCCTGACTTCTACCCTGTATGTATTACACAAGACACACTGTATCACTGATATGCCAGAATTTCAAACTCTATGTGCAGATGGGAAATTGGAGTCTCTGTTGTCAAGTTTCTCCATTTTGATATTTTGTTTTTAATGTAATATAATGTTTTTTGAAAGAAGATTGCTAGAATGATTCTATATAAGTTTCCTGGACATAAAAATTGGTAGTAATTTCTTTTTTTTTTAATTGAAAAACCTTATTGAAAAAACAAAGATAAATGTGTGGATTTTAAATGCATTTTTGCATAAAAGTATACAAATAAATTTTTGTCAGTACTTGATATTTTTAAAGGTTAGATAGTATGCATTAAAATCTTGCTAATTACAATCAGCATAAAGTACATGTAAAACAAGATGTAACCTGGAAATAGTCAAAGTTTTCTTGGTGTGTAAGGACTAAGCATAAAGGTTTGTCATTTTTGGTTTTTTTTTTTTTCTTTTGTGGCCTTTGTTTTTCTTGAACTTCATATAGTCTGTAAGTTGTTTCTGGGATGTTCAGAGCTTTCTACGGTTAGCATTTAATTATCAGTGACTACATATTATGTCTGTTCTTTTGTGATTGGATTACGGCACTCAGAATAATATTCTCTAGATGCATCCATTTTCTTAAGAATTTCATAAAGTCATTGTATCTGATACTGAGTAGAATTTCATAGTGTAAATATAGCACAATTTTTGTATCCATTCATTTTCTGAAGAACATCTGGATTCTTTCCAGCTTCTGGCTATTATAAATAGGGCTGCTATGAACATTGTGGTACATGTGTCTTTGTTGTATGTTGGAGAGTCTCTGGGGTATATGCCCAGAAGAGGAATTACTGGGTCTTCAGGTAGTACTATGTCCAATTTTCTGAGGAATTACCAGACTGTATTCAAGAGTGGTTGTACCAGTTTACAACCCCACCAACAGTGGAGAAGTGTTCCTCTTTCTCCCCATACTCGTCAACATATACTGTCATCTGTATTTTTGATCTTAGTTATTCTGGTTGGTGTGAGGTGGAATCTCAGGGTTGTTTTGATTTGCATTTCCCTGATGGCTAAAGATGACGAGCATTTCCTTAGACGTTTCTCAGCCATTCGATATTCCTCAATTGAGAACGTTTTGTTTAGCTCTGTATCCCATTTTTAATAGGGTTGTTTGATTCTCTGGTGTCTAACTTCTTGAATTCTTTGTATACTTTGGATACTAGGACTCTATCAAATGTGGAGTTGGTAAAGATCTTTTCCCAATCTGTTGGCTGCCATTCTGTTTTCTTGACAGTGCCCTTAGCCTTACAGAAACTTTGCATTCTCATTAAGTCCAATTTGTCAATATTTGAACTTAGAGCACTAGCCATTAGTGATCTGTCCAGGAAATTTTCTCTTGTTCCTATGTGTTCTAAGGTTTTTCCTACTTTCTCTTCTAATAGTTTCATTGTAGTAGGTTTAATGTGAAGATTTGGTCCACTTGCACTTGAGCTTTGTTCAAGGAGATAAGAAATGGCCTGTTTTCATTCTTCTGCATGCTGAGTGCCAGTTGGATCAACACCATTTGTTGAAGAGTCTGTCCTTTTTCCATTGAATGTTTAGAGCTCCTTTGTCAAAAATCAAGTTACCATATATGTGAGGGCTTCTTTCTTGATCTGCTATTTTATTCCATTAATCCACATGTCTATATCTGTACCAGTACCATGCAGTTTTTAACACAATTGCCTTGTAATATAGCTTGAGGTCAGGAATGGTGATTCCCACAGATGTTTTCTTGTTTAGGATTGATATTGCTATTCTAGGTCTTTTGTTATTCCAGATGAAATTGCACATTGCTCTTTCCAACTCTATGAAGAATTGAGCTGAAATTTTGATGGGGATTGCGTTGAATCTGTAGATTGCTTTGGCAAGATGGCCATTTTTACAATGTTGATCTTTCCAATCCTTGAGCTTAGGAGATCTTTCAATTGTCTGAGATCTTCCTCAATTTCCTTCTTCAGAGATTTGAAGATCTTGTCATACAGGTCCTTCACTTGCTTAGTTATAACCACACCAAGGTATTTCATATTGTTTGTGACTATTGTTAAGGATATTTTTTTCCTAATTTCTTTCTTTGCATGTTTGTCCTTTGAGTACAGGAAGGCTACTGATTTGTTGGAGGTAATTATATATCCAGCCACTTTGCTGAACTTGTCTATCAGCTGTAGAAGTTCTCTGGTGGAATTTTTGGGGTCACTTACACACACTATCATGTCATCTGCAAACAGTGATGTTGTTGCTTCTTTCTTTTCAATTTGTATCCCTTTGATTTCCTTTGGCTGTCTAATTGCTCTGGCCAGGTTTTCCAGTACAATGTTGAATAGGTAGGGGGAGAGTGGGCTGCCTTGACTAGTCCCTGATTTTAGTGGAATTGCTTCAAGTTTCTCACTGTTAAGTTTGATGTTGGCTATTAGTTTGCTGTATGCTGCTATTATTATGTTTAGGTATGGACCTTGGATTCCTGTTCTCTCCAAAAATTTTGACATGAATGGGTATTGAATTTTGTGAAACGCTTTCTCAGCATCTATTGAGATGATCATGTCATTTTTTTTCTTTGAGTTTGTTTACATGATGGATTACATTGATGGATTTCCATATATTAAACTATCCCTGCATCTCAGGGATGAAGCTTACTTGATCATGTTGAATGATCATTTTGATGTGTTTTTGGATTCGTTTTGCCAAGATTTTGTTGAGAATTTTTGCATCAGTGTTTATAAATGAGATTGGTCTGAAGTTCCTTTCCTTGTGGGGTCTTTGTGTGGTTTAGGAACAAGAGTTATTTTGGCCTTGAAAAATGAATTAAGTGGTGTTTCATCTGACTCTAGTTTGTGGAATAGTTTGGAGAGTATTGGTATTAGGTTGTCAATAAATATCTGATAGAATTCTGTACTGAACACATCTGGACCTGGTATTTTTTTGGTTGGGAGGATTTTGATGTCTGCTTCTATTTCTTTGGGTGTTATGAGATTATTGCGATGGTTTACATGGTCTGGTTTTACTTTTGTATCTGGTATCTGTCTAGAAATTTATCCATTTTCTTCAGATTTTCCAACTTTGTTAAGTATAGGCTTTTGTAGTAGGATCTGATAATTTCTTGAATTTTCTCAGTTTCAGTTCTTATGTCTCCACTTTCATTTCTGAATTTGTTTATGTGGATGCTCTCTCTTTGCCCTCTAGTTAGTCTGGCTTAGGGTTTATCCATCTTGTTAATTTTCTCAAAGAACCAGCTCTTGGTTTTGTTGATTCTTTGAATGGTTCTTTTTGTTTCTATTTGGTTGATTTCTGCTCTGAGCTTGATTATTTCTGGTCGTCTGCTCCTCTTGGGTATATCTGCTTCCTTTTCTTCTAGAGTTTTCAACTTTACTGTCAAGTTGCTAGTGTATGTTCTCTCCAGTTTCTTTTTGGAAGCACTCAGAACTATGAGTTTTCCTCTCTGTGCTGCTTTCATTGCATCTCATAGGTTTGGGTATGTTGTGTTTTCATCTTCATTAAATTCTAGAAAATCCTTTATTTCTTTTTTTATTTCTTCTTTGAGCATGGTATCCTTTAATAGAGCATTGTTTACTGTCCATGTGAATATGGGATTTTTGTTGTCTTTGTTGTTATTAAAGATTAGCCTTAGACCACTGTGATCTGATAAAGTGCATGGGAGTATTTCATTTTTCTTATATCTATTGAGGCTTGTTCTGTTACTGATTATATGGTCAATTTTAGAGACAGTGCCATGAGGTGCTGAGAAGAAGGTGTATTCTTTTGTTTAGGATGAAATGTTCCGTAGATATCTATTAATTCCAATTGGTTCATAACCTCTGCTAGTTTCACTGCGACCTTGTTCATTTTCGGTTTCCATGATCTGTCAATTGATGAGAGAGGGATGTTGAGGTCTCCCACTATTATTGTGTGGGTACAATGTATTTTTTGAACTTTAGTAAGATTTATTATATGAATATGGCTGCTCTTGTGTTTGGAGCATATATGTTAAGGATTGAGAATTCCTCCTGACAAATTTTCTCTTTAATGAGTAAAAAGTGTCCTTCCTTTTTTATAACTTTTGGTTGAAAATCTATTTTATTCAATATCAGAATGGCCACTCCAGTTTGCTTCTTGGCACCATTTGCTTGGAAGTTTTTTTCCCCAATCTTTTACTCTGAGATCCTGTCTATATTTGTCTTGGAGATGAGTTTTCTGTATGCAGCAAAATGCTGGATTCTGTTTATGTATCCAGTCTGATAGCCTATGTTTTTTTTTTAAATTGGGGAATTGAGTCAATTTATGTTAACAGATATTAGGGAATAGTAGTTACTTTTTTCAGCTATTTTTTATTTTAGAGGTAGAATTGTGCCTATGTGTCTTTCTTTTTTTGGTTATGTATTTTCTTGTTTATACTAGGATGTTGATTCCCTACTTGATTGAGTTTTCCACCTATAATTCATTGTAGTGCTGTGTTTGTGGTCATATATTGTGTAAATTTACTATTTTCCTGGAATATCTTGCTCTCTATCTGTGCTGATTAAGAGTTTTTTTGGGTATAGCAGCTTGGGCTGACACTTGGGTTCTCTTAGGGTCTGCATAATTTCTGTACAGGATCTTTTAGCTTTCATAGTCTTTGTTGAGAAATTGGGTGTGATTCTGATTGGTCTTTCTTTATATGTTACATGACCTTTTCCCCTTAGTTCCTTTAATATTCTTTCTTTGCTTAGGGTACTTGGTGTTTTGACTATTATTTCTTGGGTGGAATTTCTTTTCTGATCCACTCTTATTTGGAGTTTTGTAGGCTTCTTTTATGCTCATGGTCATCTCATTCTTAAGGATAGGGAAGTTTTCTTCTATGATTTAGTTGAAAATATTTACTATGCCTCTTACTTGATATTCTTTGTCCTCTTTTATTCCTATTATCCTTAGGTTTGGTCTTCTCATTGTTTCCTGGATCTTCTGGATATTTTGGTTTAGAATATTTTCTTTATCTGGGTTCTTGAATTAAGACATAATCTTCTTGAGAAGTCAAGTATGGTAAAAAAATCAAACAAATAATCCAAAAAAAAAAAAAACCAAAAAAACAAAAAATCTGCCCTGTAAACTATTTGTAGCAGCCTGCTCTACTCCACCTGAATCCCTGAATTCCTGGTGGACATAATGTCTGCAGTAGAACTGAAGGTGCTTCTGATCTATTTTGTTATTTTAAAAAAAGAAGCTCTGATGTACATCTTCATGTCAGTCATAGAAGAGCCTATCTGGAATGAAAGCCTTACTGGCTTTACTTATTTTCCCACATATAAAAAGTAAGAGTTGTTTTTGTTTTTGTCTTTGCCTTTAATGAAAGCTAAAATAAGGTATTTACAAAACTGCTAAGTCATTCTTATAGGACACCTGGCTTATGTGGTCAGAATAGTGCATTTTACTGCTTGTCAGAATCCAATCTTTACCCATATCATGTGCAAGGTAAAAGCTTCAGTACCCTTTAAATAATCAATTATAACTTTAGGTATGTGAACTTTAAAGACACTTTGAATTTACTGGATTTTTCCATCTGTGTTAACTGCATTTTTATTTTAACTGTCTAGTGTTCTTTTATATTGCCAAGAACATCAAATGAGTAAGAAGAGAAATGTAATTATGTAATTAAATTTTATTTCTCAAAAATCTACATTTTTAGAGTTACATGTTGCATGTAGAAAAAAGAAAAACATTCAAAAACCATTTATGGCAGTAAGTATATATATTATATATTTATCATGTTTCATAAATATATATATATATATATCATGAATTATATAACATATAATATATTTTATACAAAAAGAACAAACGACAAAGGGCAATGGACTAGACAAAAGACATTTAACCCTTCAAAAGTCTGCAATAATGTTTTCTATTCTATTTTTTCTCACCTATGTTATACTCATAAATCTATCTTGCAATATCTGATTACACCCAAAATATTATAAATAAATAGGAATCCTACATTTATAGATTAGTATATTTTTTTAGAGTTGGAATAATGGGCTAAACGACTATTTTTCTGGATTTCTTAGATCTCTGTCCTAAGTTCATTCATGGTTCTCCTGGAATCTAACAATTCTCCCATGTCACCTGTCTATGCCTTCATAATTCTCTTTTATAGGTCCTCAGTTTCAGTGTTTCACTGCTTGTGTCTTAATACTGTGATGTCTGCTTTCTGTTTCTTGGGTAATTAGCATGATCACACAATTTCCCTTTATTTCATACACAGACAATAAAGACCAAAAGAAAAGGCACTTTAACAACTACTTTTTAAGAAGTAATAAGAATCCATCAGTTGACTTTTTTTTAACATTTAAGCTGAAATGGAACTTGAGATAACAACCAACAAAGGAATAGACAGTTGAACAGAGCAGAATGTATTAGTGTTCCTTTCCAAGGGCATTCAAAATGAGAAAGGACTCTTTTGAGCTGATGTTTGTGATTGTACTTCAAGAGAGGCCAGGGAAAGGAAAAAGCACATGGTAAAAATATAAAAGTAAATCATAAAAACTTAAAATTAAAGGACATGAACTTTGAATTGAATGTTCTGTATGACCAAAGCCCAGTTTCTGGTTCAAATATGGGATGATCTATGAAAGTCTTGGCAGGATGGGAAGCTAGCAGATAGGTAGATAGTGAAAATTTTGTTCATATATCAAATAAAGACTTGGCATTTCACACCTGGTTGAGTCCCAGGCCTGAGAATAAATTTAATTAGATTGAAGATAGAAGTGAACTGAAGGACAGAGAAAGTTGGATTGAGGAAATCTGTTGCTCACAGTTCCTCCCAATAAGGCTTAAGACTCACAAAATCATATAAAGGTAAACATACATACACGCCCACCCACACACACACCCATCTACACACACACACACACACACACACACACACACACACACACACACACTTTTCACATTTAGGCACACATATATGGAAGGTTCTTTTGCAGAAAGTATCATGATCAGATTTTTTCTAGTATTAGGAGTTATTTTTTAAACACTTCTGTAACATCCACCATTTTAAATACTAATATTCATTTGGTTTATGTATCTTCTAAAATATCTCAGAGTGAAAATAAAATACCTGAATGAGTGGAGAAGTTTGTGAATTACATATAGGTTGCATTTTCCTCTACTATAAATGAAACATTTTGTGCTCACTTTATAAATTTTTACTTGTTTCATACATTCATTCTATAAGCCAATTTTGTAGAAATTTAATTTAACCAACTTAATATATCAACCAGGTTTATTTTATCTATTACGAAATATAGAAATTCTTGAACTGTACGATATAATACAGAATTATTTGACTAAGGCTATAAGTCATTGTAAAAGCACAAGTTAAAGAAACTGGACATATTGACTTTCTCTATTTAAAAACATGGAGTAACAGTTATAGAAATGAAAGATAACAGGGAAGATCAACACTGGTGGGGAAATTATTCTCCAAACACCAAAAAATTCCAGTCCTTACTTCATAGTCTCCATCTCTTCATATTTTTATAAAAACGAATAATTTTAGCCTAACAAATATTTGACAAATTAAGTTTCTGACTTAATAAAAAAGACCTTTACCCCAATAGACTATTAGTGATACATTATTTTCAGAGTAAAATAACTAATTTACCTCATAATTCCTCCAGCTGAACTAATGTTAGGACCCTGGATAGTTCTTAGTTTGAAAGAGCATTCCTTTTACCCTCCCTTCAGAGGCTAGCAGGATTAACCTAAAAGCTTTAAATTTGTACTAGTTAATCCACTTCATGAATAATTAATTTAGAATGCAAATTTTACAGTGTCTACATTGTTGGGTTAAGAAAAGCAATTTAAATCCTTTGCAAAGATGCAAGGATGTTTTTAAAAGCTGCTGATAGTTTTAGCAGAAATAATAATGTTCTTTATTAATTACTGCCCATAAGGAGAGGATACTGCACAAATAATATGGTAGTTATTGCTAGACAATAGTAAGTTAAAAATAAAATAAAATGTAAAAACCATAGAACAAGAATAAAAAATTCACAAACTGCTAATAATTGTTTACTATAATTAACATATTTTTAAGTACATATTAATAATAATATATATTTTAAGTGATATTTTCCAACACTTACAAAAACCCTCAATGATTTTATAATGTAACAAGTCATAGAAATTAATATTATATACAGTATCTATATTAGTTTTAGTTTCATTTTTGTCAGACCAAGCATAATACTTATTTTTGTATGTATATTTACATATTTATGTACATATGGTATACATATATGTGAATGTGCAAAAATATATACATATGCATTTAAAAGTCTGAGATCATCTTTGGGTTTTGATCTTCAAGTGTCACATACTGGGTATTGGTATGGGTCTAGGATGTCATCAAGCAGTCTTGAGTCTCCCCCAACCAACTCTGGAGCTCTGCTAGTTTCTACCTCCACAGTATCAGCCTTAAAAGAGAAAACCATCACATCTACCTTTGTATTGGATTCTATACCTGCAACATGAAGCACTTTACTGACTGTGCTCAGACTAAGCTAATTCTTTACCCAGTATGGGGCTGTTTCCAAAGAGGATATGCAGAGTTAACTACATTTAATACTCACTATCAGTATTTAACATTTCAGGTTTGCTATGAAGTTTAGTGTACATAGAAGTTATATTTTACTATGTTCAGACTAAATAAAGTTATCCAATTTAAAAGATAAAAGTATTTCTTTCTAATAAGAACTGAAGCATCCTCATTTGCTCTTTCTTCTTCTTGAGCAATCATATGGTCTGTTAATTATATCTTGGTATCTTTTGAGCTAATATCCACTTCTCAGTGAGTGGATACTGTGTGCATTCTTTTGTGACTGGGTTTTCTCACTCATGATGATATTTCTAGTTCCATCCATTTGCCTAAGAATTTCATGAAGTCATTGTTTTTAATAGCTGAGTAGTATTCCATTGTGTAAATGTACCACATTTTCTGTATCCATTCCTCTGTTGAAAGAGATCTGGGTTCTTTTCAGCTTCTGACAATTACAAATATAGGGGAGCATCCTCATAGAAGCAAGAGATGGGGAGAGGAGAGCAGAGAAACCAGAAAGGAAATAATATTTGAAATGTAAATACATAAACTATCTAATAAAAAACGGCAAAAAGTGTTGAATATGACTTAACATGATGAGAGTTAAAAAATTCTTATTTTTCTCAGAATCTTAACTTTGCCTTCATTTTACTATAGAGGATACAACTAGGTATGGATTTTCATTTATTAAAAAAATTAAGTGACTTGATATAAAATAATTTTAATTTCATTAGACGTTCAATTCCACAGCTACTCAAAATTCACATTTTCTATGACCCTGCTGGTTAAGAATCAGAGTCTACCTTAAATGAGTTTCTACAAGTCTTTAATTACTACTTTGTTTGTGTGTGTATTTGGTTTATGTGATGTGTGTGTGTGTCTGTATGTGTGTGTGTGTGTGTGTGCGTGTGTGTGTGTGTGTGTGTGTGTGAGAGAGAGAGAGAGAGAGAATTATGTACATATGTGTTATGTGTGTGTGTGTGTGAGAGAGAGAGAGAGAGAGAGAGAGAGAGAGAGAGAGAGAGAGAGAGAGAGAGAGAGAGAGAATTATGTACATGTGTGTTGTGTGAAAGCACATATGGAGACCAAAGAGCTTTGTATCAAAGGTACTTAACTTGCAGGTAAATACAGGTTTCTTTTTTTTTTTTTTTAGTTCAGAAATAAGTTTATTAGCTATTTTCTTTTTTTATAATTAGTTTATTTTTATTTATTTATTTATTTTTTAAACGACTTTATTTTGCAAAACAAAGATAAATGTAAAGATTTTAAACATTTTTTGCTTAAAATTATACATTTTTGTCAGTACTGTTTTTTCAGACATTAAAATAAATTTTACATAAAATCATGTGAATATGTTTTTTAGTCAGTACTTGATTTTTTTCAAGGGCTTGACAGTATGCATTGAAAACGTACTAGTTGCAATAAGCGTAAAGTACATGCAAAACAAAACGCAACATGGGAATAGTCAAAGTCTTCTTGTTTTGTGAATATATGTATGTTTTTTGTTTTCTTTATTTCTTGGACTTCATACAGTCTGTGAGTTGTTTCTGGGGGAGTGCAAGCCTCTGGGGTTAGCATCCCACTATCAGTGACTGCATATTATGTCTGTTCTTTTGTGACTGGGTTATCTCATTCAGGATGATCTTCTCTAGATGCAGCCATTTTCTTAAGAATTTGGTTAAGTCATTGTTTCTGGTGGCTGAGTAGTATTCCATTGTGTATATATGTACCACAATTTTTGTATCCATTTGTCTTCTGAAGGACATCTGGGTTCCTTCCAGCTTCTGGCTATTATAAATAGAGCCGCTATGAACATTGTGGTGCATATATCTTTGTTGTGTATTAAAGTGTCTCTGGGGTATATGCCCAGAAGTGGAATAGCTGGGTCTTCAGGTAGTACTATATCCAATTTTCTGAGGTATCGCCAGACAGATTTCCAGAGTGGTTGTATTAGCTTGCAACCCCACCAACAGTGGAGAAGTGTTCCTATTTCTCCGCAGCCTCGCCAGCATCTGCTGTCATCTGAGTTTTGGATCTTGGCCAATCTGACTGGTGTGAGGTGGAATCTTAGGGTTGTTTTGATTTGCATTTCCCTGATGGCTAAGGATGTCGAGCACTTCCTCAGATGTTTTTCGGCCATTCGGTGTTCCTCAACTGAAAATGATTTGTTTAGCCCTGTACCCCATTTTTAATAGGGTTATTTGATTCTCTGGTGTCTAGCTTTTTGAGTTCCTTGTACACCTTGGATATTAGGCCTGTATCTGATGTGGTGTCGGTAAAGATCTTTTCCCATTCTGTTGGTTGCCGTTTTGTTTTCTTGACGATGTCCTTGGCCTTACAGAAACTTTGCAATCTCATTAAGTCCCATTTGTTAATCTTTGACCTTAGAGCTTGAGCCATTGGTGTTTTGTTCAGGAAATTTTCTCCTGTGCCTATGTGTTCTAAGGTTTTCCCTACTTTCTCATCTAATAGTTTCAGTGTATCTGGTTTAATGTGGAGATCTTTAATCCACTTACACTTGAGCTTTGTACAAGGAGATAAGAACGGGTCTATTTTCATTCTTTTGCAGGTTTCTTAATGTTGGTGCTGGAAATTGAACTCAGGTTATCTGCAAGAGCAGTGAGAACTCTTTTATATGTAATGGAAAATTGAATTATTCTTTTCATATAATATTGTCTGATTATGGTTTTCTACTTCCTCATCTTCTTCTATATTCCCCTTCAGCTATTGAACGTCATAAGTTATTTCTTTCATATTTAAAAAACAAACTGAAAACAAACACCTAGGCAAATTACAAATAAAAGCAAAAACAATATAAAATGGACTAAACCATACAAACAAAAACAAAGAAGTGAACAAAGAAAAGACATGTGAGGCCAATACACATGTAGAGGCATGTGTATTTAAAAAAACAATGGAAGCACAAATTGAAAAGCATAGTATGTGAGCAAATGAAATAACTGCTGAGTCATCTCTCACCCAAGCTGCTACTTGTTGCTTTGTGTTGTTATTGAGAAATCAGTGATGGAGAATGAACTTTCCCTCTTAGAACCAGGAAGCCTTGAGTAATGGGGGAAGGTTATAAAGAAAAAAATAGGTCCTTCCCACAGACCTTCTGACAGAAAGATGGAATGAAAATAACACAGTAAATAATCAAGTCCAATGTATGCTTCCAAAGACTCAGAAATTTAAAACATCATATACTGATTATTACCTAAAACCGTAAAGATGCACATTTACTTAGCAGTATGCTATTTCAATCATTTTCTGTTCCCTGGCAATTTTATTAAATGGTAGTCATGGAACTGAATTATTTTTTCTGTCAGACCCAGGTCAATTTGAAAGAAACAACAAAAACAACAAAAACCTACTTATAATTTTGAAAACATTAATGGGATCTCATGAAATTGCAAAGCTTCTGTAAGGCCAAAGACACTGTCAAAAAAAAAAAAATGGAAACCAACAGATTGGGAAAAGATATTTACTAATCCTACATCTGATAGAGGGTTAATATCCAGCATATACAAAGAACTCAAGAAGCTATACCCTAGAAAATAAAAGGATCCTATTAAAAATGATGTACAGAGTTACACAGAAACTTCTCAATGGAGAAATATCGAATGTCTGAGAAGCACCTAAATAAATGCTCAACATTCTTAGTCATCTGGGAAATGCAAATCAAAACAACCATAAGATTCAACCTCACACCAGTCAGAATGGCTAAGATCAAAAACTCAGGTGACAGCAGATACTGGCAAGGATTTGGAGAAAGAGAAGCACTCCTCTACTGTTCGTGGGATTTTAATCTGGTGCAACCACTCTGGAAATCAGTCTGGTAGTTACTCAGAAAATTGGACATTTTACTACCTGAGGACCCAGCTATACCACTCTTGGGCATAGACCCAAAATAGCTCCATGATCTAACAATGACACATGCTCAACAATGTTCATAGCAGCCTTATTTATAGTATCCAGACATTGGAAAGAACCTAGATATCCCTCAACATAGGATTGTATTCAGAAATTGTGGTACATATAAACAATGAAGTACTACTCAGCTATTAAAAACAACAACTTTATGAAATTCTTAGGCAAAAGGATGGAACTAGAAACTATCATCCTGAGTGAGTGAGGTAAACAAGTCACAAAAGAAAACTCATGGTATATACTCACTTATAAGTGGATAGTAGCCAACTTCCATTAAAAACAAAGAGCTTAGAATACCCAAGAAACCATCTACAGAAGCTCAAAAAGAAGAAAGACCAGGGTGTGAATGCCTCAGTCTTTGTTAGAAAAGAGAACAAAACAGGGGAGGAAATACAAGGCCAAACAGAGGAACCAGGATTCAAGAAAAGATCTACAGCAACTATCTCACCTGGAGAACCACCACATATGTAGCCACCAAACCCACGTAGTATTGCTTATGCTAAGAAGTGTTTATTGGCAGGAACCAGACATGGATGTCTCCTCAGATCTCCCAGCGTCATATAGATACAGATAAGAATGCTTTCAGCTAAACATTAGGGTGAACATGTGGACCCCAATAAAAAAACTAGAGAAAGGACTGAAATAGCTGAAATATTTGCACCCCCATGGGAAGAAAAACATCATCATCAGTCAAGGCACTGAGGTGGAGAGGGTGATTGGGAGAGAGAGTTTCATCATGGAAACAAGTTGAGGGGGAGGGAAGGGAGTGAGGGGGATATAACATTTGAAATGTAAATACAGAGAATCTCTAATAAAATTTTTATAAAATTCAGACTAAACCCAATATGGAGTAACTATTTCAAATGACACACAATCTATCCCTTCTACTGCCCTTTAGGTACTTTGATTTGTCACTGTTCTATGAAGCAAAAGGCATTAGTTAATACTACAAAATGATTTATTTACAAGGGACTATTTATTTGTCTGAAATGATTTGATAAGTTAAACATAAAATTGTATTAACAGTTTGCCATGATTCCACTCAGCAATTTTGTCAAAGGGAACGAAAGTAGTTAATTCCTTCCTCTATTGTCTTTGTTTATTTGAGTACACATATGCACACATGTGTGGCCTTGTGCATGGAGCCATCCATGCTATATTTTTAAGCAGGGTCTTTCACTGGAAGTTGGGATTCACTGATTATATCACACTAGCTAGCCAGCCCCTACCACCACACATGCTCAGCACTGGTATTATAAGCTATTACCACTGTGACTGACTTTTCTATTTATATTCTAGAATTGATGTCAGGTTTTTATGCCTGTGCAGAAAGTGCTTTATGAATTGAGCCATCTGTCTAAAGCCAGATTTAAGTTCTTCTAATAAGTATGATTTTATGATAGGGTTTATATTTTCACTCATTGATTCATTCGGCTGTAAGTCTCAATTTATCAGAATCTAATCTCATCTGCTGCTAAAGTATTTTTAAAGGTTTGTATAAACCAAGTTATCTGTTTGAAGGAAGCTTTTAAGATGCCAGGATGAGATGAGAGCTGTTAACAGACTTCTGTTTACTCCATCATGAAATAGTTTTATATTGTATCTTGAGAGTTTGTCAACAAAGATAAACTACAAAAAAAAAAAAGAAAAAGAAACATAATTATAAACTAAATAGAAGTGGGGTGCAATTATTCCCAATTACCATTTAATACTGAAAAATATCTATTTTGTAATGTTTAAAACTGTATGAAGACCCATGAAATTGGCATACATACTTCCTGCCTTATTGGTTTAATGCGCATATCTAATCCAGATAATTTAAACCATCAGAATTCCTTTTCATTGTATTTATTTTATATCATGTCAATTCTATTATATTATAGTATTTCAGACTAAATAACTCAATATTTAGTAGATGCAAAGAGAAACATTTATAGCATAACCAATGTTTGTGTTTGTATTTGCCTTGTTTCCAGTAAATCTTATTCATTTAAGTTCATTTAAAATATGTTTCCAAGTCCAATAAATGTAACTACTACAAATTGTAATGTTATTTTGAAATCTTGAACTGTTTCTTCAGTAATCCTGTAAACTCAGGGATCTAGCACAGATTAGAAGATTAGGAAGGAGTGTATATTGTCTGAGCCTGAGGACTGAAAGACATCTCTGAATGGCTTTCCTTCACATGCACATGGCATGGCTGCTATACACACAAACTCAATTGTGTCCCCCTATACAAGACCTTTACAGGATCAAGCCATGTAAATTTCCAGCAAGGAGGAGAAAAGACTCCTGATACACCAACAATCAATGAAGAATTATTGGATCTTAAGAGCATTTTTGGGAGCAAGAGTCACTTTCTCCTTGAGGGAGAGATAAATTTTAGGCTCCCCATATCTCAAAAGATGATTTTATGGCCTTCCCTTCAGTCTCTACTCTACACATTGTCTCCATATATCCTCCTGTGAGTATTTTGTTCCACCTTCTAAGATAGACTGAAGCATCCACACTTTGGTGTCTCTTCTTGAGCCCCACCTGGGGATACATCCCATATACAGCCACCAAAGCCAGAGTCTATTGCTGATGCTAAGAGGTCCTTGCTGACAGGAGTCTGATAAGCTGTCTCCTGAGAGGCTCTACCAAATCCTGACAAATACAGAGACAGATGTTTGTAGTCATTGGACGGAATGGGGTACCCAATGGGGGAGTTTGAGAAAGGACCGAAGGAGCTGAAGGGGGTTTGCAATCCCATAAGAAGAACAATATCAACTAAGCAGACCTCCTAGAGTTCCCAGGGACTAAGCCACCATCCAAAGAATACACTTGGATGGACCCATGGTTACTGCAGCATATGTGGCAGAGGATGGCCTTGTCTGGCATCAATGGAAGGCGAGGCTCTTGGTCCTGTGAAGGCTTGATGCCCAAGTGTAGGGGAATGCCAGGGCAGGGAGCAAGGAGGGAGTGGGCAAGTGGGTGGGGGAGCGCTCTCATAGAAACAGGTAGGGGGTTCGCAGAGGGGAAAGGACATAATATTTAAAATGTAAATATCAAAAATATCCAATAAAAGAAAAAATTGATTTTGGATCACTGATCATTGGCGTCAGTGGGCTAAAATATTAACACAAAATAACAATAATTAAAAATAGGACATGATATTGTGAGTGAAATAAGATAAAGAGGTCTTGGGGGATGGTTGGAGTATAGCTAAAGGTGGGTGTATCTAGGTACACTATAACAAAGCACTGAGACTAAGAAATAGCATGGTTTTGGACAAAATAAAAAAAATCATAAAATGATTGCTTTAATTATTGTTCCTTGAATAAAAATAAACCAATGATAATATTAGCAATACTGCCTTATATAGTATTCTTTGTAATACAAAATATAAAAGTTGTGCCAATAATTATGTTTATAGTGGCACTAAAAATCCCTGGTAATCACTACCATTATGTGTCTACCTGACTATAATGATATAAATTTAGATATTTTGTAATTAAAATATGACAGTGATGGTGATGGCAATAATAAAACACAGCCACCATATTTAAGTTTGTCATTAGCATGCTTGAACCTCTTTCTTTAAATGGAGCTGACAATATTTCATAAAACCTACCACATATACAGCACACATACTACATATACAAGATAGGGCTGCCTGGTCTGGCCTCTGTGGAAGAAGGTTCAGAGACTTGGGGCCTCAGGGAGTGGGGAGGCTTGTTGGGAGAAGCATCCTCTTGGAGGAAGGTGGGAGGAGGAATGGGGATTAGGAACTGTGGGAGGGCAGACCAGGAGAGGGGCAATGACTGGAGTGTAAAAAAATTAAAAATTAAAACACAAAACAAAACAAAACCCCACCAGCACTCATTGTTTCAAAACAGGAGGTAGAGGACAAAGCTATAGCACTCAACCAACCTCTTGTACAGAGAGAAGAGCTAAGCATGGCGGTACATGGAAAGTCCTTTCTTACCTCTGCTCAGCTGGTGTGGAGTGATGCTACGAGACAACTTTGCCTATATTTTCAGAACCTTCATTTGGGTTAGTTTTTCATGCTCACCACAGGATCTTACCGGTTACACAGCAGTTATTTATACTCCAATTAGTGGGTTTGTTACTTTGTTCATTTTATCTCTGCACTTAACTAAATTTCTCCATCTGACTGTTGGAATTCTATTGTCTTATTTTGTTGAGATATTCTGCATAGTAGCCGACTTTGACCAAGTTTTCATCTATATCATAATTTTTACCAGAGGCCAATGTTAATACATTTTGTATTTGTAAACCATAAGCATCCTTTTAGTCTTCTAATAAAATAAACATTTCATTAATCATTTGTCAAAATTCTATATTCATCCAATATATTAACGAGAGCTTTTGCAAATGATATCTCATGTTATTGTAATCTTGGTCTCTATCTGGTTAGATCTTTGATCCATGTTAAGCCACCTCTTAGTGTAGTCCCAGAATTGTCTAACAAATCATGCCATTTCACTGCTGTGAGGATACTAAATAAACTTAATAGGTCATGAAAACCTGCAGATACCTTGGTGAGAAGAATGCAAAATAGTATATAAATTATATTTGTGATTTATAAATATGTATTTCAATCATAAAACAGACTAAAAGCTACAAAATAGAGAGGATTTGTATCTGCAGTGACCCATTGTTACTCAAGGTGACAAGGATGAGTTAAACTGAGTGCTCAGCCCTAAGGTGGTTATTATCAGATACCTCTTTGAAACAGGATCACTGTGAAAAAGTGTGCTGAAAGAATGAGAGTTAGAATGTAGGGAGAAGAACTGTGAGTTTCTGTCTTCTGGGCATGGCTCAGCCAGTCAGTGTAGCAATGTGCCTGAGAAAACTTATTCTTTCTTCTGGGCATTTATTTACGTATTAGTTTTACATAAAAAGTAATTTGAAGTAAGTGAGTCAGTGTCACTTCACTCTACCTATACCGATAATTCACTTGGGGTAACACCATTGGAGATGCTAACTTATAATATCTAATATAGAAGACTTTTTTAGAACAGCAAATACATAAATCAAGCATTATATAGAATTATGTGTAATGTCTCACTTCCTTCACTGGAAGGAAATTTAAAGTTGAGATACATCACACTGGTTCCTTAGTGTGATTTTACTTGGAAAACAGCATCCTCACAGGTAAAAATTTCCCCTTCTGTTTATAATTTTAAAATAAATGACCTTATACTAGGAGAAAAAAAAACATTATTAAGCTTTGCAATATATTTTGCAACAATGTCAAAACAAATGGGGATACTCATAGATAATTTAAAAAATGGTTGCTTGAAGTTTTCATTATATACAGCACAAGTTTTAAACAGTTCTTTCAGGAAGCAATATCTAGTGAAATTTTCATAACAATTTTATGTGCTAGGTCTCTTTGCATGCTAGAGAAAAAAACATTTCAGTTTTTTCTCCAGCTTGAAAAAAACCTATATCAAACAAAACACTTAAAAAGGTGGTTTAAAATGTTTGACACAATCTAAAACAGTATGTTCTTACCTGAGTTATATAGAGAGTCATAGGTCAGGATCCTCCCTACTTGGAGTAATGACGTCACTATGATCTATGTCAACTAGATTTCAGAGAAGAGGGTGAATTAGAACATTACATCTGATCTTCAGTGTTTGCAAAAAGAACCTTTCTGGAGCCTTAATCAACAGCAGCTACATTTTACTAAACATTGGTAGTATGCTATGCCATGGTTTTGAAATATTAATGAACCTAATCTTTAAAATCCCTCTTGAGATGGGTAATATAAAGTCATTACAATGGATTGGGAAACAGAAATTTACAAGGTTAAGGGCTCACCCAAAGTCAAATTCTGCATACTGCAAATGCAGCATTTGATTTGGGGCTGGTTCAAAAGACACACAGCAATACCAGGTTCATTTGTGAAGTCTCGCAAAGATTTTCTTGTTACTATGAGGGACTGTGATTCTAAATGACATTGCACACTTGATTTTTCTATGTTTAGGTGATTATGCTTGGTAATTGGGGAGCATTTATAAATCTGTATTAGTTTTACAGAGAAAACAAAATTAGATGGTTGCTTTCATACCTAGTGCCATAACTTATTTACACGGGTTTCATAACATATTAGAAGCAAAAGAGAAGCTATGTCAGAAATGGATTGTTTCCTGAGAATTTAATGATAACTTGGAGATACTATGATATTCATTACATACCACTGCAAACAAAGCAACTGCTCCAATAAAATAGTCAAGTATGTTTTTAGTTTCCCACACCTGTGAAATGGTTCCCATTATATTAAGTGTATTAAATATGCTATTACAGCATGCACTGAAACTCACTATATAATTCACTAAAAATACTCTATTCCCAAAACTGCAAGTGATTACTTGAACCTCGAGGGAGTTGCTATGTCTTGCTCTGAGAAGATCTTGCTTTCATGTTGGTATTTGATGACTAATTAGGGTGGTAATCATAGAAAGGTGGAGGTACCTATGTGAGTTCACAAAATTTAAAAAAAAACTAACACAGGTTCTTCTTCATGTAAAAGATATCTCTGTAGCAGGTAAATCTGTCTGATTACATTTTACACACCACAGAACTATCAAAATTAGAATAAACTCTCCCAGAATATGTTGTTGCTTCAGCCATTCACTTTACCAAACATTCTCAATCCTCTGTTCTTTCAACATACTTCCCAAAACCCTCCTTAGGAGTAGATTCTATTTCAAGAAACTGCTAATTACTTATTGAGTATGTATCCATGTATCTATCTATCTATTCATCTATCCTAGAGGTACATGTCTCTTTATCTATCTACCTACCTACTTATCTACCTAACATCTACCTACCTACTTTCCTGACATTTATCTCTTTATCTAAGTTTATCCACAACATGTTAACTGCTTGTATTTGTTAACTTTTTCATTATTATGACAAAAATCCCTGACATAAAAAACTTAAAAGGAGAAAGGGTTCATTATTTTTTATCTTTTAATCTTTTTATTGGATATTTTGTGTGTTTACATTACAAATTTCATTGCCTTTCCACCCTCTCCCATTTCCCTCCTTTTGTTTCCTCGAAGATGCTTCCATTCCCAACCACCCACTTCCAACTCAACACTCTAGCATTTGCCTATGCTCGGGAAATGAGCTTTCACAGGCCCAAAGACCTCTTCTCCTATTGATGCCAGACACTGCTGTCCTCTTCTACATATGCAGCTGAAGCCATGGGTCTTTCCATGTGTGCTCATTGTTTGGTGTTTTAGTTCCTTGGAGCTCTGAGAGCTTTGGTTGGTTGATAATGTTGTTCTTTTCATGGGGTTTCAAACCATTTCAGCTCCTTCAATTCTTTCTCCAATTCCTCAACTGTGGTCCTCGTACTCAGTCCTTCTTAGAAGGGAAAAGAAAATGTACTCACGGGAGGAAACACAGAAACAAAGAGTGAATCAAGGACTGACAAAATGTCATCGATTGACTGCCTCACTTGGTGATCTACCCCATTTGCAGCCACCAAACCGTATCACTATTGCTGATGCCAGGAAGTGCTTGCTGACAGCTTTATATAGATGTCTCCTCAGAGGCCTTGCCAGAGCCATACTGATACAGATGAGGACTCTTGCAGCTAACCATCGGAAGTGTTTATTTATTTTAAGTCACAATTTCAGGTTATAGTTTACTGTAGGAGAGACAGCTTGGAGGCAGAATCATGATGGAGTTGGTCACATAGTCCTCACTGTGATTAAGCTGAGAGAGATGGATGCATGCTCTCAACCCCTTAATTTTTTTATTTGGTCTTGTACTGCTGGAAGCCAACCCTGGTGTGGGGTTTCTTCTTTCTTGTTGGTTCTTCTTGAGTCAGCAGAAGGGGGAAGGTAAGAATTGGTCTTACAAGATTCGGGGGTAAGACTTTGTCTTACAAGATATTTAGGGTTGCTGTATAATAAAATTTTACTATCTATGTCTAAGTTACTATGCTACTGTAACTGACCTGCTTTCTGTGATCTTCTGAGGCCAGAAACTGCACTCTCTGGCACTTAGCACCTCTTCCTAAAATGGCAAGGGATTAAGTAAATAGACTTTGTACTATCTCAGCTGAACCTGCTGGGCTCTAACTGTTTTTAGCTTGGTAGTCCAGGGAAATCTTAGGACAAAAAAAGGACACTCAGAAAAGTGGTTATGGGGTGTTCAGATCTTTCTGGGGTTATTATCCAATTATCAGTGACTGCATATTATGTCTGTTCTTTTGTGACTGGGTTACCGCACTCAGGATGATATACTCTAGAGGCATCCATTTTCTTAGGAATTCCACAAACAACTCACAGGCTATATGAAGCTCAAGAAAAACAAAGACCAAAAAAAAAAAAAAAAAAAAAAAAAAAGCCTCAGTCTTTCTTAGGAAAAAATTAAATGTATAGCACCCTCTCAGAGTGTGGTATACCTGGACCTCAAATCATTAATAATCCAAGAGCTAAGGCAGTTTTTGGTATTCACAGATCATTATGCTTAATCTATACCCAACAAGAAATCTGTTTCCATGTTATATTATGTTCTACATATACTTCATGCTTATGTAACTAGTGGGATTTCAATGCATGCTATCAAACCTCTGAAAGAATTAAGTACTGATAAAAATATTCATATAATGTTATGCCAAAATGCCTTTAAAATCTGTATATATATCCCTCTTTAAAAAAATAAAGTGGTAAGAAAAAATTTGGGAAAAGAAAGAAAAGAAAAGTGGTTACGATGTTTATCACTAAGTAGTTAAAAAGCATCCTAAGAAATCTATCTAAAGGGAAAGTGGAAAAATCATAAGTGGAGAAAGGGAAAAGAGATTCCTAAAGGAAAATGTTCTTTTAAGGAAAAATTGGATGGAGTGGAGTGTAATGGAATGTAAAGGGAATGGGAATGGAAAGGGATCCTAAATAGGAATGGAACTGCCCCTCTCTCTTTGTCCTCAGTTTTTATACATCTTTCAGAATACATGATCACATGTTACAAAGTTCATCAAAAGTTCACACAAAAAAATAAAATCATAAATTGAAGTAGAAGTATACAACAGAGACTGTTTGCATGCATATCCATTAGGAGTAATTATCTGGCTAAACATCCATCACCCGTCTCAGCTCCACAGGTTCATTGAAGGTTTAAAACCATAACTAAGTTATTAGTGAAGTTTTGTATAGATAAACCCAGTCAATATTTTATCCTCTGTCCTAGCACCTATAATAAATCATTGGTTCACTTTTTGTGACCTTCGTTTAATTGTTTTGCAACCTCTTGGAATGTAGGAGAAAGTCTGGTTTCTATCTAAGAGTAATTAACTGGTGCCACTTGGGAGACTGGCAAAGTTCTCATTGCAGTTTTGTATATCAGAAATGACCTAATGTCAGTCTCACTACAAAAAGAGCTTAATAGTCAGTTAGAAGTTTAGGAATTCTTATATGATCATTATGTAGACTTAAGTCATTTATATGTCTATATAGCATCACTACAAGACAGTACATCTTCATAGATCTGCAGAAATCTGCTCTAAAGGGGTGTGCCATAACTTAATGATTTTTATATGTGTTTAATAATAATAAGTAAAGCATATTAATAGCATGGGTCTTTACTAAAATGAATCCCTTAGAGCCTTGCTGAATAAGGGTAAACCAAATACAGGCCATCTCAGGATGATCACTTGTTAGTTATTAACTTGTTCCATTATGGTTCTCGATGCTATATCCAGCCTATGGAGCAATGTTAACTACATGGGAAGCATCCTCTGACCTCAGTTAACCTAGTCTAAACAATCCCTGAAAAATATGCCTAAAAGTTTGTTTCTATAGTGAGTGTAAATGGCAGCATGACAACAATCCAAATTATTTGTCATTGTCCTCATTCCTTAAATCACATAATTTCCTCAATTCGATCACATCTTTGGGATACACATTTTATGCTAGTCCTCCTTTTGCTATAATTGCAATCACTGACTTTCTTGAATTTTAAATGTATCAAAGTCAACAGGAAAAGTAAGAAACTTGCTCTTTCAAATTCTTAGTACTGCTGATAACTTGACTTTATCTACTGAATCTTAAGTAGTCTTAGCATATAGACCACCAAATCCTTTCTATACATTATTAGTTTGACCTTGCTCACATCTGTGAGAGGGGTTACTACCTATGATACTCGCAGCCTTATGAATATGTTTATTACTCCATAAGATTTTAAAATCTAGATTACATTAGCATTCCTGGTATACATATGGGTATTGTTTTAATGGGCATGAAAACAATATTAATATCTGGATGGTTAATTTTTATGACAGATTGAATATTTAACTGTCATCCATAGTACATCTTTTCCCTACTTTTCTTGAATAATTTATCTTGGTAATAAGACAAATAATTAATACAATTATATTGTTTACATTCATCAAAATCTCCAGTGACTTCTTGCGCTGCCAATAAACAGAATTTGTTTGAAAGATATACTTTTGGCTTTATGTATTTCTGGTTTGTCAGTCTCAAATAGACTTGAAATAAATATTTAGTAAACCATGTTGTATGATATCAAGAAAGACTTGATGTGTACATGTAAGAGACTCTGTATGATTCTTAAAGATTCACTTATTCCCAGAATGGCAGGTGACTGTTGGCTCCAAACTAAAATTAGCAATTTCATTCAACCATGAAAGTACATGTTGCCTGTCCTTAGAAGCTTAAAATATCTCACTGATGTTCTAGGCATGACAGACTTACAAAAAATCTTCTAGGATAAATCTGTGTAGTTCACACTGTGAATCTACTCTGTAGTGTGGTCATTACCTCAATCAGCCTTGCTATATATTCTCAGTAACATCGAAGCTTTGATATCAGCACTTGCTGTCTTACCCTGGACTTTTTACATTGTAAAGGCAGGGTTTTTTTTTTTTTTTTTTTTTTTTTTTTTTTTTTTTTTTTTTTTTTTTGCCCCTTAAGCTTCAGAAGTCAACCTCCATTAGCCTCAAACACTCTGCCCAAAGCATTTCACCTGTCCAAATCTTCACAAAATTGAAAGGACTCAGTGGTTTTACCTGGGTAGTACTGTGGCTTTAGGGAATGTTGGGGTTGGCTTTATTTTATTTCTGGGCCATTAAATCTTTCTCCAAAACATGCTGCTCTGTGCCCTTTTTCTTCTACTTCTTCTTTTTTTTTAAATCACTAATGCAGTTGTGCATTCAGTGGTGTCAAACATTGAATTTCCTTGGAGCATTTCCTTTACATTCATTCAAAACTTGGGTGTTTTCTGTAAGAGGCCTCTAACTTATCTTTTTTTTCTACCAATCTTGATAATTGGTTTTTTTGCATTTGAATAAAAATGAAGAACTAAGACTCTTCCATTCACTTGAATACTTCCAGAACATTGTGAGGTGACCAAACCTTTTTCAATATTCTTGTGCATTGGAAGTATAAAGAGTCAAGGAAAGGGAAAGAAAAGAAAAGGTAAGTAGCTAGTCAGTGAGAAGATATTGTAGGCAAGACACTCTTACCTGACATTTTCAACCAGTCAGAACATATATAACATTTACTAAGTTTCCTGTCTAGGCAGTCATTTTTCATGACAATTCTCCCCAAATATAAAATACCAAATATCACTCACTGGTCATGATTATAATAGCTATGATGATAATTATAATAAGTTAAAATATATTGTCACTATGTGTCAGAGACATGTAGAGGGCACACACTATTGGGAAAGAGACACCAATAGAACTCTGTGAAGGGTTGGCACAAAAAGTTAGTTTATAAGACAACAGTGTCTTCAGTACTCAAAATGTGGGTTATAAAGCCAGTTTCAAAATTTTTATTTGTTTTTAATAGCAAATATTTTTTTGTGTCAGAGTTTCTGAGTCTAGGAATCTGGGCTCATATCAGATGAGCATCTGTACCTCAAGTTTTGTAAAATGTTACACTCAAACATGAGGTTTGATCATATCTTAATCAACAAATGGGAAACGGTCTGTGTCCATTTGCTCCAATTGCTTTTGGCAGGATTCATGGCCTCTGGACTTGTTATACTGAAGTTATGTTTCTCAGTTAACTATTGGTAAAGGAATATTACTTGTTTGCAAAGGTAAATCTTGGACCACAATGTGGCAGATATTGGATAGAGAAAAAATAGTCTGCATGGAGCTTGGGAAGCTGTTGAAAAGCATATGCATATATTAAAAAATATAAAAGAAATATAAAGAGAGAACGTGCACAGTAGTAAAAATGTGGATACAGAGTCACAGACACCTTTACAATGATCAACAACATGATCAGTAGTATCTAAGGCCAACAGCCGAGCAGTTTTAGAAGGAAAAACATCAAATTAAAAGGCTATTGCAACATTTCCAGCTCAAATTAGAATAATATAAGAGTAAGTGACAAAGGATTTGCATGTAAGAAGAATATAATTATTAGAAGACATGAGAAACATGCACTTGTGGAGGCGGGGTCAGGTGAACAGAGAGATGTTAAGTATGAGTAGCACATCTCAACTGGGAAATAGCATTACTAACAAATATGAAAAGAATTGGAAAGTACTATGCACAATGACTTGTGTTTTCTGATTTGAAAATGTTAAAGATAAAGTAGGAAGGTACAATATCCTTTATTTTAAGGTTAGAAATTCTGGAATCATCTAAAATTAGTGTGTGATATTCATGAAAGAAGAATTAAAATCTTCAAAATGAATAAAATTATCAGTTACTAGAGGGAAGATAGAACTAAAGTAGAAGCAATCTCTGACCAGAAGCATTTCTGCTGAAAGATTCAAAGAGAAAGAGGAGCCATTGCTATCAATGGTCAGGAGTGTTTTTATAGAAGAGAGATGAATGAGTTGAGTTCTATAAAAATAATGGAAGAAACTACAAGGTGGGTGTGGTCAGTAACTAGGATAGCATCATTGATTTTGAGATAAAAACTTCTAGCTAATATAGGAGACTGTTTTCAATACAACTACCAATACTCCTATTTTATATAATAAGCCAAGACTGAGATTTGACTATAAGGCTTGAATTTGAGAAGCAAGAAATTCTGAGAAAGTGGAGGCATCATAAGATGATCTGTTTCTACGTGTTTGGCAGCAATACAGAGGACAGATGGTGTGGAAGCTTGAAATAGTAGACTCAGAGAGAGGAAATGAATAAATTGAGAACTTGTCACCCAAAAGTAAAGGGACTATGAGAGAGAGGCTGTTGTTGTTGCAAATATAAATGAAACTAAAAAGAATATGGAAATTTAGAATAGGCAGGGCCAAAACCACTATTAAAAGAGAAATGTTTGCAAAAAATCATCAGCCATCCTACATACAAAAAGAGAAAGAAATGTTCCAGGAATAATCAGTCTGTTAAGGAAACACCAGTTGGTTGGTTCTAATTGTAGTAATCAATGAAAAAAAATACTGTTTATTTAAGTTCTATTACTTGCCAGTACCCAGCTTAGTGATTTATGTGTACTAACTCATTTAAGCCTTTGAACGGATCTGTGGAGTGAGCATAGTAAATGATCTTACTCTTAAGGAAGAGAATTGGATCTTCAGGGAATGGAGCTTTTTCAAGTTTTCAGTGAGAGTCAGTTCTAAGAAGCCAACCTATTTTTGGCTCCATGATTCACGCTATAGCTACCATGGTAGGTGTATAAGATAGAGATTTAATCAGGATGGTCTATGGACTTGGCACAGTCTGGGGAGAAAGGGAGTATCCTAGCAGCAGTGGTGATTCACTCGAAGTTTGACTTCAAAAGGCATCCATTTACTATGTTCTTAAAACTTCCAACAGAAATCAATCAAGAAGATGCTGGAGAATTCTAAGGGTTATGAGACTAATATTTTAGAAGAATACAGTGAAGGAAAAGTCTAATGTGAAACCTTTCAGTAAGAGCAAATTCTAAGAAGCCCACCTATTTTTGGCTCCATGGTTCATGCTGTAGGATACCATGGTTGGTGTATATTTGAAATGACTGATAACAGAGTTCAATCTGGAAAGAAAAAGAAAGGATGTTTATAAAGAATGACTAATTACATACACAGGGAACAAATATGGCCAGAGCATCACAAGAACAAGTTAGAGTTATTAGGCACAAAATAAAAGAAAATATACCATGAAGAGATTCATGGCTTCAAAGTTAGGTGTCACTGTGATAAACATAGCCCACACTAAAGGTAATAAATCCTAGTTCAGCCTGGCAAAAAAAGGTTCAATGTGACTGAAATAGAACAGAGATGGGGGTCACTGCCCTAAGGTACCTAAGGAACACTAGGCTATAGACCGGAGCTCTAGCCACTGTACCAGACTAGCATCTGAGTTATGAGTGAATAGATGATGCTGATTTGGATTTTATGCAATGTAGTTTGCTCTGGTGAGTTCGCATCTTGTTTGTGATTTGTGATATCTAAGGGCTGCTTGTTTTTGACTCTTTTTGGAATTTTTGCACATTTAAGCCAAAAGGGGCTTATTTTAAAGTTGTTTTGTCACTATATATATGTGTGTTTTTCAATATATGTGTTTCTTGAGGAAATTTGATTTAAAAAATAATATCAATAAAAACATGCCAGGAGCCATCTTAAAAGAACTAAAAGCTAGTAGGTGATCTTCCTGAGATGGGCCTGCCTTAAATTAAAATCTCCAGTGGATTTGCTCTTAGACAAGGCACAGGAGAAATCCCTATTATGAAAGCTTCTTGCCATTCATATGCTGTTCCTGTTATCATGAAACATATATAACAAATACTAGGTGTTAGCACACCATTTTGAGCAGATCCCTTGACCTACAAAGACATGCTATCTTGTAGTGATCCTATATAGACAGATAAAAATTATATAGAATTCCTGATTTGATTAAAATAATTTTAGGAAGAACATTTTTAGAGATGGACTTAGTTGTTAGAAAGATGTTATACAGCTAAAAGGCTCTACAACCCCATGGGAACAAAATGATCAACTAACCAAACCCACCACAGCTCCCAGGGACTAAAACACCACTCTGTGAATTCGAATAGAGAGATCCATGCTCCATGTGCATATGCAGCAGAGGATAGCACTTTCTGACATCAATGGGAGGAGACGCCTTTGGTCCACTGAAGGCTCATTGTCCCCATGTTGGCGAACACCAATGTGCTAAGGTGGGAGAAGGTGGTTAGGAGAGAGAGCACCTTCATGGAGGCAATGGGAAGAAGAGAGAGAATGGAATTAGGGAAGGGGATAACATTTAAAATGTAAATATAGAGAATATCCAATAAAAAAGTTAAATAAAAAAAATCTAGAAGGAAATTTTCTTGGGTGATTGAAGATGGAAGAAGATGTGATTAGAGCAGATTGGCGCACAACTTCAAAACTAATTATTTCAGGCAGGAAAAAAAATGTTGACTTTATTTTAGAAACTAATAAACGTGAATCGTACCATGTATCTGGGAGGAAGAACAGTGGAAAGTGTGTGTGTGTGTGTGTGTGTGTGTGTGTGTGTGTGTGTGTGTGTGTGTTATTTCTGAAGATTCAGCTGTTCTTTACCCTAGCTTGAACATGTCCTACAATGTTTTAGAAAGCATAGCAAAGTCTGATATAGCTGCCTCCTGCTCGACGAGAGCCTGACAAATACAGAGGAGGATGCTCATAGCCAACCACTGGACTGAGCACGAGGTCTTAAATAACCCATTTTCAGCACTTAGTAACACAAGACAACTGGGAGTCTTTGGACAGAAGAGAAGGTAGAACAGGAAACTCAAAAGAAGTGTTTGTCAAATCACCTTGCCCTTGGGTAAGATAAAGAAATCATCTAGACTTCTAGACAAGGGATTTGATTGTCATTTATTTATTAGTATTACATTATTCGCCACACATAAGTGTTCAGTTCACTCCTCATTCTCAGACTCTGTACATTCTGCATCCTTCCACACTGCAAGATGAATGCCATGGTGGAACAAAACACCTCCCCTGCTGTTGAAACTGAGTAATCTCAAGACAAGGAGGCATTCATTGGATTTCAATTGACTCAACTAAAGTTCCTGGAATATCAAAATCTCATTAAAAGCTGCCATTGAGTAAGAAACAGCTTAAGATCCTCTCAATCATGGATTCAAGCCAAGTGTAATGTGATACTGGGTATCCTGACTCAGAGGAAAATGCATGTCTATACTTTATTGCTCAAGTAGGTGTATATCTGCTTACTACATGAAAGGAATGTGCAGCTTACTCTGTAAGTGTTCCCCTGCAGATTTAAGAGAAATTATGAAGTGAGTTTCTCAGTGAGGCACTATCCTCAAGATGACAGCTAGTTTTCAGCAAGTAAACAGAGTCTAAAGCTGGTATGTCTACACTGCAATGAGAAAGCACTACAAAACCTATGATCACACTGGCTTTCACAAAGACCATTATCAATAACACTAAACAGTATAATAGTTACTTTCAGACACTTACTCTCAATAGCAGGTATCTATGCAAAAACTCTACAATTGGCCCACAGTTACCTTTAGGTTGATACGCAGTTCAGAACTGAAAACAATTTGTACTTGATTTGAAACAGAGGCTGCTGGTCCACAGAAATATGACAAGGAAGCTTCTATTCTCCTCATATGAAGTCTGTATGAGTTTATTTTCCCTTTCCTATCTTGTTTATCACTAATAAATAGTAAAGGATAGAAGAAACTCACTCTACCATATCACTTCTGTTTCTGAGCAGGTCAAGAATTATACTGAAATCAACTTTTCTTTCTTTAGGAACAGTAAGGAATAGCTATCCTTTTTCCTAGAAATTGGAGGAAAACACACAGATAATGTTACAAGACAGTATTGTGGTTTAAATAAGAATTTCTGCCATTAATTCTCATATGCAAATGCTTGGCCCAATGGGAGTGGCACTATAAAGATGTGTGGCTTTGTTGGACAAAGTGTGTCACTGTGGAAGTGGACTTTGGAGTCTTATATAGAGTCAAGCTCTCTCCAGTGTGGCATATAGTAGTCTTGTGCCTGTAGATCATGAAGGACTCTCAGTTCCTTCCCCAGAACCATGAGTACCTGCTTGCACCATGTTTTATGCCCTCACCATAAAACACTAAACCTCTGGAACTGTAAGCCTGCCCAAATTAACTGGTTGTTGTTGTTTTTTCTTCTGTTTTTTTTTTTTTTTTTTTTTTTTTTTATAAGAGTTATTGTGGCCATGGTATCTCTCCATGTAAATAGATATCCTAACTCAGACAGCTAGTATTCGAACTCCTGTAGACATGAGTTTAGAGACCTGCTTCCTTTTAAGGATCTACTATTAATTATAAATACATCACACAGGACTTCTGCATTTTTGCTAAACTGTGGAGTTTAAACAGTCATATATTTTCAAGTAATAGGCAACTCTGTTCATGGAGAGTTTAGAAATTGTGCAAAATTTCAAATATCTGAAGTCAAATTACATGTCATAGCTTTTCCAACTGCATCTGCATAAGGAGTTCTTAATTAAAACCTAGAGCATTTTATGTATGTATGTATGTATTTATGTAGTCCTTATTTATTTATTTTATATCTCTGTATACTCTCTGTATTTACATTTAAAATGTTATACCCTTCCCCCCACCCTGAGTTCCCATCCCCCTACCCCTCTACTTGTCTACAAGAAGGTGCATTTTCTCCTAATCACCCTCTCTGACTCAGTCCCTTGGCAGTCCCCTACATTGGGAAAACATGCCCTCAGTGGACCAAAGGCCTCTTTGCACATTGATGACAGACAATGCTATCCTCTGTTACATGTGCATCTGGAGCCAAGAGTCTCTCCATCTGTGCTCAATGGTTGGTGTTTTAGTCCATGGGAGTTCTTGAGGGTTTGTTTGGTTGATAATGTTGTTCTTCCAATGAAGTTGCAAACTCTTCGTGCTCCTTCAGTCCTTTTTCTAGCACCTTCATTGGGGTCCACATGTTCAGTCTGATGGTTAGTTGCAATCATGCTCAACTGTATCTGTATGACTCTGGCAGAACCCCTGAGGAGGCATCCATATCTAGTTTCTGCCTGTAAACACTTCATCACATCAGCAATAGTGCTTGGGTTTGATGTTTGCATGGTGGATCCCAAGATGAGGTAGCCTCTGAATAAATAAAACTTTTCCTCCAATCCTGCTCCTCTATTTGACCTTATATTTCCTCCCATGAGGGTTTTGTTCTCCCTTATAAGAAGGACTGAAGCATCCCCACTTTGGCCTTCCTTCGTTTTGAGCTTCATAAGGTCTGTGAGTTGTTTCTTGAGTATTCAGAGCTTTCTGGGGCTAGTATCCACTTAACAGTGAGTGCATACCATGTGTGTTCCTTTGTGACTGGTTTACCTCGCTCAGGATGACAGTTTCTAATTCCATCCATTTACCTAGAAATTTCATAAAGTCATTTTTTAATAGCTGAGTAGGAACCCATTGTGTAAATGTACCACAATTTCTGTATCCATTCCTCTGTTGAAGAACTGCTGGGTTCTTTTCAGCTTCTGACTATTATAAATAAGGCTGCTATGAACATGATGAAGAATGTGGTCTTGTCTTATGTTGGAGCGTCTTTAGGAATATGCCCATGTGTGGAATAACTAATTTTAATGCCTTTGTAGATGAGTATGAAAACTGAGGCACAATGAAATTAAACATACTTCCAGGAAAGGTAACAGACTTAAAGCTGGGTATAGAACTAAAGTCCTTTAATTATAATCAAATATTGTTTTCTTCTTAACAAGAGACTTGCAATGTTTTAAAGCCTAACAGTGTAACTGTGGAAGTGTGTCAGACCTTCTGATACTAGGATGCTGAGGTAAAATGACTCTCTTTCAATAAGCAATGGTGAGTTGAAGACAGAGAGATCACAGTCCTCTTGATAAAAGCTTAGCTTTTTACAAGAGAAATGCAAAATTACCCCAAACAATAGTAAATATGACTGATAGATATAGTCACTTGGCTTCTAAAAATCTTTATTTCTTTTGGCGATTGAATTTCAATATGATATACATACTGTATTTAATAATGCTATGTCTATAGTTAAGCACAAATATAATTATTTATAATAATAGACTATAGAACTATATGCTATATGGGAAATATAATATAAAATGATAATAATAGCCTCCTAAGATCAGGGTACATAGGAAAATATTTAGATTATTGGCAGCACAGCTGACATAATTTCATCCTGAAACACATTATTTTTGTGTCAATGTTAAAGCAAAAAGGTTACTGCTTTCGCAGTTATACAAGAATATAACATATATACACATAGACATACATGTGTGTATTTGTGTGTGTATGTATGTACATATTGTATGTACATGAAGTATGTATGTACAATATGTATCTACACAATGCCTTATTATAGAAGTGAGTAGGGTCCTTATTGTCTTATGGATGAACAACCACAGCTTACTAAACATTGGCTCCTGATTTTACATGGGGTTGCATAACTGCATGTGGGGGCTGCTCAAATTATGACAACAGTAAAATGTCTCAAAATAGATAATGACCAGAAAATAACTCAAAAATTGGTTTGCAATGAACCTGAAGTGTTTTTGGAAGTGCTCACCCTGCAATTGCTTTCTGACTTTGCAGCCTTGGTTCTGAGCATAGGGCATGCACACAGATAACACATGTTCATGATGTTATATTTCACACTGCTGCCACATGCTTCATGAAAAATCCTATTCAGATCAGCGGTTACTATATGTTATAAGATACAATAATTGCTACACTTTTAAAGTTTCTCCCTTTTATAGAAATATAGTAGTTTTTCAAGAAAAATGGATTTTAATATTTCCCTTTATAGTAACTTAACATTTATCAAATTAAAATATCTGTATTGTCTTAGAATATTTGTTCTTATACAATGCTCTTGTTTTATTGGATATTTTCCTTTCTCTCTGTCTTTCTTCCTTTCTTTCTTTCTTCCTTTCTTTCTTTCTTTCTTTCTTTCTTTCTTTCTTTCTTTCTTCCATTCATTCATTTGTTCTTTCTTTTTATTTTTTTATTGGAAATTTTCTTTAGTTATATTTCAAATGTTATCCCCTATCCCAGGTTTCCCTCTGGAATCTCTCTATTCTATCCCTGCTCACCCCCAGCTCTAGCTCTATGAGAGTATTCCTCCACCCATCCACCCACTGCCCCCCCCCAACTCCTGGCTCTGGCATTTCCCCTACACTTGAGCATTGAGCCTTTACAGGGCCAAGGGCCTGTCTTCTCCTTGTTGACAGACAAGGTCATCCTCTGCTTTATTTGTGGCTGAAGTCCACAAGAAAGTCAGATCTAAGGAAAATCTGAGATTTTATTAATTTTAAATATGTCATGGGCCCTGCAATACAACCCAATGTTTCATAGGCATCCAAGTAAGCCAAAGTTTGGTCTTCATCATGTGATATTAGAAGTAGCGATTTTTATATAAATAAAACATTTTTCAACATTTTAATATTTACTCGGCTTTACAGAAACAAAATCAACAAATACATTGAGAAAAGTTCATATTTTGTTTGGTATAGGACTTTATATAGGCAAATAAAGGTTTTTAAATTGGCTGCTAACTAGTAAAATAGATTTGCTCATGACAATGTGTGATCTTCATTCTTAATATACTTACAATCATTCTCCTCTAGGTACAAAATCCTGATTATGGTTTCTTGTTTTCAAATATGTCCCTATTTCTGAATAGTATTTATATGGTTTTTAGTTACTTTGTAGCTACATTATAATAGAGTTTTAAAATTTTGATGTTGATTGGTTATGATTAAATACATTAAAGTGTGAGATTTTTGTTTGTTGTCATTGTTTTGTTTTGTTTTTTAAATTAGGCATGCAGTATAAGTGGTTATAAGGCAAAAATACCTGTGGAATTGTATCTCTCTTTGTTTTTAGACTTGATATCTAGGTCTAATGTATCATCATCCAATAATGGTCTCTATGTCCTTTAATCACAAACCACGCCTGACCTGACACTGATGTATAATGTGATCTCTGTCACTGTACTTCCTCACTACAAATTTACTTTCAAATGTCAAATAATTACCGTTCTAAATGCAAACGATCTACTTCATTTTCACTAGATGATTCTGGACTATATAGTAGATAAAAGGAGTGATTTGAAGTCAAGCAGGTTGTTTCATGTTAATAATCCCAGCCCTCAGGAGGTGGAAACAGGAAGATGGGGAATTCAGGGTCATTCTTAGACATAGCAAGATCCAGGCCAGAAGGAGATTATTGAAACTTCCCAGGGTGGGTGGGTAGGGGAGAGGGAGGGAGGGAGAAAGAGAGGAAGGGAGGGAGAGAGAGAAAGAGCAGGATAAAAACATTGATATAGGATAAAAAACATGAAAAGTTGATCTATTTACTGAATGGATTATAAGTGGTATGAAGGCAGCCTTCGGGAAGAATATGAATGACGAATATAAAAACTAGACTCAAAACCATGGTTCGCCATGTGAGTTTCCTTGCCTGGGCTCTCCTTAGCATTTTGCAAGTCTTTTTATGTTATTTTGCTTGCTGGTGTTTTCTTTGCTGGTGAAGTATTCAGGGATTAGGATCATATTTAAATAATTCTCTTTGTACAGACCTTAATATAGCACAATTGGAGAATTAGTACTTTAAAATTCTTTTTGATGAGTGAGTGAAGTTATGCCTAAATCCCTGATAAAAGTCACCATATTTCTATGCTCTATAAGGGCTATATTTAAACCTTCTAAAATGAGACAATTTGCAAAAACTAAGATTTGGAAAGGCCTTTAGGGATGGTGGGTTATAATTCTCACCATCCAGAATGAATGTTTATTTTACAGAGTTCGTGGAATTATAGTGTTAAAGTGTTTGAAAGAAAAATAGCACACCAACGTAGACATTCACAAAGCTAATATTTTATGAACCTTGTTATTTTTTCATGCAGAGCTTCTTTGTGAAAAGAGATAATATAAATTACACAGTGATTTATTTGGGGACATAGTGGGTATCCTTTGAATAAATTTGAAGCTAATATCTCAAGGGCAAAGTCATGATCTCCAGGAACTGAAAAGCAATATATTTGGAGAAAGTAGCAATAAAAGATAAGAGCCATGAGTAGTAGAAAGTGAGAATGAGATTTATTTTATTTAGACAGAGAATGTTAATATTTTTGAAAGAAATTTTATTCAGAAGAGCAATATTTAAATCTAGGATTGAATTGAGGCTCCATAGGAAAGTCTTGGTCTGTGATAATTGAACTGAATGAGTGAACATCAAGGGTTCCAGACCTTCATGGTCACAAAAATGGACATTTATTTTAAGAATGTTGATGACTTATGCTCCTATGTAACATTAACACAACTGGAAGAAGTGAAGTAAAGTTAGCAAGCTCTAGGCTTTAACGCCCAAATGTCAACTGGTTCAAACCTGATTCGTGATTAGGTTTAATTTGTGATTAAGAAATTAGCAAAAGAAAACATCAGTTTTACTTGCTCAGAAAATGTTCCATTTGGGTTAGGGTATTTCTTCCCAGTGAATACAAACAGATTAACTTCTAACATTTCAGATCATTCTTTTGAACTCCCTCATATCTTCATTCTCAGATAACATTTACCTGGATAATTTCAAAAAATAGATAATTTCAATGTTCACATTATAATAATCACATTGAGCAAATAAGTTAACAGTATTAAAAATGTCACATATAGGGCGGTTTTTACAACAAGGTTTTGAGACCTCACCAGCCAGGGTATCTTGTTTACTAGGAAATCCTTGGCTGTGGATTCCAGTCTCCTTCATATTTTTTCTACGTATAGCTTTTGCACTTGTACTATTAATTTGTACCATTATATACTTTTATTACTTGTCCTGGACACCTCACCAAAATTTTAGGGGTTTTCTGCCTTGAGGCTGCTATATTGTTATGTACTGGATTATCTACAAGAATCTAAAAGGATATTTGGTCTCATACATACCAATCTGAAGAGAGGTTAGCATTGAACACCCATGGGAAACAGGAACCAAACACATGGCTTGTGAGAGAATTGACAGAAAATTGCTCTCCCTGTGCCAGTCACTGTATCTTTACAACAGACACATGTGTTAAATTTCATCATCATTATTTCTACTTTAAACATGATGAGACCAAAATGTTTAATGAAGGACAACAAAATGCTCGAGACCTTTTAGTCAGAAATTTAGAGTATGTATCTTACAGAGAGCATAAATCCAGATAGATGCATGTGTTGACTGGAGACAGGTTTATAGAGGTTGAGAAGGCCACCACAATGTATTGAAAAGACCACATGGCATAAATAAGGTACTTTTTAACTTAGTGTGATTGAAGAAAAATCTAGATGGTGCCTTCTACTCATTGTCTTTCCTCTGACACTTCTATGATATTTTCCCCTCCCAAATCAAATGTTTTTATGAGACCTTCATAATTTGTCCAAGTATAAATTTGGAAATTGTTATAAGTTAAGCTATAAAATGTATGTAAGTTGCTCGCTACCTCAGAGAAAGAGTTTTAAAAGAAAAATAAAAAACTTGGTATATAAACATAAAAACACATAGAGGAAACAGCACCCAAAGTTAACATGAGCTACAATGTCAAATTTCACTTTCCATATTTTTTAAGGTTGTCCCTACTAGTAACTATAAATGGTGTGAAATTTCAAAGAAAATAAGCTTAATTAGCAGGAAATCCTTCTCATATGAATAGTCTAGGGTTTATAAAGAGGCAAAGCATCTTCTACAGCAGTGCTCTAAGTTTAGCCTTCTAACTTTAGTTGGGATATAAAGAAATAATTATATATGCGGCTTAGTCATAATTGCACCATCTTCTCTCTTATGAAAGGCTACAGATTATATAACTGCAGCTATTGATTTTCCACATCAGACATTTTAATTGAAAGGTTAAAAGGAAACTGCACCAGCATAGTGTGAGGTTTCTAATTTTGGATTAAATAGTTTGAGACTCAAAGTCTCTCAGTAGACAAAAGGCTAGGAATTTCATAAGAATCATTTCACATCATGGAAAAGAGGATTGCTACTTGAATCAATAAAATAAACATTTTAAAACCTACCACAAAATAAATCATATGAATTGCACAGACCCTTAGCATATAATAAGAATGTTTTAAAAAAATTTTGTCCCTGTACATGTTTGTAAGATCTTGGCCTTATTTTGTAGCTGGCATCATTTTAATCGACACTGATATCTGAGATAGTAAGATGAAGATGATTTCAATATGGTCATTAGTACCTATTGGCATTCAGAGGCTACATTTCAAGCTTCAGTCCTAAAGCTCAAAAGATCAAAAGACCAATGCTCAGTATTTAGCTGTCAAAAATTATTGACATCTCCAATGTGGTAAAGTAGCAATAAAACAAGTAACTTCATAACTATTAGGGTTGAAAAACATCTAAAAATTATCACCAGAATAAAGGTGGAAGAAATGAATTCCATAAATACATATGAAATGACAGGTATAGGAAAAAATCAAATATTAATAAATCTAGGCCTGGCTAACAAAAAGTAATGTGGAACTCTTATGAATATCAACATATTGAGTAATAACTAATAAGGCTGAGGAACAAGACAAAGTTAACATGTAAAGCTAAATATTTGCAGTGAAACTTCTACAACATTCTTATTGTGTAAATATTTTCCAAGTAGGTTGTACATTACTTACATTTTCTTCTTTTCAGAGCTAAGACATGTGTGATTAATTAGATAAACCTTGAATTGACAGTTATTTATCACAGTGAACCAAGGCGAGTTGTGTGACTTTTTTAAGGGAGACATAGCAGACATATATTTACCACATATGGAGCACCAATAATACCAGCGAAATGATTCTAAGTCTATCCTTATGCATCAGTGGACTTATTAAAGTCACTTCAGAGAGCATTGGTGAAGGTTTCCAGATCATAAGTGACTCCAAACTGGAGTATTTTTTCAATAGCCTACCCCAGAATAAGTGACACCTTATCAGAGCTCTATCCCTGGACTTTCCTCACCAACTTGTAGACAGTTCCATCAGTGTCTCCTTTCTTCTAGCCATATGCTGCAACTTATTGAAGCTTGAAAAGGGATCTTTGTGATTTTCCAGAAGCTTCCTCTCTAAATGTCTATGGTCTTGTAAATGTGATGAGTTTCTTTATCCCTGAAAGTCTGATTAGATTCCAGAGTCGACAAGCATCACTCTCACCTTCAGGATAGACTATGAATTAATACAATAGAAATAGATATGCAATATAGTTAAGAGTTCTTTGTCAGCTTATAAGTCTACAATGCTGAACCAGTAAGACGCCTTCCTGACAGCTTAGTCTTAGTTAGGTTTCTTGACTTTGGTTCCACAGCATATGATACACATTCAATGTCATAGATATTCTACGATGTTTTTAAAATTGATGAACTTGATCTCTGCTCTTTTAATCTCTGTGTCTACTGTACATTTTATTTTTACTATTTTCTATACTTCTCACTCTTATACTTCCCTCTCATTCACACAATACCCTCTCTTTCCCCTTTTCCTTGTTTTCATTGCTCATTGGTGGAAATGTATGTGATATGTCATATTCCCAGTGGCTTTAAACCTTAGTAGTGATACAAATTAAAAACACAGGTGTTTTCTATTGCATGTTAACATGGAGACTGTTGTAACTTCATAAAATATATTCTTCCAGTTGGCTTCCTCATTAAATCATAATGAGGAATATGAACATAAGGAAAACTCATTAGAAAGTTTAGTCATCAAAGGTAGGGTAAAAGTAGACTAGGCCACAAGAAAAAAGGACTGCTAAGGTTGAAACAGCTTTACACCCCATGAATTCTCATAATTGAGAATGGCAAGTCTTGCAACCAGCTCCTAGCAGGAATGACATGTCCTAGAACACATAACATGACATTCCACTGATGTAGTAAATAAAGACATTGATTAAAGGTCTAAAAATGGAAGCTAACAATCTAGATAAAAACCATCAATAACACAGAGGAAAAAAAGCCCACTGAAACAAAAACTATCAAAAAACAATAACAACAGAAAAAAAACCCACAAAAACTTAATCGAACAAAGCCAAACAAAGCTAAACAAGACCAAGCAGAAGACAGTTACAGTAATAGAACATGCAGTCAGTGACATTAGAGCAAAACAATGTCCCAATATAGAAAAGTAAACATCTACCAAAAATGTCTAAGAGACATTTTAGACCCCAGATAGACATGACTAATAAAGAACCTTTCTTTATAGATCAAGGTCACTATGTCAAAAAATAAAAAAGAAAGAAACAAGTTAAAAGCCACAGTGGAAAAATTACTAACACCCACAGAGAAGGTAATGCATCAACATTTTACCAGTTCTGTGATAAAACTTCTAGAATATATATCAACGCTGCTGTCTTTTAAAATAGATGAAAAACCAAGACCATGTTGAGACAAGCACAAACTAAGACAATGCAAAAAACCAGAGATATCTATGAAACATTCCTTCTAACATATACAGGATTCAATTTTCAGAGTCCCCCAAAAGACTTTCAAAATCTGATGATATAATATGCCACAAAAAGTCATAATGACAACAAACATCTCAGGAAAATTTTATACTGTATCAAATTATATTGTAATATAACTAGAACTCAACATCAAAAGAAACAACAGAATCAAGATAAATTATTTGAGGTCATACAATACATTTTGAGTGAACCATGGAAGATCTAAAGAATCAGGGATGAAAGTAAAATTTCTACACATTAGAATCAAGATGAAGTGATAGAAAAAACTTCCAGAAGTTCTGGAATGCAGCTAAAATTGTTGTTTTGTTGTTATTTTAGAAAATAGTTAATATCAACACAACTTTACATGGCTTCAAATATACCAAGTGAATAGGGATGACTAATCTCATTCTATCTACTATGAATTGCCCATATACTTGAACTATGTAAGTATATGATAATAGCAACAGTAAAGATACAGACACATCAACTTCTCTGATAAATATAGACATAAAATTTTTAATAAATGGTTATAAATCGAATCAAGAAATGGAACATATTATCCAAGTTGGTTTGATCTCAGGAATGCAAATTTGGTTTATTATAAGCAAACAAATATCTGTATTACAATATTCAAGTAGGTTTAAAGACTAATTATATAATTATTGTTGCAGAATTGAGAAAGGCCTTTAACAAAGTTAATCTTTCTTGTTGATCTTTGAAGGAAATATGGTGAAGAATTTTAATATAATAACTACTATGTGAGACTAATTTCTGGAATTATTTCAAGTAGGATAAATGGAGTACTTTATTTAAAATCTCTGTAAACTAAGGGTGCCTACTGTCTCAAGTTTATTTAATATCATGCCCAAAGTATTATAATAGTAAAACAAGATAAAAATAAAAGGTATTTACAAAAGAAAGTAAGTCAAACTATTCTTATTCACAAACATACACATGATCTTATACTCAGGAATTTAAAGTCTCCACAAAACCCTCTTAGATCTTTTAGCAAAATTGAAGAAGAAAAATCAACATATACACATAATATTATATATATTAATGTGTATCATTATTAGCATGTCTATGTACAAACTTTCTAAGAAACTGAAAATGTAAGACAAAATTTTCTAATTTTTGTAGCTTGAGCAATTATGACAGTAACAGCAATAACATCAAAGTAGTTCCTGGGAATACATTTAACCAAAGAGGTAAAAGGCAGCAACAATAAACATTTAAGAAACTAAAAGAAATCGAAGAAGATATTAGAAGGTAGAAACACCTTCATAGACATTAGTTGGAAAAACTATATTGTGAAAATTCTTATATTACTAAAAGAAGTCTATAGTCTCGATTCAATTGCCATAAGATTTCAATGATATTGTTCACAGATATAGTAACCAAACATAAAATTTAGATGAAATCATAATAAAATAGTGAATTGCAAAAAACTAATACACCAAGGAAGAACAATGTGGATGTTTCACAATGCTTGACCTCAAACAATATGATAATATTACAAGGCAAAAGATAGCATAGTACCAGGATATTAAGAGACAAATAAATCAAAGGCTTAGTGTGTGGTACTCAGGAATAAATGCACACAATTACAGCCATCCAAGTTTAACAAAGCATAATTAAAGAAAAGACAGCCTGCTCAACAAATGGTTCTGGAGAAAAAGCCTATCCACACATAGGAGAATGGAATTAAATCTATATCTTTTATCCTTTTGGAAGAGGAAATCAATTCAAAATAGATCAAAGATCTTAACATAAGATCTGAAAAGCTTATACTGCAAGACAAAAACGGGGGCAAATTTCAAGACGTAGGTATAGGCAAGGACTTTCTGAAAAGAACTCCAACTGCACAGGAAACAGCTTTAAAATTGACAAATAAATTTACATTAAATCAGAAAAGCTCTAACAAGCAAAGGAAACAATCACCAGAATGTTGGCACACCATATGAAATGGGAAGGAATCATTCTCAAGAGTATAAAGAATTGTAAATACTAAAAACTAAGTACTCAAATCATTCAATCAATAAGTGGAATAATAAACTGAGTGTTCACTTCAACAAAAGAATCAACAGAATTTTTCTACGAATATCTTTACAATATTTAAATCTATAGCCATGACAGAATTGTAAATTTGTTTTTTATTATACTCCATGCCAACATGAGTGATTACCAACAATAGAAAGCAACAGTTCATGCACAATTTGCAATATAAACTGTTTGTACATCTGTGGTGAATTCTGGTTTATCATAGTAGCTATAAAATGGAAGGTGTTTGTATGTGTGTGTGTGTGCATGTATCCATGTGTGCGTGCGTTTGTGTGCTGAACCTACAATGACTATGATGATAGTGAAAGAAAAGAAGGAATATCAGCAAATCAGTTACAGCACAAACGTTACAAAAGAGCAGAAGGAGGAAGGAGAAGGTGGGGCAGCTGCAGGAGGGAGAAGACAAAACCACAATTAATAATTCCGCAATGCCATTCATTGCTTTGTTAGTTTTGGAAACTAAAAGCTAAATAAAATAAATATCAGTCTTTTGAAATAGACCCAGCATATATCTGATCTCAGTATGTACAGCCCAGCAGCACACTGACACCACAGATGGCAGTGACTGACATCTATATTGTTTACCCAGATTCAGAACTTAATGTCCAATTCTCTGCCTTTGATCAGTCAGTTGTTTATTAAGATTTTATTTACCCCACCACACTTCCTTCTGTATGTGTGTATGTGCATCTGAGTGTAGGAACCCACAGACGCTGGAAGAAAGAATCAGATCCCTGGAGCCTGAGTTACAGGTAGATGTAACTGTCTGATATGACTGCTGAAAAACCCAATCCAGATTTTTAGCTACTGAACCACCTCCAGTCCCAACTACTCAGTTTTTATAATGCGTGCCCAGAATTATGTTATCTCATTGCTGACAACCCAATGATTCAGTGATTCATGCCTGCATGTGTCTTCCTTTTCATAACACTGATTTCAGAAATGGTACAGTGGGAAAATATGAAGTGTGGATCAAATGGCAGGGCATACTTATTCTACACATATAAATAACACATGAAAAGTTGGCTCGAGTCTGTCAGAACTTTAATTAGTTATAATACTAAAAGTATTAATATGTTTACTAATATTTTATTTAATATATGTATACAAGGTATCTTGGTTATATTCATTTTGCACTTTCTCTGGCCTTTCCTACCCCACATTTACTCAACATAGCTCATATGTCCCTCACTACTTAATGTTTTTATATTTCTACATCTGATAAGTGCTGTCCATATAAATACAGGTGTGGGATTTTCTACAAAACATGAGCAAACTACAAGTCCTGAACCTCTACTTAAAGTAAAGAGACTTGCTCTGTCCTAGCAGGGTTCAATTGCCTTGGCTGTTCAGCTAGCATACAAAATCCTTTCTCGGTCCAAGCTGGAATCTTAACTCTTGAACTAGTGGAATTTTTGTGCTCATGGGAACAGCAGTTGTCCAGAGTTCCTGGGTGAGATGGCCATGTAAAATCCAGAGCTTTGCTTTTCACAGGATCCCTTCCCTTGGTCCAGCTCTTCGATTCTCTTTGTGTTTATCTCTGTGATGTTTCCTGACCATTGAGGGGTGTGGGTATTCATACAGATGCTTCATCTCCAGCAGCTGGGCACACACAGTCACATATACTCAGCCATTTGAACAGACAATTCTCTGTTGAAGCCACTACCCTCTGCACAGAGAAGCCTGTCTGACCGAGGCTGAGAGCAGCAGAAGTCAATGGATATAAACAAAAAATATATCAAAGGCAGTCTGAATATGTGGCCTAATAAAAATTATATAAATAAGCTCTCAGAGTCTATAACTTTCCCAACTGTAGATTCTGTCAATGTTTATTGTTCCTAAGCATGAGTTCTTTTCTGATAAGCAGGCTTCAAGTCCAATCAAAAGAATTGCTCGTTACTTCTTTAAAGAGTTTCTTCTCTGCTGTAAACCCATGAGCACACTTTGCCTGGAAACTCATTATTGTCGTATCTTGAATCCAGCCATGGATAAAACTATTCAATTTATTCCTCCACTGCAGCATGCATATTCTTTCCTGGCAATATGATATCTAGTCAGTAGGGAGAGTTTCTTGTCAATCTGACACTGCTTTCTCTAGGTGCCATAGCTCACGTGTTGGGTGTCTTCAACAAGGTTTCTACCATTGAGGGGACAAGTGGAACAATGATAATATCCTGTGTTGTTCTGGGTGCATCTGGAGCACCCTTGGCCAACAATTTGGGGAGATATCCTATACCCAGCACTGATATTTTCCATTTTTTAATACTTCCCCTCTGGGAGCAGCACAGTTATTTCATAAGGGACACCTCTATTCAAACTGCTTTTTAAAAATTTAGATTATAAACTAGTTTTGTAAAACTTCCTCAAACACTCTTAATTTGGACCCTAGTTATTATTCTAGTTACTTAGACACTTTTATGTGGAGTTCAGGTTTATAAACATATGTGACAGAAACAGGTTGAAAGATTTTTAAGTTGTCTTTTTATTTTTGAGACTATAGTACGGTTATGTTGTATTTTTTCTCTTCCCTCCCTCCAAATCCTTCCACGTCCTCTAACTTGCTCTCTTTACAATGCATACGTTATTGCTTTATTAATTGAAGTTCCATGCATATATACGTATATATATATATATATATATATATATATATATATATATATATATATAAACGTTTATTTATCAATATAACCCACTTGATGTGTCTGCTACTTGTACAGGTGTTTTCAGGGATGACCATTTGGTATTTGACCGCTGATTGATATGCTTTTTCCAGGAGAACACTATTCCTTGACCTCTCAGCATGTCTTAGCTGTCTGTGGTTCTTTATGTAGGGATGCAGGCTTACAGCTTTTCTCCTCCACTTTGGCATGCCTGTTCTTACTGTACTTGTTTAGGCAGTCATCTTAATGAGACTTTATGGGTTTAGTTTTTGACAATAGGATATAGATTCAGTGCTGGAAACACATATTGAGGATGATATCATAGCATTTGTTACAATAGAAAGTAATATACAAAAAGGTCAGTTTGAGGTGCAATTGTTACCCCAGAAAATATGAATATTTTGTGTATTAAATAGCAGCATTATGTTATCAAGATAAAAACATTTGATTTTTTCTGTGTTTTTAATGTACAGTTGTATTATTTTATAATATATTATCACAAGCTTAGCTTCTTAATTATTGTAAGTTATTTTGATTTTGAAATATCCTCAGCATTTGAAATGCTAAGAGAAAAATCATAAAAGAATAACATATACCAGACATTTCTGCTACTTAAAGAGGAGTAACTATAGTGATGATGGACTTTATCTAAAATTCATAATTATTTTAAAATTGACTCTTACCAGCTTAAAGACTATGATAATATTGGAGAAATGGATGAATGCTAAAATAAAGTAATAATTCCTCTTGCAGTATAGAATGGCTTTACACTCATAGCTGGAAGCCATAGGACTCAGAGGACAGCCCAGCCTTGGCATCCTTTCAGAAGTTTATTTTTAGACACTTACCAAATATTTGGGAACCTTTTATCCCTCAAAATAAATCTTTTTAATGTCCTCAGTAAGAAGAGCCACTGTTGAATTAATGCCAGATTTATCTGTGCTTTAAAATTATTATGAGTGTTAGCACAGCTATTAATAACACACTTTGGAGTTTCAAAGAGCTCTCATTTGTATTGTCTCAGTTCATTCCTTCCCAACTCTCTCACACACAAGGGTCTACTTTATCATCATTATTGTATTTGGGAAATACTGAGTTATAGAGACTAAAATGACTGAGCCAGTTCAACATCTGGAGATCATAGGTCACCCATAAAGATTCTTTCAAATTAAAAATGTACTAAAACATATATAAAAATATCTTTATGATTTTTTAACAGTAGTTGTTTTCATTCTTAATATATGCTTAGCCATCAGGGAAATGAAAATCAAAACAACCCTGAGATTCCACCTCACACCAGTCAGATTGGCCAAGATCCAAAACTCAGATGACAGCAGATGCTGGTGAGGTTGCAGAGAAAGAGGAACACTTCTCCACTGTTGGTGGGGTTGTAAACTGATACAACCACTCCGGAAATCAGTCTGGTGATTCCTCAGAAAATTGGACATAGTACTACCTGAAGATCCAGCTATTCCACTTCTGGGCATATACCCCAGAGACAACAAAGATACATGCACCACCATGTTCATAGCAGCTCTATTTATAATAGCCAGAAGCTGGAAAGAACCCAAATGTCCTTCAGTAGATGAATGGATACAGAAATTGTGGTATATTTACACAATGGAATACTACTCAGCCATCAGAAACAATGACTTAACCAAATTCTTAAGAAAATGATTGCATCTAGAGAATATCATCCTGAGTGAGATAACCCTGTCACAAAAGAACAGACATAATATGCAGTCACTGATAGTGGGATGCTAACCCCAGAAGCTCGGACTGCCCCAGAAACAACTCACAGACTATGTGAAGTTCAAGAAAAAAAGAAAACAAAGCAAAACAAAACAAAACAAAAAAGTCATGCTCAATCCTTACACACCACGAACACGTTGACTAATTCCGGGTTACACCCTGTTTCACATGTACTTTTTTCTCATTGTAAATAGTAAGACCTTAATGCAGTGTATCAAACCTTAAAAAAAAGAAAAAAAAAAAGCTAAGCACTGACACAATTGTATTTGTATACATTTATGAAAAAATGTTTAAAATTTTTTTATCTTTGTTTTTTAAAATAAAGTTTAAAAAAGTACTAAAACATATATAAAATATCTTTATGATTTTTTATGAAAAACTAGTTGTTTTCATTCTTAATATATTTCTGTGTTGTGTGTATATACTTTGTATTATTTATCTACCTTGTCTTAAAGATCTCAAAAATTGTATGTGGGTTTGGGATGCAGATCTTAAAGAACTGAGGGGGCTGAGTATAAGTGATAAATGTTATCCAAATACAATGTTTGCATGTGCATAAATCTCAATAATTAAAATATATGAAAATACTCAGCAATTTAAAGATGTATGTTTGTGCTCTACCTTTTCTAGCTGAAGATACAAGAGTCCAGATCAGTGAAGAAATGCATCAGCTTAGATCAGTCTAATTTCCAAGTTCACACTCTTTTCTCTTAGATTCCACTTCATTTAACCTTTACACCTTGCCATGAAATAAGTATAATACCGTTAGTTTTTATAGTTCTGAGTCAGACAAGTGATAATATCTGGAGAGACAGGTTTCACATTCATCATCCTGACAAGCGGCACCTTCAATGTCATTGCTACTGACATTACTTTTCAAATATACAACTAAATTCCCTTTCTTAGAAAAATGACTCTATCGAATTTAATTGAAAATTTGGTTGAAAGTTCTTTCAATTTCAAACTTCCATTATTTTGTTTTTACTTTGTTTTTTTTTTTTTATGTGTATCTTGGAAGAATAAATGCCTGCTTAGGGCATTAATTGACTGTCATAACAAAATAAAGTTTTTATAAATGAATATTAACAATGAATGAATTTTCTGATTATTTGAGAGTTCCAGGTAACTGGCTTTGTCTTTATGCTCTTATTACGACCAGATACTAAGAACAAGTTGAGCTTACCTATGTAGAAAGAAAGGCTTTGATCAAAACAGTACATTATTATTGTCATAATTACTGAAGAATCAAATTGTTCTATATATCAGCAAGTTAAGTCTTTGGTGATTAATCTTGTTACTAGACATCCCTATTGACATAAGAACAACTTCTTGTTGAAGTTTATTTGTACAGAAACCACAAATAGAAACGTGATTTAAAAGATTAGTAAGTAAGAGAGCCTGGGTCACAGACCCAGTGAGATCTCGCCTGGAGTTCTCACAGTACATAGAGTGCTGTGCTCTCTGGAAAAGTATTCTTTTCAGCCCACAGTAAGAGCCAGGACTCTGTCATCTGGACAACAGATCTGCCTGGGAAAGTTGGTGTTCAAAGATCAGCTCCAGAGGCACTTCTACATCTGGATCAGAGGTGAGCCTGACACATAAGCCTGGGGAGGTCACACCAGGAGTTCTCCGAGAACAGAGAGTGCTGTGATCTCTGGAAAAGAATAGTTTTGGCCTAGAGGAAGATCCAAGTCTCAGCCAGTAGGACTCAGGACCTGTGGGCAGAGGGCTGAGTTCCCAAAACAGCCTCAAAAGAGCTCAACACCTGAGATCACAAAGACAGAACTGAGTCACTGCCATCAGAATTCACTGCTTGCCCACAAAGAGCTGAACACTTAGCAGCAATTTTCTTCCTTAGCTCAGGGACCCTTAGATCCACAGGAGAGACAGGCACCAGTCAGGAACAACAAGATCACCTATAATCACAAATAACGAGATGGCAAGAGGAAAGCAAAAGAACTTGAGAAATGGAAACTAAGACAACCTGGCAACATGAGAACCCAGATCTCCCATCACAGCAAGAAGTGGATTGCCAAACACACCAGAAAAACAAGACTTAGACTTGAAATCATACTTTATGATGATGATGGAGATCTTCGAGAAGCACGTGGATAACTTCTTTAAACAGTATCAAGAGAACCAGGAGAAATAATTCAAAGAACTACAGGAATACACAACCAAACAGACATGAAACAGAAACAGAAACAATAAAGAAGATACAAAAAAGGACAACCCTGTAGATAGAAAACCTAAAAAGAAATCAGGAGTCACAGATGCAAGCATCATCAACAAACTACAAGAGATGGAGGAGAAGATCTCATGAACTGAAGACAACATAAAAAACAGACAAAACAGTAATAGAAGGTGCCAAAACCAAAAGCTCCTAACCCAAAATATCCAGGAGATCCAGGACAAAATGAGAAGACCAAACTAAAGGATAATAGGCATAAAAGAGGGAGAATATCAACTAAAAGGCACAGTAAATATATTCAACAAAATCATAGAAGAAAAGTTTCCTACCCTTAAGAACAAGATGACCAGGAACATAAAAGGAGCCTACAGAACTCCAAATAAATTGGACCAGAAAATAAATTCTTCCAGATACATAATAGTCAAAACACCAAATGTTCAAAACAAAGAAAGAATGCTAAAAGCAGTAAGAAAAAAAAGGACATGTAACATAAAAAGGCAGATCAATCAGAATCACACCCGAATCACACCCGACTTCTCAACAGGGACTAGAAAGCTAGAAGATTCTGGACAGACTTCATACAGACTCTAAGAGAACACAAATGTCAGCCCAGGTTACTATATCCAGCAAAATTCTCAATTACCATAGATGGAGAGACCAAGATATTCCAGGACAAAACTAAATTTGCACAATATCTGACCGCAAATCTAGCCCTACAAAAGATAATAAATGGGAAGAAATTTTAAGCATAAAAGTATATTTTATTAAGCAAAGTATTTTTTGATACTCTAACAAAAATAAAATAAAGTAATTTTCAATGCTGTAGCTTAAAAATGATAATAATCACCAGTTACAAAATTTTAAATAAACAATAAATTATTGTATTATTGCTCTCATGACTGAAAAATACATTAGACTATAGTTCATGTATAAAATTTGCAGAGCTCAAATAATGAATTTCTTGTGATGATGTTGAGACAGTATAAGTACCATTGTTTTGAGCAGAAATAATCACTTAATTTATAATTATCCACAATGGCTTTTGTTTGTGTTCCTACTTTTATTTTCTCTGAGAACAATGTTGATGGCAAATATCACATTTTATCATTCTTTCCTCCAGAGGTGCCATATACCTAAATTTTAAAATTGATTAATGTTCTGTTTAAGAATTAAATTTAAATATTAAATATTTTTTCCAAAGATATTTAAAAGCTTTTATTGAGAAACTACCATTGACATGGTTATTTTGGGGACCTGTGGAAATAAAATACAGCAAAAATGGTGATGCAGTTCCCAGTAATCCCCCTACTCCAACCCTAGTGTTGTCCTCTCTTAATTGAGGCCTCTCTCCATGAGGTGGAACTCATATATGTCGATGCTAAATTGGCCAAGAATCTGAGGTTACAAGTCATAGGCATAGAGGAAAGCCCACTACTATTTTTCTGCTAAAGGAACACAGCAATAAGATTAGTTTTAGGAATAGGATTGGACCCATGCAGCATAGCATTACTCAGTTCTCATCTGAGAATGTTCTTCTTCCATTAGCTGATAAGTAATAAAGCGATCTACAAATGGTGTTCAGGGGGTGAGATACATTGTTACACTAAGTCCTGAATAGGATGTGTTAATTAAACCCCTATCCTCAAGGCTAAGAGATCTATGTAGACAAGGAAGCAGAAAGACTGAAAGAGCTAGAAGGGATAAATGAGTTCACAAAAACATAGTCATTCAGACACAAAAGAATTGATACATATATGAGCCCAAAGGCTTTGATAACACAGGCAAGTTCTGACAGGATCATCTATAGAATCCCAGCACTAAAAGAGGAAGCAGACACAAACAAAACCCCACTCTTAAACAAAATGATATTTACATTGAAGCTTGTCTAGAAGGGGAATGTCAGTTTTCTCCAATAACAAGTCACTGGGTCCTATCAACCACAGTCTCACACAAGCTCCATACACAAGAGTATATTTGGTCAACACAATACCCCCTCCTCCTCCTACATCCTTCCCTCCTGTCCTTCCTCCCTACCTCCACCCTCTCTTTCTTCATTCCTTCTGAACTCTTTCTTTTTTATCTACTTTTGTTTTGTTTTGTTTTGTTGGATTATATTTACTCTTAATGATGTCCTAAAAATTTGCATTGATTTTATTTTTGTTTGTTTTCCTGGTTTTTTCCTATCATTTCAAGTTTTGAGAAAGAGAAAGAACATGAAATTAGGTGAGTATGATGAAGTCGGTTAGTAGGGAGATGGGGAGACTCTAAAAGAATATGATCAAATTATACTGAAGAGTGGATACAGAAAATGTGGCTCACTTACACAATGGAATACTGCTCAGCTGTTAAGAATGAGGACATATGAGTTTTTCAGAAAAATGGATGGATCTAGAAAATATCATCTTAAATCAGGTAACTCAGACCCAAAAGAATATGCATAGTATATATTCCCTAAGAATTCAAGAAGGTTAACAAGGTGAAGGGCTCAAGTGAGGACTCTTCAATCCCACTTGGGAGGAAAAAACAAGCAATCACGCAATCACCGGGCAGGGAGAGGGAGGAACAGACCTAGGTGGGGAGGATGTGAAGGGGTGGGTGTGACAGGGAGAGGAAGAGAGGTACATGATCAGGTATTGTGGGCAGCATGGGGTTGGGTTGTGTATGTGTAAGAGTGAAGCCCTAGGAGCCAGCAGAAAGAAAGGAAACCAGCAACCTGGGATGGGAGGAGGTAGAGGGACACTCCAGAAGGTACCAAAGACCTGAGAGGTGAGAGAATCTCAGGGTTCAAAGAGCCTTAGATGAAATGACCTACAGTGGGGAAGCTGAAACTTGTAGAATCCACCTCCAGTTAAAAGAAAGGGCATCTAGTTGAAGGATGGGGTTGTCATCCCACAGTCAAAAAATCTGACCCAGAATCGATTCCTGTTTGAATGAACTGAAGGAACAAAAGTGGAGGAGAGCCTGAGGAAAAGGAGGTCTAGCGACAGGCCCAAATTCAGATCAAGCTCAAGGGGAGGCCTCAAGGCCTGGCACTATTACTGATGCTATGGTGCGCTTACTTGTAATGACTGCCCTCCAAAAGGCATAAAAAGCACCTGAAATAGTCAGATTCAGGTATTTATACCCAGCCAATGGATAGAAGCTGGTAATGCCAGTGGCTGAATTAGGGGAAAGCTGGAAAAGCTGGGGAGGAGGGCTATTAAGAAGACCAGCAGTGTTAACTAACTTGGACTCCTGGGATTTCTCAGGCACTGACCCACCATCCAGGCAGCATACACCAGCAGATATGAGGCCTCCAACACATATACAGCAGAGGACTGCCGGGTCTGGACTCAGTCAGAGAAGATGCACTTAACCCACGAGAGACTTGGAGCCCCATTAATTTGGGAGGTCTGGTGCGGTGGGTGGAGAACATCCTCTTTGAGACAGGGTAGGGAGATGGGGGTTGGGGGAAGAAGATGTAGGATGTGAAACAGTAGGAGGGTGGACCAGGAGGTTGATAAAGTCTGGACTATTAAAAAAAAAGAGTAAAGAACAAAATAACTGAAAAAAATTCTGAAAAGGAATTAAAAAGAACTTGAAACCTATCTATAAAGAGCACTGCCAGCACCTGAGTAAGACAGATATGGATGCTCACAGGCAACTATCGGAATAAGTGCAGGGACCCTAATGGCAGTGTTAGGGGAAGGTCTGAAGAAGTGAAACAGGATTGCAAACCCATAGGAAAGAACAACTATATCAACTAACTGAAATTCTCAGAGCTCCCAGTGACTAAACTACCATTGATGGGTTCATGACTCTTGCCATTTGTAGCAGAGGACTGTCTTATTTGCCATCAGTGAAAGGGAGGACCTTGGTCCTGTGGAGGCTTATTACCTCAGCATTGGGGGGGGGAAGGTGAGCTAGAGGGGTAAGGCAGGAGTGGGTGGGCAGTTTGGGGATCACCTGCTTAGAGGCAATATGGATGGGGGAATGGATAGATGGTGTTGTAGAGTGGATCGGGATGGAGGACAACATTTGAAATGCAAATAATAAAATAATCAGTTTTTAAAAGGAGCACCCAGTTTACAGACAGATACAACAATAACTCGAGCTTGAGGTTCAGTGGTTTTCTATCTCTAGAATAAAAAAATGACCATAAATTCTGTGTCTTATAATTTCTCAAGTGAGAGTCTGAAATGAGTCTCATGGGACCACAGTCAAAGGGTTGATAGCACAGTGTTTTGTTTGTTGTTATTATTTTTACGAGTCTCCCTGTGTTGCCTAAACTGACTCTAAATTCGCTGTCCTCTTTCATCACCTTTTTCTAATTAGAGGCTTTCCTGAGTGTAAACAGCCAGGCTGTGTTTCTCGGAACTATTCCAGGAAAGGATCCCGTCTTTGCAGTTCTCAGATTCTGAAGCCTGCCTGCATTCCTTACTATGACTTCCCTTTGCAGAGAGGCAGCAATATTTCTCACTGTGCATCCGTAGCTCTCCTGGCTCATGCGTTCATGTAGAAGGATCTCTGAAATCACACTGGTTTTAATAAGATGATGTCAAGTAAGCTCTCCATCTCAAAACCCTTAACTTTATCACGCTCTCAGTTTCCATGTGAGGTAAGGATCTCAGAATTGGAGAGTCGGGTGTAGACACCTTTATATTTTGTGGTTGTACAAATACTTGGCTAGCTGTGGTCATTAGATTGATAATTACACTCTAATTACTTTTTCTTCGAGAATTTTTTATTAAACACTTTTGCATTTATATTTCAAATGTTATCTCCTTTTCTGGTTTCCAACCCGGGGCCTCCCTATCTCACCCTATGCTCCTGCTTCTATGAATGTGCTACCACTCCCACCTACCCAATCCCTCCTCATTATGGGCTGGCATTTTCCTACACTGGGTAATTAAGCCTTCATAGGACCAAGGGCCACTTCTCTGACTGATTGAGACAATTCTGTCCTCTGCTACACATGAGGCTGGAACCATGGTTTCCTCCATGTGTTCTCTTTGTTTGGTGGTTTACTCCCTAGGAGGGTCTGGTTGGTTGATATTGTTCTTCCTATGGGATGGTGTACCAAATAATAGATTTTATTTTGACATTTTCATGCATGAATACAAAGGACTTGGAACATAATAACACCTTATTATATTATTTTTTTGTCTCCTGTGCCCCATTTACCTGGCTGCTTTCTTCTTTCCAGCATATTTTCATTCTATATTTTTATTTTCTAAGCATGACCGTTTGCCTGTATGTATATATATATATATACATATATATATATACATATATATATATGTACCACATGTGCACCTGATATCTGTGGAAGCTAGAAGATGGTATTTGATATCCTGGAACTAGAGGTACAGAGAGTTGGGTCTACCATGCGTATAATGGGAATAATACCTGCATTGTCTGGAAGAACAAGCAGTACCATTAACCACTGAGAAATTTCTCCAGCTCCTCCCTTTTAATTTAGCTTCTTCTTCTTAATGCAAATGTTAATAACTCTATTTCAGATATATAAGCCTCAAATTACTTAATCTTTTTATAAGGCATATTTATGTTTTCCTATGTTTATGTGTTTGTCTGCATGTATGTATGACGTGATGTTATTTCTTGTGTCTGTGAAGGTGAGAAGAAGGCACTGGCCTCCTGAGAACTGGAGGCAGACAGTTAGTTGTGTGATGCCATGTTAGTGCTGGAAAATGAAGCTGTCCTCGGAAGAGATAAGAAGTGCTCATAAGCATTGAGCTGTCTTTCCAGCCGTCATGTAGACAATCTTAATCTATTTCTATTAACTGCTTTGAATATTTACCAGAAGATTAGGAAGCCCAAAGCTAGCATATTAAATAATATGAGAAAAATATATTCCCATATTATGTTTCAAAAGAAAGAAGCAAATTAATTGATAATAAATTGAGTAAGTTAGCTGAATCACACACATAGCTTCAGATCACTTTCCTATGTCAATGATCTCAATTTACATTAATTTATTTAAAAGTACTCATGTCAAAAGGCCCAGCCAAGTTTGATAGAACTGTAGCCAGGAGTCACACCAATGAAATACTAGATTGAAAAACAAAATCTCAATTATTAAATCACTCAGTAAATTTTCAGTTGTTTAGTAACAATAGTTTGGATACACATGCTCTCTTCAGGGTTTCTGCACTAGTTAAGTATGACATGACAGTAACAAAGAAGCCAGTTGATTTTGTACTACTCTACCTTCTCAGTGGTGCCTCTGGAGATTTACAGCCCCCATTCTGGCAGGTTGCTAGCAGCATGATCAGGGTTCTAATGACAACAACTGAGATACTATGTCAGGTGCATTTCTGTTCATTTGCCAGCCTATCCTGGGTACATTTCTATTCATGAATGAGTTCTCGAAGTAGCCAACCCAGAGTTGCTCCAGTGTTTCCTTAAACAATGAGGACTACTCTTTACTAGGCCCATCCATGTAGTTAATGCAGTTGCCACTAACAGCTCATAAGTAGATGCTAGTTGATGCCCATTTATTAATTTTATAATTTAAATTCCAAAACATGCCCAAACTGTTGGAATTTACTTGCTGTCCTCAAAAGTCTGTTACCTTTTATGTGTTTAATTTCAACCATTGCACAGTACCCTATGAAAATGAGTTGTTCTTACTGTTATCTCTCTCCTCTGTCCATTCAGAATTTCCTTGTGTGTATTATTCATGCATAAATGCTTTTGCTACCATTTTTTGGCTACCATAACATGTAAAACTGCTTCAAGTTGCGTGGAATACATAATTAAATACCTAAATATAACATAAATTATGTACACACGACACATTGTTAATGTCATTTGTAAGCAAGTTCAATTTCATGTATAATTTTTTGTATATGAAAATATTTATGTATATATTCATGTCATGTTTTTACTTTCAGCCTCTCCTAAGACAGGTAGCCACCATCCTCTTATTTTTATAAAGACTTTTAGATCTGAGAAAATATAAATGTGAAAGATTTGACTTTAACAAATGAAACCAGTGGTCTAGACACAAAGGAAAATATTTGGAAGAACAGCAGATACTCCAACTTATTACCTCTCCTCCATGTATGAAACTTCACTAAGCTTCTAGGCTTCAGAGAGAGAAATCACAGGACAAAAGTGTAGTTAAAAGTGACATATTTGAAAGGAAACTTAGTGGTGTTTTTTTGTTTGTTGTTTGTTTTGTTTAGTTTATTTTTATTTTTTTTATTTTTATTTTTTTTGTGATAGCTCCCAGAAAAGCTTGAAAGACAGAGGATACCAATACTCATTCCCATTTGAGATGTGAGGGAGAAAGCAGTCTTTAAATATCCTCAGCCACAGTTAAATGAATTCTTGACAGAGTTGTTTCAGATAATACCTCTTGTTGACTATGATAAATGCGTTAAAGAGGCCATTTTATTTCATCCCCACAAAACTCTTTGTGAAGTGCCAATCAAATGGAAATTCTGAGTTAATCAGGATTCACTGAAATTCACTGAAATCCTAAACACAAGTGAGGACATGTTTCCAGAGTAAGATTTCCCACAGGGGGGAAAACAAAATCTCGTTTTAGGCCAACAGTGTGTCCTGTAAAATTTGGAATGATGCTTTGTGTTTCTCTTTCATCTCTAAAGTGAGTTGGTCCATGTAAACTGTGTGGTCTTTGCTGTGTTTAATAAGTAACACATGAATTTTTACTCTAATCTTTAGGACACAAACAGGCCTACACAACTCTAATCTTTCACAACTCTAATCTTTGCAGATCAGTCATTAACTGATATCACTGTAAGTATGGAATAAGAATGGTCTAAGGCTGACAATTAGGAGCATTGTCTAATGATTCTGCCTAAGTATAATTCATTGAGCTTTGAGAAGACAGGTCAGGTTTGCACCCCATAACAGTTTTTCTCTATTACCTTGACAAACCCATATATCTACTTATTTTCTTTATATTTTGTATTGAGCTGCTTATAATTAACTAGTCTTCATAAATTCCTTCCAGGAATGCTTATGTGTCTTTAAAAAGCTTCCATGGAATAAGGGTTTTTAAAATGCCTATAGTAAACCCCATCACACCTAGAAAATATGTCATTTTATGGAATGTTATTTTCAGTGATATATGGAACATGAACAAAGAATTATAAGCCAGTGCTCAAAATTAATGATATAAAATTAAATAAAACTATAGTGACTATATTTAGAGATTAACAAGAGGGAAGATGCCCTAAACAGCTGTTGCAAACAGAAAGTAGCTAAATCAGTAAAGTTGTGGAGACTGAATGTTATTAATATCTGGGCCACCTGGATCAAGAGTCCCATGGCTGAGACCAGAAGCACAGTGGATTCTGTGCAAGCATATTCTGGATAACAAGAGCCTTAAGTAGCAGTTAATGTCCTGTATTTCTTAGGCGTGTTGCCTTAAGATGTCTGACTTGAACCCGATTGCCCCTAAGAATGGTAATTTAAAAATTTACACAAGAATCTAGTTCCAGTGAGAGTATTCTTTTGCTTTGGAATATTTGCTCCTGAATAACACATGAGGGGATGTTAGAATATATAAATATTTTAAGATTCTCCTCTGCTGCGTCTTTTAAAATTTATATATTTATAATCTCAGTTCAGTTACCTATTTTTACCTTTCTTTTTTTTTTTTTTGACTAAATTTTCTACAAGGGAATTTGAAAACACTGTTGCTTTTCTGAATTTTGAACATCCTGGAAGCACTGATGTCTTCAGTATATTCTTAGCCTCACTTTAGTAGTGGAATAGTTAAAGCATGGATAAAATCTGTTTAAAGTTTCATGTAATTAGTAAGCTGAGGGAAAAGATCTATGTAAATCTCATAAATGCAATGTGTGTATTTCTCACATATGCCCAAAAAAATAAGAAAAAAATTGAGTCAGTTTTCAAAAAACCCAAAGGCTCTAAAACTTCATACTAATCTGAATCTCTTAAGCTTGAAAATGTGTGGTTTGCATAATTTCCTAATTTAGTTAGCATACAGACTTATGGCATGTAAACATATACAGTCACAGAATTTCTTTTATATTACTTTTAGTTTTTTGATATATAACTACATCATTTCCCTCTTGCCTTTTCTCCTTCTAAATCCTCCTCCTTATAGGCCTCAATGTTCTGTTTCAATCAATTTTTGTTACATAAACCTGCACACACTACACACACACATATATACAAACAAAATATATGTATGTGTTTATATGCATGTATTCTTAAATATCACCTTCTCAGTTTGTATACAATTGCATGTATATATTTTGTCAGATCTGACCATTTAATTTGTGAAACTGTTTCTCTAAGAAAGGTCGTTATTTCTCCCACATCTCAAGATTCCTATAGATTTTCTGTGTAATACTTTTACCCAGTGGTCTTTCCTCAACCCCCTTTATTATTATTGTTGTCTTTGCTCAGGTCATGTTTAGGAAGTCATGTTGGAAAGTTTCCTGATGTGTGTGTGTGTGTGTGTGTGTGTGTGTGTGTGTGTGTGTGTCTTGACATTACTAGGATGGAAGTCCCGCTGTAAAGTCCAAATGGAGACTGTTACAAAACCAATTAAATTTCAGAGTTGTAGAGCCCAGGCTAGATGGATACATGTACAAATAAACTCTATATAATGTTTAGAGATCAGTGCAAGAGAGAGGGTAGAAAGAGAACAAGAGCAGAGGATTAGGAGTTTGCTTTCGGATTGCGTCTCTTACACAATTTTATTTACTTATGTAGTTTATTTTTGAGATTGTATTTTGATTACATACTCCCTTTCTTTTCCTCTGTGCAAACCCTCTCATATACACTTCCCTGTTCTCCTTCATATGTAGCCTGGGTTGTTACCTTGATGGTTTTATTCTTAAATATTTTAATTCAATAATTTTATTCATATTTTAAAGAGGCATATATTTTCTTTTCTTTTAATCCACCCCAAATAAAATGTAATAATAGAATAATGGCTGAGTATAACTGCTGAGAATATAAACTTCCTACATAGTTTTTGTGATGTTCGCCTAACCTGTTAAGCCTACACAGGGTCAAAGTAAACAGTATTCTGAACCAAAATATGATTTTTGTTGACTACAAATCAGAATTTGTAAACTTCATATCCAGAATATTTGATACATTTTTGTTATAAGTTTGTTATATAACCCAACAAAACTTGCTATACTTACACATAATGGAACTTGATTATTTTTATCATTTGAATCAATTACAAAAATGGCTTATTGAAGCCTTTACATTGTACTAAATGCAACCTAGAGAGGAATAAGCAATTCCTACAAAATTATATTTTTCAGCTTATACATGTATGAGAACAAATAGATCACTTAGTTTTATCTTTAAAATAATATTAACAAAGTGTCATATGGAGCAATATAAATATACACCATGTTACAATACTCAAAATACCATTATTGTTTTTATTTAGGAAAATCAACTGTCTTTTATCTGATCTCCATTTCTGGGATCAACTTTACAAAATTTGGAGGATAGAGTTAGTTTAAGTATGAACTCTTGTTTATCTCCCTTTCATGTTTTGTAATATGTCATTTACAGTAAATCTAGAGATGAATTCTCACTTGTACTCTTTAAGGAACATTTAAAAGTTTACATATTAGGCCTGCAAATTGAATTTCCATGGTGGGTTAATTTTAAATTCCCCTGTTTATCTTTTTTGATACTACACTTCTATGAATGTAGCATTTTTAATCATATCAAAGTTTAAAACAAATACAACTTACTCCAAATTCAGGGACCATATATTCTGGTATAGATCAGATAATGTAATAAAGGTTTTTATGATGCCCAAGAAGGCTGAAGTCAGCTCACCTATGACAATAAGGAAATGCTATAATGTGGATGTATGTAAACACACCAGACTATCAGGGAATAGGTAAACATCTTAGAAATGGAAAAGTTTGAGCACAAAAAAATATATATATATAGAACAGGCACAATCAATCTGTGCCACAGTCAATGAGTACTTGCTCTTGGTGAATAATAGTGACATACGGATTAATGTGCTGTGTTATGATTTATCATAAAGAATGAATTGTTTGATAAAAGAGCAGAATAGTCCTGTGGTTATGGGATGTGAAGTGTAAGTACTGGTAAATTCAAGTAGATAGATAGACTAATGGTGTGCTCCTACTTGGGGAAGACTATTTCTACAACTCTTAGCAATCCTTAGTTTCATTTTGTTCTTTTGTACAGGGCTGAGACCAGATGAGCTTCATCCACATTTGTATGTCTTTTGCTATCATACTTGTGTAGCTTTATAGACTTTGTATAGCTTTCTTTAGATAATCATACAATACTTTCACCTCAGCAGATAAATTTTCCCATATTGCTATATTGCATAGGAATGCGTAATAACACAATAAAAGTCAAAATATTTTAATTATTATTATCAATACAATGAAATAATTTATAATATTTAAGAAAAGTTTATATAATACATTATGCATACTAATATTTATGGTTCAAACTTGACTTCAAGAACTCAGTAAATTTATTCTCTGAATTTCTTCAGCACCTAGCTGTGTTTTACATTATACGGGATGCTTGGGATATAATTCATGACTATATTAATTATATCTGAATTTTGCCGAGGTGTGAGGCTGTTACTAATCACAGAATATGGTAGGATCTGGATTTTAATGTGAGGAATGCTTTTGAGAATTTAACGAATATACCATACTCTAATGATGGTGAATAGCTTATTGCTTAAAGCCTTATAACACTTAGAGTTAAGTAAACCCAACACAACCATATTGAACTGCTTTCCCATCCATTCTCTTTCCATAGCAACAGAGATGCTACTGATTAGTGATCTATATCTGTATCTAATGTGAAGCTGTAAGGTAGTTTATATTAAAGACACAGCATGTTGATAATATCTAGTATCTAATGTGTATCTGGAAGTGTAATATATATAAAAGACACAGAATGTTGATTATATCTTGAAGATTGTTGCTTCTATCATATATTTCATAAACTTAAGGTTACGTTCTCAATGCAGTCATTTAAATTCTTGATAGATCCACACTTGCAGGCAGATTGCTACATTAAGAAGGTCCCTGCATTAAGATAGAAATCTTCTGCAGGAAAGAAATTAATCTGCCTTCTGAGTTTGGAAAAAACTAGTTTTTGTATTAATGCTATATACTTTCTGTTGATCAATGAGTGGACTTGAATGAAGTATATTAAACACCTACACTGGTAATTCGTCACTGAAGAAACTTAGTTTTTCTCTGGTGAATTCTAGAGTTTCATTACTTATTGAAGTGAGATGCTCAGGCATGATGATCATTTCTAATGTCTTCATGAGTAAGAAGTGGAGATAATCATATGAATATGATTATGAATGTATTTGTTTACTTCACACATGGTAGACAATAGTCCTTCAGATAATAAAGCACGTATTAAAAACAACAATAGTGTGAGCCTTTCTGATATGTGATTTCCCAAAGTGTTTAGTCTTCCTAACATATCTCTGGAAAAACTTCCTTTGATTATGGCATTGCATTCCCAAAAGCAGTACCAGCAATAAAGGAATGGGAAAAATATCAAGCAGTTTTGCCTACAGAAAGGAAAACTCAGTTTTGTTGAGGGTTAAGGAACATCATGGATTAACTTTGCTTGATGTTCCTTTAAAAAGATTATTCTTATTTCCAAGAGTGAGTATAATTTTTCCAGATATCCACTTTTACATTTAGTAAAAATAGAAGGTACTGCTGCAAATGGTGTTCTATAGGCCTATGCTGTAAAGCCCAGAAGGGAACTATGAGAGAAGTTATAGCTGCCTGAAATGGTTTGATATGAAATGGCACTTTCCCTAAAATGACTTTCACTTGTCTTTTATATTCTTGAATGGAATAGAGAAGAGCCACCTTTCTATTAATCTATAATATTCCTTTATCCTTCTTTCAGAAATAATCCAGCCAAATATGTCTTCTGGTATGGAGAAAGAACTTTTATGTCACTAAAAGTTTCCCTATGAAGCCCTGACTGGTGAAGTCACCCCATCTTTTAAGATGTGAACAATAAGGAGGATTGGGTAAGAGGATAATCAGATTAAAGCTGACAGCTCTGTGAAATGTTCTCTTTCATGAGTCTCCGAGGGCCACTTGGCTTTTCTAAAGCCTTAAGCTTACACCTAATGCCATTTATTTTATTTTTAATTTCTCCTTTCAACTGACATGTAAAATTTAAGTACAATTACAGGGTGACATTTGAAATTTTGTAGGTGTGTACATTGCAAAATGTTAAAATAAATTATAAGCATATATACATATATGCATGTAACTTTCATCTTAATTCTACTTAATTCCAGGCCTACAAATATTATTGAAAAGAACTGATTGAGTTTTGAATGTTTTTAATTATTGGGTTAAACACAAAAATCTTTTAAATTACTTTTAAAATACACACACAGAAATAAATATGCAGACACACATATTAAAATTGTAAACATATATTGGAAAATTTAATAATTTATGGTACTGTACAGAAAATTTAAGAGATGATTATTCTCTAATATATATTTTTGGGGATTTACACAGAGCAATAAATATATGTAAAGAATCCATTTAAAAATTAGTTTTGGTGGGTGGGTAGTTATGGGAACACCCTCATAGAAACAGGGGCAGCGGTATGGCATAAGTAGTTTGCAGACGGCAAGCTGAAAAAGGGGTTAACATTTAAAATATAAATTAATAAAATATCCAATAAAAAGTTAGTTGTAAAATCCTGTGAGATAGCTTGACATCAAGGCTGAAGTCCTGACTTGAGCCCTGACAGACTCATGGTAGAAGGAGAAAGACATGTCCACAAAAATGTCTTCTGATCCACACACATGCTCCATAATCCACACATAATAAAAAAAGTAAAATTTCAGCTGAAAATTAGTAGTAGGTCTATACAGAATGTCAGAGTAAGGAAGAAAAAACTGTAAAGACATACACTCTGTACCTGGGCTTTTCATTGTCATGTCTCCCAATGCTTCCATCACAAAAAGTACTTAATAACTACTTGAAAGAATGAATAAGAACATCAAGGAACCAGTGACAGCTAATATAGAGGCTATCTTTAGAGATCATATAAAATGTTCAGTCAGTGGGAGAACATTTGCATTGTTAGCAGGTTTGGCCATGGTTACAAAAAAAGTCAAGTCATCAAAAACACTGGCAAATGTTTTTGGAAATATAGTGACTTTGGGGTTGGGGAATGAGGAATAAAACAGATTTATTGACTTTGCTAGCATGATTATACAGACTGAAGAGGCTGTATTTATGTATTTGTGAATACTTACACATATACACATATATATGTATGTATGAAACAGTAATTTAAAAAAACTGGTCCATGAATTTCTTAGAGAGCAATGGTTACTTAAAAGAAAAGGATGAAGCAATTATATTATAATCTCAAAACCTAGTAACTATATATATATATATATGTATATGTATATATATATATATATATATATATACATATATATATATATATATATATATATGTTGGAAAATGAGAGTGTGAGTCCTAACAGGGATCCTAGCACCGATGTAATAAACCTAGCCCCTTCCCCACACACGTCTGTATTTTTGACTCCAGGTGTAGCAAAGATATCAAGGTTGCTGGGACTCGCCGCCTTTGAGGCTAGCAGAGATAGCATGGTCCCCAGGTACAGGGAAAGCTTCTGCCTCTGAGGAATATATGGAGGGTCATAGGGAATCACACCAGGACCCTCTTCTTGACTTGTTGCTCATGGCCAGAGCATTGGATACTCTCTCTCACACACACATGTGTGCAATTATTCAGGCAAAATCACCTAAATAAAATTGAAAGTTTATATACTGCCAGCCACCAAATTGGTTTCCACAACTCATTAGTTGTTACTGACTTTAGTACAGATTGTACTCTTTGAATTTTTCTGCTAACAACACTATTACAAATGATGTTGAAATCCCAAGGCTCCGTGGTTCTTACTGGCTCCTCACTGTTGTGAAGGGGAAAAGTGCTTATGAATTTAAGCAAAAGAAAACTTCTTTTCAGAAGGACTGAGGCATCCACATTCTGGCCTTCCTTCAAGGGAGGAAATATGGGGACAAATAAAGGAGCAGGGATTGAAGGAAAGATCATTCAGAGACTACCTCACCTGGGTATCCATCACATATGCAACTGCCAAACCCAAGCAATATTGCTGATGCCAATAAGTGTTTACTCATAGGAGTTTGATATGGATGCCTTCTAAGAGACTCTGCTAGAGCCATACTGATACAGGTGAGGATGCTTGCAGCTAACCATAGGACTGAACACAGGTTCCCCAATTAAGGAGCTAGAGATAGGGCTGAAGGAGCAGAAAGGATTTGCAACCCATGGAAAGAACAACATTATCAACCAACCAAACCCTCCAGAACTTCCAGGGACTAAAACACCAACCAATGAGCACACATGGAGAGACCCATGTTATGTATGTACCAAATGCCTATGTACCAAAGTATAACATTGTCTGGCATCAATGTGAGAAGAAGCCTTTGGTCCAGTGAAGGTGTGTTTCCCCTACATAAGGAAATGCCAAGATGCTGAGGTGGAGACAGTGGTTGAGAGATGGAGCCCCTTCATTAAAACAAGTGGAGAGGGGGAGGCGAGTATGGGGAAAAGTGATAACATTTGAAATGTAAATACAGAGAATATCCAATAACAATGAAAACATATTCTATAGAAACATTATCTGATAGTTTTCTAAGAAAATCTTTCTCCCAAAGAGAAACAAGTGATATCCTTTTAAATTGAAAGACCTAATATAAAATATGCTCCCATGCCCAGTAAATGCCTGGCTTTTCCCCTTTAATTATTGTTACATACATACATACATACATGCATACATACATAAATACATACATACATGTATATGTATATGAATTTATAAATACAACCTGTTCAGTCTGTATAATAGTATTAGTATGTACAGGTTATTATGGAGAATGTGAGACACAGTGATCCCCTAGGAAGAGTGCGCTAATTGGTTACTCAATACAAAGTTAATAGCTTTATATAAATTTAAAATTTTAATTTGTCGAAAACTAATCTCACATATGGTAAATAACTCAGATTCTTTTTAATCGAAGGTCAGAGGCTTTATAGTGTTTCCTCAAGAGTGGAATGGGAATTACTGACCTGAGTTTCAGCTTCCACTTGGTGCAGAGCTCAGCACATTTGCTCTTGGGACTGTTTCAGTTTGTAACTATATTACACACTATCCATTCTTCCAGTCACTTCAATTGCCAGCTTTTCCTTATGAAAAACAGGGTGCACATCCTTGGAAAGGATGCTGGAAGTTAGAATATGATCCTGAAATACCAGGCCCCAGATTGTGCTGAAACTGTTGCAGGCTCTCTTGCTATGAAGTATGGGACTGAACTCATTAGTGACAGATTCCTAGCAGTAACCACAATGCAGGTAAAACTTCTTAATAACTAAGCAAATAGATAATCATTGTGGCATTGTAAAATGTCATACACATCTCTGTGTCACCATGGTTTCATTATTTGCTGCAGTTGGTTGGGTGAAATCAGGAAGCATTAAAACTAATGTCAACCCCACAAGACATGTACTTCAGACTGAGGCATTTAGAGAAAACCCCCTTTTGTGTAACTGATGGTTCCTTTTTCTGATTGTTTAGTGTTAAAGAGCCAGGGACTTGCAACTGGGTTCATCTTATTGCGGAGGAGAGAGTGGTGAGAAATGTTTTTCTCTCTTTTCTTTAGTCACTGTTAGTCTCTCATCTGTCTGAGCCCTCAAGCGCCAGGAGTTGGAATCTTGCCACCTAGCAGGCTCTCTAGACAGTGTAATGAAAGTTAATGAAATTACCTCAAATCCAGGTAATTCATGTGAATTAAAAATAACTTAGGAAATCATTCAGGGTTCTATAAAATCAAATTGGAAACACTATGCGCCGAGGTTGTAATGGTTAATTTTGAGCATTTTGTCACACAATATCAATGAAATTTGTTTGAAATACCCCAAATTACCAAAAAAGCCAAATTGACCATGTTATTTTTTACATAATTAATTATTCTTATATTTTCTTGCTTACTCTTAAGGTTTTAAGATCTTAAATTTAGATGCAATTATGAAATATAAGGGTCACATAAAGAATATCTTTTCATGTGATAAATGTATTAAGGTAATTTGTGGTTTATAAAATGTTGTGGAAACTAAGATACAATATGAAATACAGAAGGAAGAAAAAGTGACACTGTAAATAAGGTGTGGAGAGTGGGTGTGGTGGCAGTCCCAAGATGATGCTTGGGATTCCGGCCTAGTCTTGTGACTAGCACCTGACTTCCTCCTATTCCAGAGATTAGCCATGCCCACTGTGCTGCACAGGCACACCCATAATGTGAGATCAGGCCAGATGACATGGACCTATGAACTGCAACCATGCACCATGGACTGAGGAGGTGGACTTGAGAGAGGATCAACGGGACTGCCCTTGGGGGCAGGGAGAAGGGGAAAGAGAAGGAGAAAGAGAAACAGAAACATAAAGAGAAACAGAAAGAGAAACCGAAGGAGAGACAGCACGATTTTCACTGGCATGCTGTAAGGTTCCTGAATAAACCGCTTTGAGAAGAACGCTGTGTTGTCGCTCCTTTTCTGCTGGTCGGAGACGGTAGCAACAAGTGGTGGCCCCTATGGTGAAACTCCCCTTTGGCGTTCAGAACTCATCATGGTCAGGGTGACTAGTCAGTCGGTAAGCTCCCAGGTAAGTGGGGCAATCAAGGTTCTC